>NC_086323.1:128056374-128697023 GCF_036172605.1 Pelobates fuscus
TGCCTCAAAGGTAATCCGATCTGGATATGTCCAGGGAACCCTTCTGCAGTTGGTTCTGGGTATCCCAGATGTGAAAACTATTGATCCACTTAGACATTTTTTTGCTACTGTCTGACTTTAAAGGATCACTATAGTGTCAGGAAAACAAAGCGGTTTTCTTGACACTATAGTGCCCTGAGGGTGCCCCTACCCTCAGGGTCCCCCTCCGTGGCGCTGAAGAGGTTAAAACCCCTTCAGTTACTTACCTTATTCCAGCGCCGGGCTTCCTCGGCGCTGGTGACCTCTCCTCCCCGTCCGACGTCAGGGGAGCCGAATGCGCATGAGCGGCAAATGCCGCGCGCGCATTCAAAGAGTCCATAGGAAAGCATTTATCAATGCTTTCCTATGGACGCTCTGCGTGATGGATGAGATCTTCGCATCCAGCATTGCACATCCGACTCTTGTGGCTGTCCGGAAGACAGCCACTTGAGGCTGGATTAACCCCAAATGTAAACAAAGCAGTTTCTCTGAAACTGCAATGTTTGCATCTGAAGGGTTAAAACCTGAGGGACCTGGCACCCAGAATACTTCATTGAGCTGGGTCATTGGGTGACTATAGTGTCCCTTTAAGTAAAAAAGTGTCTTACAATTTCTTACATTAAATTAGACAAATTGTGTTAGTCTTGTGCAATAAATAAGTGTTCTGGCGTAGGAAGACCAGTTATGGTAGAACTAGGAAAGATAGGTAGTCTACTATAGTAGGCAAACTAAATCTTAAAAGATTATTCACTAAAGCAAACATTCTAAGTGAATTTCAAATTTAAGGTGGCTAAAGTAGCCGAACTGGAAGCATGCTTGACTTAGAGAATTTTTCAGAGTTGGCTATTGTTACCTTAAAGGGACACTAAAGTCACCAAAACAACTTTAGCTTAATTAAGCAGTTTTGGTGTGTAGATCATGCCCTTGCAGTCTTACTAATCAATTCTCTGCTTTTTAGGAGTTAAATAATTTTGTTTATACAGCCCTAGGCACACCTCCCTGCACGTGACTTACACAGCCTCCCTAAACATTTCCTGTAAAGAGTCATCTAATGTTTAAACTTTCTTTATTGCAAATTCTGTTTCATTTAGAATTTCTTATCTCCTGCCCTGCTAATAGCTTCCTAGACCCTGCAGGAACCTCCTGTATGTAATTAAAGTTCAATTTACACAATTTACACAGTGGGAGATAAAAATAAACATTTAAAGTAAGTTACATATAATTTAAAATGAAACCATTTTGTTTCCATGCAGGCTGTGTCATTCACAGCCATGAAAGGTGTGGCTAGGGCTGCATAAACAGAAACAAAAGTGATTTAACTCCTAAATGGCAGATAATGGAGCAGTGACATTTCAGAGGCATAATCTATACACAAAAACTGCTTCATTAAGCTAAAGTTGTTTTGGTGACTATAATGTCCCTTTAAAATTAAAATTCACTTTGAATTCTCATTTTATTAAATAACTCTGTTAGAGTTCCAATCTCCTGCAGTAGGTAAGAATTATCCTATGGTTTTATAGTTATGGAATTTCCATGTAGTATCTAGATCGAACATATCATGTCATTCTTTACAGTAGATAAGATGTTCCCGTGTACTACTACAGTCATTTCTGCCATTGTCCTACAATTGGTATTAAAGGTTCTGATGCTGTCCTGCCGTATCTAAGAAAGACTTTGATGTTGACCTTCAGTGAGTAATAAGGTTCTCATCGCCTCTTCTGGTGTTCTCCAACAGTATATGTGAAAACCTCTAGTGTTCTCCTACAATATGTATGAAATGTTGTTCTTATACAGAATGTATGAAAAGTTATGGTATTCCATTACAGTGGAATCATCAAGTGTTCTACAGGGTATATAAAAGATTATGGTGTTCTCTGATAGCTTGTATGACAGATTTTGGTTTCCTCCTCTAGGTATGAAAGGGTTCAGACTGGAGATAAAATAGGTCGTACCGTGTACTAGATAGCTGTACTAAATAAAGTGCCTGCTGAGTATATGTATTTACGTGCAGATGAAGAAAATGCAACATTCTGTTTTCCAATCTGTGTATATACAGTATATATGTAAATATATATAGTCTGTGCGTATATAACTACATACATAATATCTTCCTTGACAAACACACATTAATACTGAGAGATTTGTGTGTGTTTATTTCTTCAAATGATAGGAAATTAACCCTTCACAGAGGGTACATAGTGCAGCCCATCAGGTGCGTGGCGATGTGGAACGTTTAACACAGCCACCGACATGCCATCTAGCGATAAGAGACACGTAAAGACCCTGCACACACCCCACACATTCACAGCGCCCTGTGCGCTAATGACATGCAGATGAGATGTTAATGTGCCTACAATAACATATGCATTGCAGGCTCCTGACAAATGAAGCTGGCTGCATCCTGTCCCCCCAGGGGGTGATTAATGTGCGCCGGTTGCTGGTAGCGACTTCTTCAGCAATCTGCGTCCTGCGTTAGGCTGCAAGCTTCCTTGGGACGGAGGCAGATCTTGATTGGATTTTCTTGTCCCTGGAGGTCCATCTTCTGGGTGACAAAGGGTGGGTAGGGGGGAGCTTGTCTAATCCCTTGATTAATACCATATCATACGTTCTACAGCCCAGACCCCTGAATGAAAGTATCCCGAGGGTGAGAGCTCTGCAATGACAGGTTGATGACACCGGTTGACGGTGACCAGCAAATTCCGAAATGCCATAGAAACAGCCAAAATGTGGGGTGATTAAAAAAAGCTTCTTAGCTTTATTCTGCCTGCTATAGAAGCCTGCACAATTATTGGATCTCTGGCCTCATATAGCATTCAGAATAGCCTCTCTTCTCCCCCCAATTCCTGTCTGGATTTGTAATCTCCAGTGCATATGCTCATCTTTCTACGTTCGCTGTGCTGGCATGTTACATCATGAGTGCTTTATCTTAAGATTTGTGTGCTTTGGCACTCCTCAATCTTTGTGTCTTACTGCTCCTCATTGAAATGGAAAGAGGAGAGTGACTGGGACACATGTAAACCTGATTTTCCTATGTTTGATTTCTCTTTCTTTTTTTCTTTCTCCCACTTTCATAAAGTGTGTCTTTAAAATGAATCATTCAGTACTTACTCAATTGTTGACACTGTAGGCCAGACCTGGCGATGGTCTGTACGAAAAGTGCTTTGAAATCATGGTGACCAACATAGGAGTTGATACCTCCTAAGTGTCCCTATTTACGAGGGACAGTCCCTCTTTTGGACCCAAATCCCTCTGTCTCTCTTTTATATCCTACTGTCCCTCTTTTCTATGAGCTCCATATCGTTGGTTTGTCTGAGTGTGTAACTCATAAATAGTACTCAGCAATGAAATGTTGGGAGGCGTGGTGTATTCACAGAGCTGAAAATTGTGGAGATTTTAAAAGGAAATATACATTTTAGGAATTGGAGAATCTTTCCAATTGAGCTATAGTGTTCACTATGCATAGGATGAGGCAGAGTCATCAGTGATGCCCACCGATTATCAAAGATAAAGAACACAGAAATGAACAGTTAAATCCGAGCTGCAGGGTCTCCTTACTGTAGTTCCAACAGTGTAACAAGCAAATAGACAAAAAATGGAATTCTGTGCATCAAGTCGGTAGTGCACACCCAGGTGCTACTGCAGTTTATTAGAGGACACAATATAAACAAACGTTTCGGGCAACAAGCCCTTCCTCAGTGCTAATGAGCTATAGTGTCCTAAAATTTTAAATTCTTTATTCTGGTTTAATGCATAGCCAAGTCGAAGTGACGGCGCTTCTTAATTGGCAGAAACCGTGTCCGGTGGCTACTCGGCAATGAGCTTTGGCAGTTACATAGAAACATAGAATGTGACGGCAGATAAGAACCATTCGGCCCATCTAGTCTGCCCAGTTTTCTAAATACTTTCATTAGTCCCTGGCCTTATCTTATAGTTAGGATAGCCTTATGCCTATCCCACGCATGCTTAAACTCCTTTACTGTGTTAACCTCTACCACTTCAGCTGGAAGGCTATTCCATGCATCCACTACCCTCTCAGTAAAGTAATACTTCCTGATATTATGTTTAAACCTTTGTCCTTCTAATTTTAGACTATGTCCTCTGGTTGTGGTAGTTTTTCTTCGTTTAAATATAGTCTCCTCCTTTACTGTGTTGATTCCCTTTATGTATTTAAATGTTTCTATCATATCCCCCCTGTCTCGTCTTTCCTCCAAGCTATACATGTTAAGATCCTTTAACCTTTCCTGGTAAGTTTTATCCTGCAATCCATGAACCAGTTTAGTAGCCCTTCTCTGAACTCTCTCTAAGGTATCAATATCCTTCTGAAGATAGGGTCTCCAGTACTGCGTACAATACTCCAAGTGAGGTCTCACCAGTGTTCTGTACAATGGCATGAGCACTTCCCTCTTTCTACTGCTAATACCTCTCCCTATACAACCAAGCATTCTGCTAGCATTTCCTGCTGCTCTATTACATTGTCTGCCTACCTTTAAGTCCTCAGAAATAATCACCCCTAAATCCCTTTCCTCAGATGTTGAGGTTAGGACTCTATCAAATATTCTGTACTCTGTAGGCCTAGATACACATCAGAAGCGAGTTGGGAGCATGGATACGCAAGACAGGAGCTTGCAGATTCACAGCAGATGTGTCAGAAGCTGTAGAATGTTTTCATCAGAATGTAGGTCTCCTTGGGATCCGTGGGAATGAGCTGGAATGCATAAATGTGAGGGAGATGCATGTGGTGCAGTGAAATATATTATGCATGGCACAGTTTATGGATGAGATATACTGAAGGCAGACTGTTCTGTCTGTATATAAAAAACACTCTGAGGTTTATTGGCAGTGTGTGCCCTGAAATATTCCATTATTACAGTAATTTGCCATTGTACTGCACTGCGGAATATGTGGGGGCTTCATGAATTATTTTAGTAGTAAAACCAACATTTCCTTATTCCAATATGCTTGTGTGGAGCCTCTAGCCTGTTATTCGGGATTGATTTATGTCCCTTGTCCTGCTGCATGTTCTCTATTATTCAGTGTTCCCTCTTAGCACTTTTTGTGTTAAGTCTACTCCAACTACACCATGCATGTTTCATTATTTGTTTATTTATTTTAACTATGCACAGTGCAGCTTGATTGATGTTTTTCTTTTCCAACTGGAGAGCTCATGAGCAAAATTGTACTCACATACAATGCTGAGAGCATCCCTGGAATTTATCCTAAGGCTCCTATATAATTTTCTCTTTAGAATCCCACGTGTTTGTTGTAGTTGTGGAACTACAAATCCCATAATGCTGTGCTAGCTGAATAGACAATGGTTGTCTATGCCGGGAACATCATTCAAAATATCACTGAATCTTTCCTTTAATTTCAATGCATCCCGCTCACACCACCCCAATTTTACATTCTCTAACTGGTGGTGCTGTGTTTCTGTAACAGCTCCTTTGCATCTCTGTTTTACGCTGTCATGTTGCTAGGCTTTGAGTGTGTAATCTGTCCAAACCTTGGCAGATCTGTACTGACTCCACAGCTCCTTGTGGACACGCCATTAATCAGACAGGCTGCAAGCTGTGATTGGCCGATAAGGCGCACCTATTGGACAGATTGAGGAGCTTGGTGAGATAACTGCAAATCCTACTGCTCCGTATCGCTCTACATCTCACTGCATCATCCAGCATTAGCAGGGTTAAACGCAGTGGGGGTGGTACTATTCCTTAATGCTCCTGAGCTGATATGAAAATAGCACATTATGCATTCAGTGGCCAGGGATTCACGTTGATGATAACATTTTAGGTGGTATATGCTGAAAACTCACATTATCGCTGCTTTAATGTAAAACAGAATTTGCCAAAGAATGACATTTATCAGGTTGTGTTTGGCCTGTTGTTACTGGACTTCATATCTCATCATCCCCATACATTCTTCATCTCAGCATCCTTTTCAGTTCCAGGCCTACTTTTTTTTTTAAATACAAAGCAAGTTTACTACAGTTCAGTGAATAGCACCCTAGAAGACTAAAAGAGATATAAGAGTTTTGCAGCTTTTTGAAGTACGGTAATTGGAAGGAATTTAAGCTTGCACTTCATCCACATATTTCCATCTCCACTCCAAAAGGTACACTCCAGACCCCTAAAGCACTTTAGCTTGGTAAAAAGCTTTATGTGTGAAGAGTGTGTCTTCTTTTTTCATTTTGAAAATAGTGAAGATTTCAATACAAATTTACACTTTTATAAATTAACCTCGTTACACCCCCCTGGCTTTTTAAGCAGACAACTGGTCCGGTTTCTTCCTGGTTTGGGTAGGTCAATGTAGCAGCAATTGCTCAGAACACCCACCTTGCAAAGATTTCCTATTCAGCTGCATTGCAAAGACTGTTATTGGACAGCCACAGTAAGTCTGGGCGGGGTTAGAAGAGGAGGGCTTGTAAAGACTGCAAACACGAGATTTTCAGGTTTTGCAAGTTGTTTTTAGATATGACCCTAATGAAAAATGCATTATTTCAATGCATGCAAGTTTTCATTTGTGGTATATCTACTAAACAGTGATTTTTGTTTTTTATTTTGTATTCGGGCAGTGGAGTGTTCCTTTAAATAATAAATTGCATTGTGCATCTTTAGATCCACTCTAATTGAGTGTCCATACAAGTATGTGGAATTGGCATACGGTAATTTTCTTAAGTCAATTTCCATCATCATTTCTTTGACATCAGAGAAGCCTTTGCAATACTATAAAAGCTCAGAATACCTGGACAGTTAGGGAAATTAAGACCTTATTTGTAAAGTGCAAAGCAAGCTTCTAGACATGCCTTTGTTGCCTGTTCTTCTATTTCGTTACTAAAATTTTGATTTGCTATCACATAAGATGGAACAAAAAGCACTTTTACTTTTACCTCTGCCTCCTCTACCATCCCAGCACTGTAGAACAACCTGCAACGCTTAGTTTTCAGGACTGAGCGAATAACATCTATACAGAATACTGTGCAGATTGACTTTTCAGTGAATGTTTTTTATTACAATGTTCAAGTAAGTGGACCTGGCAGAGGACTGAATACACCCACACATTTAACACACAAATGGCCGTTCACATAACTACTTTCATCAGGAGCGGAAGGTAAGGAAGGTGATTATCATATAGAGTACAACACCATTAATGCCCTTTGACATTCAGATGCCTGGTTTTATCCAAGTAACTATGTTTAGTTAATGTTAACTTTCTACAGGCTTTTTGGGAAGCTACATTCCCCCAAATACTAGCAGATTGCTTGTTTATAACCATCAGCAGGATATGTGATCAGTTTTATCATTCCATGCTGAACCTGTCATAAGGATTTCAACAGAAAGGACGCATAATTTGTCTGATATTACAATCCCCTTGTATTTCAGCAGACCAATACAATGTAAAAAAAAAAAAGCTAATTCTATACATCTTCATTGTAGCATTTTTAAGGGACAGCAATCACCATTGCTTCCGTACAAATGTTAACACTTGTTTAGTTTTGAAGAACTGCATTGTGATGTGCTCTATTTATAACATTGTTAAAGTCATATTTAAGCTACAGGTCTTCTGTTGTGTACCAATGCATGTCCTCTATTAGATATAGCATTATAGCAACTGATTCAATCTACACCTGTAACTGTGATTTTAAAATAATGCATTGCTATATAATGTTAGCATCTGTCTTTATGATGCAATTATGTGTTTTGTTTGCTAGATCTTAGTAAACCAAATATTTGAGAAGGGAATTGCAAATTTTAGGCCAAAATATACGTGTTTAAGATTTTTTCCAATTCAGCGATCCCCCCACCCCCCCTAAATTCTATCAGTTTTCCACTATGTGACATTTGTGATTTAAAAGATTTGCTAAGGAAACCGTGTACTAGTTTTGACTTGAGCTGGTACACGTTTGATTATCTGTAGCACCACTTTAAAAAAAAATGTTGCACAGATAAACACTAATGGAAATTCTAGAAGATGAAAAATCATTCAGGAATGGAAGGTCAAATGCCTTCTGGAAATCGGGAAACATATTCACAGCAGGAGAAATGAGGAGTGTAAGCCCAAATATGTTATTTAAACCTTTTAACAACCACTGAGCTATTTAAACAGAAACAGGAAAAAAAGGTTACATAACACATTTTTGTTCTGCTATAGTGATTAAAAGGACTCTGTCACATTCTGAACATGTGTGTAATAAAAGCCCTTTCAGTATTGTGGACACCAGTCTATGCTGGATGTTGTTGTAATGGGGGTTAAATTAAGCAAAGGGAGTGTCGTAATAAACAGTCGAAAATAACTCCATGCTCTATTTAAACAACATCATGTTGGACACATTCTTGACTTAGCTATATTAACCTAAATTAAGTTTACTACAACCTTTTTTTAATCCGGCACAGGTATTTTTGCAGGTTGCTATAGTAGATTGCAAAGCCCTGTATCATAGAAATAGTAGGTGTAATTGCACCACATAGAGACATTTTCACATTCTGTTAGTGCTTTGAGAAATCTGCTTACTAATACAGATAGGCTGAATGTGACACTTTTTAAAACTGATTAATTTTGTCCCACCTTGCTTCTATCGTGATAGTACACATCCTGCCTGAAATATTGTGATCTAAAGAAGCAGATGAAAAAGTAATTGAAAAACGACCTGACAATCCGCATTTTAAATACTGCTGAGCACTTACTACCTCTGTACTTGAAAAAAGACTCTGCCCCACCATTGCCGCTGTGGTTCACTTATGACTCATTTCCACTGAGCGGTATGGTTCGGGACGGTACGGTTCAGAAGGGTTAGAATGGAACAGCCTATTCAAGTGAGCGTTTCCACTGCAAGTCGGACCGCCAGGGGGCATGCGGGGTTTAGACCAAATGCCTTGCATGTCTTTTGTCGTGAGCGTTGATGTTTTCCTGTCCGCCAATCAATGGATTGTATAGTGTGACGCTAGTAGCTCCGCCCTAACCGTACCATACCATTTCCTATGGACCTACATCTGAAGGGGGCCCAGGAATGGTTCGGTTGTATAGACCACTTTCATAATGGAAACACTCAAAATAACGTAACAGACCGTACCGACCCGAACTGTACCACTCAGTGGAAACAGGGCATAAGATAGCGGAACTAAGAGTCCTGGAGGAGCAGTAGTATTCCATGCAGGGTAGAGCACAGGCACATAGGGAAATTTGTACACCGTGGCTCCTCTGGGGATTCCGGGACCAGTGCACCGGGATGATGGAGAGACGCAGGGGGGGGAGGGGGGGAGGGGACTTGCTGCGGCTGGACAGGAGGGGCTCTGCGCCCCCTGCCATAGACATTTTAGGGGAATGTAAGCTTGAGTGCAATACTTACTCTCCTAACTATCCCTCTCTGTCTTCCTATTCCCTCTCTTTGTTCTACCAATCCCCTTATTTTCTGCAATCTATCCTATCTCCACCCATCTCAGGGTTCTGTAAATGACACATCGTGAAGCGATACATGGGTCATGTGACTGTCAGATCGCGGATGGAGGACGGGGCCTGGAGTGGGTTCTCTGTGCTATCTGGAGAGCCCGGGACTCATGATTTTAGTCTGTTACATTTTTCATTTTTTTCTTTTGGTATGCTAGGAATCCCTCCTCTTCCTGCTATACCTGCAACACAGAAATGTGAATAAGATTTGAGGGATGTTCTGTTTCATCCTGTTCTAATGAGATGCAATGTTTCGATGTTTGCAATACAAGGGGCCTGCGTGCCCCATTTGAGTTTTATTTGCTCCGACAATGTAATATTTTGTTGAATGCAAAATATTTGTATTGTGGATGAGAGGTATTGGCATAAGACAGTATAGCGGATATAGTGAAGTGAAATGGGCCCTTCTGGGCATAAAACTGGTCCTGAGTCCTGTTTATGTACCCAAGTGCTGCTCAAGAGCTGATGTCTTGTAAGAATCATAGTTGAATGGACCTAATGTGCTGGCTGGGGGCAGAGGGGGGGGTTGGAGAGATTTGAGGCTTGAAATATTCTAAGCAAAAACATTTAATTGGTTTTCCTAAAGTGATGCACCCCAGGGCGGATTGAGAAGAGCTCTCCCGTCACTGGCACTCAGCATGGCATTGAAGGAATGCTGCGTGTCTGGGTGTATACATATATGTGTGCCTGCCCTCCCGCTTTCTTCTCTCTCACGTGATTTGCAGGTGGGCAGCTAAATTTATCCAGCGGCTTCTAATTTGTGGCACATAAATAGCAGATCAGAGATTAGTGCGAGGCGTGCAAAATCGGAGCGACCACTTCATTGCTGGAGCTTGGGGCCCGATGCTCAGAGAGGCAGGGAGCTACTTATTATCCCTCTGGTTAATGTTTCACTAGGGCTGGCTTCCTAGCAACTGAACATGTTGTTCTGTATAATTGCACTGAGTATCTCCAGCCCTTTCCCCATTACAGATTACAGAAGTGAGAACAGCTGTTGTACAAAATACTAGGCAAGCTGTCTGGCATTGGCTCTCTGTGACCCTTACTATTTAGCAGTTGCCCCTCACAGTCAGGCTTTCAGTGACATATTTGGAAGATTTAGCGCTAGTCTGCTTTTGTTGTTGCATGTGTCGAAACACAGGGTTTAATAGCAGATAACCGCTTGTCTCAATTAGTCTTCTTGTTTTCTGTGCACTGTAAAACCTCGGATCCAATTTGATCCATGGCCATCTTTAATAATCAGCGTTTTCCAGGCTTTTGCTTTTTTTTTTTTCCTTCCTCTCTCTCTCTTAAGTGTTTTACTGATTTAGACAGTAGCACCTCTGCTGCAGTTTTACTTAGAATTTACATTTCTTTTAGTTAAAGGCACAGGCACCCCTTAAAACTGAAACCAGCCATTTATACTAAAATTGAATACAATTAGTGCAAAGACACCAAATTATGAGTAAACTGTAGTGGTTATGCTGACAGGAGCACCATGGTACCCCCCTGTGTAAGCAGTCAAACATTTTGCTAACAGTTTGACTTACTACTTGGGACCAGGCACCGCTTATTGCCACTTGCGTTCGGTTATGAGAGCCAGGAGCTCCCGCTAGGAGCTTCCATTAGCTCTCCTGAGCTGAGCCCTGCACCGCCAGCATTAGCTCAATGCA
Organism: Pelobates fuscus; assembly: GCF_036172605.1. Classification (NCBI taxonomy): domain Eukaryota; kingdom Metazoa; phylum Chordata; class Amphibia; order Anura; family Pelobatidae; genus Pelobates; species Pelobates fuscus. Next base: position 128,067,486 of record NC_086323.1, read on the forward strand.
TAGTGCTTTTAACTGCAGAGAGGAAGGGACTAGCCTTCAGCAAGCCACTGGTAAGACATCAAACTGTTAGGAATGGGGGAGAGGGGTTAGGGGTCAAGGCCCTCCTAGCACCATAACCACTACAGCAAAGAAACCAAGAAATGCACACAGGAAGCACATATGCCAGATCCATCACATTTATTAGATATGTATAGCTTGTGCTTGCGAAATAGCTGGGGCTGCTGCCCTCCAGTTTGTGTGGCTTTCATAAGTTAGAAGAGGGAACTCTTCATGATTAATAATTCATTACCCCCATGCGGTAGATGATTTCTGGTGGATCTGGCAACACAAATATTAATGAGGTCTCCAGCGTCTCAGGCAAACACAACATTAAATTACAAAAAAAAAAAAGTGACCTTAAATTTGATATTCAAACTCTATCACCCCTAAATAATTTGTAATTTGTGAAAGGCTACAAAATGTACAATTGGGGTTCACAGTGTAACCAAGAAAAGGATATTTTGACAGCTTAAAACATCAACCTTATTCCATTACCACAGTTAAAACTTGAAAACACTTATCACCAAGTGCTGCCCAGGTTTAATGAAATGGTGGTTGCCAAATTGTAACACACTTTCACTGCTATTCTCTGCACCCCACCCAGCTTTATATATTGCGACTTGTGCGTTGAGTTAGGTGTACTTGTGGAAGGTTTTACACAGTGAGAGCCTGAGGTACATATTATTAAGGTAAAAGAGACATTTATGGGAACTGTTGTAGACTTGGAGGCCACATACTTTGATTTAAAATCCAATTGTTGCCCATTAGAAATTGCAGACCGTTGCGTAGTCCCATCCTTCAAGGGAACAATTCACTGATATTCTTGAGAATGGAAAGCAAGGCATTTTGTCCATCCCAAATTATAATAATGCATTCCGTAATTGCGGTAGACTGACAAATACCATATACTAAGTGTTCTTATGTATAGTAAAATTGAACATTCTTAATTTGGATGAACTGTCTACTTTGGGGATTTGGAGATGTTGGTTGCAATTGCGAGATATTTATTTTGCTTTTAGATTTTCCGAGTGTTTACTTTTCTGTTTAACTATTTCTTGATGTAAAAAGTGATATTTCAGTTTGGCACATCTTTTTCACTTAAAGGGGCACACCAAAAAGCGAGAGTTGATTGCAGTGCATAAAATGCTGCTAAATAGATTACCTATAAATTCCCATACTTGCTGTAAACCTACAGCTTCTGCAGGAAGAATTATCAGCTCCTATTGTTTTCCATATTCCTTTGTAAGGGCTATAAACTTCCGCCCAGCAATTAAAGGAACATTATATGGTTAGGAATACAAAACTGCCTAGTGCGATAGGTCTTTGCCCCCCACTCCCCGGTGAATAAAGGGTATAAACCCTATTAAAACGTACTTCTTTCCAGTGCTGTGGCCCCTCGGTGCAGGATCAGTCTCCTCCTTCAGTAATGTCCAATGGTAAGCACCGTGCCACTGAATCAATGCTTTCCTAAGGGGATTTTGAAGATGTTAATGTTGGTTCCTGAATCCAAACTCCGTTAGAATCCAGAAAGCGCCTTTGCTGGCTGTCTGGGAGAAAGCCACTGGAATTTTTATTAACCCTGCAATGTAAACATTGCAGTTTAACATTGCAGGGTTAAGGGGACAGGGGCACTTGAGATGAAATGGTCTGGGTGCCTATAGTGTCCTTTCAACATTTTAACGTGCATGCAAAAAAAGGGCATACGATAAAATGGACCTTCCCTACATTTAACCAAAATAGTTTAGAGACATTCCACTGCCCTCCATGCCAAAAAAAGAAATAATATTTAAAAACAAAATAATTATATATTATTATTGGTATTTATATAGCGCCAACTAATTCTGCAGCGCTTTACAATATTATGGAAGAGGGGGAATTTTACAAAAAAATAAGACAATTACACAGAAGCAAGAGGTAGATGTGGGTCCTGCTCAAACAAGCTTACAGTCTAGAGGATATATATATATATATATAGTTATCACTGTTTAGTCAATGTATCCCTAAGGAATCATGCATACATTTAATTATTATTTTCTCATTGGGTGTATATCTAAAAACAACTTGCAAAAGTTGCAGTTCTCTTGTCTGCAGCCTTTGCAAGCCTTCCTCTTCTAACCCTGCCCAGACTTTATGTGGCTGTCCAATCACAGACTTCCCAATGCAGCTCAATGAGAAGTCTTGTAAGGAAGCAGTCCTGGGTAATTTTCTGTCTGTTAAGTTTAGCTCTACTGAGCTAAACAACCATGAAGTAAAAAGAGTGGTTGTCTTAATGACAGCCAGAGGGCAGTAACAATATTTACTTATATAAGTGCAGATTTAATAATGAAAATCTGAAATCTGTTTTCACTCTTCGCACATAGAGCATTTCTGTAAGCTGTAGTGCATTAGGATCCTGGATTGTCCCTTTCAATAATAGTCTAGATTTAAAAAAAAACAAAAAAACTTTAACCCCTTCAGGACCGGCCTGTTTTTGCGATGTTTGTACGTTAAGGACCAGAGCAGTTTTAACACTTTTGTGGTGTTTGTGTTTAGCTGTAATTTTCCGCTCTCTCATTTACGGTTCCCATACAAGTTATATATTGTTTTTTTCACGACAAGAAGGGCTTTCTTTACATACCAGTATTTATATTATGTCATATATTGTATTTAAAAAAAATAATGAAATATGGTGAAAAATAAAAAAAAAAACATGTTTTTGGACTTTTACTTGAAAAATCTTTTACTTATCTACAAAAGCTAATGAAAAAAACTGCTAAATAGATTCAAAATTTTGTCCCGAGTTTAAAAACACCCAGTGTTTACATGCTTTATTGCTTTTTTTTGCAAGTTATAGGCCTATAAATACAAGTAGGAAATTGCTGTTTCAATATATATATATTTTAAATGTATCAATAGTGACCTTGTAACACCGTTATCTGTCATAAATCCCCGAAACACACCTAACATGTACATATTTTTTTTAAAGTAGACAACCCAGGGTATTCAAAATTGGGTATGTCCAGTTTTTTTTAGTAGCCACTTAGTCATAAACACTGGCCAAAGTTAGCATTTATATTTGTTTGTGTGTTAAAAATGCAAGAAACGCTAACTTTGGCCAGTGTTTGTGACTAAGTGGCGACTAAAAAAGGCTGAACATACCCCATTTGCAATACCTTGGGTTGTCTTCTTTTGTAAATGGTATGCCATCATGGGGCTAATTCTCATTCCTTGGCTACCATACGCTGTCAAAGGCAACCTAACCAATCTGACAAATTTCAATAAAAAAAAAAAAAGTAAAATCAAGCCTTATATTTGACCCTGTAACTTTCACAAACACTATAAAACCTCTACATGTGGGGTACTGTTATACTCAGGAGACTTCGCTGAACACAAATATTAGTGTATCAGAACAGTAAAATATATCACAGCAATAATATCCTCAGTGAAAGAGCTGTTTGTGTGTGAAAAATGCAAAAAACTTCACTTTCACTGACAATATCATCGCTGTGATATGTTTTACTGTTTTGAAACACTAATATTTGTGTTCAGCGAAGTCTCCCGAGTAAAACAGTACCCCCATGTACAGGATTTAGGGTGTCATAGAAAGTTACAGGGTTAAGCACAGTGCTAGCAAATTAAATTATCTGGACTTTTGGCCTGGGTTGGCAGGCAGGTCCCTCAAATTGCAATCATTAAAATTACTTAATTAGGTACAAATATTACATAAATATGCACGTAGAATTTTAATATATATACATATTTATATATTTGACGTCTACGTGTATATTTATGAAATTATTAATGTAATTTTGTATGTGGACATATGTATATTTTGTATTATTTTTATTTATTTATTTATACATAGATATATATATCATTACATTCTAAGTGTATTTTGATATAAATATATATATATCAATATCAAAATACTGTTAGAATAAAATTGAATATATATATATAATTTTTTTTAATTATTAAAAATTATTTTTATTTTTTGTTATTTATTTTTATTAACATATTATTTGTATTTTATAATAATATATATATACCATATATATAGTTATTATATATATTGTATATATTCGTGTGTAATTTAAATATAAGTGTATTTTTATATTAATATACGTATATATAAATATAAAAATACACTTAGTGTGACATTATATATATGATATATATACATATATTATATATATAGATATAATACATGTATATATATCATATATATATACACATATTATTATTTTTTTTACACTGATTGTTTTTTTTTTCACTTTATTTTTTTATTTTACACTTGCAGGGAGACTGCCTGTCAGCACAGACAGTCCCCCTGCAGGCAGATACAAAGACCCCTATTGCGGTCATGTGATCGAGTGATCACATGGCCGTGGGGTCCTGATCTGCCGAGGGGGGACTGCCCGGGCAGACAGGCAGTCCCCCTGGACCGGGAGGAGAGCTGATCGCCGCCGTGGGACCGACGGCGATCAGGTAAGTAGCCCAAAACCGTTATGACGGTTCAGGACCGTCAGCGGTCCAAACGCACGTTTTGCCGCTGACGGTCCTGAACCGTCAGCGGTCCTGAAGGGGTTAATATATATGGATAACATTATGCAAATGTATCATGCAATTATAAAAAAGAGAGTAAATTAAAGGGACACTATAGTCACCTGAACAACTTTAGCTTAATGAAGCAGTTTTGGTGTATAGAGCATGCCCCTGCAGCCTCACTGCTCAATCCTCTGCTATTAAGGAGTTAAAGGACCACTATAGTGCCAGGAAAACATACTCGTTTTCCTGGCACTATAGTGCCCTGAGAGTGCCCCCACCCTCAGGGACCCCCTCCCACCGGGCTCTGGGGAGAGGAAAGGGGTTAAAACTTACCTTTCTCCAGCGCTGGGCGGGGAGCTCTCCTCCTCCGATCCTCCTCCTCTCGTCCCATGCGGCTGAATGCGCACGCGCGGCAAGAGCTGCGCGCGCATTCAGCCGGTCTCATAGGAAAGCATTATCAATGCTTTTCTATGGACGCTTGCGTGCTCTCATTGTGATTTTCACAGTGAGAATCACGCAAGCGCCTCTAGCGGCTGTCAGTGAGACAGCCACTAGAGGATTTGAGGGCTGGATTAAACCATTTATAAACATAGCAGTTTCTCTGAAACTGCTATGTTTATAAAAAAATGGGTTAACCCTAGCTGGACCTGGCACCCAGACCACTTCATTAAGCTGAAGTGGTCTGGGTGCCTATAGTGGTCCTTTAAATCTCTTTGTTTATGAACCCTAGTCACACCTTTCTGCATGTGACTTGCACAGCCTTCCATAAACACTTCCTGTAAAGAGAGCCCTATTTAGGCTTTCTTTATTGCAAGTTCTGTTTAATTAAGATTTTCTTATCCCCTGCTATGTTAAAAGCTTGCTAGACCCTGCAAGAGCCTCCTGTATGTGATTAAAGTTCAATTTAGAGATTGAGATACAATCATTTAAGGTAAATTACATCTGTTTAAAAGTGAAACCAGTTTTTTTTTCATGCAGGCTCTGTCAATCATAGCCAGGGGAGGTGTGGCTAGGGCTGTATAAACAGAAACAAAGTGATTTAACTCCTAAATGACAGTGAATTGAGCAGGGAAACCTGAGAGACATGATCTATACACTAAAACTGCTTCATTAAGCTAAAGTAATTTAGGTGACTATAGTGTTCCTTTAACTAATGACCAATCTGTTTAATGGGACATTGACACAAGAATATCCCTTTATTTAATATTTATGATAATCATCAGGTGCCCTGGGGAAATGTCTCCTGCAGACAAGTCTTAGAGCTGCAAGAGACGCTGAGGCGCTTGCACATTGGCCTTTGGGCTACCCAGTAACCACAGAGATCCAGGATACAAATCTATGAAGATGGCCCTTAAGCATTAATGTAACCTTTTGCTTTTCAGGAAGTCAACAAACACATTGTGAAACTTGCTCTTCCAAGGCTCAGTGGTGAAATAATATTTTATTACTATTTGGGTATATTCTCCATATTTTTTCTTGTTAAATTTTCACTTGGGTACCCTCACATCATTGAGTACAATGTGTTATGGAGGTTTTAGTTAGTTATTATGTTGCGTGGTAATTTGCTTCTTAAGGAAATAATGTCTTCCACTCTCTGCTAGCCTGAAGCCACAGAACACGGTGCTATAACTTAGCTTGCTGGGAGTTGTAGGTCTTTTGAAATCCGAACTACAACCACCTTGAAATTCCTGGTGCACCAATAAAGCACTTGCATAAAAGGATTGGTGGGATATATGTAGCAGACCTATTGAAAGTAAAGTGGGCATTCTCATTAGCTTTGTCGCTACTTGTAATGGGTAGAACTCACTGGAGAAGCTGCAAAGCCAAAGGATTTACAACAAATTCAGAAATTGCCAATTAGTATTTTTTTTTTTTTTTTTATTGTCCTTGCATATATTTTTGAGTACATTGTCTAGATAATGAAAAATAAGTCAATTACATCCGGAAGTGTCCCTTTTTAAGATGTTTCTTCTCATAAGAGACAGAGAATAATTGACTAATGGGCAAATATCGACCAACAAATTTAAAGTGTTGCTGTATGTGCAACGTTTCTGATTTAAACACTGCATTTGCACACTTGACTTAGGCAGCCTGGTACTCTGTTCCGCTGCATAATATAAATTATCTGCAAAAAAAATACGTCTGTCGTCAGCCTGCAGCGGGAAGCTTCAGTGTGCCCTCCCTCCGTTTTCAAAATGTTCACTTTTTGTTTTTAATAATTAAATCCTATCCTCCATTTTTTCCCTCACCGATCAATATTGCCCAATAGGGCATGATAAAGCTAAACAAACATTGTCGAGAAGAGGATTAAAGTAACCCTATAATTCAGGTTACAATGGCCTAATTTAAATACATATTGCTGTTAATACTGAGCTTGTTTTTTTGTTGTTTTCATTTTCAGTGATTATGCCTAAATTTGATTAATTAGGAATATACTTGGAGTTTAGTAATTTACCCACATGACTGGCCAACTAGTAGGTTGGGGTGAACAATTTAAACTTGTGTTTTCAAGATAAAAAGCAAACCAAACATCTGTCTTAAAGGATATGGAGATATTTTATACAAGCCAAAATTAGGTAATTTCACCATTTGGTGAGTAAATCCAATCCTATATTTTTCATTACTTGGCATCCCTAACTCTTCTACTGGTATTCTAGATTTACCCCATCTCTGTAATAATGTTTCTCCGCATCTCATAATAGATAGTTATTCATAACTTACCGAGCAACATGCATTATTTATAAAAAGCCAACAGCATTATAGTTTGCAGTTGAACAATCTGCGTTGCTGCCATCTCTTCATTTTCCCATCCCTCTTAACGCAATGTGAAGAAATTGCATGTCTCACTTAAAATTTGGTGACCTGTAAACACCGTATAATTATCGCGTGCAGGTTTATAGGGAATCATTTCCACATGCGTCTCACAGAAAGTGACATCTCAGTGTTGCATGCCCCGTTTGGCAATCAGAGAGTTAATGAGATAAAACAATTTACACAGATGTTAGTGTCAGCCTGGCTGTGCTGCTAATACATTGCGCTTTATGTGAAATCTGGTGTGCAAGGATGCTTGTCATTAAGCCGGCAAAATCTTCATCTCGCTTGGGAACTACTGCTGACTACGTTTAACCTTTTAAAGCACCAGAGTTAGGCCACTGCATTACTTAAAATACGTTGGGACCCTCCGCCGCAACTCAGAGGGTTAATTCTCCCAGCAACGTCGGTTGCCGATCCACCTTGTTGCTGGGAGGCTTGTAGAATAAGGAATGAAGATAGTTCCACGTTCCTATATATATATGGAATGTCGCAGTTTTTTAAAGATTTCCCTTGTTATCTTGCGTCTGGTCAGAAATTATTATCCTATAATAACCCATAAAATACTTAGACATCAGTCTTACAGCTTTGTCTAGGATTATGGGTATTTTTAATGGAAACTATGATGTAAGGCAAACGAAAGAATATACTGTCAGAAAAATGGTCAGGAGTGCTTTGGTGTATTGAGTATTGAGTGTATTGTTTTTTATAACACTTTGACTTCTGACTTATGGGTCCACTGAGCACTGCTTCCCATCTCCACTATTGCAGACAAAGAGTTGGACGCTCACTGTCTGAACTAAGCTTGTCAGTACAGGGCTCAGCTTATTGGTGTAGTCCAGTGATTATGGTGCTTGGAGCATTCCTAATCTTCTATTTTTACCTTTTCAAAATGAAAATACTATGTCATTTCTTAAAATTTCATTTAATTTAAACTACAGTCTAATTCATTATTCTAACATACAAGAATGGCTATTGAAAGGCAGCATTTAATGCACAGAATACAGGCACGTCCTCTGTCTCTATGGGAGAGGAGGTGGGTGGTTGCTGATGGGAATACGAATGTGTAGATTTTACAATTTCTTGAAAGTGTTACTATAAAGAGAGATCAGAGTGAGTCAGGAACGTGCCAGACAAATAAGGGGGAGTAAGAGGGGTGAGATTAAATAGGGAGAGCACACATTTTGGTTTACTCACTAAAATGAGAATTGTGGATATTTCACAAGGAAATTGTAATTTTTTTGCCAAAGTGAAAAAGTAGCGGAAGTTGAAGAATTTTTCCAAATGGTCACTTGTGAAATCTCCCAATCAACTAGTTTAATCCATTATTTTCAAAGGTTAAATGGGGAGCAAAGGAGAATAATCTGGAGTATATTGTTCTGCCTTTATATTGCCCAGCCCACACACGGCTCCTATGCAGACAATATGTATAATGTATCAATGTGCTATTGTATAACACTGCAGTATATGTTGCTAATATTGTAGTATTCAGTGTAAGGTAAACATAAAGCTGATTGCATTTGTTACATTTATTTCTAACACTGTATTGTTCAATAATTTATTTGGATTTTGGCCATCCCCTTGTACTGTAAAAAAAAAATTAAAAATCTCTAATCCAGCTGCGAGATGGTCTCCTTTCGAAGCTTCGCTTCTCCCCCGGGAGATCTTTACTTAGATAAGCATTGAAGACCTGATGGCGATTGCACCAATATAATGCTTCTAATTGAGAAGCATTGAATGCTGTGCTTCACTGTGAAAAGCCTTCACTATAGCTTTGAGAGTGAGGGAAAAAAACATCCCTGCTGTCTGGCTGATCATCACAGGAAATGGAGTTCACAAACATCTAGTTTGCCAAGGTCAGACATCATTAATCTACAAAAGAGCAATAAAAATGCATGATGGATGGTTCTTAATCTTTTTTGATAGGGATTCAAATTATGTGCATGACATTAGCTTGGCGACCCATTCTTAAAATGTAAAATTAGCTCAATGAACCGTACTTCGCTTTTATTTAATATAAACTGAAAAAAATCCTGTAAAACATCTTCATTAGGCCGTTTCCTATGCCATATGGTCAGTGTACTGGGGAAGACATTGCTGGTACAGTTACTTATTTACTGTTGGCGGTTTGCTTGGACCTTACGAATAACGAGCCTGTTGCAACCAGTGTAAACCCACCAAAAATTATGGGGACCCAAATGTGAGTCCCACAGTGGGGTTTTAAAACCTCTACTCTAAAATATGTAATTCTGCACAGCAAGGATGGCTGAAACTCCTCTTACCACTGATTACTAAGTACATTTATTAGGCAAATGAACACTAATTAATTCTTTACTCGGTATAGATAGTGTATTTAATACTCTAGGGTCAGGTATACATGTTTGTGTCCCTAACCCTATAGAGTTCCTTTAAAGAGACACTATATCATCTTCATCTTTAGTTTAATGAAGCAGTTTTGGTGTATAGAACATGTCCCTGCAGTCTCACTGCTCTGTTCTCTGCCATTTAGGAGTAAAATGTTTTGTTCATGCAGCCCTAGGCACACCTCCATGCATGTGACTTACATGGCCTTCCTAAAAACTTCCTGTAAAGAGTCATCTAATGTTTACAGTTCCTTTATTGCAAATTCTGTTTAATTTAGAATTTCTTATCTCCAGCTCTGTTAATAGCTTGCTAGACCCTGCAGGAGCCTCCTGTATGTAATTAAAGTTTAATTTACAGAGCAGGGGATACAAATTATTATTATTTTTTTTTTTTTTATTATTCTTTATTTTAGGGGTTGGTTGCATCCACACATTTTGGTAATGTAGAAATTTGTCATTACATAAAGTAGTACAGATGATTATGGCATAAAAACAAATACATGTTACAAAGGAATAATAATCAAAAGAGCACAAACAAAACTTTAGCAAAACATAGCAATACAACACTTTGCCCAGGTATCCCTCTATTGTTTAAGCACTGTGCGTCTGCGGTGCCGGGGGTGCTGCTTGGAAGGTGGCTGTAATGGATCCCAGTACTCCAGCTGAGTACATTCGTGAAGAATCTCCCAAGTCCCAAGCGCCGTAGTGATTATAAGTGTGAATATAGCTCCCAATTCCCCAAACATGACCCTAGACTTCACGAAGGAGTAAGATGATCTGTTCAATGGCCTGCTTTTATACATTTCAGAGTCACAGCAAACACGCCCAGGACACTTCCACACAAAACAGGGTAATGCCTCCCCTGTGCCTGAGAGATAATTGAGTCAGGAAATGTATAAACTCAATTATCTCCAGGCACAGAAAACAAAATGCACATAAAATACACGAAAACCCCACAAAAGTTACAGCCCCTGATGGCCCCGATCTGGGTGACCAACATATCCAAAAATCACCTAGATCGGTTCAGGGGTTCGAGATTTCCATGGAAGTAACTTATTTGACCGACCGTGCACATGGTACTATGCCCAAAACAGTTCCATGAAATCAGGGCTAGCGGTCGGTCAACTTTGATAACAAAAACGAAGTTTAAACGGATTACCAAACTGAGGAAGATAATGGTTCCTGGGAAGGCAAAATAGGGGTTTTGTCACATAGCTTCCCCCCCCGCCCCCAGTTCCATGGGATGGCATACCCCCCTACACCCCAACGGGTTGGCTTGGGGATGTCCGGTCAAGTTGGTTATTTTTCTATCTCCGGAAAGTGCTGAACCAGGGACAACCAGGACAAGACACTAATGGCGGTTGGGGAGCTTTAACTCCCGAACTGGGTCTTTGTATATGGCCCATAGTCAGTGGGCAGGATGCTAGCGTCCACACTCCTCCAGGAGCCCGTGGCAAACTTCCAGACAGAGGGGCGTTCTTCACAGTGGCTTATAATGTCAGGTGCAGAGTTACCTGCCTCTGGTGTCTGTTGCAGAGTTACTGCAGTCAGTGGGCATGGGCCTGATTCCGTTATCCGCTCTTCCCTGTCAGCCTAATATGCCTGGGGCATCTTTCCATTTTGAGATGTCTCAGTATAGGGAGGCTTAAGACCCGCAGACTCAAACCAATATATCTGCGTCTATTATCACACGCTCCCTCGTTTTCCCTATGCTCGCCCTCACTTCTTGTCAGGATAGTTAGTTAGCCCTCCCATATTCAATTATAGTCAAATAGAAAAGATAAGAATTAGGATAGATGCCAGTTATACTTGAGGTGGTTTGCAGTCAAACAAGTAAAGTAGATGGGATGCACTTAAGCTCTGGCAGCCCGAGGTATTCTCAGCCATGTGGAGTGGTTGGTTCTTGCACATTCCTCTACCTGTCCCTGTCAAACCCTTGTAGCCCGGGGGGATCCCTAGTGACCGCCTCTCCTCTGTGTGGTTTTACACCATAGAGAGGCTGAAGGCATCATTTTGTGGGGCAGGATCTCATGTACACAAGGCTCACACCGACGACATTCTTTCATGCATTTCTGTACCCACCTGCCCAGGCTCCCCGCCGGGATAGGAAACCCACCAGCATAGATGAGATGAAAGTCCAGCATAAACCATACAAAATAACTAATGTGGTAACCACTCATAAAGGCAGTTTGTAGTCTAACAGATATAATGTGAGATTTGTGTTAACCCTTTGGCCACTTGGGATGTTCTCGGCTAGTTGGGGCATGCTATGTGGGGTCCTGGACTAAGGCAGGCACTCCGGCTTCACAAGTCTAGCTAAGCATGTAGCGGCCCCTCCATAACTTATGGATATTATATATCTAACTGGCAATTAAGTAATGTGGGTTAAAATAAACGAGGTTAAACCAACACAATAAAACTAGGGTAAAGTTAAAACCAATAGTTGTCTATGGCCGGTTAAAAGGTGGGCTTGGGTTATGTAGAGGTGAGAGGGTGAGACAGTCTATGTAGGGTCCCGGGCTCTGTCCAGAGCTTCATCCCGAAGGCTGAAACAGTCGGCTCCGCAACCATTCTCAATGCCAGCAGTGCCGCAGGAGACAGTTTCAGTGCATGGAATAGCTTCGCTGGGTCTTCCCCCGCTGACAGCACCAGCACAGAGTCTTCGTGGGGTACCATCAAAGTCCCCGATGCTCCCCACCAGTACTTTATGCCATGCTCTCTTAGGGTCTTGGTGATTGGCATGAATCTTCTCTGCTCCAAGAGCACTGTAAATGGTAGGTTGTTGAAGACCTTAATCTGGCTGTTCTCCACAGTGATAGTGTGATGATTTCTGGAACATGTCTGGAGGGAAGTTTTTACAGAAATGTCCTAAGTTACCACAATAGTGTGCCAAGGTGCATCGGCAGGGTCAGTAGCGGCCTTCCGGATTCTGAATTCCGCTACCAGTGGCGTCATGTCACTCTCTCCCCGCACTCCCAGTGCTTCGGCTACCTTACTGGCAAAGTTGTTTTGGTGACTATAGTGTCTCTTTACATTTTACATTTACTTCAAATTCACTTTGAATTCTCAGTGTATAACCCTGCATGTGCTGCTGTGTTTTTGTAGCTTACAGAATCCAGACCAAAGGTAATAATAATAATAAGAGTTGGCCATCTTTTTGATGTCAATTAGAAGATTGTTTACTAAGCTGATTGTCTTTATTATATTATTCTCCGTTACCTGAGTGTTTTAGCAGCTTATAAGGAGGCATACATGAAGGAGAAAATATCTTCAATGTACAATGTAATCATGCTCAATCCTGCTTTAGACACAAATTACCAATTCCCAGACCTCGAGATTGTACTCCTTTGGGTATTTGATAATCGTAGTATAGGAGGCAAGGTGACACTCGGGATGGGGCATGGCGTAAGCCGTCAGGGTACCTTAGACCTATTCCTTCTGTTATGGTACTTTTTGAAAGTAAACCAAAATGTTTAAAGTCTATCTGTTCCTGTCCAAATCAATAAAATTAAATTGCGTATATACGCTGAAGTAATTAAGTCTGACACACGAGGTTCAGGTTAAAATAACTTCGAGAAAGTTTATTGGCAAGTGAAGTAAAAGCGGGCGCGCAGGCCCTTTTAAGAGGCATTTTGCGTCATCATTGATTATTAGAATATCAGCAAATAAACATCATCAATTGGATTAATTGTTAAGTGACGGAGTTAGTGTCTTACCTATTGGTTAGTAAAATTAAGAGGTTAGTCCCGTGCCCACCCATCAGAGGTGGGATTATTCTGGACACGGGTGGGGGACAAGGGGGTCCTAAGCGTCATTTTACACAGTCAGTGATATCAGGCTTTATGTCCAGGTGCAAGGTCTCTTATGAATAGAACATTTCATTACTACTGTGTTCTGTGGCCTTCAAACTGTACTATCTTACAAGCTCTTAAGGAGTAGCCAGCAAGTCTTAAGGAGTAGCCAGCACCTCCTGGTACTTGTCCTTGAAGGAAACACGGTCTTTGTCTACTGTATTAATTGGGTTGAGAAGTTCAGTCACGTAATGTAGTTTTAAAATGAACAAGTTAAGTCATGAGGACAAAATGGAGGATTGAAGAAGTCAGGTTAGGAGGACAAAATGGAGGACGAAGTCACAGTATAAAGTTAAAATGGAGTTAGTACAATAATTCAATACAAGTACAATAGAGATTTTTAATAATTCCACATCAGTCCCCCCTATGAAATGTTAGATTCTAAGAGATAAAACTTTATTATGTTAGTATCAGAAGACGTGTTAACCCAAAGGCACAGAAACCCCGTGGCCGCTAGCTAGATGTTAATGCAAAGTGCAAGGCTGTCCCTAGATCTGACCCTAATAGGCTAACCATCCGTCAGTATGGCTCTCGAACGCTTCACACCCAAGGGTATCCCATGGCAGCTAACCCACCACTTCTCCACATGGGGCCTTTACCATTCACTGACAGATGCTGTCCTTAATCTAGTCCCTTCCTAGAATTCCTGCACTTTATCGACAAAAGGGAATGTTTGCAGCGGCAGACAGGGTGAGTTGATGTCTTGAGATTCTTGGTCATCAACTTCGAGATGGGTAAAAGCGGGTGCCGCTTGGTCAACAGTCTTCATGAGGGATTTTCTCAGACATGGGAGGACACAACAAAAGAGAAGAGCAAAAATAAAGAGAAAAATTAGTATAGCCATACCAATCTGCATTAAAGCCTTTTGCCATCCTGTCATCCAACCAAACCATCTTTCCCAGGGATCTTTTATCCCAGAATTCCTTTTTTTTTTTTTTTTATAAATTCTTTATTTTGGAAGGTTTTTGTTTTATGGGGTGGGGGTACAGAAAAGAAGATTGGGAGATGATTTGTGGTACAGTGGTTACATAATACAACATACATTTACTGTTATAGCAGTCGTTCAACATAAGTGTAATTGCTGGTCCAGCAGGTATAAATACTACAGTTGTCCGATGTTGTGATAACATTGCCATATTCGTAGTGTTGTTCTTGCATTTTCCTGTTTATAAAACAGTTTCTTACCGTCTTATGTTCTAGGATATTTTAGTGTTGTTAGTGTGGGGGGACAGAGGTAGGGGGGGGGGGTAGGTGGGAACATAGTTTGAATACGATATTACATATTACACTTAGGCATTTAGGAGCAGGTTGTGGAATCTTTTACAGTTCTATGATCTGCATAGTTGTTTGTGAGCGTGCTATTTCCTAAGTGTTTTCGTGGAGGCGCGTGTCTGTTTTGATGTATTGGTTGCGGGTAGGCTCAAGGTGTATGTTGTCTGGTGGTTGTTGGCTTTTTCGTATGGTTGATGGTTGATGTTTACTTTGGGTTCTTCTCGTTCCCTTTTGGGGGTTTAGAGGGGGTAAGGTGAGGTTGGGGGTGGGCCGAGGGTGTGGGGGGTGTGGTGGGGTAGTCACAAGGATTGGGTAGTCCTTGTTATGGATAAGAGGTCGTTGTGGACCGTGGTCCGTGGTGGTTGAGTTTGTGGGCTCGTAGTGAGGGCACTTTCTGTGTCAGGAGCTATGGTCCTGTGTGGGTTGAGATGGTCTGTGTCCAGTCGTGTGTGTGTCGAGTGTTGTAGGTGTGATTCTGTCTCTGGGTGTCCCCATATGCGAAGTCTCGTGATCTCTGTGTGTTGTGGTGCAGCGTTCTTGGGGAGGTAAAGGCGGTGGACGTGTGCTTTTTTGGAATGTGTGGAGTAAGTGGGTTTATGTGGGGTGGGTTGAACGTGTTGTGAGTGTGGTGTGTGTAAGTAAGAGAGTGGGGGGAGTGGGGTGGGGTGGAGAGAGGTATGGTGTTTGGAGGGTTGTGGGTAGGGTGGGGAGTCCTGTGGTATGTAGGGCTGTGCGTCTCGGGTGGGCTCACCCGCCTGGTCTATCGTGTCGTATGGGGTTGTTTGAGATAGGTGTGAATTCCCATAACCATGGGTCCCATATTTTATTGAAGGATTTGGTGGTGTCATGGATTAGGGCTGTGAGTTTATCCATGTTCATAGCTTCGTTAATCTTACGAGTTATCTGTGACATTGTTGGGGTGTCTGGACTTCCCCATGTTTCAGCTATCGCTCTCCTAGTGGCTAGCGCCAGTTTGGCTAAGAGTTTATTTTGTGCTCTAGGGATGTCTTTGAGGGGTCTTGATAGCAGCCAGAGCCAGGGGTCCAGCGGTATTTGTGTGTGGAGTGCTTGCGTTGCTTTTTGTGCAATTTGTTGCCAGAGGGTAGATACTTTGGGGCATTCCCACCATGTGTGTAGGTAAGTGCCCGTGTTCCCGCATCCTTTCCAGCAAAGGTCAGAGTTTGATTGTTTCATTTGTTTTAGACGGAGTGGGGTTAGGTACCATCTGAAAAGGGTTTTGTAAGCTTGTTCTTTATGATTGACACATATGGATATCGTTGCAGTGGCTTCCCATATGTCAGCCCAGTCGCTTTGTTCCCCCGTGGGGCCTAGATCCCGTTCCCAGGCTGCTATGTATGGGATGGAGCTTTCTCTTGCGTGTCTGCTTAGTAGGGAGTATATCTTTGATATTTGACCTTTTTGGAGTGGGTGGTTTATGCATGCACTTTCTAGTGGCGTGAGTGGGGTGATGCTGGCTTGTCGAATGTGTGGGGCCTCTAGGTAGCTGCGGATTTGAAGGTATCTGAACAGGTCCCTGGTTATGAGGGGGGTTTGTTGGGGGAGGTCTGTGAAGGATATGATGGTTTGGTTTCTGTAGAAGTGGTGTATGCGCGTTAGGTTGTTGTCTTCGAAATGGGCGAAGTCCCTCGGGGACATGCCAGGTGTGAAGGTTGTGTTCCTGAGAATGGGCATTAGTGGAGAGGGGTGTGATATAAGTTTGTGTTTTTCGGTTATTTTATCCCATGTTTTGATCATAGTTAGTATTGCCGGGGAGGTGGGGGGGGTCGGTGGCCTGGCGTTTTTTGGGAGCCAGATTTGTAGGGAGGGGAAGTCGGAGCCGAATATGTTATGTTCCAAATCTACCCACCGTTTGGCGCCTGGGGTGGCATGAATTTGGATCGTTTGTGACAGTTGGGCTGATTGGAAATATTGGGTGAGATTGGGGAGTCCTAGTCCACCCTGTTTATTAGGGACGTACAAGGTTCTGCGAGCTATCCTTGCCCTTTTTCCGGCCCATATAAATTTGTCTATCTTGGTTTGCAGTTTCTTAAAGTCTGATGCGTTGATCGGGATTGGGAGTGTTTGAAAGAGGTATAGAAACCGAGGGAGGAGGTTCATTTTAATGGATGTCATCCTGCCTATCCATGAGATTGCCATGTTGTTCCATTTTTCAAGGTCTTGTGAGGCAGTTTCGATCAGGGGCGTGAAGTTCAGGCGGTAGGTTTGCGTGAGGTCTATTGGGAGTGTGATGCCTAGGTATTTGATATTTGTTTGTTGGTAGGTGAATGGGTGCTGTACTCTGAGTGTCTGAAGTGTTGGTTCGTCAACCTGGATCGGGAGGGCTTCTGTTTTGTCAAGATTAAGTTTGTATCCTGAAACTTCTGCGTATTTCGCCAGTTCTACTGTTAAGGGCGGGAGAGAGTGTAGTGGGTCTGTGATGGTGAGGAGAACATCATCCGCATATGCTGCGATCTTGTATGTTTCATCCTTGATGTTAATTCCCTGTATTTCCTGATTGTGTCGGAGGGTCTGGAGGAGTGGTTCAAGCGAAAGGGCAAACAGTATAGGGGACAGTGGGCATCCTTGTCGTGTGCCGTTCTTGATGGGGAAGGAGTGTGGTGTGTTTGAGTGTAGGAGGAGGGTGGCTGTAGGGGACGAGTAAATGGATCCTAATGCGTCAAGGAAAGGTGTTGGGAAATCGAATTTCTGAAGTGTTGCAAAGAGGAAGGGCCAGAGTAGTCTGTCGAAGGCTTTTTCTGCGTCAAGGGATAGAAGAAGGGTTGGGAGGCGTCTGTGGTTTGCGTACCAAATGAGGTCAAAGGTGCGTCGGGTGTTGTCGCTGGCTTGTCTGTGTGGGATAAATCCCACCTGGTCCGGGTGGATGAGGAGAGGGAGCAGGGGGTTCAGTCTTTCGGCTAGTATTTTTGTAAATAGTTTCATGTCTACATTCAGTAGGGAGATTGGTCTAAAGTGTCCGGGGTCAAGGTGGGATTTGCCAGGTTTAGGTAGGAGGCATATGTTTGCTCGCAGCATGTCGGGGGGGATGGGGTCACCTTTCATAAATGAGTTGAAGAGTTTGCATAGGTGTGGGATAAGTGCTGATGTGAAGGTCTTGTAGTAGAGGCCTGTGAACCCATCCGGGCCTGGGCATTTGTTGGGTTTAAGAGTTTTGAGTGCGTTAGCTATTTCTTCCGATGTGATTTCCGTTGACAGTCTGTGGGCTCCTTCTGGTGTTAGTGAGGGTAGGGTGAGTGAGTCTAGGTATTTGTTGATTTTAGTCATCAGGAGGGTGGGGTCGTGTCTATGGTGGGGACTGTGGTCATATAGGTCTGTAAAGTATTCTTGGAATACCGTAGCTATTTTGTCTGGTGACTCTTGGGATGTTCCGTCCTTGGCCCTAATTTTGGTGATGTTTTTGCGGGCTGTTCTATTTTTGAGTTTGTGGGCAAGGAGAGTGTCTGCTTTATTAGACTTTTCGTAGAAAAGTTGGCGGGTCCATTGGAGGGCTTTGGTGGCATCTGAGGCCATAAAATCTTTTATTGCAGTTTGGAGTTGTTGTATTTTAGCTAATATGTCTGGTGTGGGATGAATTTTAAAGTCATTTTCTAGTTGGCGGAGTTCTTTCAGGTTGCTTTCTAATTTCGCTAGACGTTGTTTTTTATGGTGTGCGGCTTGGCTTATGAGGGTGCCCCTAATTACAGTTTTATGTGCCGCCCATAGAGTTCCCGGTGAGGTGACTGAGTGTGTATTTAGAGTAAAGTAGTCCGCGATGGCCTTGGATGTGGCGTCTCTGATTGTGGGGTTATGGAGTAGGGTAGGGTTTAGGCGCCAGGACCATTGGCGGGTGGTGATTGGCGGGGTCAGTGTGAGTGAAATATCAGCGTGGTCTGACCACGTGATTGATCCTATCGAGGTGTTAGCGATCAGGGGTAGAGTGGAGGGGGATATCAGGAATAAGTCGATGCGCGAGTGGGATCGGTGAGGGTGGGAGTAAAATGTGTAATCTCGCATATTCGGGTGTTGGATCCTCCAGACATCTATCAGGCGGGTGCGTGCGAGGAAGTTCTGAAGTAGTTTGTCGGATTGTGTTGTTTGTCCACGGTTTTGTGGGTGCGGGCCTGTTCTGTGCCTGTCTATCACTGGGGAGGGTGAGGCGTTACAGTCCCCTCCTATGATATGGTGGTGTGAGGAGAATAATGCTATGTGTGCTTGTAGGGCCTGCCAGAAAGAGGCTGAGGGAACTGTGGGTGCGTAGATCGAGGTGAATGCAAATTTCTGGGGGCCCATTTTGCCAGCTACTGTAATATATCTCCCTTGGGGATCAGCAATTGTTTTGTCGGTTATGAAGGGGCATGCCTTGTGGATTAAGATTGCCACCCCGTTTTGTTTGCTGGTCGGCGAGTTTGCCAGGAAATATCTGTTGAAGTTTCGGTTTAGAAGTGGGAATGTCTTGTTTTGTTGGAAGTGTGTTTCCTGTAGGAGGATGATTTGGGCGCGGGTTCTGCTTGCCCAGCGCATCGTTTGGTGTCTCTTGAGTGGGTTATTGAGGCCCTTACAATTGATTGATATGCAAGACAATGGTGGAGCCATGTCCGTTCTTCCTTATCTCTTGGCTTAATTAGGGGTATAAAGTTCTTACTACAAGTGTATGAAGACCAGGCGGGTGGGCTGTGCGAGTCGTGCGGGTGAGGGGGGGTGGGATGGGTGTTGTGGTGTTGTGGTGTGGTGTTGTGTCTGGTGTGGGTGAGAGTGTTGAGTAGTGGTGTATGAGTACGGTAGGCGTTTTTGGTAGTCCTGGTCTTACGGGTGATATGCCAGGAGTGTTGGGAGCGGAGCAAGTCTCCTTGTCTCACTGAGGAAATGGGAGGTCAAGGGTGAGGTGTTAGCGCCGGATTTAGAGGTAGAGGGGGTCTAGAGGATCGGTGAATCATGTGCCTTCTCTCCCCCGAGCGTGTGAGTTTACGGTGGGTGTGTTCGGTTAGTAGTGGAGTGGAAATGAGCAATAGTGTGTGGGTGTGGCAGTATCCTACGGTTCTAGATGAAGTTATGTTTGTCACGTTATCCCTTTTCGGGTATTCTATGGATTCATGTGTACTGGTTGTGTCCCTTATGTGCGTTGTTTCCCTTGTGTGTTAGGTCGGTATGTGCGCTTTCTGTGGATGGGCATCCTTGTGGTCCAGGTGTTCCTGTGTGTAGAGCTGTCGCAGTTTAGGTCTATTGTGGGGGGGGGGGGGGGGGGGTAGGGTGGGTCAGTTGTATTGCAGGGCTTATGTCCCTTTGGATCTCAGGTTTCTGTCCGTGCGGTCTGCAGGGGGGTTGTGAGAGGGGTGGGGAGTGCAGGTCTTCATCTCGGGGGTGACTACCTGTCCTCCTTCTGGGGGAGTGGGGTTTCTACGGGGAGGGGGGTGACGTTGATAGGGGTTTATTGCTGGGTGTGAGGTGTTTTGGTCATGAAGGGGATGTTGGAGATGCTTACTTGGCGGGTTTGGGTATCACCTTCATGCGGTGTTCCTCTCGTTTAAGGATAGGTGCCGTTTCTAGTGATGTATGCAGGAGGTCATGTGGTCCCCTTCCTGCGGTGGGTAGTTGGCCCGTGGGATGTGTGGGTCAGCGCCATTTCCTGTGTTACAGCAGTTGTACAAGAGGGCAATTATAACATTTCAACTTTACAACATTTCAACGTTTCAACTTACATTAATAATACATAACAGTATGTGTTACAATAAGTTCCCTTAGTCGGTCTGTGATAATGTCTCTAGTGAGATAATGGGGAGTGGGTGTGTCTCGTCTGGTTGGTGCGGGTGGTTTTTCTAATCTGTGCTGTTGGGGTATGAGCTGTCACCCGGTCCTGTGGTTTGGTTTCTAAGGGTCTTCTGAGTTCAGATGTAGTCGGGCCGTAAGTTTGAGGCAAGTATACCCCTGAGTGTTGGTTTCCATGTTCCGGGTATGTTTGGAGGGGGTTCGGTTAGTTGTCGTATGTCTGGGGTTCTCTAGGACGAGGTGGGTTCCCTGGGCGTGGTTAAGGCATTGAGGGAAGTCGTCAGGGGGAACCACTTGCGTCAGGTCGTCTGTGTGCTAATTTGTACAGTGTGCGTCAGGCCTTGTATCTCGTTTCCTATGATTACCCAACTATGAGTCCAGTGTCTTTGAGTCCCCTATAGCCCAGTGCAGGTCATATAAATCACAGTTACCAATATTTATACTCAGGGTTTAGCAAGCAGCCCGTGGTAAGACCGTACGCTGGGAGTCATTAGTTATTAGTTCTAGCATACATGTAACACAGAGAGTTCCATATTAAAACAGTTATAAAGCATACAACATAAAAAGTATACAACCTAAAAATAGTGATTGTGCGTCTCTGGAGCCCAAGTTCTGTTGGCCTCCGTTACCTCAATGTCTTCGCTGGGGATCTTGTGGGTATTCTGACCAGGCCTATCTGGGCTTGAGTTAAGGGGTATCCCCGTTGAACCATGGGGTGACAGAAGGGGGGGGGTATTCGGGCAGTTCGTGGTTAGGCCGTCTGGTCGTTGTAGAAGGTAGGGGGGAAAGGTGTGGGGGGGAGGGGGGGTGTTCTTCTTGTGGCCCATCTAGGGGATCTCGTTTGCGGCCAGTTCGTTTCCAGGTTGGGCGAGTAGCGTGTAGGGCCGGGGTGGTTGGGACCTCCTTGGATGGTCTCCGCCGGGTTGAGGTTTGGCTCTCTATTGCTGGTGAGTATCCCCCTTGGGGCTGGGTGCACAGGTATGCGGGGGGAGGAGGGGGGGGGGGGGATCGGGTTTCGGGGGTACAATAGAGTAAAACCTGTTCTGCAGTCCTGAATAGAGGGTTGTCCAGGTAAAGGTTTCAGCGTCTCTGGTCTCTTTGCAACGAGCGTCGGTCCGATCATTTCTTGGGAGTTTGCATTGCCCGGCCTCTCTGGGACTGGAGCTGCGTGGTGGTGTCTCCTCCGCTGGTGTGGCGAGATGGTCGCGCCATTTCTCTGGGAGTAGGGGCCGTTATGGTGTTAATTGGTACTCCGATGTGTTCGGCGAAGTCCAGCATGTCTGCAGGGTAATGCAGGGTGTAGGAGCGGTTCTCTTTTCGGACCATTAATTTGAAGGGGTGGCCCCACATGTATTTCCAGCCATTTTGTGTTAGCGCAGTTGTGAGGGGTTTAAGTTCTCTTCTTTTGCGCAAAGTGACAGGTGCTAAGTCCTGGAACAGTTGTAGTTGGTTTCCTTGATATACTGGTGGTTTCGGGCCGCGGTCATCAGTTTTTCTTTTGTGGTGAACAGGAGCAGTTTTACAATTACATCCCTAGTCAGGTTCGGTGTGGGGGGACGTAATGCTCGGTGTGCTCTCTCAATCTGGAGATCGCTGGCAGCGGCTTCTGGCCACAGGTTGGAGAATATTTCTTGAACGGCTGGAAGGATGGCTTCTGTGGTGACCGTTTCTGGCAGGCCCCGGATTCTGATGTTACTCCTGCGGGATCTGTTGTTGAGATCCTCCAGGCCATCCTCCAGTTGGACTATTCTGTCCTGCATAAGAAGTAGCTCATGGTCATGGGATTTAGTTGCCTCAGTTAGGCCTGAGATGTTGGTTTCGGCCTGTGCGGTGCGCTCAGCCAAGGCGTCCAAGTCAGTTCTGAGGCCCGCCATTTGCTTCTCTAGTTCCGCTGCCGTGTGGGCCTTGATGTCCTCGGATGTTTCCCTAAGGAGTTGTCGCAGATTGCCCATCGTGATGGGAGCTGTAGTGTCCTCAGGGGCCTCGCTGTCGTCTGATTCTGAGTCGGATCTTTGTGAGGATTGGGCCAAAGATGGCCGCCCCCGTTCCGAGGTGCGGAAAAGCGTGGCCACCGACGGAGTGTGTTCTCTCCGTTTTCTATTGCCGCCCATAGTGCGGATGTGGAGGGGGTAGTGTTGGCGTTGTGTATTGCTCTTTTTTAGGAGCTGATGGTCGAATTTTAACGCTGATGTTGGCAGATTGAATGCTCGGGGTGAGGGAGCTCAGGACTCACACGTCCGTCTTCATCGGCGTTCAGGCTCCGCCCCCCCCAGAATTCCTTTTTAACTCTTCAGACAAGTCATTTAATTTTTCTATAGCTAGTGTGACTTTACCATTAGGGCCTGTGTTTTCTGGGATGTAGGTACAACATGTCATAGTGTCGGGCAAAATCTTACAAACCCCTCCTTTTTCGGCTAAGATCATATCTAGGGCCATCCTATTCTGAAAAGTCATTTGGGATGTGGCCTGTAACTGTTCGGCCAATCCCTGGAGGGCGTCTCTGGTGTAATTGACAAAACGCTGTTGATTATAATAAATGTAATTTATCCAATTTAGATTCTTGTTTGCGGTAACTATGGTAAAAATTGATTCAAATCCTGCAGCAACTTCATCCCTAGCTTTAAACTCATTGGGCACCCCCCTGGGCACTCCAATGGCATCAATATACACATGAGGATCAAAACTTCCTTTCACTGGGGCGTCACGTTTAACCTTAGTGTGGCTGAACTCATGGGTGTTGAGGTGTGTGTCAGAAATAATATGTATAGGCATAATGGCCTTAGTCAAAGTACACTCTCCCCACCATTCTGTGTCCATTCTGGATCTTAGCTGTAAATCCCCACACAACCAATAAATGTCTCCTAGTGACCTAGTGTGATGTTGCAGCAAACGTACAGGGACAGTTCTGTATGTAGCACAATAGCCTTTGGAAAAGTTACCTACAAATTTACCAATACCATCGTACATGGCATAGCAAGTGTAATTACCTTTATATACGGTAATACCATCAGGGGGTTTGACGTCTTTGGCTAGAAGAGGATACTCCTTTGTCCATGCAATACATATGGACCTGTTAAAATTATAGTGATAGGCAAAAAGGCTTAAAACACATTCTTCTATATCTACGGGTAGGATTAAAGGTACGGTACCCAGGTGAGGCCGGGCACCTCCACACACATAACATGCGGTTCTATTATGCTTATTAGCATTATATTTCATCCATTCTAACCATAAATTTACATCATTAAAACCTGTTTCAGCGGCCATGGTATCTTCAAAAGTGGGGTTAGCAATGGCCATCATGTCCTGAAAGGTCTGGATATGGGGTTTTAATGGGTTAGGGACCATATGGGTGGCCCCTTGCCACTCAGAAGAGTTGCACATATCTTTGAGGTAGAAATGCCCTAATTTCTGGTAGGAACCCTTTTTCCAGTACATTCCCATCACATACTGGTCTGCATCTGTTGGGCTTGGGCGCTCAATGTTAAGGATTAATTTCATTGGTGTGCTCCCCCCAGGCTTTCTCAAAGTCATTCTCTGGAGAAGCGATCTACCATGATCATCTACTTTAGCTACGGCACTTTTTGGTTTGTAACCCCAGGCAGGCCCGGCATTCCATCCCGCCGCCCCCCAGTGATCACAATTGTGCCCCCATTGTTTGTCAACTACACAAACATATGGGTCTTTCGAATGAGGGATATCTCTATAGATGCTCTGGATTTGTGGTGTGGGAAATGGGCATTCTACAATATCACAGTAGTCAAAGGTATAAGTAGCCACCTGGGTGCATGATGAATTATACCAGAAGGTGTACCCACTAATGTCTTTGGTAATGGCTACTTGCTGGGCCTTCATAAGGCTAATTAAGGAGAAGATGTACCAGAGATACATGTTTGTGCGATATTCGCTTCCTCTGGGGCAGGAGATTTCTTGCAGTGGGAAGCGTGGATCCAATTTGGCCTACCGGCCAATTTGACGGAGGTTGCGGTAATCAGGAGAACTTGGAATGGACCGTCAAATCTTGGTTCCAGGGTATTTTTCCGCACAAACTTCTTGACCAGGACCCAATCTCCGGGGAGTAGGTTATGGGAACCTGTATCCAATTCGGGATCTGGAATTGAAGAGAAAACTTGGGCATGTATTTTGTTTAGGACATTTGCAAGTTCAGTTACATAGTCTACTAAAACATCTGATTGGAGTTGCAACTGCTGCGGATAATAACAACCTAGTCTGGGTACTGTCCCAAATAGAACCTCATATGGGGACAGTGAATGCTTCCCTCTAGGTGTGTGTCTAACACTAAATAGAGCTATCGGTAGGCTTTCTGGCCAGGGCATCTTTGTTTCTTGTGACATTTTTAACATTCTAGTTTTTAAGGTGCCATTCATGCGCTCCACTTTACCACTACTTTGTGGGTGGTAAGGGGTGTGGAAGGCTAGAGTCACCCCTAGAGCAGTCCAAATTTCTTTAGTCACAGTTGCTGTAAAGGCTGGGCCTTGATCACTCTCAATAACTTCTGGGAGTCCGAATCTACATACAATATCTGTAAGTAGGCGCTTTGCGGTTGTTCTTGCAGTGATATTGGCCACTGGGTAGGCTTCTGGCCAGCCTGAGAACATGTCCACTATTACTAGTGCATATTCATGGGGCCCGCTCTTGGGCATTTGGATGTGGTCAATTTGAGTCCGCTGGAAGGGGTACATGGGCTTTGCCAGGTGTTTCGCAGGTACTTTAACTGGTCTTCCTGGATTGCATTTTGCACAAATGACACAGGCCTTGCAGAAGCTATTGATCAATGTTGTGATTCCAGGTGCTTCATAATACTTCTGTATGAGGGCGGCCATCAATTCTTTTGACAGGTGTGCAGGCCCATGTGCCCATTGGACAACTGCTGGATACAAATTTCTGGGAAGACAAAATTTGAAGTTGTTGTAATATATTCCGTCCTTTTGGACAGCTCCTTTCTTTTTCCATTTCTGGACTTCTTCAGGAGTAACTGCAGCTTGCTGTTCTTGTAAAATTCGCAAATCAGTAGGAAGAGTTTGCAGGGCAAAAATAGGGACTTCTTCTTCTTGTCCGGACACTTCTTCATCCACTTCCTGCAAATCCCTGGCCGCTAACTTAGCAGCCTGATCAGCCAAATGGTTGCCCTTTGCTTCATCTGTATCCAATTTCCCATGGGCCTTTACTTTCAAAACGGCCACTTCTTTGGGGAGTAGGAGGGCATCCATTAGCTCCTTGATTGCAGTGCTGTGTTTGACTGGTGTACCGGCGGTGGTAAGAAATCCTCTAGTCTTCCAAATTAGGCCGAAGTCATGTGCCACGCCTAGAGCATATCTTGAATCTGTATAGATGTTGGCACGTTTTCCTTCGGAAATTTTGCAGGCTGAAGTCAGAGCCTGTAATTCAGCTTCTTGTGCAGACATTGCTGGTGGTAAGGATGATGATTTAATAACTTCATCTGTTGTGGTTACGGCATATCCTGTATGATATGTTCCTCCTTCATCGGCATATCTCGATCCGTCCACAAACAGGGTAAAATCCGGATCTGGTAATGGGTTCTCATGCACAGTTGGTAAGTGCACTGTTTCCATTTTCATCTGTTCAAAACAGTCATGAGGTGTTTCTGGGTCATAATCATTCTTTATGACCAGATCTTGAAATTCCTTTTCCAGGAAATGGCGTGGCCATGCTTCTAGAAGGTCAGTTGTTGGGTATTTGACAATACCATTTTCCTGTAGCTGTTCTTCAGTCATGGTGGCCCATAGTTTTGCCATGGGCCCAAGATCATTCCATGACCTTGTCTTCAACTTGGTAACAGGAATATGTGGGATAGCAGTATCCCAATGACGGTAAAGGTAGTTAAGTTGTTGAGGTAGCTGGATCAAGACCATACTATTGCCGTCAGAGTCACAATAGAAGTCTTGTGCAGTAAGCTTTACATCGGTCCGGTGGTAAAGCTCATCTTCATAGCAAGGTTCAGGGGTAATGTTTGGTTTGTACCACGTGGTGCAGAAGGCGTGATCTGGGCCTTCACAGAGAGGATTTTCACCTTCATAAAATGTCAAATGTGGATGCATGACTTTCTTGATACATCCACAGAGCAGGTGAATGTAGGTTTCATCCGTGATAAATCCATAATAGATACCCCCCTCAGGGAGTGGAAGAAGAGTGGACGGATTAAGCACCTGACATCTTTGGATGGAAATGTTGTCAGGCAAAAGGAGATGACACTGTAAGCGCAGGTGTCTGGCTGGAGACACGTGCTTGAGCTGGACTTGGTTGATGATGGCAGAGATGTCATGAGGGGCCAAAACAACCAGAGGGTGGCCAAGGACCAGGTCTGAGGTCTTCTCTATGAGTTCTCTCGCAGCAAAAACAGCCCTGAGGCAGGAAGGAGTCCCTCTGGCCACAATGTCCAGTTGACATGAGAAATATCCAATAGGCCTCTGGCGGCCTCTTAAGTCATTAGTTTGGGTGAGCACTCCTGTTGCGTGGCCTTGTCTTTCAGAGACAAACAATTTGAAAGTTTTGGAGTAGTCAGGGAGGCCCAAGGCAGGAGCAGAAGCAATGGCTCGTTTGAGAGCAGTAAAATTGTCCATAGCTTCTTTAGTTAAACAGAAAGGGTCAGACTTAAGTGCGTCATAGAGAGGTTGCATGAGCAGAGAGGCTTCTGGGATCCATGCTCTGCAATAGGAAATGAGGCCTAGGAAGGCATGAAGAGACTTAGAAGTCCTTGGAGGCGGAATATCCAGCACAGCTCTTACCCGGTCCCGAGTAAGATGTCTGGTACCTTGAGATAGGCAGTGTCCAAGGAAAATTACTGAAGGTTGGCAGAACTGTAGCTTGATGAGCGAAGCTTTGCATCCTTGTTCTGCCAAATAACAAAGCAGACTAATTGAGCACTCTTCGGTGGTGGGTATGTCATCTCCACAGAGCAGCAAATCATCCACATACTGAAGCAGAACAACTTCTGGGTGCTCGGCTTGCCATGGGTCAAGGATGGTGGCCATGGCCTTTGCAAATTGACTTGGTGAATTTTGTGCCCCTTGGGGCATGACAGTCCAGGTATACTGTTGCATCTCATGAGTGAAAGCAAACAGATATTGGCAGGATGGGTCCAGTGGGACACTGAAAAAAGCATTTGCTAGGTCAATAACTGTGAAGAATTTTGCAGATGGTGGGACTCCAGAAAGCAGAGTATGAGGATTCGGTACAAGAGGGGTGTCCAGGACTGTAGCTTCATTAACAGCACGGAGATCCTGAACCATCCTGTACTTCTCTGGCTCACCCTTCGGAGTTTTCTTCTTCACAGGAAATAACGGGGTGTTGCATTCAGATTTACATTTGACAAGGGCACCCTTCTCCAAGAGTGCCTTAATGTGGACAGAAATTGCAGCTGACTGTGCTGGTTTTAATGGATATTGTGGTTTTCTTGGTAACTTAGCTCCTGGAATAAGCTTTACCACCACAGGGGGAACATTTAGGTGACCTATGTCCTCTGGGCCTGAGGACTATAACTTTGCGGGCACCTGTGTTTTTAATTCCTCTGGGAAATTGGACCTTAATTCTGCTGTCTCCTCACGGGGCTTTTCTAAATGCAGCATCAGAGGCAAAGAGCATAGGGCTGAAGTGTCTGATACAGACAGGGGTGTAAACATTTCTACCTGCCCATCCGGGGTAAAAGTGATGGATGCTTGCAGGCGTGAGAGGACATCAGCACCTAACAGGTTAATGGGGCATGTGGAGGATACTACAAAGCGAGCGAGCAGGCTAGAGCCAACTCGTAGCGGGGTTGTTAGAGGGCTATGTCTCGGCTGGCCATCCACTCCAACACAAGAGACATCAATATTTGACAGAAAAGATGGGTCTGGCAAGTCTTGTTCTCGTAGAACACTACGGGCTGCACCTGTGTCAACTAGAAATGTGGTGGGGTGGCCTTCAATGGGCAGAGTCACTGTGGCAAGTGGTCCCCCCTTATCCCCTGTAGACACTGCCATTACAGGGGTTACAGACACAGGCTTGCCAGTTTCCTATTCATCGGGTTCCTCAACTATTGGGACCCCTTTTTCGGTCTTAGTGACCGGGGCAGGTCTGGATGGCTTTCTTATCTCTCTTTTGGGTTCCGGGCAATCACTTTTAAAATGACCTTTAGCTTTGCAATTAAAGCAGAAGCTATCCTCTGGTCTGGTGCCCCTGGGAACAGGGATACTGCGTGAAACCATAAGAGGAGCAGAGCTTGGCCTTTTGGGGGTCTGGGCAGATTCTAGGCCCCTAGCGACTAAAAGCAGGGTATCCAGGGGAACAACCTTATATTCAGGGCGTGCAGCAATAATTCCCTTGCGTATAGAGTCTTTAACGCCTTGGACAAACGCACCTGACAGCATTTGTGAATGAATTTTGTCAGTAAGATCAAACCCCAAATCTGTGAACATTTGATACAGTCTTGCATGAAACTTTTCCACTGATTCTCCTTTTTCTTGAACAACATCAGTAAGGCCAGCAGCCTGATCTGCAAGTTTGTCCTTAGCCCATTCTCTTAATTGGGTGCAAAAGGTTACCCCGGAGGGGTAATCAACATCACTGGAAAGCAGATCTGTACTGAGGTGACGGGCCATACTCGGCCAATAGGCATCCCCTGCTTTAATAGCACAAATGCTGAGTAGATCACGCCATGCGGCGGAATAAGTCTTTTGAATTTGAACTATCCCTCGGTAAAAAGGCATAGGCTGTTTTTCTGGGTCGGGGAGCGATTTCATTAATGCGCTAGCTTGAGTGGGGTTAAAGGCAACATATTTAGAAGGGGCCTGTTCTCCCCGACCCTTGTGGCCAAAAGGGTCATCGATAGAACGGTGAGTTGGGGCTCCCGCGGCAAGCTCCGATGAGACATGGGACACCCTGTCCATCTCGTCATCATCGAATTCTATGATATTGGCTCTTTTGCGTGGTGCAGGGCCCGAATGAGGTGAAAGGATCGGTGGTTGGGAACGAGCCCCAGATGCGGGGGTGGCTAGTGAGTCGTAACCTGGGGATAGGTAGTCACCGGGGATTACCGGCATCAGGGCCGAACTGGGGGCCGCCATATGGGTGGCCGGAGAAGGTGCTACATTAGGGTTAAGGGAAGAAGCGGCGGCCATGTTGGAAGAGGGCACATCCGGGGCAGACTGTGTCGGACTGGGCATGACCGGGATCTGGGGAGTGGCTTGGGGAAGGGGTAGTGGATATCCGGGATAGGGCAGAGTCGTGGGATACGGGAAGGGGTAGGGCCAGGCTGGGGAGGGGAAGGAGGTGGGGTATTGGACTGGGGTGGAGATGGGAGGGGGAGGAGTCGGGGCGAGGGTGGAAGAGGTGGTTAGTTGGGCGGATGAGGAGGGGAGGGGGTCATGAACGGAGAGGGAACGTAGGGAAGGAATGGCAGATGAAATGTTAGTGGGAGGTACAGCAGGTAGCGTAGGGGTGGACGAGGATGATGGGAATGTTAGGGACGGGGAGGGGGAAAAGAAAGATCCATCAGAATTCAGGACCGGGCAAACAGGGGAGGTGGCGGGATGAGTGTTAGGAGGATTGGGAGCGGGGAACATAGTCAGCTGGCTATCACCTACTGCTGACTGAACCTTGGGGATAGACGTCCCCTGGGCGCCACTTTGGGGCGCTGGCTGAGGGTAGACCCCAGCAACACAATTCTGATGATACACAAACAATTTCACACCCTTGTGATTTATTTCTTCCTCAACCCAACCTTCTAGCTGAATAGCCTTCGCTACTCTGTACCATGCTTCAGCAGTCTTTAATAAACCATTATCTGTAAGCTTGCCTTTCATTTCTGCCAGTAACTTACGCCAACTTTCTGGTTGCAATCTTCCACCCGTTGGTACAGTAATTTTACATACTTTTGCAATCTTTACAACACCTTTAACCATCTCCTCACCCTCTCTGTTTTCTACCAAATCACATGCTAACCAGCCCTTATTGGGCTTGCTTAAATCCTGCCCCATAATCCCTTTACTCCTATACCAGCGTCCTAGATATAGGGAGAGAGAAGGAAAACGGAACAAGAACGTCTACAATGCTCGACTGCCACCCGAGAATCGTAAAACTTTCTCAGGTGCGTCTTCCCAAAACGTAGACTAGTCACTGAATCCGCCTACCCGGGGTGGTAGACACGGATTGGAGCGAGGTGAGAAGTGTGTGACCAATCACTTCTCCTTCAAGAGGAATGGGAGTGGATAGTATAATAATATAGGAAGTACAGAAAAGATGAAAGGCAAGGAAAATCCTTAGAGACAGACACAGGAGTAC
This sequence comes from Pelobates fuscus, assembly GCF_036172605.1. Classification (NCBI taxonomy): domain Eukaryota; kingdom Metazoa; phylum Chordata; class Amphibia; order Anura; family Pelobatidae; genus Pelobates; species Pelobates fuscus. The sequence continues at coordinate 128,098,408 of NC_086323.1, forward strand.
ATGAGACTCCTATTAAACAAACAAGACAACAATACAGTTGAAATACAGTGCATGCATCACAATTCAAATGAAATCAACAATAATTCCTTTCCTTTACTCGTGTGCTTACTCCAAAGTCACCTCCCTCAATCCCGTAGTATCTTACTACCAACGGCCAAGGATAACAACTAACACCGGTCCGAAATCCATATGCCTCCCTCGTCACAGCAGCCCACTAATAGTGTCTGCGCTACCCTCACTCTTGTAGTGCCCCTATAAAGACCCACTTTATAAGTCCCACTACTCCGTGGTGATGAAGACAGCAATGCCTGCCCGAATTCACACACCACAAAATAAAAATTGGAATGGCTCCAGCTCAGCGCTCAAAGCTGGAGGGTACCACCACTCTGCAAGCAGAGTAACGTGCACAGAGAAGCTAGCTAGGCTATCAAAGTGGCACAAGAAGGATCCCCAGGAAACTATGAGTCTACACAATCTCCACAGATCCAACACACCTCTTTTTCCCTACAGCCCCAGCCACGAGGCTCCTAAAAGAGTTAAACAGGAAAAGATGACCCCCAGGAACACATCCACAGGTCAACCCCCCTTTTTCCTTACAACCACAGCACCGTGGTTCCTAAAAGAGGTAAAACAGGCAACAGAAGACCCCCAGGAACGAATCCACAGGTCCACCCCCCTTTATCCCAAAAGAGGTAAAATACAAACAGATAAACAGACAAACCGAAGACCCAGGCAAGTCCCCTCAGGTCCACCCCCCTTTATCCCAAAAAAGGGGAAAACAGGCAAACAATTCAAACACACCCAGGCAACAGATAGACTAAAATGCAGGTAAACAAGTGAGTAACGAGGCACCGGGCAAGATATTACCTGTCTTTGATGTCCTCCCGGGAAGCAGTCACAGACACGTGGACGGGTCAATCAAAGGGGCCGGAACGTACCGGTGGCTCTGCAGAAGTCTCTACCGTGTATCTGGAGGTGATCAATCTCCCTTCCTTCCCCCTGGATTCCTCCGTCCACCCTTGTCTTCCTTAGGACGGCTCACCGGCCAGACATAGCCCGGTGCCCCACGTTGGGCGCCAAGTTGTTATGGTACTTTTTGAAAGTAAACCAAAATGTTTAAAGTCTATCTGTTCCTGTCCAAATCAATAAAATTAAATTGCGTATATACGCTGAAGTAATTAAGTGTGACACACGAGGTTCAGGTTAAAATAACTTCGAGAAAGTTTATTGGCAAGTGAAGTAAAAGCGGGCGCGCAGGCCCTTTTAAGAGGCATTTTGCGTCATCATTGATTATTAGAATATCAGCAAATAAACATCATCAATTGGATTAATTGTTAAGTGACGGAGTTAGTGTCTTACCTATTGGTTAGTAAAATTAAGAGGTTAGTCCCGTGCCCACCCATCAGAGGTGGGATTATTCTGGACACGGGTGGGGGACAAGGGGGTCCTAAGCGTCATTTTACACAGTCAGTGATATCAGGCTTTATGTCCAGGTGCAAGGTCTCTTATGAATAGAACATTTCATTACTACTGTGTTCTGTGGCCTTCAAACTGTACTATCTTACAAGCTCTTAAGGAGTAGCCAGCAAGTCTTAAGGAGTAGCCAGCACCTCCTGGTACTTGTCCTTGAAGGAAACACGGTCTTTGTCTACTGTATTAATTGGGTTGAGAAGTTCAGTCACGTAATGTAGTTTTAAAATGAACAATTTAAGTCATGAGGACAAAATGGAGGATTGAAGAAGTCAGGTTAGGAGGACAAAATGGAGGACGAAGTCACAGTATAAAGTTAAAATGGAGTTAGTACAATAATTCAATACAAGTACAATAGAGATTTTTAATAATTCCACATCACTTCTTTGTGCAAGATAATTAGGTTCAGACACAGAGCGTGAAATATTGATCAGCTTTAATTATTTAGAGCCTTGTTCTGCAGCTGTGTGAAGAGATGCAGTGAGAGAGAAGAGACATTCGTGTTTGTGGTCAGGAGACAGAGAGCAAGAAAGAGATAGGTTCAAGAGATATGGGTCCCCTGTTGCTTTTGGTCAAGAGGAAGGTTGGAGAGTGTAGCACAAAGTAGGATTAACAAAGATGGGTCCCCTACTTGTTGGGGTCAGAAGGAAAGAGGTGAGGTCAGCACTCAAAGATGGCTAGTAATTAATGAGAGAGGCGTTAAAGAAACATTTAAGGGATGGTCCATTCTTTTGAATACATTATGTAGAGATCATGCACTATAAAATATATGGGGAAAAAAACTGTAAATTACATTTGAAGGTCCTTCTTTTGCTGCAAATCCCCAAGATCTTCAAGATCTGCATTGAGCTGTAACCTGACCAGGAAATGTCTCAGCCAATGATAACGCTAACATAACGTTCAATAATGTTAGTGCTGGTCTTATCCAAAAAACAAATCTCTATGGGTATAGCAAGGTTTCTGGGAGTTCTAGATCAGTTGTCAACTTTCTACCAAAATCCAAACTATTAACATCATGTACAGTAGTGTTTATGGAGAAAAAATGGAAACGCAGCAGTTTGGGTGAGAGATTTGAACAGATAGAATTGGAATAGAATAAAAGATGGAGACATATGAGTTGTTTGTCTTCTGAGATTAGATAGAAGATAGAAAAGACAGTGGAATTGAGAGTAGGAGAGGCATGGTTAGAGAGGGAGGTTAGAATGAGAGGAGGGAAACAGAGAATGATGGAGTATGTACTCCTTGGAATGCTTGTGCTAGTGAGTGAGATGTGCTTACGCATTAAACTGGAAATTGTGGAGAATTGACAAGGGAATAGAATATTTCAGACCAAAATAGCAGAATGTTAATTCTTCAAATTAGCTATTTTTCTAGATGATTTTTTTTTGGTCTAAAATGTTGGTTCCCTCATCCATTCTCCACAGTTCACTATTTAGTGGATAAACCCCACCAGTGATGGACTCTCTCAGCTGACACTGTTCTTATTGAAACCGATGTGTATAAACAGTGCATTCTAATGTGGGAGGTCCCACGTATTTTTCAGCCCTGCCATTTCTGTTTAAATTCCTCCGTGCTGGCGTTGTTTCACTTGCTATTAAGGCCTTGTGCATGCCCTGGGCCTCCCCCCTTTTTGCTGCCTGCGCGAAGACTTTCTATTCTTAGGCTGAAACATTTGCCCATGCGTCTTGTAGATATATGAAAGTGGCTTGAAGTGGTGCGTGTGCCGCCGCTCTCTCTCTCTCTCTCTCTCCACAAACACACGCGGTGTTATCTGCAGGTTCTCTAACGATGAAGGAGGGGGTGCTTTTGCCCACACTTTTCCCACTAATCTAATTCATCCAGTGGGGCAGAGGAAAAAAAAATGTAATTTATTTTCTAATTATTCCTTGTCTGGCAGAACCGTGTGTTACCGGAGTGTCGCTATTTAAAATATTTATCTCCTCGGTGCGTGGTCTGCCCAAGGCCCGTGGCACAGGATGGATGGGGGAGAGAGCTGCTCTGGCTGCCGTTTTGACGTCTCTGTATAAATACATTTATTTTTCATTAGGATGGCGCTGGTCTCAGAGCTCCTGCTGGAAAACAGGCCACAATCTTACTTGTCTCGTCTCTGCACTCAGGTGGAGAGTGACGGCCGTATGTAGTGTGAGGCGGACACTGGCTTACTGCTGCATTCATCCACATTTTATGTGTAATATAGAGATACAGTGCTCTGCATACCCTACACAGCCAACAGCTCTGTTTACTGTGCAGCTTGTGCTACAGAAGGAATGATGTTCTGTTTTCTGCTTGCAATGCTGTGCTCTGCATTAGAGATAGATGATGATGATGATGCTCTGCATATGATTTGCAAACAAATTGAGCATACTGCTCTGCACAACACACTGTGGAGCAATTATGGATATACAGCTGAGGAATATTGCTCTTGTTATTGTACGATATGATGGTATCCTATTAAGGGATAGGGGAGTTTTTACAGATTGAGGGCACCCTGCTCTGCATATGCTATAGGCTCAAAGCATGCATACAATTTGAGGGCACGCAACTGTATATACTACACATAACCTGAGGGCACATTGTTCTGCATATAGTACAGGCACAGGTCATATATACAGATTGAGGACATGATACTGTGCATATGTTACAGTGGCATGTGCAGATTGAGGGCAGGACATGGCCTATATAAAGAGTATAGGGCATGATACTCTACATATAGTATATAGGAACAAAGTGTGCATACAGACTGAAAGCTCACTGTTCTGATTATATGCAGGGCATACATGCAGATTCAGGGCACGTATGTTCTGCATATTGTACAGGAATTGGGCAAAAGTGCAGAATTAGAGTACGCTGCTCTGCGAGTAGTACAGAGGCACAGCGTCCCTACAGGTTGCAGGCATGCTGCTCTGCAAATAGGGCAGGTACAGAACATTCATAACACTGCATACAGTGCCAAGGAGTAATGCTGTGTGTATCTAGCATCCTTATGTTGCTGATGTTAATATCTCTTTATATGTTTGAAATTTTTGGGTAATGCACTGACTCCTACACAGCGCGTACTGCCAGGGCCGGCGCGTCCATAAGGCTGCACAGGCGGCCGCCTTAGGGCGCACCGGCTCTGGGGCGCAAGATTTCGGTGACCGGCAGGAGGGAAGCGCTCCCTCCTGCCAGGTCACCTTCTGGACCCCCGGCGGGCGGCAGCAGTTCTAATGAGAGGCGGCGAGGGAGCTCTAACCTGTCTGCTCTGCTCCCTCGCGCGCTGTGTGCTGATTCTGTGGGAGCCGGAATATGACGTCATATTCCGGCTCCCGGCATCAGCAGACAACCCGCGAGGGAGCAGAGCAGACAGGTTAGAGCTCCCTCGCCGCCTCTCATTAGAACTGCTGCCGCTCGCTGCACTGAAGCCCCACTGGACCCCAGGGACACATCCACACCAGCTCTCTCCAGGTAGGGAGGCTGGGTGGATATTTATTATTAATTTGTGTGTGTCTGAAAGTGTATGTGTGAGTGTGTGTGTGTGTGTGTCTGAAAGTGTATGTGTGAGTGTGTGTTTGTCTGAGTGTGTGTTTGTCTGAGTGTGTGTGTATGTGTTTGTGTGTGTATGTGTCTGTGAGTGTGTGTCTGAAAGTGTATGTGTGTGTGTGTGTGTGTGTGTGTGGCTGTGTATGTGTTTGTCTGTGAGTGTGTGTCTGTGAGTGTGTGTGTATGTGTTTGTCAGTGTGTGTGTATGTGTTTGTCTTTGTGTGTGTATGTGTTTGTCTGTGAGTGTGTGTCTGTATATGTGTGTCTGTATGTGTTTATCTGTGAGTGTGTGTGTGTCTGTGTATGTGTGAGTGAGTGTGTGTGTGTGTGTGTCTGTATATGTGTGTCTGTATATGTGTGTCTGCATGTGTTTGTCTGTGAGAGTGTGTCTGTGTATGTGTGAGTGTGTGTATGTGTCTGTGTGTGTATGTGTTTGTCTGTGAGTGTGTCTGTATATGTGTGTGTGTATGTGTTTGTCTGTGAGTGTGTGTGTCTGTGTATGTGTGTGTGTATGTGTCTGTGTGTGTATGTGTTTGTCTGTGAGTGTGTGTATGTGTTTGTCTGTGAGTGTTTCTGTGTGTGTGTCTGTGTATGTGTGTGTATGTGTGTATGTGTGTGTCTGTGAATGATTGTATGAATGTGTGTGTCTGTCAGTGTATGAGTGTGTGTTTGTGAGTGTCTGTCAAATCAGTGAGATTATGTTTGTGATTGAGTGTGTGCCTGTCAATGAATGAGTGTGTGTCAGATCAGTGAGTCTGTGTCTGTCAGTGACGTCTGTGTGTTTGTCATTGAGTGTGTGTGGCTGTTAGTGAGTGTAGCGTGGCGGAGCGGAGCGCAGTACAGGAGCTTCTGTTTCCTGTACCTGGTCACTGAGAGAGCACTTCCTGTCAGTCCAGCCAGCTACAGAAAACTGAAGCTCCTGTAGAGGGTCTGCTCCGCAACGCTACAAGACAGGTAGGAGGCATACCAGGAAGGGGAGTGTGACCGCTAAGAGGGTGGGGGGTGCACCAAGGGACAAAGAGGGGAGGGGGGAGGGGAGAGGAACACTAAGGGACGGGGAAGAGGGAGGGGATGGTTAGGAGGCACATAGGTGAAGATGTTAATTTTAGAGGGGGGGCGGAAAAATGCATCTTCGCCTATGTACCCAAAAATCCTGGCACCGGCCTTGCGTACTGCACACATATTTATTGGATGGCACGTTTTATCAATATATTGCTGTATATCAAGCTTTACTGTACGCTTATATGTAAAGTACAAAAAAAGACCAGCAAACACAACCTTACATAAGGCATCGAGACACCGTGTTCTGCATAATGATTGGATGCACAGTCTGCATAAACTCTAATGCCCCACATTCCTCTCTGTAAGAGCTAGAGACACACTTCTCATTCCCCCGATGCCTAGCCAGTTTTAAGGTGGTTAAGCATCATGGGAAATGGGAGCCACAAACAAGTGCAGTCATAGGTGCCATCCTATTTATTAAGGGGCTGGTGTTCTGCTGTGGCATATAGGCAAATGCCTGCATGTCTGCTCAGTTTCTTTTATTAACCATTACACTACCATACATGCTGTGAGTGTACATGGAGCACACAAAAATCACCATCAATGGTGTATTGATATAATATAGTTATATTGCCTTGCACAAAATATAGTGCTGCACAGCTCTGCACAAAGGACATGTTGCTCTGTAAAAACATTGTGACACTGATATGCTCTGCTCTGCACAAAACATACTGCTCTGCAAGAAAACTCACCCATTGCTCTGCACGAAGTATATAGATACTCTACAGAAAATATAGTACCGCACAGCTCTGCATACATAATGGAACATTTCTCTGCAGAAACCATTGTGCACACTGTACAGGGAGTGCAGAATTATTAGGCAAGTTGTATTTTTGAGGATTAATTTTATTATTGAACAACAACCATGTTCTCAATGAACCCAAAAAACTCATTAATATCAAAGCTGAATATTTTTGGAAGTAGTTTTTAGTTTGTTTTTAGTTTTAGCTATTTTAGGGGGATATCTGTGTGTGCAGGTGACTATTACTGTGCATAATTATTAGGCAACTTAACAAAAAACAAATATATACCCATTTCAATTATTTATTTTTACCAGTGAAACCAATATAACATCTCAACATTCACAAATATACATTTCTGACATTCAAAAACAAAACAAAAACAAATCAGTGACCAATATAGCCACCTTTCTTTGCAAGGACACTCAAAAGCCTGCCATCCATGGATTCTGTCAGTGTTTTGATCTGTTCACCATCAACATTGCGTGCAGCAGCAACCACAGCCTCCCAGACACTGTTCAGAGAGGTGTACTGTTTTCCCTCCTTGTAAATCTCACATTTGATGATGGACCACAGGTTCTCAATGGGGTTCAGATCAGGTGAACAAGGAGGCCATGTCATTAGATTTTCTTCTTTTATACCCTTTCTTGCCAGCCACGCTGTGGAGTACTTGGACGCGTGTGATGGAGCATTGTCCTGCATGAAAATCATGTTTTTCTTGAAGGATGCAGACTTCTTCCTGTACCCCTGCTTGAAGAAGGTGTCTTCCAGAAACTGGCAGTAGGACTGGGAGTTGAGCTTGACTCCATCCTCAACCCGAAAAGGCCCCACAAGGTCATCTTTGATGATACCAGCCCAAACCAGTACTCCACCTCCACCTTGCTGGCGTCTGAGTCGGACTGGAGCTCTCTGCCCTTTACCAATCCTGCCACGGGCCCATCCATCTGACCCATCAAGACTCACTCTCATTTCATCAGTCCATAAAACCTTAGAAAAATCAGTCTTGAGATATTTCTTGGCCCAGTCTTGACGTTTCAGCTTGTGTGTCTTGTTCAGTGGTGGTCGTCTTTCAGCCTTTCTTACCTTGGCCATGTCTCTGAGTATTGCACACCTTGTGCTTTTGGGCACTCCAGTGATGTTGCAGCTCTGAAATATGGCCAAACTGGTGGCAAGTGGCATCTTGGCAGCTGCACGCTTGACTTTTCTCAGTTCATGGGCAGTTATTTTGCACCTTGGTTTCTCCACATGCTTCTTGCGACCCTGTTGACTATTTTGAATGAAACGCTTGATTGTTCGATGATCACGCTTCAGAAGCTTTGCAATTTTAAGAGTGCTGCATCCCTCTGCAAGATATCTCACTATTTTTGACTTTTCTGAGCCTGTCAAGTCCTTCTTTTGACCCATTTTGCCAAAGGAAAGGAAGTTGCCTAATAATTATGCACACCTGATATAGGGTGTTGATGTCATTAGACCACACCCCTTCTCATTAGAGAGATGCACATCACCTAATATGCTTAATTGGTAGTAGGCTTTCGAGCCTATACAGCTTGGAGTAAGACAACATGCATAAAGAGGATGATGTGGTCAAAATACTCATTTGCCTAATAATTCTGCACTCCCTGTATTGTGCAAAGATATACACTGCTATACACAAAACAAAGTGATACATTGCTCTGCACAAAGTATATAGATACACTGCACTAAATATAGTAGACCAGGGGTAGGCAACCTACGGCACTAGTGCCATGCACGGCACTCAAGGTGACTTTGCACGGCACTCAGGGCTGCTAGAGCCAAACAGGCTCTAGTCCCAGTCCCAGTGAAACTTCAGATATCTGCTAATACGAAGAGGTGGTAAAGGACAATCCTCAATTTATGCATTGCGGCACATAGAGGAAGTGATCTCAGATCACTTCCTCCCAGCACTTGTGAATGGGAATCCACACTGTAATAGAGCAGCACGCAGCTGCTGTTGCAGCTCCTATACTTGAGCTATACCTGGCCGGCCTGGTCCCCACTGGAACCCAAGGAAGCCACCCACACTGCTAGATTTAGACAGAAATGCACAATAACCCTCCCCTCATACAAATAATACGAACAGCCCATACACACAATCCCCACAAATGCAACACCACTAACTATCCACATACATGCACACAACCCCACATGCAGCCTCTCACATGCAATACCTCAAACAGCCCCCACCCACTACCAAACACACACAATACCCCAAACAGCCCCACACATACACACACTACCAAACACACAATGTGACATATCCACACACACACACACAATACCCCAAACAGCCCCTCACATACACACACTACCAAACACACAATGTGACATATCCATCCACACACACACACACACACAATACCCCAAACAGCCCCTCACATACACACATTACCAAACACACAATGTGACATATCCATCCACACACACACAATACCCCAAACAGCCCCCACACATACACACACTACCAAACACACAATGTGACATATCCATCCACACACAATTCCACAAGCAGCCCTCATACACAGCCCGAATTCATAGGTATCATACACGATACCATAAAGTACTCCTGAACATATACAATATAATAGCTCATATACGCACAAATACAACGATACAAAGCAATTACATTAAAAATAACACAAGCAGAATACGGCAGCATACACACCTCAATTTTAAAAAAAATAGGATCGGCACGCTAAGGGACATCACAATCCTATATCGGCACAGTGCTGCTAAAAGGTTGCCTACCCCTGTAGTAGACTATAGCACTGCTTTGCATACAAATATGCAAACACATTGTTCTGCTCAAGTCATAGCAACACACTGCTCTGCATAAAGTCTTGAATTATTATGCTCTGCACAAAGTGTAGTGATGTAATGCTCTGCACAAAGTGTATTGCTGTGATGCTCTGCACAGAGTGTCGCAATGTGAAGCTCTGCACAAAGTGTTGGCCCACTGCTCTAAAGTATAGCTGGATACATTCCTCTGCATAAAGTATAGAACTGATACCTCTCTTCAGTATATAACGATATACACTGCTCTGTATAGGATACAGCATCATCTCTATATATAATCTATAGCAGCCCCCTGTTCTATAAAAATCCCACAGAACATATGGAGAGACAGCTCCCTGCACAAAGTATAGCAACACAGAAAACGCTGCGTATTATACGTCTTTCTCTGCATATATTTCACACATTGTTTTTTTTCTAATTATTTGATTTTATTGTTGAGTTCCAGATTTCTGGAGAAGCTCCACTCTATGATTTCTAATAACAAGCTTCCCCACCCTCCCAGTATACAATCTGTGAGACGCTGATCTGTCCAGGTCGAGGATCCTGGGACACGAGAGCAGAGCGCTGTGTGGAACCCTGGAAAATTAGCTCTTACAAGTCTGTGTGCACAAACTCGTGTGATTATCTTAGACAAGTTACGGGTTGGAAGTCAACCTGCATATATAGATTTATTGGAACCTTATAGAGTATACTTAATAATGACAGAGCCGCTGTGTTCAATATCCAGTGATTTCCCCATACATATTTATTTATGAACTGTGACATATACTGCAGTGCATCATCTATATATCCTATAGAAGTTATCCATCAACCATATACCATTATTATTATTGCCATTTATATAGTGCCAACAGATTCTGTGCGCTTTACAATATTATGAGAGGGGGGATTTAACTATAAATAGGATAATTACAAGAAAACTTACAGGAATGACAGGTTGAAGAGGACTTTGCTCAAACGAGCTGGAGTTGGGGTATAAAACACATTAGGACAGGAAATGGCAATCAAATAAGGTGGGAGTGAAGCAGAGCAGAAGGAGAGAGTAAAGTGCTGCCCTTTAGGAGAGAGTAAGAGACAGGTATGTAAGGAAGAGGTTACTCTGGGAGGCCATAAGCTTTCCTAAAGAGATGGGTTTTAAAGCACTTCTTAAACGATTGAAGACTAGGGGAGAGTCTGATGGCGGTAGGCAGGCTATTCCATAGGAAGGGAGCTGCCTGCGAGAAGTCCTGCAAGCGTGAGTTTGCCATATGGGTGCGAGCAGCGGACAGGAGAAGGTCACGGGCAGAGCGGAGAGACCGAGAAGGGGCATACCTATGGATCTGTGAAGAGATATAAGAGGGGCCAGAATTTTTCAGTGCTTTATATGTATGGATTAGCACTTTGAATTGACTCCTATAGGATACAGGAAGCCATTGTACGGACTGACGAGGATTGAGGTGTGAGAGGACCGACTAGAGAGGAAAGTAAGTCTGGCGGCAGCATTCATTACAGACTGTAAAGGGGCAATACGACTTTTGGGAAGACCAATTAGGAGAGGGTTACAATAATCCATGCAGGAAATTACTAGAGCACGGACAAGCTCCTTGGTATCATCTTGCATAAAAAAGGGGCGTATGCAGGCTGTGCTTTTAAGATGGAATCTACAGGACTTGGCAACATACTGGATGTGAGGCTAGAATCAATCTATAGAAGTTAAAGGACCACTCTAGTGCCAGGAAAACATACTCGTTTTCCTGGCACTAGAGTGCCCTGAGGGTGGCCCCACCCTCAGGGACCCCCTCCCGCCCGGCTCTGGAAAGGGGAAAGGGGTTAAAACTTACCTTTTTCCAGCGGTGGGCGGAGAGCTCTCCTCCTCCGATCCTCCTCTTCTCCTCCCCGTCGGCTGAATGCGCACGCGCGGCAAGAGCTGCGCGCGCATTCAGCCGGTCACATAGGAAAGCATTCATAATGCTTTCCTATGGACGCTTGCGTGCTCTCACTGTGATTTTCACAGTGAGAATCACGCAAGCGCCTCTAGCGGCTGTCAATGAGACAGCCACTAGAGAAAATAGGGGAAGGCTTAACCCATTCAAAAACATAGCAGTTTCTCTGAAACAGCTATGTTTCTGAAAAAATGGGTTAACCCTAGAAGGACCTGGCACCCAGACCACTTCATTAAGCTGAAGTGGTCTGGGTGCCTAGAGTGGTCCTTTAAGTAAAAACATAGCAGTGCTGTATGGGTGTGCTTTCACAACTCCCCCGGAATACCTTGTAATATGTAGACAAAGATAAGTCACAGAAGCCAATTTCCAACCTACAATTTTGTAGGCTCCCATTGCAATGATATTCTGTGTTAGGTCACAGCCATTAATGTCAGTGCATGAATAGGATATGAATGCACCAATGCACAGCAATGGCTTGACCTTTGGGGCTATACAACATGGTGTTGGCTTTGGTTCTGTGTTTGAAACACTATCTGACGCAAGTGTTATTATAGTTGTGGTCAAAAGGAAAAGATCAAAAAAGGAAAAGATCAAAAGGAAAGGACAAAAGTTCCCTACAGAAAATTGGGTGGAATCTGAAAGTGTACGCTGCCGGTGTGTTTTGCATGGCATTCTGGTAAAATTTGACATAGCTACCATGTCTAATGTAGTTTTTTTTTATAGTGTGCCCAAGGAAAAGAAGATACTTCATATCAGTATGTCTGGGACTAACTTAAGTCAGCGGGGAAATGTCACTTTTTGATCTCCCCTCACCACATCTGAGATGTTCCAGTGATAACTAACCTTGGCTATCCAGGTGTTTCAGGCTGTTTGAGCATCATGGGGTGTGTAGTTCATAAACAGTGGATTTGAATAGGTTAGCCATTATTGATATACTCTCTCTCTCCCAGGTATCCTTATGGACAGTAGTCTCAGGTCCAGCCTTGCTCACATATAACTGCAGCCTGTAGATTTCCAATGAGGGCATGCAGATAAATAGAGAAAGTGCCCCTTTGGTTTTAGTGCCGTATGTAATCAAGCATACAAATGATTCTCACAGGCAGACTATTGGGTTTGTTTATTTATATTTTTCTTTTCTTTTTGTGCTTCATTTATTTAGAATTTACAACGCACAGAAAATAGGAAAACACTCTCATTTTTAATATGTCCCATTCTGCATACGCGCAAAGCTCGAAATATGAGGTAGCACAGATCCTTTATTTTTAAGCATTAGAGAAGATATTTCTCTAAAATACTCTTTCAGCCTTGTGCAACCTGTGGCAGCATTTGTCCTTTGTGTACTCTGTGATGAGGTGACAACTGTCTTTCAGCTGCTGTCCTGGCTCAAGGATGGGGCACTTCGCCTGTGTCTCTCACTTCACTGACTGAAATGGATTTTTTCGGGACTTGATGTTGTAATCCAGTCATGCGGAGCTCTGCAATACTAACACAAAGCACAAACACAATGTGGCTGTACGTGGACAATTAGTGTCTACGGTGGGGGAAGTGAACCACGGATGTAATGGACTCCCGCTGAAGATGTTCAAAGCAAATTTTGTCTGACACTTAATATCATTATAAACACAAAGCACGCAGGACCATCGTAATGTGTGAATGTTGAACAAATAGGGACGCTGTGTGTATAGAGACTTGATACATAGCATCAGACAGCCAGTCTCAAAGTGTGGTTTGTGAAACGCCGGTAGCTACAAAAAATGATTTACAACACCCAAAATTCTTTGAATGCTCTAGACAGACAGAACATTTTTGGAGTTGTACTCCTATGTTATGTCAGGAGGACAGAACTTAACCTCATTCTAGGTAGTGTTTCTATTAAACTGGGAGTTGTCGAGAATTGGCAGTTACATTATCAAATTTTAGGTCAAAATATGTGAGCTGGAAAGCCAGCTGGGTTGTACTTTTTTATTTAGTCTATTTTAGCTTCAAATGTGCTGTTTTCTTGCCAATGAATACAACAGTTCGAATTAGTTCCCAATTAGTGTCAGATTTGGGGAAATAACCTACTGGGTATTCCCTTAATGGAATTTAACCCAGAGAATGTCCCCACTCATTTTGCTCATAGCCAGGACCAGATTTGCCATTAAGCAAAGTAGGAAGCATATCGACAAGAGGTATGTATGTATATATATCATATGATTTATCAAATCGCCATATTACTGAATCTTGAAACGGAGAATGGACATGCCTTTTTGTGGGTTTATTTTCCTTTAAATTGCTGTAAATTACCTCAAATGATTTGCTAAGTAATTAACCTCCAATAATATATATTCCAGTAATACACATTATTATGTGTATATATGCAGTATATATATATGCGTGTGTGCGCATGTCCATCCCAATTATGCACATTATTACACAGTGTACACGGTGTGTGCCTGGATTGCTCAATGTGTACATTGTGTACCATTTACCTGGATCCAATTTTATACAATTCCACCAATACTAACATTGCTTCTGAACAATCTTCCCCCTCCCCCAGCCTGTTCTTTGAAGATTTCCCCACCTGTCGAGCATAATCATTTTAGTTACCCGGTCCTCGAATATCTTCTCAAGACATTCCAGAATTATTACGCAAAACAATACAAAAAAAATGTACTTTAAACACTCAGCAACTAAAAACCGTAGACAACAAATTAGTACTAGAAACCCCTCAAAGGACTCATCCTAAGAATTGTTCTTATTCTCTCTTTTCTCAAAATCAATTAGCACTACGCTAGTGAGAAAAAAAAAAAGCCCATTATGCTTACATGGTTTGTTTTATATAATTCTGTTTTCCACTGAAAAATGCAGTTTGCATGTTTGACTAACCATGGCTGACTTTTTCGTGTTTGATCTTTGGAAACTGTATCTTGTAAAAATTTGCCAAAATTATTCAGTCTCAGCTGTTTTAGCCTTAAGTTTGCTCTCCTTGATGCGTGTGTTAATATATTGGTATTACACAAAGTGTATGATATTGCAGTGAGGTAATTACACAGTGGGGGTACTTACAGGTGCTATTACTGCAATTATTCTAGTGCTGAAATAAGGAATATTTAGACATATTTACCGTAATTTTCTTGTTCTGCATCTATCTATGGCAACATCGTGATAGGGTTAGCTCCACCCACTTGGTAGCTTAGGGCTCTACAAAGTGGTCTTGGTGCAGTATGTATAATATTGCTGTTTAGTAGATAAGGCAATTTTATAATGACCACACATCTAGTGGGTGTCTTCCTGACAGCCACTAGAGGCGCTTCTCCTGTGAGAATTGAGTCAGATTCGGTTCTCCGTCAAATGCTGCTGTTCAAGTGCATTTGATTGGCATGGCATGGCGATTTGAACACATGTGCTAGTCTCCCAATACTTCCATATGGGAAGCAATGATTTGGCTGAGATTATCAATCTTGATGATCTCAGCCAGGAAGGCGGACGGTGGTAGTAAAGTACATGTTTGTATTCCAAATGCTAAAGTGTTCTTTTAACCCCTTAACGACGAGTGACGGACGAGGTCCGTCACTCAGGGGAAACCCTTAACGACGAGTGACGGACCTTGTCCGTCACCCGTTAAAATTAACCCCAGATCGCCGCAATCGCGGCGATCGCGGGGTTAATGGTGCTCCGGTCTGCCTCTGTATTAGAACAGAGAGAGGATAGGGGTTACTCACAAAGACCTACTTTTGTATGAAAGGTGCTGCCGCTGTGACCAAAACATCATGAATGAGAGAATAAATAGTTGCGGCGCACTCAGACTACAAAGAGAACAAAGAAGGCTACTAAAATGCCTATCTAAGTATAAATATGGGGATTTGGTTCCACCATATCGCCATATGTTGTTAAGCCCACCACTACTTTCAAAGTACCCCATTATTGGTGGGTCCTACACTAAAATGTGGGGGGCAAATAAATAGTAATAGTGTTAAAAATAAAAGTGTTAAATTAAATACTGGTAAGAGCATAGTGAGTATACAAACATAAGTGATGAAAGCAATTAAAAACAGTGTTAAAACTAAATAGTTAATGTGTTTGTGCTAAAATGGGTATACTCACTATTGCAAATGACTGTGCTAGCTGGAAAAAATAATAAAAGTGAACTGACTATTGATAAACTCCTCCTATATATACACACCTGTGGCCACCTCTAAAGGACACTCTGAAGCTGGGGGGGCCTGGGGGGGTGCTTAGAGATTATCCTCTCTCTGTTCATATTATATTTGGAATCCAGACCAGATTCCTTAGGGGATAAGCACCCCGCCCAGGGGGTTAATTGTATAATTAAATATTTTGCTAGCTGGGGTGGGTGGGAGTTATGGGAAAATGGTGAATTTACTGTTAGTGCTGCTTACTGCTAGTTAGGGTTTAACGGTAAATAAAAAGCTTAGAAAAATGTTAAATCTGTAAAAAAAAAAGTTTTAAGAAACTTTAAAAAAGTTAATAAGCAAAACAAAAGTTTAAAAAATAGTTTTAAAAAGTAAAAATAGGGGGGGCGTGGCTGACTGAGCAGCAAGCAAGACGTGCTTAGACGGAGCTCCGCCGAAGAAACAAAATAATAGTGGACAAAACCTTTTAAAAAGCTCCAAAAAGCAGCAAGCAACAACTCCCCACCCAGCCGACATGATGGGGCGCAAAAACAAAAAAAAACACACGCAGAAGACTCACAATATGCCCGATATCAGGCTCTCATTCGAAAGACCTACTCCACAAGTCGCTCCCAAAATGGCGCCTGCGGAGCTGAGCGAAAGCAGGCCTCTGAGGCATCACAAGAGACGGAACAACCTACCGGGACTAACCCTGCAAGCTGCACCAACCGTGAGTTGGGTTCCGACGATGACTCCTCACCGGTGACCAAGAGGGACATCTTGGAAATGAGGCAGGTCTGGAAGGCAGACTTACGAGCAACACAGGCTGAACTAGGGACCCTGCGCACACGGGTTGCGGACGGGGAAGCTAGAGAGGGAGCCAGGGAACAAAAGTTGCAGACCGCACAGAAGGAGATTCATGCGCTCACCCACCAAGTCCAGATACTCACCAGAAGTGTGACAATGCTAGAATCAAGGCACAGACGGAAGTACATCCGACTTTGAGGAGTGCCAGAACAGATCTCAGGCGGGGAACTCCTTCCCTTCCTACACCGCCTGTTGCACCACATGGGAGCCAAAAGAGATACTGACCCGGAGTTGGTGACTGCAGCGTAAAATGGGATATGGGCACAGCGTAAAAAATTTAAGTTTGAAAAAAAAATGGAATGGCTGTGTCCCAAATGTGCCCCTCCGATGTCCACATATACCTGGCAAAGGTACATACGGGGGTATTTTTGTACTCCGCAGACATAGCTGAGCAACATATGAAGTATTATACAGTGGTAGTACACATAAGGTTTGCAAAATATACTGTGCAAACTCACTTTGTGTGTCAAAAAGGCAGAAAAGGAGGGCGTGGCCTGGCTGCTGATGGAGTAGGACGCACGCTTTCGGAGCTCCCAGGCCCTAACCCGCTAAAGCCCCTATAACGAAGCGTTAAACTCCCACACAACCACGCTGATGGTGAGAACTAAGAAGGGGGCCACTCCCGGCCCGGCGTTGCCCTCCTCGGGACACCCGACGGGACCTATGGACGATTTTCTTTCTACTCCGCAACCGCTGGCCGGCGCACGAGGCCCAAACAATATGGCGCCTGCGTCCCCGGGTATGAGCAGCCACAATACCTCCCCGCGGGGATCCCCCGCAAGAGACACACAAACAGATACTCTCACCCAGCTGTCCGCGGACATGGCGGCTATTGCGGCGAACATGCTCACGAGGGGAGACAAGGCTGAACTCATTGCGGAGCTCCGAGCAGCGGTACGTGAGGAAATCACGGCAGTGAGGCGGGACCTGGCGGTGCTGGAACAGAGAGTGGACGATTTGGAGGTACACAGCCTGCAGGCCACCCAACACCACCGGGCATCAGAGCTGGCAGCCACAAGGCAAGGCAATATCCTACTAGATTTGAGACGCCAAGTAGAGGACCTTGATAACCGAGGCAGACGTAATAATATCCGCATCAGGGGCATGCCGGAATCCGAAGGTGAATCGCCACGTGAGCTGCTCGAAGGCCTGTTTACCCAGATCCTGGGCGAGGCCGCACCGCCAGACTTTGGACTCGAGAGAGCTCACAGGGCGCTTAGAGCACCGCGCAGGGATGGTCAGCCGAGAGACCTGATCTGCTGTCTCCGGTCATTTCAGCTAAAGGAGGCCATTATGAGGTCAGCCCGCTCACAACGCTCACTCCGATACATGGACTCACCTATTGCACTGTACCAAGACCTATCCAACATCACCCTGGATGCGAGACGAGCCCTAAAGCCAATTACAAACGCGTTACAAGAGAAGAGGATTCACTATAAATGGGGATACCCGTTCAGCTTACAAGCGAGGATTGGAAATATATGGCACGTCTTGAGGTGGCCCACAGAAGTCCCACGCTTCTTACACGCGCTGGGCCTACCGGACTTGCCTGTACCTAACTGGATTTTGGACTATCCGCCCGCAAGGCCTACGGGTCCGACTACACCAGCCGACATGCTCAGAAGGGGATCCATGCCGAGTACACCCCCCCAACGTAGAGGTGGCCCGGACGCGCCGGAGGAATAGACTGCGATTGGGCCCCGGGGACGCAGAACCCGCATCGACGAATGACCAGCACACCGTTTTCTTTTTTCCTACCTGCCAGGCCTGAGCAGTGGACAGCCCCTGACCTCCCACCGCATAGAGTGAAATGCAGAGGCCCAGAGACACCGGGACTGTACGCCAGGGGTATGTACTGTCTTTGTGCCCCCCCTTCCCCTCCCTCCCCTCCCTCACTGGGACCCTGAGATTCCCCGGGATCTTCCTAACCCGGGGGGGCCGATGTTTTGGGGAGGGGTATGGGATGGGTAAGCTAAGCATTCCGACACGTTTTAGCGGGTGGCCAGCAAGGGGTCTTGCAAACCCACAACAGGGGATACATTATCAGGTGGGGTGGGGGGTGTGAGACGATCAACGGGGGGACAGCCATGCCGGCCAAGGGGCCCCACCCCGACGGGGGGATGGGATGTTTGCTGGACATTGCACCACCACCGGCCATGAGATAAGGGAAAGAGGGCCGAATATCATCCAGACTATGCCTATAAATTGACAGATGTGATCAGGCCTCGAGCCGCTGTTGGGGCCGGGGGTGGGAGGGGGGGGTACGGGCGGGTGGGGGGGGAGACCTGGCCACGCACCCGTGACGCGCCCGCGGCCGACCGGGCTCCAGCTGGGGGTCAGACCCTGGCGGGCGCGGAGCCGGACGCGGTACGGAACGACTGCGTCTCCGGGGGGAACATGTTGATTTGGCGGGCGGGGGAGATTTTTAGCCCATGCAACTGTATGTTATGTACATGTTTTACTAGGTTTTAGCCTAAGTTAATGTTTTTGTTCATTAGTCCTGTACGTTAGCTATCCAGTAGGGCAAGGAGACCCCCCCGACTCTGTATGTTATGTATCCACTCCAGGACACAGGGAGGTGGGCCCGGCAGTGCTTTAGCCTTCACAATCACGGAATTAGGGGATGCAGGGATCCCGGCAATTCCCACACAGGCTAGGCTCGGGACACCAAGGGTCCCTACCCGTTCTCAGCATATTTCATGGCCGACACGGGGGTCCCGGGAGGGTGATTAGGACCGTCATGGGTACCCCGCGATAGCTTAGATAGGGAGACTCGCCGGGCTCTGACCCGACGGAAGACACACTCGGCGGGTTGGGAGCTGAGGGAGTCCACTACTGACTTCACCTACCAGAGAGGGTGACCGACACCATGGGTAGCCTCCCACGCACCCCACGCAACTGACCTATACTGTACATACTGGTCCGGGACTGGAAGGGGCTTCACCTTAGTACCCCCGACAATCTACACCCGACCAAGGTTCATTGTTGCCTTTTGTTCCCAGACTGACCTACTTACCTAGACGGTTGACCACACCTTCACCACATACCTCCCCACCCACCTTTCCCTCTCCCCGAATAGACCCGACTAGACCGACGAGGCTCTCCCTTACGATACCCCGCTGAGCCCGGGCGGGGGACTCTCGCGAAGAGACTATGGAGTCCTTTAAACCGGCGCTGCTTAAACTCTGGTCCCATAACGTTAGGGGTCTTAACCTCCCTGAGAAACGAGCTCAATTGCTGCGCAGGTTATGGGCCGACAAGGTGTCCATAGCGTTCCTGCAGGAGACGCATTTCCGCGGTACTTCCGCGCCAAAACTGGAGAATAGACGCTTTCCACAGGGTTACTTTGCCAACCACCCAGACATGAAGAAGGTGGGTGTGGCGATTTTATTCGCCCACTCGGTACATTTCCAACACAAGGCTACTCTCATTGATCCGGGGGGTCGATACATCTTCCTTAAAGGCTCCATCGGAGACGTTCCCCACACGTTCGCGTGCATCTATAGCCCCAACAGGAAACAACACACATTCATAGCCAAGACACTGATTAAACTGGACAGGTTCAAGGAAGGCCTCGTGGTGCTGGCAGGGGATCTTAATGTCCCTCTTGACCCGCGCATGGACTCCTCTCGGGGAGCTAGTACGGTCCCGGAACACTGCCTTAGATCGATCAGACGTTCCCTGACCAAAGCTGGGTTAGTGGACTGCTGGAGGGCGGCGCACCCGGAGGACAAAGATTTTTCTTACTATTCCCCGATGCACAAACAATACAGCAGGATAGATTACATATTCATGACCCAGGGTAGCCTGCCTCTTCTCCGGGAGGCCAACATAGGACTCATTCACCAGTCAGACCACGCACCAGTCGCGGTGGAAATAAAATCTCCATTGCTCAAACCCACGGAACGCCAATGGAGGCTCAATGAGTCCCTGCTGGACGACCTAGGGACCTGTACCATAGCCCGACAGACTATCAGGAACTACTTTGAGGAAAATGACACAGTAGACATGTCCCCCCTGACACTGTGGGAAGCCCATAAATGCGTAGTCCGAGGGCACTTCATTTCCGTGTGCACACAGCGCAGAAAAGACAGGGCACGCGAGCTTACTGACCTCACGAAACAGATAGCGGACTTAGAAAACTCACATAAGCACACACTAGACGACAACATACATTTACGGCTCACAGAAGCCCGCAGAGCACTCACGAACCATCTTTCCCAGGGCCTGCTGCACACCATGCGAAAATCCGCCAGGTTCTTCTATGAGCACTCCAACAAAAGCGGCAAACTCCTGGCGAAGATGCTCCAGGAAAAGCGTAGATCCCAACACATACACAAAATCCATACACCAAATGGGCGAACTACGGGGATGCCTGAGGGCATTCTGGACGCTTTCAGGTCCTATTATGCGGACCTGTACAACCAATCCCAGACCCAACAGGGAGCTGCTGCACAGACCCATTACCGACGAGTAACGGACTATCTAGCTCACCATGTAACACGTAAACTCACACCGGCACTCGCGGAGGAGCTGGACAACCCCCTCACCCTTGAAGAACTAGCGACTGCAATGAAACGTTCGAAACCGCACCGAGCACCGGGTCCAGACGGCCTCCCCCTGACATACTTACGGACGTTCCAAGAGGAGCTCCTACCGAGACTTCTGACTGGCCTAAATGCCCTGCGGGAAGGGGGTGCGTTCCCCACGGACACCCTAGCGGCTGTAGTCACGGTGATCCCCAAGGAAGGGAAAGACCCGAGTAATTGTGCCAGCTATAGGCCGATCTCACTGCTTAACGCAGATCTAAAATTGTTCACGAAGGCCCTTTCCCTGAGGATATCCCGGTTACTACCCGACCTGATCCACCCGGATCAGGTCGGCTTCATTCCAGGCAGGGAAGCACGAGACGACACCATCCGAGCGCTGAACATAATTCATAGCGCACGGGCCGGAAAGCGAGACGTCGTCCTCCTCTCGACGGACGCCGAAAAGGCGTTTGATCGGGTGGATTGGACATACCTGAAGGAAACGCTGCATCACATGGGCTTCGGTCCATATATGCGCATGTGGATCTCGGCCCTGTACACCACTCCGACTGCCCGGATACGGATAAACTGAGCCCTCACGCGGCCTTTCCCGATATGTAATGGAACGCGACAAGGCTGTCCCCTGTCCCCCCTCCTGTTTGCCCTCACCCTGGAACCCTTCCTGGAGGCGGTCAGACGGGACGGGGGTATAACGGGGGTTCGCATGGGCACAGAGGAACATCGGGTAGCGGCATACGCCGACGACATGTTGTTCTTTTTGGAACAACCTCTGGTCTCTGTGCCCAACCTACTAAAGGCTTTTGACGAATACCGCCAGGTGTCAAACCTGAAACTGAACCTTGACAAGTCGGAGGCGATGCCGATAATGAAGGACGATGGCGAAGCCCTCAGACTAGGCAACCAGTTTGCCTTCTCGTGGTGCACGGAGAAGATACGGTACCTCGGTACCTGGCTACCGAAAGACCTTTCACAAACGTACCAACTGAATTTCCTGCCCCTCCTCCGGAACATACAATCAGACCTCCATCGCTGGACGGCTTACTATATCACCTGGTTCGGGAGGATTAACGCGATCAAGATGAACGTGTTACCACGGTTGCTGTATCTCTTTGCCACCCTGCCACTTTTAATCCCACAATCATTCTTTAAATCGCTGGATACAGCGATCCGTGGGTTTATCTGGAATCATAGACCCTCGCGGGTCCGCAAGTCGACGATGGAGAGACCTAAACAATCCGGGGGACTGGGACTGCCCTCGGCGTCCACTTACTATAAAGCCACACACTTGCACAGGCTCACAGACTGGCATGTGGACAAGAGCCCAAAGCGCTGGGTGGCTATGGAACTGCAGCAAACAGGAGGTAAAATCCCCTCGAGACTGTGGTTGGGGGGCACCACGTTCGCAGAACTGCGGACGGGCAACCCCATGATAGACGCGACGCTCAATGTCTGGTGCAAGGTTCGCTACACCCATCGGCTCACTACATCACCGAACCCGTTGACCCCGATCGCATGCAACCCAAATCTAGCAGGGGGACTCCACCCGACGGCACTGCGGAACTTTCATCAGGCGAACTGGATATACCTAGATCAGTGGTGCTCGAGGGGGCGACTCCGTCCCCTCGAGGACCTGCTCGGAGACACACGGCCCACACAATTAGACATCTTTCGGTACCACCAGGTGCAATCGTATGTCACCAGCTTAGCCGGAAAAGACCACCTTCATAGGCAACTGACGGATTTTGAAAAAATATGTACAAAAAGAGGTCACATAGACCATGGGGTGTCGCGCATGTGCGACTCTCTGAGAGAGGCCCAAGACTCCTACCCACTGGGATACAAGAGCAAGTGGGAAAGAGAGACAGGTACACAACTCTCGGACCAGGAATGGGACAAAATAGTCCGCTTAACCCACAAGTGCTCGATCAGCTCAAA
The DNA here is from genome assembly GCF_036172605.1 of Pelobates fuscus. Taxonomy (NCBI): domain Eukaryota; kingdom Metazoa; phylum Chordata; class Amphibia; order Anura; family Pelobatidae; genus Pelobates; species Pelobates fuscus. Next base: position 128,121,402 of record NC_086323.1, read on the forward strand.
GATCCAAGAGACTGGATATAAGCTATTATCGCACTGGTATCGGACTCCGGACACCCTTAGGCACTTCGGTGGAGCTGGTGCGGGTGACTGCTGGAGGTGCGGCACGGCCCTGGGAACGAATCTGCACATATGGTGGTCTTGTCCACGCATAGTAACATACTGGCAGATGATAAACACGAAAATTAGAGAAGTCACAGGCGATCCCATCCCTTTACAACCCATGACAATGCTTCTACATCACACTCCCATACCCACGCAGAAATATAAACACTCCCTCACCATACATCTGTTGAATGCAGCGAAAGCATTGATTCCCCTACATTGGAAACGCACAACGACACCCTCGTTTAGACAATGGGTGGACAAGGTGGAGAGCGTCTATGATATGGAGATACTGACAGCCTCTCTGCAGGGACGCTCAGATAAGTGCGCATTGCAATGGTACCCCTGGCGACTTTACATCTCCAGAGGAATCGCGTAAAATCCCCGGGATAGGCAGAGAGCCTGAGTGGCTACCCGAGCTGCGCATACTGGTCGGACTATACCCAGCGCAAAGGAAACAAGGTAGCTAAATAGCCGGAGGAGACCTCACCCGGGCTCTAGACTCCCCCCCCCCCCCCCTCTTTTCTCCCCCTCGTACCGACTCTGCTCCCCCCCTCCCCCCTCTTCCCCCCCACCAACCCTCAACTTGACGGACCTTTCATACTACTAGACGCCAGAGGAATCTGGCCCCCTAACTGACTAGACTTCACTCTGACGGACAGGTAACTTCATTCGCACATAGGTGTTCAAAACCGAAACAGGACCACACGACATAATACGGAACAAAACCTCTTTGAGGGGACTTAGGAGTCAAGGGAAGCTAGCCAGACGGATATAGACGTGATAGTAGGCCACCACCTAGACACAAACCCATGGACAGCTATGGCCCACCAGACACGACCTGAAAGGACACACCACCGAGCGGGGTAACACACGGGGCTGCTCAATCCATAAGTAAGACGCCCAGGGGACACACTGTTCCACTAACTACACACAACAACGGAATCCGGTCCCGTTTGGACTACCCGTGCACACAAAGAGTACTCATACCCTGACACGACGTAGGTTCTGGGGCAGTAAGGAGTTATCCCCGAAATGGAAACACTAGAAATCTGTTGTTAATAAGTGGGGATCTGGGAATGGGAACTGCCGACCACAGAGATGCCCAACTAAACCCAAGCAAACCCAGGGGGAAGCAAACGAGTGTTCTGGCCAAAGCCAATTTTGTTATCTAAGCTTCCCAGAAATCGGCATCTTATTTCTGCACCTCAAAAGTTTAACTGTTATTATGTTGTAAAAGGATCAATCTACATTTCCGTGTGACTTATGTGAAATTGCTGTTTTTGTTACCGGTGAAACCTTACCAATAAAATATGATTGACACAAAAAAGGCAGAAAAAACGCTTATTACCACTACACCTGGTACAAGCTAGCGGAAAAATGATCCCATGCTAAGGTTCAAAATATGCCTTTTGAAAAACCCTGGGATGTCTTCTTTAAGAAATAGTATGGCTTTATGGGGTATTTGGATTATATAGCCTGGTAAAATACTCTAAAATGGGACATGGGCAGAGCGTAAAAATTTTAAGTTTGAAAACAAATGGAATGGCTGTGTCCCAAATGTGCCCCTCCGATGTCCACATATACCTGGCAAAGGTACATACGGGGGTATTTTTGTACTCAACAGACATAGCTGAGCAACATATGAAGTATTATACAGTGGTAGTATACATAAGGTTTGCAAAATATACTTTGCAAACTCACTTTGTGTGTCAAAAATGCAGAAAAAACGCTTATTACCACTACACTTGGTACAAGCTAGCGGAAAAATGATCCCACGCTAAGGTTCAAAATATGCCTTTTGAAATACCCTGGGGTGTCTAATTTAAGAAATGGGAGGCCTTTGTGGGGTAGTTTGAATTTAAAACCTGCGAAGATGCTTGGAAATTGCACATAAGCCCAGTGTCAAAATTCAAAGTTCGGTAAAAACTGATATGGCTTGGTCTCCTATATGGTACTGTAGCTTCACAGAATAGTGCCAAAGACATTCATTGGGGATGTCTTTTTACTCAGAAGACTTAGCTGAGCATAATTTGGGGGTTTTGAACTTAGTGGCACATACAAAATATACAAAATGCCCAGCAAAAATGCAATCCGTATGTAAAAAAATGCCCAAAATTATTTTTTACCACATACTTTGGCATATATTGGTGAAAAAATGGGGGCATGTTAAGGCACAATATGCACCATATGAGATACCCTGGAGTGTCTACTTTTACAAATGGTAGGCCTTTGTGGGGTTTTTTTGAACAGTCAAACTGTTATAATACCCCAAATGGAAGCATAGGCTCATTAAATCCGTCTCTCAAAATTCTACTGTGAATACTGAAAAGGACAGGTCTCCTGTATGCAGGGCCGCCATCAGGGGGTGACAACCATGACGGTTGTCACGGGCCCGGCGGCCCTGGGGGGCCCGGACTGCTCTGGCAGTCCTGGGCCCCACTTTCCCTCCCTGCACACATAGATAGCGAATATCGCTATCTATGTGTGCAGCCGCGGCCCCCCGGCTCCCTGTTACCGCAGAGGGGGCCCAGGCAGCACACTGCTTCTCCTCTTCTCGTTTCTGCTAATAACTCTCGCGAGACCCGGTTGCCATGGCAACGCTCCGCGGGGCTCGCGAGAGTTATTAGAGGAGAGAAGAGAAGAGGCTGTGTGCTGCCTGGGCCCCCTCTGCGGTAACAGGGAAGCCAGGGGGCCCCACCATGCCACCGGACCACCAGGGATGGAATCTCCCCCCTCCCTAGACACAGGTAAGCAGGGAGGGGGGAGAAACAATTTAATTAAATTTACATTTTTTTTAAATTATGTTAAAATGCTCCCCCCTCACCCCAGATTGCACATTTACACACATACACTGACACAACACACACACACACTACATACACTGACACAACACACACACACACACTACATACACTGACACAACACACACTGCATACACTAACACAGCACACACACACTGCATACACTAACACAACACACACACACTGCTTACACTAACACAACACACACACACTGCATACACTAACACAACACACACACTCTGCATACACTGACACAACACACACTGCATACACTGACACAACACACACTGCATACACTGACACAACACACACTGCATACACTAACACAACACACACTGCATACACTAACACAACACACACTGTATACACTGACACAACACACACTCTGCATACACTGACACAACACACACTCTGCATACACTGACACAACACACACGGCATACACTAATACAACACACACTGCATACACTAACACAACATACATACTACATACACTAACACAACACACACTGCATACACTAATACAACACACACACTGCATACACTAACACACACAGTGCATACACTAATACAATACACACACTGCATTCACTAATATAACATGCACTCTGTATACACTACACACTAACCCACTCACTGCATCCACTATACTGACACACACTCTGCATTCGCTACACATTAACACACTCTGCATTCACTACACTAACACACACTCTGCATCCGCTACACACTAACACACTCTCTGCATTCACACTCTGCATTCACTACACTAACACACACTCTGCATCCGCTACACACTAACACACTCTCTGCATTCACTACACATTAACACACTCTCTGCATTCACTACACTAACACACTCTCTGCATTCACTACACTAACACACTCTCTGCATTCACTACACTAACACACTCTCTGCATTCACTACACTAACACACTCTCTGCATTCACTACACTAACACACTCTCTGCATTCACTACACTAACACACTCTCTGCATTCACTACACTAACACACTCTCTGCATTCACTACACATTAACACACTCTCTGCATTCACTACACATTAACACACTCTCTGCATTCACTACACATTAACACACTCTCTGCATTCACTACACATTAACACACTCTCTGCATTCACTACACATTAACACACTCTCTGCATTCACTACAAATTTACACACACACTACATTCATTACACTGACACACTCTGCATTCACTACACCCTAACACACACTCTGCATTTATTACACACTAACACACACTCTGCATTCACTAAACTATGCACATACTCTGCATTCACTACACTAACATACACTCTGGATCAACTGTACACACAGCATCCACTACACAAACATCCTGTATTCACAGTGCACACACTACATCCACCACAAATTGAAACACTCTGCATTCACTATACACAGACACTGCGTCTAATACACACACTGCATCCACTACAGACACTGCATCAACTAAACACATTTCATCTAGTACATACAAACACTACATCCACTACACAAACACACACTACATCACTGTACACACACTACATCCACTACTCAAACACACTCTGCGTTCACTATACACACTGCATCCGCTACACAAACACACACTCTGCATTCACTGCACAAACAGTATCTAATACACACAAACACTACATCCATTACACACATTCTAATTCACTTCCACTATACACACCACATTCAGTCCCGCATTATTGTCAGCGGACTAGGTAGGGCATGGGAGGGCCCGGGAGGGAGGGGGCGGGGGGGGGGGGGGGGGGGGGGGGGACCCAGACCTTTGTCAGGGGCCCCAAAATTTCTAATGGCAGCCCTGCCTGTATGGCACTGTAGCTTCACAAATAGTGCCAAAGACATACAATGGGGGTGTCATTTTACTCAGCAGATGTAACTGAACACAAAATAAAACTTTGTACAGGAATAGCACACACCAACTTTACAAAATACTCATCAGAAGTTCTTTGTTATAAGTTTGTGTGCCAAAACCCGCAAAAAATAAAATTTTACTCCAATATTTAGCAGAGGTTGGCGGTGAAATGGCTACGTAGAAAGTGTCAAAACAACCCTAGGTAAATAGCCTGTGATGTCTACTTTCTAAAAATATATACTTTTGTGTGGCAATTTTGTTTTCTTTTATGGCTATTAAGCTTACAAGACAAACATACCAAATTCTAAAATCGCTCCACATTTAAAGTTTATTTTACTCCTTGTGCTTTGTGACCTGTAACTACCAAAAAAAAACTTAAAATCCCAGACACATTATATATTCTGTAAATCAGAACAACTAAATGAAGTTATTTTTAATTACTTTCCTTAACCTGCACTAATTGTGCACACATTATTATTGCAAAAACTGTAAAAAAAAACTCAACATTTTTCTTTTTTTTTGCATTTTTCTGTATTTTTTTTATAATAAATAAGCATTTATGTAGATATATGTTACATCAAATTAAAGCCCTTTCTGTCCTTTAAAAAACGGTATATAATATGCGTCGGTGCAATAAATTCGTAAAATGTAAATTGCAGTTGAATGCAAACAGCAAAAAATGCAAAAAATGCCGTTGTCATTAAGTGAAAGACAAGCTTCTGAAGCTCTGTCCTTAAGGGGTTAAAGCTATAAATACCCCTCCTACCAGATAGGTTCTCCAAATCAAGAAAACAAACTTTAAGGATCAATATATGATCAGGAAGTTAAAAACACCATTTAGCCCCGCTGGGCCCACCTTGCCCTCCCTAAATATAGTATAATTTCAACTTTACTGCAGTCTGCTGCTGCTGACTCTTCCTACTTGGCTGGCATTATAAGAAGTAATGATCTGAGCCAATCACTATGCTTTCCCATAGGAAAGCAGTGGATTGGCTTAGCTTGTCATGAAGGCAGATCAGGGGCAGAGCCAGCACAAGCCAAAACACAGCCCTGGCCAATCAGCATCTCCTGAAATTCAGTGTCTCCATGCAGAGGATGAAGACACTGAATGGCAGTGATGCACATTGTGCAGCACTGCCCCAGGAAACACCTCTGGTAACCATCTAAGGAATGGCCAGTGAAGGTATCCCTAGGCTGTGTTGTAAACACTGCATTTTCTCTGAAAACAGTGTTTACTGCAAAAAACCTAAAGGGAATAATTCTACTCATCAGAACAAATACTATAAGCTGTAGTTGTTCTGGTGACTATAGTGTCCCTTTAACAGCCAGGTCAAATGCAGATAGTTTACTGCAGGCTTGTGTTCCACCAGCAAATGGGGATTTTGAAAACCTAATGTGTTTAAACTAGGGGCTTCCTTATGCACCTATGTATCATTGCCATCTCTTTCAAGATAGAGGTTAGTTTAGACCTCCTGGTCACTAATTGGGGTACACCTAAGGAGTTGCCTTTAACAGGGCAGGGTTTACTGGATTTCCAAAAAGAAAGAGGCTGAACTTTCCTGACTGGGCCTTTTCAAAAAGTGACTTGGTGTGCATAAAACAAAACGGTAAACATTAAAAAAGGAGAATTTCTCCACAGCCAATGGGACAGGAAAAAAAAAGAATAGAGAACTTATCTGGTAGGAGGACTATTTATAGCTTTAATTTTCAGTCCTAAACATGCAAATGGGCTTATTGTGATGCTGCCATGGAAATATAACTATCATTATAACGTTTGGCACTTTGCACCCAAAATAGCACCTGTCTGACTCTGATAAACCTCCTCCTATAGGTGTGCTTGTAATATTGTTATACACTGTGTTTGTCAGGGGTGCCCAAAAGGTAGATCCCCAGATGTCTCAAAACTACAGCTTCCATGATGCTTTGTCATTCTGAAGGCATTCAAAGCATCATGGGAGCTGTAGTTCTTCAACATCTGAGGATCTACGTTTTGGGCACCCCTGGTGTATGTGATATTGATTTATACACACCGTCAGGGCTATTAAAAAAAAAGTGAAAATTCAAAGTGAATTTCTAATTTAAAATAAAAATAGCTGAAATGGAAAAAAAATCTCTGTCAGCTATGCTTTCAGTTCTGCTAGCCTCGCTTTACATTTAAAATTCACTTTGAATTCTCACTTAAGTAAATAATCATGTGTGTGTGATTGTGTGTTATAATGGCACACATATTGGTGCGGTATGTGCGTGGGTGATATTGGCTCACACTTCACTAGTACACAGTGTGCGGGATGTTGGTAATGTATTTGTAGGGTGAGTGATATTGGTAATATAATGCATATTAGATAGTTAATGGAGTAGTATTAACTCTTAATTTTCTTGAAGCATTGTTGCGAGCAGGGCATATTGCAGCACATCCCTCTCTCCCATCTGCCTGCTGCTCCAGTCACCATATGCAGCTCAGTGATTGAAGAGAGCAGAGTCTTCAGTGAGTGAGACAAATCAAAGCCTGGAGTTAATTAATCAGGAGTGTGCTTCCTGAACACCAGAGCACTCAACGGCAGCAACAATTGCCAATCGAGCACATTAGTTGCTTAAGATGCATCTGCTGTGAACTGTGAATCCCATAGGGCACATTGGCTGAGCGTCATGGGAGTAGAAACTCAAAACAGCTGATACAGTGCTACAGACGGTCTTCTCAGCAGCTGAGCAATAATCAATTCCTGTATATCCGCTTCCCTGATGTCATCAGTATGTCTCTTTTTATTCCAACACTACATAGCCCATTATCCACATACATTTTACAGAAAATACTGCCACTATCTTTCTTTCTATTCCCATTTTTCTTTTCTCTTTCTCTTTTCTCCTCCTCTCTTTCCCATCTCTCTCTTTTTTTTTCTCTCTTTCTTCATGTGTCTGACTCCATCCTCTCCACGTTTCTAACTAGTCCAGTACTTTAGAATAGATTTATTATTTTGGGACTAGCTGCCCACTCTCTGCTCTCTGGGGTCCTTGACGGTCATTCTTTAGCAGTGTCAGGTTCCAAAAGCTCAGTAAATCCAGGCCTTCCCATCCAGCAACTCTTAAGATTTTATGAGCTAAAGGCACCTTCCAGAAGGACATAATTCACTGAGGAACAGTAGGGGTAAGTGAGGCATGTCCTCCGGTCATTATATCTCAATTCTTGCTGGAGGTGACATTTCTTCCTGTGCATAATTGCTTGATGATTGTGTTTCATCACTCCAAACACTTACATTTGTGGTACAAGTCTTGTGTCACAATTTAAACGCGAAAATCAAGTATAACCATTTGTGCTTCCTAACATACCCAACAATAATGATTAGAGGGAACATATGGCATTGGTTACAAAACAAGGGTGAAGGCAAAGATTCTGGGCAATTTTAGTTTCCAGAGGTTTCCTGTCTGAAGTTTGTGACTTCTAACATTTGAAACTATAATAATTAAAGGGACACTATAGGCACCCAGACCACTTCAGCTCATTGAAGTGGTCTGGGTGCAGTGTTCCAGGTCCCTTAACCCTGCAGTGATAATTATTGCAGTTTTTAAGAAAACTGAGATAATTACCTTTTGTGAGCTAACTTCAACTCTAGTGGATGTCTACCAGGCAGCCACTAGAGGGACTTCCGCGTCGTTAGGCAACTTTCGGTCACCTAAGTGACAGTGGACATCCAAACGCTATGCATGAGGACATCCAGCGTCATGTAAAACCTCTACATGCTTTTCTATGGGGGAAATAGTATTGCAAGGGCGGCCATTGTGGTGCATGCACATTAGGTCTCCCTCGCCGGCTGACGTCGGCAGTGGAGGCGTGGAGACTTACCGCTGAGTGACAGCGGCATAGGACTCAGGTAAGTGACAGAAGGGGTAGGACGGAGGGGGGCACTGTGGGAACCTATAGTGCCAGGAAAACCAACTTTTTTTCTTGGCACTATAATTTCCCTTTAAAGGAACATATAGCATTATTTACATAACAATTGTCAAGAACATGATTGTGAGTTATTTTCATTTCTAGAAATTCCTCATCTTAACTTTGAGGGATCACAGTGACACAGGTGGGCATTTGTTTGTGTTATCGTTGGAGGAAGAAACTGTTTTGAAGATAGATAGTGATTTGAGGTGATTTCCTTTTTCTATAAGCTGAGTATTGATTTCACATCGCCTTCCGAGGCGTGAGAATAGAACATGGATAAATATTCCACGAGATCCACTGAAAAAGATGGACGAAGCTATTAAGAAAGAGACAGACTGCATCCAGTGCTAATAAGAGCAGCAGAGGTTATGTCAAACTGAATTGTGACAGAGACAAAGTGGCACTCAACAGAATGTGAGTGCAGGCTACGCAGCTTAAGAATGGCAAAGCATCATGGGAGCCGTAGTTGTAAAAAATCTGGGGCTCTCTTTGGGGACCCTACAAGAAAAAGTTAACCCGTGTCTCCCAAAACATAGATTTAGTTTATACCCCATAAGATGAGGCATGGACCTGTTGACACCTTAGACCGGGATCCATGTGTTGGGAATGGATAGTTTAATTTCACCTATAAATCTATACATCTATAAATCTATCTATATAAATCTACAGTTAGTTCATAATTATCCCAATGACCTTATGCTTAATTGTGTACTAAATTGTTTAAAATGTAACAATTAATATATAAAATACTTACTGTCAACTTTAATTTGAAGTTATTTATAGTCATAAACACTGATAAGTGTAGGAGTGCATGCTCCTTGTTCACAGTGCCCCATCTTAGTGGACTGAAGGTTATTGAACAAATGAAAGGAACACTCTAACCAAAAGGTAGATCCTCAGATGTTGTATAAGTACAACTCCAATGAAGCTTGGCATACATTTGGAATGCCTTTGGAATAGCAAAGCATCATGGAATCTGTAGTTTTAAAACATCTTGTGATCTACCTTTTGGGCACCCCTACTGTACACTTTTACAACTTATGATTCTTGCTTTGGGTTTCCACACATCCCAATTGTCCCGGTAGGTACGGGAGACTCCCGCATATCTAATGAGGCTCCCTGACACCCGCACACCATGTGTAATATCCCGGATATTACACACAATCTAACATACAATATGTGTCAGATTGTGTGTGTGTTTAATTTCCAGGATAGTACACATTTAAAATGCCTTTAATAACTGTCCCTCCACTCCCCCCCCCCCCCCACTCCAATCTGCCTCAGCCAGGACCCCAAAAGGTAAGCTAATTGGTGGCTGCAATGTGTGTCAGATTGTGTATCGGTGTGTATATGTGCCAATGTGTATGTGTGTGTATCAGTGTGTATGTGCCAGTCTATGTATTTGTGTGTCAGTTTGTATCTGTGTGTGGGGGTATCTGTATGTCAGTGTGCATCTGTGTGTATGTCCCAGTGTGGGTATCTGTATGTTAGTGTCTATTTGTGTGTGTATGTCCCAGTGTGGGTATCTGTGTGTCAGTGTCTATCTGTGTGTATGTGCCAGAGTGAGCATCTGTGTGTATGTGCCAGATTGAGCATCTGTGTGTATGTGTCAGTGTGTATTTGTGTGTCTGTGCCATTGTTCATATTTGTGTGTCTGTGCCATTGTTCATATTTGTGTGTATGTGCCAGTGTGGCCACCTTCCTGAAACGAGTTGGGATGTCTGGGTTTCTTGAATGGTGGACCATGTGTTTCTGTCTCCTTGCATGCAGTTGCTTTCTTCTGCAGTGAGTGACAAAAATTACTGTAGCCATGAGTCCCTACCCATTTTGTTCCATACATCACAGGTGGAAGCTCTACTTCCTCTCTTCCAATACAAAATGTTGTACTGTGTGTACTCGCTGTGTGACTCCAAGCTGTTCCCACCAGCATCCACTGGCTGCGATAAATAGCCAAAACAGCAACTGCAAGTAGGGCAGCTTGGGCCAACACTGTTCACAGCCCTATTCGCAAAACTGTGAATATGCTGACAGCATCCATGGAATGGTTGCTATTAGCTGTTTCAGCAGTTCTATCTATGAGATCTGAGTGGAACAACTGCTGGTGGCTCAGTGACATATCTTGCCATGTGCATGCAGGAAATGGTTTGATGGGGGAACTTCACTCCCATACACCAGAATGAGAGGATCTTTATTGGGGAAACGTCTTCCTGGTCTGGGAAGGGACTCTTGTCTTCTGCTTATCTGTGGATTGGAAGCAGCTCTGATAACTTCAATGTCTGTTTTTTTTTTTTTTTTAGATTTATATTTTATTGCTTATTTTTCTATGTAGTATTGATTTATTTATTGAATAATTTGTATATAATTAACGCATTAAAGTACTTAGGACTGTTTTCATTATTGTCTGTACACGTTGTCTCTAAAAGACCTATCACTATTGTCAGGGAGTAGCAGCTCTTTACCAACAGCAGAATTTCACCCGTTGTGATCAATAATTTTACCAACTGCTGCTACTTAAATATATTTACCATAGGAGCTACTAACCACTACTTAGAGGCTGGTTCCTGACTGATTTCCAACTCTGTCACCAATGTTTAATGACTGCCGCAGATCCTCCAAATGTCAAAGAAGTTAGCATATATCCTATAGAAAAATACATGTTCGCACATATCAAAGTATATCAAACCTTTTCCATTATGTTATAAAATAAAAGGTCAGAAACACAATATAAAACATTAATATATTTTTCATATAAGTAGAGCTCTTCTGTTATTTTAATGAACAATTCACGCTATACAGAAATGACTCTGAAAATGTACATGGGGACACTGCCCAACCGCCCTGATTTCAGTGTGACAGTCCTGAAACTCTTTCCTGGAATTACATGCTGCTGATAGCAACATTAGATTGGAGAAGCACAGCGTTCGGCCAAGAATGCCCAGTCCCAATCCATTGGTTCTCTATGAGAAGAGATGAATTGGAGGAGATCATGGGTGATCTCAACTTGGATGCTTACATTACCTGTGGTGGAGCTGGAGGCTGCAGCGGAGGAGTCCTGGCACTGGAAATGAGGTGTGTAAACTTTATTTAACTTTTGATTGTTGTTTTGGGGACTGTAGGTTCCCTTTAATATCTTTTATACAGTGTTGATATCTCCTGCAAAGGCAGTGGCGGATCCAGAGCCTTATCTCGGGAGGGGCACTTGTAGATTATTTAAAGAAATAATCCAGGCACAATAACCACTACAGCTCAGTGTAGTAGTTATGGCGCCAGTAGTGCCAGGATCCCATCCCAGAGTAAGTAGTCAAACCGTTTAAGAACAGTTTTACAACTTACCTGGGGTCTGCTGGGATATAGGGCATAGGAGCAGTGGTATGTGTTAGGGTTGCAGTGTGTGTGTTAGGGGGCAGTGTATGTGTGGGGCAGTGTGTGTATGGATGTGCAGTGTGTGTATGGGGTACAGTGTTTGTGGGGCAGTGTGTGTAGTGTGTGTATGGGGGCAGTGTGTGTATTGGGGCAGTGTCTGTATGGGGGGAAGGAGGCTTTTTAATATTTATTTTTTATTTATTTAATAAAATAAATATAGATTATGTCCCCCCTCCATTCTTACCTTTACTGGGAGGAGGGGGGTGGGGGCATTTCTGGATCCCTGGTGGTCCTTGGGAATTCCCTGGTGATCCCAGTGGTGGTGAGGTGAACTCTAGCCTGCAGCTCCAGGGCTAGAGTTCACTCTCACGAGATTTGGAGCGGCAACCCTCCGTGCTAGCGAGAGGAGGACCCGGAGGAGCTGCAGGCTGAGCTCCCGGGTCCTCTCTCCTTCCCCTGCCGGCTGCCAGCATGGTGCCTGCGGACCGGGGAGGGAGATCTCTGATCTCCCCGGTCCGCAGGCACATTGCAGGGCTGGACAATCCCAGCCCTGCATCAGCCAGCAGGGTAGAATCTTGCCCCGTTGCCCACCCCCTGGATCCACCACTGTGCAAAGGCCAGCTGCGGGGTTAAGTATGCATGCCCAGGTTGAACCTTGTTTACCAATATGATGTAATTGTTATGGTGGCAAATTTACACAATGTATATTTCTGTGGTTTACCCACAAATAGCTATTCTGGCAGTGCTTGTTTTTTTTTTAACCAGCCTGTAAAAAGTAGCGTCAAGGTTTACAACCAGTTGGTCAAAGCTCAAAGGCGGGAAAGCTAGAACACGTCTCAGAATCTATGTTGCACCATTCAGATACAAAACAAGTTACAAAATGGAAAAATAGAATTCTCACTCCAAAATAGGATCAGTGAAAAAAGTAATTTTATTTAAAATAAAAGCAATATATTCGACTAATTAATTTGTGAACCAAAATCTGTTAAAACCACCCATGAGTGTGTTTTCTGTCACTTGGCTTGGAAGATACTTGGGCTCAGCCAGAACTGGCTTCTTCGGGCAATTACCTAGATTAGAGGATGTCGCTATGAAGATTCTTCTTGGTGATCCATTAGATCAAGGGTGGTCAGAAAATCTCCGAATGCCTGTCTGTGAAGTATCATCAGAGTTGCAAGCCACCAACAAATCAGGATCCTAATTTTGGATATGCATGCAGTATATTTATATATAGCAGTGCTGACCAGTTATACGTTGAATGGCATCATTCAGAAGCTGAGTTTTTATTATGGATATTAATAGATCAGTGATATAATGCATTAGGACTTTTATAATACAATTGGACATGTGCTTTTCTGGCAGAATTGGTGTCTTACAAAAACCCTTGAGGGCCACATGCAGACCAGCAGGCTCTCTTTGGTCAACAGTGCTCTACTGTTTTTCTCATTTTTACAGAGGCTTGCTAAAAATCAAACAACAGCTGACGAGACAAAATCTCAAGACTTATTTTATAAAAACAGCTACCAGGATGGCTTGTTTGCTTTACACTTGTGTTAGCTTTACACACCGTGGCCCTCTGATGCAAACCTTTGGCACACCTGCTGGTGGGAATTATGCATTTTACAATGGGTGCTGTTGGCTGAGCATCTTGAGATGGATAGTCCGCAACAGCTGTAGCACCAAAAGAAAACAATCACAGCTGCCAGCCATAGGTTTTAATCTATACGAGGAGTAAGCAGATGTGGCAGTCATCTCCACTTAAATCCCATTGCTGTCCAAGAATGTTAACCAGAAAAAACAGACAGGTTTGCCTTCCTGCTCATATACATTAATACCCCATGGGTATCTTGCTATATGAGGTACAAATGTGATCTCGCTGTGTTGTGCAGCTCATTTCTATTGCTGTCACTGGATGCTGACTGGTCAAATAAGTCTGATCTGCTTAATCTTGAATCTACAAAGGGCGAACAAAATAAACTAATTCAGATACTGGTCACTTTTTTTTTTATCAGTAAAGAAAATCAGCTTCACAACACAGAATAATTTGCGTTGGGAGTAACGGCCATACCTAATACAGAGCAAAATGGTTTATTCACTAAAATGCAAGTTGGATTAAATGACGCCCGTGTCCATGCAGTTAGAGATGTTACCAGATCAGCTATGTTGGCCTAAAAACATTTCACAATTTGATTTTTAACTCGGTCATTCTCAACTAATTTTTTGGTGAATAAGCCCTCAGATGATATAATAAAAGCAGGAAAAGTATATTTGGAGTAACTGATGTGTGCCCAAGCTTGAGAAACAATGGAAAAGACGTTACCTTAAGATAATGGCTTGAACAATATATATGGCAGCTAAACGTAAATGTAAAGGGGAAAAAAATGGACAGACTCACTCTCGAACATAGAGGCTACCTGTCTACTTTTTTCAGTGACTACCTTCAATCCCCAGAAGCTGTCGCTATTAGCAACTGCCAGTAGTGCCTACAAATTACCTATAGGTTTCCAACTTTGTTGTAAAATTTTGTAGCTTTTCCTTAATAGCAACTGGCCCTAGAGATAACAGCCACTCACATATTAGCAGTTGCTGGTAAAGCACAGAAACATGCACCTGGACATGCGCACTGCACCCTGTGTGCCAGGTAAGGGCTGGCAAGTAGATTGTAGAGACACGGTTGAGAACAGATCTTTTTTTTGTTCCAGAAAGATATGTAGGGATTTAGCTGTCATTAACCTCTTTCCGCCTGGGCAGAGGTTGGTGTTTTTTTAATTAGCAGAAGTTGATAATAAGTACAGACATCGTTGTAAAGCAGTCGCTAAGTAGCGGTTAGCGTATACCATAGATAATAATGGTTGCTGTTAACCACTACTTAGCGACAGGCTAATCAGCAAGGTTGTACATGAGACTGTGGTGCGATGCTTGTATGGGAAGAAAATACTCTTAAAATCTCTTAATAAAAGGGTATCAGGGACACAGATTTTAAAGCCGCATAAATGGAGAACTGTATAATCTAAAAAGCAATAAAATCGAATACTGTTATAGTTTGTGTCTTTTTCACATGTGTGTCCCATGGGTTTCTCTTTAGACAAGCTTGTTGGATAGTGTGTATATATAAAAAGAGTTTTAAAAAATTACCCAAGGTTGTTATTTTGTATGCTGTATCAGATATCACCACACATACCAGTGCCTAGTTTTAGATTACTATTGCCCTGTCTCCGCCATCGGTTAAGAGTCTTAAACCAGCCCGGGAATGTTAACTCCCAGCTTTATATAGCATGTCATCCATCCATGGAAACTTGTGGTTGTCATTAACTCCCTTATGATCAGGTATAGGCGATGAATAATGACTACATCTCCCATGATGCTCTGCCAGCACAGAACATTGTGGATTGCTTTGTTCCTTGCACCAAGAAGAGGTTACCCACCCTTGTTTACAGTTAAACTTCTTCAGATAACAATCTCCAGTTTAAGTTGTTTGTTTCCTACATGATTTTTCACTAACGTGAGAATTCAATGTGAAAATTCCAATTTAAGGTGGAAATCATTGAAATGGAAAAATTCTCTTACTCGGCTATGGTTCCAGTTCGTCTACTGTGTTTATTTAAAATGCATTCCTCTCAATTTCAGTTTTCTGTCCCGCTATCCCGATTGTGTTCCCTCATGACCCGCAGCAGTGCTCAAGTGCATCATTAGGCACGAGGACCATATAGAGGACGCTTCAGCATGGTCCTCACATGCCCCTTCAGTTCACATTTGAGATAAAATGTGGTTAAATGGTCACGATAGGCACCCAGACCACCTCATCTCATTGAAGTGGTCTGGGTGCAGTGTCCCTGCAATCTAAAACAGTTTTAAAGAAACTGCAATGCTTACATTGCAGGGTTAAGACTGCCTCTAGTGGCTGTCTAGGCTGTCGACCAGACAGCCACTAGAGTTGCTTCCTGCAGTTTCACAGAGTTTGACTCTGTGAAACGACACTTGCATTAGGACATCCAGCATCAAGCAAAACCCCATAGGAAAGAGAAATCCCATGCGTGGCAAGCACCACGTGCGCTTTGAGCCTTCCCCAGGAAAACATTGACTCATTAGTCAATGTTTTCCTGGGGAAGGCTCAAAGCGCACATGGTGCTTGCCTCGCATGCCCATCAGCTGACGGCGGAAAAGGAGTGCGACTGGAATCAAGTAAGTGAAAGAAAGGGTTTTTGGAATGGGAATAAAATGGATTTGTAATGTGTTTGTAATCTATTTTTTGATAACAACATGCTCTACTCTGATGTATACAGGCTGCAGAGTCCACAACAGCCAGTCATTGCTCCCACTGGGAGGCTCACTTGTTTCTCAATTTGATATAACATACATTCCCAAAGTTCCAGATCTTACTGGACAGTCCTGATTTAGGACCTATTTGGATTTTTCTTTTCTGGAATTTGAAGTCACTAAAAAGAACAAATGGGGGTTATTAAGCAAACGACTCTCAATAAATAATAATAATCACTTAAGGACATATGTGCATGCAATGACCTAGTTGAGTCAGCATCATAGTTGCAAGGTAGATCCCCAAGGATGCACCCCAGACACACATGCTGCATGTTGCATTGTCATATTAAATGCCAGGAGTGATGTTTACTGTATCGGTGACACACATGCTTTTTTAGCGACACTTCCTTCAATGTGTATTGTAGATGTTTTATTTTAATTTTTTTAAATCATGTATCTTCAACCATTTGATATAATATTTTTTTTATTAGGAATGGGTTAACAGCAGAAGACAACCCACTCTGTTTTTCTTAAGCACAATAATGAGCCCTAATACACCCAGCTTTGATGTAGTGGAAACATTCACACACACATTAAAGGGAATCTTACATTAGTTTGAGATGATTAAAATGTTAAATTAATTATTTTTGTGAGTGTTTGAACCTAGTGCCAATTTTTGTCATTTTGGTTTTTTGTTCTGTAGGGTGCAGTGTATCAGCACTCTTACAACTGATTGGTCTTAAAATCCAATCTACTATCAATGCCTTACCAGAAACCATTTGGCTGTCAAAGCACCATGAAAGTTTTAGTTCAACAACATCTGGGCGCCTACTCAGGGCTGACATCAAGAGGGTAAAGCCGGTACTCTGTTAAAAGATCTTGTTGAGTACTGGGGCCCACTTGGGGCCCTGTCACGCTATGCTGTTCACTCAGAGATATAACAGTATCTTTCTTAACTGGATCACATTGCAGATCTCCAAAAGATTGTGCCTCTGACTGGACCTAATTATGGTGGCAACGTTGACAGGATGTGAAAGCATGTCACTTCCTGCCTGCGCATGAAGGAAGACGTGCGACTGTAAAGAGAGAGCAGTCCACACTGAGCACAGCCGGAGCTTCATCAGAGAATCCACTCTCCTGGTCAAAATGTGGGCAGAGAAGAAGATGGCTGAGAACTACATATGTTTTGATATTTGTGGGTGGGTGGGCGTGTATGTATCAGGCAGGATGGGTGTGTGTGTTTGGCAGTGCACGTATGTATCTGACAGGGTGTGTGTGAGTCTGGGAGACTGTGTTTGTGTATGCCTTGCAGTGTGTATCAGTATGTGCGTGATCTGTCCTTGTGCATGGTTCGTTGTGTGGGTCTATCAAGGTGTGTTATGTATCCCTGTGTGTATTTATGTGTGTCTGGCATAGCGTGTCTCTGGGTGTAATTTATAGTGTGTGTCTGTATGTGTGCTGGCAGTGAGTATTTTTGTGTGTCTTTCTAGCGGTGTGTATCTGTCACTGTGTACCTGTATGCGTCTTCGAGTGTTTTTGTCTGCCAGTGTGTATGGACTTGTGTTTGTAAGAGCCTCAGTAGTTTTGATTGCACCCCTAATCTTCCTTTTGTCTACTCAACATAATGGCTATAAGCACTGGTATTATCCTGTTCAAAAAATGGAATTGCTCACCCACCAACAATAGTCTGATATGTGATCTGTACAATTCATGTATGCCATGATAAATGAAAATTGCCTACAATTCCATCAGAACAGGCTAATTGTGTCACTGTCCAAGTATTCTAAACTAGTTACCCAGCCAGCGGTTTATGTACACTAGGGAATACTTTTGTACGTTTAACATATATTCAGTTTAAAGGGACACATTAGTGCCGACATATGTTTGGTGTAATATTTAGGTTAGTTTGCCTAAAAAAACCCTGTGAGGTTTCCTTTTATGCCCCAAGAATACCACTGAATATGATGTAATGACTTTCTGGGAGCTGTAATCCACTTGTTCACTTTCTAAAGTAGAAAGGTGACAATTAAACGCCACCTTCCCAGAAACCTTTGCTGTGCCCATACCAGTACTGCATATTAAGTCATCTTAGCAGTGTTATAGATAAAAATCAAAAGGTTTCATAACGCTCGGCTTCCTGTTATTCCAACACCTAAAATTAGTGGGTGGTATAATGTACCATTATTCCTGTGTAAAAAGCATTACAGCTTGCTTAGAAAATTGCAGTGAATTAAATTATTGGTACACTTTTCATTTGCAAACAACATTTTGCATACATATTGAGACAGCAAATTAAGCTTGAAATTTAAAGAGTTAAAATTATCTGCATGAAATCACTTTGAACGCAGTAAAAGGGACAGTGTGAGCTGGAGTTTACTAAAAGGACGGCCTAGACTGTTTGTAATATATTAAAAATACGGAGAAAAGTTAACAAAATCAGTAAATTAAAAATACAAATTCTCGCTTTTGCTGTGACTCTATGCAAATTGCAGCTTGTGCAGTAAACTCAGTCCAGACTATGAAGTAGCCATAACTGACTGTGGCTGTGCTGAGATAATTTCATAAAATCTTGCACTGAAGGCTGTGGTGTGCTTGACTGTACAAGTACTTGTATGGACAGAGACATATATGAGTGAGAATTGCACTATACCCCAGTGTTGTTCAACCATTTAGGGAGAAGTATCCCTGCATGTCTAAAAAAAACATTCCTTGGTACCCCTGCCTCGAGAAAGTAATTTCTATTTATTTAAACTCCAAATGAAAAGTCTAGACACAGCTATTCAAGTTAATCCCATATTGGAGAACAAGCCCGATTACAGGTAGTAAATAATATTTTTGAAATAAATATGACATAATGGGAATATTGTTGTTTTTTTCTGCAGAAGTTTATGAACTAATAATCTGAAGTATAAAAGTCACAAAATGAAAATATAATACACACATAATAGTTATACACAGAAGACACTGATACACACACACACATACATATTTACACACAGCGGACACAGACACACACAAACAGTTATGCACAGAGGACACTGACACACACAGAGTACACTGACACATACCTACACACAGAGAACACTGACACACATACAGTTACACTTAGAGGACACTGGCTTGCCATATACCCTGCCTTTGGTGAGTGCTTACCTCTGGTTGAGAAACAAGGCTAAACCCTGTTCGAATATGAGTTACCAAGTTGCTTGGAGTCTCCTTTTAAAATATTGTGTAGCATATATATATATATATATATATACATACACACACACACACACACACACACACACACACACACATTACCCCTGTGTTGTCAAATGCAGAATGCCGGAGGGATAACTGGGTGGGCCAGTGACCTAGTTTGGGTCATTGGCTTTGCTTAAAGGGGCGGGCTTGCCTGTAAAAAGCAGTATATCAACCCAAATACTTACAGGTCAGCCTGGTGTTAGTGCATGCCAGCACACTGAGGGCAGGACTTGCGAGAAGCACAGTTTTAGTGCTTTCTGTACGGTCCTGGTGCCCTGAGTGTAAATTAAGCTCATCTCTTGATGCGCTTGTACTACATAATTTGGGGACTGTTCCCTGGTGTTGCCAAAAGCAGGACACCAGGGGAAAAATTTGGGAAGGCGGGACAGGATCTGAAAAATGGGGGTCCTGTTGGGGGCATGATATGCCCTCAATGGGTCTTTCACTTGCAAAATATGTGAGTACATTTTACAGGTTAAGACACTCGCTCTTTGTGCATTACAGTATAAAAAAAATTATACGATAGCTACTTTTTAGCTTTTCAAATTGCTCAGAAAGCATAGGGATTCATTCCTAAAGAAAAATGACTTAACCTCCCAAGTGTACTAAATCTGAAGGAGCTGTTATGATTAGCAACCTCTGTCCTGTCATTCTGGATTAGGTCTCTCAACTGAAGAATCTGAAGAATGGCATAGCTAATTATTATTATATTTTTCACATCAAATTCCCCTGGACCTGTTTACTAGTGAGATGCAAAGGTTAACATAACTGCAACGGAAAGAGAAAGCCAAGACGATGAAGTCCTAGTGCCGTGCCCTTGTAAGGGTGCATTTGTTTAAGTGTGCAGCACTTCTCAGTAGATGTGTAATTTTAGAGTCAGTTCTAAAACAAGTTGCCGCCATACCGCGTCCTTTATATGAAGGTATCAGTGCATCAGAATTCTGTCACAGACAACCCTGCGTCATTCCTGCAACTACACACCTGGACGCTCTGGGCACTCTGGATTAATGTAAACCAATGCACAGCGGTTACTAGCTCTATAAACTCCTAATGCACTGGAGCACTGTGTGTGTCTGTTTTTCTGGCTTTGCATATTGATTCTGTGTGTCTCTTTACTCCTTGGCTTGTATTTGACTATTCTGTTGCCATTTTGCCTTTGTTAGCATAGCGGTAAGTTCAGCCATCAGAATGATATGTCTCTGTTCTATTTGCTGTTACTTTGAATAGTGCCCATTTCAAGCTGTGCGTGTTGTGTAGCCCAAGATACCTTGATAGTCCTTCACCTCTATACCCAAAGAAAAGATTACATCCATAGTCGTCTGACGATTTATGGACCATAACTATTCCCTGTAATAACGAAATAGCACCTGTCGAACATTTCCTTCCCATCACTTGAACTAGATCATTATCATAAGCTTTCACTATCTCCATTTACCTCTCAGCTGCCATACATTGATGCCAAGTGGAGTCCCATGATCAATATGATGATATTGTGGTCATCCCAATATCATTAGAGCGTCTCCCCTCCATCACAAGGTAATTCTATGGAAATTCACCACTGTAATAACTTTGGATAACCGCCTTAAGGGTAGAAAAACGAGTAGACGAACATGCCGCACAAAATTCTTCAGTTAAAGAGGCTCTGGGATGAGAGGGTTAGAGAGGTGAAATGCTTAATCATTGTGTGGTTTCGTACAAAGAGGTTGGCGTATTCACAATGAAGAATACATGGTGAGAGGGTGGCATGCATTTGTACTTGGGAATAATAAATATGATGCTATTCTAGATAATAGTCTTTACAAGAATGGAAATGACTTTTCTGAACATGGTAAATTCGCAAAGTTAGGGACTAAAGAACACAAATAATACATTATAAAACCATGCAAGTTAAACACAAATCTGAACAGCATCTTTAACACAAAGCTAATCAGCATCTGAGGCCATCTATATCCATCTACTGAGATATTTCACTGGTGATTGAAATTAGTATGAGAGGCTTTTAAATACCAATATATTTTTTTTTCAAGTATTGTGAGTAGTCATGTCTCGAACAGTTCGCCGGGAACCGTTCGCCGGCGAACATAGGACCGCGAACACTCGCGATGTTCGGTCCGTCCCCTATTCGTCATCATTGAATAAACTTTGACCCTGTACCTCACAGTCAGCAGACACATTTCAGCCAATCAGCAGCAGACCCTCCCTCCCAGACCCTGCAACCTCCATGACGAATAGGGGGCGGACCGAACACGCTATGTTCGCCAGCGAACGGTTCCCGGCAAACTGTTCGGGACATCACTAATTGTGAGTACTAACTCACTGATACTATTAATCAAGGTTATTTACCAAAGTGGTAATTCAAAATTAATTTCAACTTTTAGACCAAAAGAGCTGAATTGGAAGAATAGCTGACTTAGATCAATTTTCCAGTTCATATATTTTAATCTTAAATTTGAACTTCACTTTCAATTCAGGACAATTCTCACTAGTAAATAACCCTGATTAAAGGGATACTATAGTGCCAGGAGTACAAAGCTTTATTCCTCACACTATCGCTCCCTCTGCCTTCCTTCTCCCTCACGCGCCCTCATCTCCGGTAAACACTAAGTGCAAAAGGAACACTGCACCCAGATCACTTCAATGAGTTGAAGTGTTCTGGGTGCCTATAGTGTCTCCTTAACATCAGTTAGTTAGTAATTGGACACTACAGTGATAATTGTTGGGAATTCAAAGGTTAGGCCTCAATTTAATTTTCCTCATAAGCTTTTGAAATGATCCACCCATTGTACAGCGCTACGGAATTTGCAGGCACTATATAAATAATAAAATAATAATAATGTAATATTTTTGGATACACTTTTTAGATTATTATTTTTTCAAAATATTATTATTTAATATAAAAAACTGTATCGAAATACATATAAAAAATATGAACATTTGAAACATTTATCCAAAAATCTTTTCTTTCTTTTAAAACTTATGTCATGGGGCCACGTGATACTAGCTCATTTTCCTGAGCTGCTTCAAACACACACACATCTCTCTAAATTGCCACCTTCTTGTTAGTAAGGAATTTCAGCTTTTTCCTGGCTCCTCGTTAGGCAGAAACTGTTTATTTCTGTGTGTTTTTTGTGGACAATATGTTCCAGTCTGAATGAGTTCTCCACAGGGAGATAAACCCATTAAATGAATATATTTATCGCAGAGCAAATTTGTGCAAATCTCATCCACACAGTAAAATCCTCTTAGATGAACCCATGATAACGGATTAAAACAGTTAACGATGATACTTCCTGCACTAGGCATTCAGACATTAGGTGCCACCATTCTAGCCCTGTCTTAACCGCAGAGGATTTGGTTTGTTGTTTGT
This sequence comes from Pelobates fuscus, assembly GCF_036172605.1. Classification (NCBI taxonomy): domain Eukaryota; kingdom Metazoa; phylum Chordata; class Amphibia; order Anura; family Pelobatidae; genus Pelobates; species Pelobates fuscus. Next base: position 128,144,357 of record NC_086323.1, read on the forward strand.
CAGAATAAATTGCTCTAGGTAGGGGGTTGAATTTGGTTTGCAGGCATACACTATAGGATCTGGGGCTAGTTGTGCTTGTAAAAGCACAGTGCTACTTATGTATTTACTGAAAACAGCCCCTTTACAGTCCGATTAGTATATGTACATTCTTTGAAATTTAAAACGTACCATGTAATTGTGTGTGATCGTTGGTTCACCAGAAATAAAAGAGAATTCTGGAATGGCCACTTTGGCATGTTGCTTTTTTTTAATGTGTATGGTTTCTTCAAGTTTTGAAAGTCCTGGCCAGCAGTATGTAGAATAAATGTGCTTCCAATGTGAAATTAATTTGTTTACACTTTAAGCACTATAACCACTACAACTGGACATGGGTTTCACCAGGCGCCCAACAACATCTGGTCTTTTCCAGCAGGAGAAGTTAGATGTATCTGTAGACATCAGCAAGGCTAAAAGTGCCAATGAACGTGATCCTGCTGGCCCTGCTTTGTTCTATAGAGCAGTCTGGCAAATACCTAATGCAGCTGATGTGGCACTGGCACCAGTCTAAACCCAAGCAAGTTGTCAAACCGCACAGTTTGACATCTTACTGTGGGATGGCAGGCTGCAGCGGCTATGGTGCTTGGAGTGTTCCTTAAATCAATACATTTTATTTGGGATACTGGCTGTGATTGATTGATTGATTTCACACAGTTTATGAATACCATTCTCAAGTCTGATCATTAGCATGAAATAGCCTGAATTGGAATTTATCAGACCATGGAATGATAAATTAATTCTCCAGTGGCCAGTGTTCTTGTTCTGTTGCCATTAGTCACTAGTTTTCTTGTATTTTGCTCAAAGAAGTCTTCTGTTAGGTTAGCTGATCCCATACTCTTTCTATCTCAAGTTAAGTCAGGTTGCTGTGCTGGATTCTCGGCTCAAACGTTGGCTTGCTAATCACTTTACTGTTTTCTACCATTGGCCTGATGTTGGCTGGATTTTCTACAGGTATCTTCATCACCTTTCTCTTATTCTCAAAATATTTGTCATTTTCCCCATCTGCTCATTGTTTTATCATTTCTTTAATTTCTATTTCATCCTCATTTTACGGCACAAGTATTCTCTCTCTCATACCTGTGCTTTCTCTTTCTTTCTCCCTCTCTCGCATCCATACACATTTGTTGTCTCCTTTTCTCTCTCTCTCTTTACAATCTATTTTCTCTCCGACTCCCCCATTCTCTCCCTTCCCCGTCCTGCCTGTCTCGCCCCGTGTGTGTTGTGTTCTTGTGATCTCCAGCTGTCTGGGGTCAGTTATGAAGCAATTAATGCAGATCTAGAGTGGGGCAGATTGCAGATTGAAGCCTTTGCTCATTATGTATCGTACTGGAAGCTGTAATTTGGCCCATTTCGCAGCCTTATAATTTCTGTCTCTGTGCATAGTTAGTAGCGGTGCATCCAGAAGTGGAGGGATTTAGGTTCGTCCATCCCCTCGTCTCTGTTTCTCACAGTTTTTTCCATTCCCTCCTTCTATGCTCACGCCGAAGTTGAATTAATTTTGTATACTTATTACAGAATGTGTTTAAAGGCATTCTTCTGGAATCACTTAAATTAATTTTCTTCATAGCATTTCCCTATAATCTTAATGGAGGGTGCGACAAATGCATATTACTCACCAAATTATTGTATACTGGATCATTTGCTAAAATTAATACTATTACCAAACCTCCTTATAGACAACTTTGTACGTAATTTGCATTGGTATGACTTTCATAAGATGCCTTAAAGAAACAGGCAGAAAGTCATTGTGGATAACTGATTTATTCAATATACTACCAATTATAGAGAATTACATTTTGAATGGCAAATATATGATTGTCAATTCACTTCGGGTCAGAGTGAATGAATAACCCTGTCGTATATAGTTCTTTATGAAGTCTATTAAAGTTACACTTTTACTTTTTAATGGGACGTTCACTTAGCCTTTATCACAATATGACTGATTTACAAACTCGGGTATTGTAGTTACTAACAATGGACGTTTTAGGCTGAAATAGCTGGACTGGAAATCATTAAGATTGGAGATATTTTTTTTTTTTTTTTATTCTTTAATTTCTTTGTGCAAGGATAGAACACATCAGGCTTACAATGTCCCAACGGTTATTCAAACATAGTGGTACCGTAGGTAGGCATTAGAAGATACTGCACAGTTTTAAATGTATTATTGTCGCTTGTCAAGTAGTTTCTCCAGATCTGCTTATCAGAAAAGGTGTGGTACAAGGATAGGTCAAACAAAATAACATGAAATAACAGAGGATTAATTCCAGAGATTAAAACATTGCTAATCTGGTTTATAATGCGAACATTGCTTGGGTGAACAATTATTCTAACATGGTGTTACCTTAGCTAGGCATTAGATGCTACTGCATGTTTTAATATATATATATATATTGATGTCGCTTTTCAAGTATTTTCTCCTGTTTTGCTCATTTGAGCAGGTGAGGTACACGTTTAGCTATGACAAAACTGCATAACACAACATATGATCTGCACTAGGGCTCAGGGTCATTTAGTGTTAGGTAAACAGGCTAGGTAGGAAGGCAGTTAGAGTGCCAATGGTTACTAGGCTAGGAACATGTATAGACATATATAGTGACATGACAAATATAACCATGGGTTATTTCTGCAGGAGATGCCCCTGTGGGGAATAAGCAAGTTCCATGTATATTGGTCCCCGGATAGTAATTTTGGGGGTTATAGTCCAAGTCCAGCCCAGAGAATAATGCGTAAAAGTGATGGTAAAGATCGCAATATGCTCCGCGGTTCAGTTCGGGCAGGGCGCCATGGTCACTAGGTACTTTCAGGGTTGTAAGGGTAGTCGTCCGAGTAGGTAATGTGGCGCGGACAGTCCATGCCAGGGTTGGTGCAAATCAGTCGGCGGAGTAAGGGCATGGTGGTAACTGAAATGCACAGGTGGTACATCAGTGGGATTTCACCCTATCCCTTGTCTTAGCGCCTGACCTCCTTGGTGTGCGAGAGTTTCCGCAGGCTGGGCCCCGTTGCAGCCCCCGTGGGGAAGACTCCTCTGCTCTCTGCTGGAGCCCCTCGGTTCGGTCCCGTCGTGATTGCATGTCGGCCGGAAGCTCTCTTGTCTAGCTTCACGGCTTCCAGCTTGAGCCCTTAGGTGCGGTGTTGTAGTATGCTGGGCAGGGGTCTCTGGTGCCGCTGTATGGTATGTTTGTTGGGCATGCTTGGTGGCCCTGGTCTGGTGTGTGTGGGCTTGCTCCAGAGGGACATGGCGCTGGTTCCCGCCTTGCTGATCTTCGGCATCTGTGTTGTCGGGTGGCCGCTCTGGGGGTTGTAGGCGGGTACCCACACAGGTGGCGCCGGGTTGCGGGGCGAATCCATGCCGCTGCTTCTTTGATCGATAGCCTGAAGGACCGTCCCAGAGTACGGCGCTGTGTCCAGAAGTTTGCACAGAGCCGTTCGAAGAACTCTTGGGTATGCTTAGGTGGCTGGGTAAGTGTGCTCTTTGCCCGTGTGGCCATCTTGATTGGGCCTTGACCGTTCAATTTAGCTGCAGGCTGCATCGCTTGTCCAGGGGAGCCTCTCGGCAATCCCTCTTCGAGGTCGGAGATTGTCCGTCTCCCCTTCTTCTTGCGTTGCAGCGGGTGTCGCGCGGGTCATGTGCTGGCGGGAGCCGTGAGTTGCAGGCTCGCCCCGTTCCGAGGGGCAGTGAGGGTGCTCCCCGGGCTGAGGTGCAGGGTTTGGTGCAATTTGGAGTCTCGTTTGGCCCATTTGCGGCATTAAAAGTGTTTCCTCTTGAGGAGCTCCGGTTCTACACGACCATCTTGGTCGGCTGTCAGGCCCCGCCCCTCTAGAGTGGAGATTTTAACCTAAAATTTGCAATTGTCCTTTCAATTGTCCGTAATTCCCTCTATAGTGAATACACCTCACAAATCGACTTTGTCAACACTATTGGGTCATACATACTGACTGCGCTGACTACACTAGTTAATTAATCGACTGTCTTCTTTTTTGCTGTCCAGCATGATACTCCTGCCATGCCTGTTAAAATTGATTATCCTGCAAAACTGTGGATTATCAGTAGACAGAGAAGGATCAGCTGTCATTAGAGACTGATTATCTTACATTTCTCTGGGCAATCAATCCAAAATGGCGAGGAATATTTCATATCATTGAGGATCATTCACCATTTAGGTTTGTTCAATTATCCATTGAAATGTTGGTATCCTTCGAGCTTGGCCCCCTGTGAATAGCAGAAAATCAACAATCGACTGTATTGTGATATGAGACAATGCACAGATGAAGGGACTCTAACCTATCACATTGCTTAGCATTCCATAGAGACATAGAGGGTTATTCACTACAGTGAGAATTGTTGGGAAATTATTATGTTATTATTTATAAATTCAAAGTAGATTTCACATTTTAAGACAAAAAGCTTTTTTTTTAAAATTATCTCTGCTTTTCCAACAATTCACACTTTATTGAGCAATCTTGAAAGGTGACCCATCTTGATCCTGACTTATGACAGCGCTAGACACCATTACATACATATATATATACAAATCATTGCAGTGCCAAAGTCCTATACATGCACTCAGGCCGCAGTATTACCTTTCTTGGAAGAATAGTGGAATAGCTTGACTGCACCTTGATGGAAAGAAACTCCATCAGTCCATGTGTACCCTCTGCAGTTATACAAAGTACTTATATGATGGTGAGTGAGCAGCACTAGCACTGTCAATGAAGTCACAACGCAGTGTGTGCAGGAACAAACATGACATTGCAGAACAGCAATGAGTGCGTGGTGCGTACATGCCTATACAACCCTTTATTACAAATAAATCAAGTAGAAATATTGTATAACATTCTAAATGGAATGTTTTAATTAAACATATCAATTTTCATCATCAACACAACACTGAAATAGAGATGTCCCGAATATTTCGCTGGCGAATAGTTTCCGACGAACATAGCTTGTTCGCGTTTGCCACGGATGGCGAACATATTACCTATTCGTCTCAATTGAGTAAACTTTGACCCTGTACCTCACAGTCAGCAGACACATTCCAGCCAATCAGCACCAGACCCTCCCTCTCAGACCCTCCCACCTCTTGGACAGAATCCATTTTAGATTCATTCGGAAGCTGCATTCTTTTTTTTTATTATACTTTTTTTTTTTTAGACAGAAGTGTGTTATATTTGAGCATGCTAGGCTGAACGTGCGTATATCATGGCTAGTTGCACTGAGGGTATGAGTATATAGCAGTACATTGTTGTGAAAGATGGCTGTCATGTTTAGGGTGTAGCTTGCACGTTATCAACTGTGTATTTATATCAGCAGCTCCACCACTAGTTATAAATCAAGTGTGAGTCGCCCCATGAGATGAGACTAGTGAATAACATAATACATGAACGGTTAAGGTAAAGGCATGTAAGGAACTACGACAATAAACTCTTTAGCAGGTGAAATAATGACATGTTTAAACGCTTGCTACTTTACGATTAGTTAATGTGCAGAGAGCAGTTCATGTGATCAAAGGCATGGTGTGGAGGATCGGCTATAGTGGGACATGCTTGGCAGGCTGCTGTTTACTGCTTGTGCTCATCCGATCCCTTCTGGGCTCCAGGTGCAGACCCTGGGAGTCCCTGATACCTGGAACAACAAAGGCAAGTCTCTAGCTGAGTGCCGGGTTCGCGGCTTGAGGTGGTGGAAGCTTGTTTTGTCGGGTGGTCGGATATGTCCCGGTGGTGCTTCACGTCCGGTGCGGGATTGTGGTGGCTTAAGGTGGAGGCGAGTGCTTGACGTGGGGCAGGCTCTGCATTTCTGTTTGTGCCTCCGGTCCCGTCTTCGACGCCTTTTGCGTTGGTGGATTTTAATGGGGACTGCTTCGCTTAGCTGTGGTGGAGCTTGTTGGGGCTGTGGTGGAGCTTGTTGGGGCTTCCTGCATGTTATTTGCTTCCAAAATTGATTAAAGAGTCTGTCCAGCTTAGACTCAATATCCTGCCATGCTTTGCTGGTACCAGGAGGACAAGTGGCTGCCGCCATATTGGGAGAGTTGCAGATGAGTATGTCAGCCTTGGCGACTGTGCTCTGTGCGTCCATTAGCTCCAGACAGCCTCTCAGGGGTGGACCGGGATAACCCCCACCGGTCCGAGGGGGGGGGGTAACGGAGCTCCTGCTGGGAAGTAGCTGCTCCTGGGCATCCCAGGATCGGGAGATCGTCCACCTCTCCCGCCCGGTGAGCACCAGGCCACACTTGTCACGCGGAGGTAAGTAAGACTCTGTCGAGTTGCTGACCGCTATTAAGCATGTCGGGTCGGTCAGGTAGGAGCAACATTGCTGGGTCATCCCCTTCTGGGGTGAAATTCACTTGTTGATAGCTGCTTAAAGTGAGATATTGAGGGAGCTCACACGAAGTGCGTCTTTCTTCCATGACAGCTAGGCCCCGCCCCCCGGAAGCTGCATTCTTAGTGAGAGGAGGGACAGTGTAGCTGCTGCTGATTTAATAGGGAAATCGATAGCTAGGCTAGTGTATTCAGTGTCCACTACAGTCCTGAAGGACTCATCTGATCTCTGCTGTAAGGACAGCACCCCAAAAAGCCCTTTTTAGGGCTAGAACATCAGTCTGCTTTTTTTTTGTGTGTAATCTAATTGCAGTTGCCTGCCTGCCAGCGTGTGTGTCAGGCTCACAGCGTATACTGTGCCCAATTGCCCAGTGCCACCACTCATATCTGGTGTCACAATAGCTTGCATTTAAAAAAAAACAAAAAACTTTTTTGACTGTAATATAATAGCAGTCAGTTTTCTTCACACGTGTGCGTTTCAGGGCCTGCCATGGCACAGTGTCACACCAGTGCAACTCATATCTGGTGTAACAGTAGTGTACATAAAAAAAAAAAACTAGAAATTTGACTGTGAAATAATAGCAGTCAGTTTCCTTCACACGTGTGCGTTTCAGGGCCTGCCAGGGCACAGTGTCACACCAGTGCAACTCATATCTGGTGTAACAGTAGAGTACATAAAAAAAAAAAAAAATACAATTTTGACTGTAATAGATTGAATAGCAGTTAGTTGTCTGCAAGCGTGTGTGTCAGGCCTACAGCGTCTACTCTGCCAACTTCTGCCAGTGCACAGTGCCACTCATATCTGTTGTCACAGTAGCTTGCACGCATAATACCACTAATCGAAAAAAAATGACAGGCAGAGGCAGGCCACCCCGCAGGGGCCATCGTGGTGCTGTGATTCCCTTTGGCCCTAGAATAATGCCCAGTGTTCAGAGGCCACGTACCCTGAACTCGAAAAGTTCTGAGGACATAGTTGACTGGCTAACACAGGACACCCAATCTTCTACAGCTTCTGCTCGGAACCTTGACGCACCATCCTCCTCCAGCTTAGCTTTGGGCACCTCTCAAGTTACCACTCGCCCCCTTGCCGCCACCAGCAACACTAGCACCACAGCCGCTTCACTTGATCTGTCAGAGGAGTTATTTACACATCAGTTGGAAGAAATGAGTGATGCGCAACCATTATTGCCAGAGGATGTAGATAACAGGGATATGTCTCAGTCAGGCAGCATTACACACATGGACGTACGGTGTGATGATGATGATGTTGTCATCAGTGAGGGCAAGGAACGGGACATGGCTAGCTTGGTATCTAACCTTGTGCAAATGGGGAGTTTGTGGTTGTGCAAATGGACGGTTTGCGGTTGTTTGCGGTGCGTTAAACGGGGAGTTTGGTCTGTCACTGTGAAGCGGACGTAACCCTTACACTACCTGATCGATACAACATCATACCTGATGTTTTAAAGCACGTTATTCCAAACAATTCAGGAATGTTAGGTGATTTATGCCCTTTATGGATTAAAACCAGACTCTGCATCAACTATGTAATTTTCCATGGGAGTGTTGCCATGGATCCCCCTCCGGCATGCCACAGTCCAGGTGTTAGTCCCCTTGAAACAACTTTTCCATCATTATTGTGGCCAGAAAGAGTCCCTGTGGGTTTTAAAATTCGCCTGCCTATTGAAGTCTATGGCGGTTCGCCCGTTCGCGAACATTTGCGGAAATTTGCATTCGCCTTTCGCGAACGGAAAATTTTATGTTCGCGACATCTCTACACTGAAACAATAATGAAAATTCAAGTTAAAAAACACATTTATAGCAGGGTTGATATTAGTATTAGTAAAAGTATAATCTATCCATCTGTCTGTTTGTCTGTCTGTCATCTATCTATCTCCATCCATTTCTCTACCTGTCAACCTGTCCCTCTACCTGTCTATCTGATCTGTCTTTACACCATGACGCTTCATTGTCTACTCCCATCAGTGAAACTCATCATTGGCTTATGTCTGGGGGATGTTTTTTGGCCCCCAGCATCTCTCTGCTGTCCTCATTATCAGACTGCAATGCTTTTGATTGCTCTAACAAGCACCAAGCTCTCTCTAGAGGAACGCCCGGTCAGGGGCCTTGCCTTACGCTCATTCTAGGGGGGCTGCCTCTTGCTTCCTGGAATTAACACTTTTAGTTTGTAATCTATCCAATGTAACGATGGAATGAGTCCTCCTTCTGGTCTTCTTTTAAGCAGTCGGGGTCTCTGCAGTCCGTTGCTGCCGTTCAGAACGATGCTAATTACTGGCACAGGGGCAGCAGGCAGAAAAGCTTTTGATTTTGAAATGTCATTTTGCTCCCGCGGCACAATCTCCGCAGGGAGGGCTGCGCCAGCATTTCATACCACTGCTGAGGAACATCAAAGGGAAGGTCAGAGGGGTACAGACATGCAGAAACCAATCCTGAATATATATGCACATGGCAGAGAGTCCATCAATCTAAAGTGCCAAATCCCATCTCTGTCTGTCTCTTGGCACTTGTAGAGTTAAGGCACATCCACTCAGACTAATATTCAAATGGAAGAACTTACCATTCTCGAATCTAGAGGACCAAGCATCCTGTCTTCAGAACGCTAAGGGTTGTTTAACTAAAAATATATATATTATTTTCTATTTGTTTTTTTTCTGTGAGGGAATTAAAGGTGGGCGCTTGCAAGCAATCCAGTTTTGCTTTATTTGCATGAATACGTGTTGCCAAAGCTAATTTTAAACTCACTTTTATATTTCTAAACAAAAAACAAATCCCACAAAAACTTTAGTAAAAATATTTGTAGTCAAGAGGGCTGAACAATAGACCTCTCGCTGGCATGGTAGCATTGTAATTCTTCAACAGTTTTTCTGTTTTCAAACAGTTTAAAAAGAAAAAAAAGAAAACAGAGAATTTGTTGTTCTCGTTATTGTCTAATTGCTAGTTTGGAGTGTGCTTTTGATACAGGGAACCGGCATTGACTTGGATGGTAGAATCATCCTACATTCGAACAATTTGAGATATTTGTCTCCTCCCTTGTGTAACATCGCACACCTCACACTCTTGAGCACTGTTTAGTCAACAGAGTCATTTTAAATTTGGAAAGCAGATCTCCGCTGTGAGATGCAGAGTCAGCGAGATAGTGTTGCAGGAAGACCAGAGCCTCCTCTCCATAATCTTATGATTTTTAGTGATCACTGCAGTCTCAGCTGTGGGTGTGCAGTGGTGAGGGGTCCGATGGGAGACACTCAGATCGCTGAGTTCAGCAATGTGAGATGGGGGAGAATGGATATAACAAAGTTAAAAATAAATGGTTAGGGGAGGGATGATAAATGTGTTTTTTTATTTTTTTTATTACATTTATTGAAGTGGAATGAAGGACAAAAAAAATAAAAGCAAATTGAAGAGATGAATTAATATCAAAGGGAGAGTTGTGTGAATTAAAATGTGCTAGGAGAAAAATATCAAGGGGAAATCTTGTAATAGATACAGGAGCAGGTAAGATATGTGGAAAAATAGGGAAAGTGACTTGTCCCCACATATTGATCACATTGTGGCATGGGTCCAGTGATAATGACTCCCCACCTTCAAATTACTCTCCACTTTATTAAATAATCCTGTTAATCTTTTTTTCCCCCAGCTCTATAGAGACAAGCGGAACCTGTTTCAGGTGAAGGAAAACGTGCCACGCAAACTGGTTGAAAAGGTCGCTGGCGACATTGAGACCCTTCTTGCTAAGAAAGTGCGAGCTCTGAAGGTAAGATTTGTAAGTTTGAGTGCCAGGTGAGCTGGTTTGTCTGATTACTTGCTGCCTTCTTATTTTATAAAATGTAGCAAGACTGGGGCCCACCAGTGGTCCAACTACTCCTCCTGCCGCCCTCAGTCAATTGTTATAATGCTTGTCTTGGCGAGAATTGCAGCACAAAAACAAATGAAGAAAAAAAAACAGCTGTAAGGTTTAAAGTTGCTTAATTTTGGCATTGATGCCGTCCATCTTTGTCTTTTACATTGAATGTGCAGGATTGCCAGTGCCAAGGGACTCTGCCAGTTACAGCTGGCAATTGCCCTCTAATGAACACCCAAAGTAATCATTAGATATCCAAGAATTAATCATGGCGTGGGCTCGCACGGAGCGAGATGTCTTCACTGATTGTATCTAAAGGAAAAAAATGTTTTATATACTTTCGACCATTTAGACGCACTATGACATAAACCAAGGCTCTTCTATGTATCAACCCCATTCTTGACCGTATTGATAATACAGAATTTACATGCTTGCATTATCATTGCAAAATTTGTCCTACCTGAATGGCAATGATTGGCTAAAAGTGCCCGGGGCAGGTTAGCCAATTGCTCACAGCCAACTAATAACGTCCTTCACTGAGCTGTATTAGTTATGTTGCTTCGAGTGCCCATTTATTAAAAAAATCCCATAAGTGTTAGTTGTTTCAGTTGCAAAGTTAAAAGGCTCAGCTACTTACCTTTTTATATGAAGAGCAGGTTTAAAGGGACACCATAGACACCCAGACCACTTCATCTTATAGTAATGGTCTGGGTGCAGTGTCCCTGTCCCCTTTAGCCCTGTAATGTAAAATATTGCAGTTTTAGAGAAACATCAATGTTTATATTGCAGGGTGAAGACTGCACTAGAGGTGCTTCCTGTAGTATTCATGTGTTAGTAATACAAATCTGTATGCCTAACCCTAAAGTTTTCCCCTGCATGGCTAAAGTGAGCAGGGGCACTGCACCGAGACCACTTCAATGAGATGAAGTAGTCTGGGTGTCTATAGTGTTCCTTTAACTCCATGAAACAACACTGGACAGGAGGGGGGTAGAAGGACACTACAGTGTTAGGAATACAGCTTTGTGTCAATTGTTCCTTCAAGTACACCTGACCTGCAAAACTAAAAAATCTGAATAGTCTCTATTGTTTTGTGTATCATTTTTGATTGTGTGGAAATTTCAATTCATTTTCCATGCCAAAAGTACGTGCTTTTTTCATAAAGATTCTATTTTAAAAGGACAATCTAAGCATAATCACACCAGCCTATACCAGTTTTGAACAGTATTAATTGACTGAGTGTGTCAGCTGCCAACTCTTGGGCAATGAATACCGTTTACACCTGACATAGGCAGTAGGATAATGTAAAAGCATGGACATACGTTTTATTAGATCAACTGAGCCTGAATGGACCACGGGTTTCCAACACACCAAATTAAGCATCATACGCTTCACAAGCGGTTTGACAGACTTCAATCAGACGGTTTCTGGCATCATAACCACTACAGAGTGCGATAGTGGCTATCGTACATAGAGTGTCTCTTAAATGAAATGCTCAAAAGTGTCTGTACTGCTTTAAAGAGTTGCTCTAAACACCAACATTTGCTGAAGTTGTTATGGTGCAACACTGAAGCAGCACTAATGTGGGATCCTGGCAGATGAAGCACCAGGAGCTGAAGATCAAAGATGGCGATGACCGTGGGGAACAGCATCGGATAAGTATAACTCACTTCTGCTGCACTCCCAGGCCACTACTCCCCAAGTGGCAATTTCACCGTCAGGAGTCTTGCAAAATATGCAAAGATTTCAGAAGGTGACAGAGCTGTCTGTCAGTGATTAGTTTTGCCTGTTCTAAAGATCTATTTTTTTCTTACTTGTCCATACAGCATGTGCGTGTGTGGACCATCGCTCCACTGGTTGCTGCTTCCAGCCCTGTTCACTAAACAATGAACTGGGCTGTGTGCAAACTGATAGCACATGCAATATAACTAGTCTCATTTTAAAGAGCAGTTCCACTTGTTTTAAGTGTTTCTCAACCATTTACCAAGAAGTATACCTGCAGGTCTAAAGAAAATTCCCTCTGAGAAAGTAACTCCTAGTTATTTAAATTACAAATGAAACATGTACACACTGATATTTAAAGTAATCCCATATTGCAGAACAATCCTTATTGAAGGTAGTAAAGAATATTTTCAAATTAAATATGACATAATGTGAATATTATGTATGTAATGAGGAGTGCATGCACTATTAATCTGAAGAATAAAAGTCACAACATACAAATATAATACACACATAATAGTAACACACAAAGGTACACTGACACACACAATTACACTTGGAGGATACTGACACATAGGAACACTATTAATCTGAAGTATAAAAGTCACAAAATGTAAATATAATACACACATAATAGTTACATACAGAGAATAGAAACACAAACATTTACACACAGAGGACACTGGCACACAACATTTACACAAAGGACAATAATACACACTAACAGTTACACACAGAGGAAACTGACAGACACACTGATTTGTCACACACTGATAGGCACACATTCACTGACAGACACAGAAACTCACTGACACACACTTATTGATTTGAAACACACTGACAGGCAAACCGACAGACACACACATATTCACTGACAGACACATACACATTCTCTCAAACTCACAAATTATTACTCATTATTTTTATTTAAGTCCACCCAGCCTTTGGGAGAGCTGAAGTCGGTAATTTCCCTGGGGTTCAGTGGGGATCCTTTCCCTGGGGTGCATTTGGTATCCTTTCCCTGGGGTTCAGAGGGGATTATTTTCTTGGGGTCCAGTTGGTATCCTTTCAATGGGGTTCAGTGGGTATCATTTCCCTGGGGTTCAGAGAGGATCCTTTCCCTGGGGTTCAGTGGGGATCCTTTCCCTTGTGTTCAGTGGGGATCATTTTCCTGAGGTTTAGTGTCAAGCTTGTGTAATCTTCATGGTTCTCTTGCTCTGCTCGCTCGTTTAGTGATCCCAGCTCCGGAGTGATGTCATCACCTGGCTCCCGTTTTAACCACAGGGTGCGCGAGGGAGCTGTGCCGGATGAGCGCAGACGTCAGCACTTTTTCGCCACCCACCTTCATTCCCCCCCCACTCGACAAAGCACATTAGTGCTGTAAGTAGGTGCTAACTCTGCCTTAGCGCACATGTGGCTGTCCCTGGGGGGCCCTAAGGTGGCCAGCCGGTCAGTTACTGGACTACCCACTGCTTGTGGTGCATGTACATCTCCTGAGGTTCGCATACCATGGGTTGAGAACCTGTGGTTTAAAGTATTCTCATGGAGAATAAGCTGATGGGTAGTAGTTGAAGCAGTTAAACCTAGTCTATTTCCTAAAAATATTTTGTTTCTGCACTACCCTTTTATTGTTAACATATGCAGTATGTATCCTGGTTTTCTGCTGCAGGACAAAACTCAGTCGCCCCCTTCCCCCCTGCCCTGCCTTCTAAATACACACACACATTCACTGACAGATACGCATACACTAGCTAACAGACACACACACACACACACACACACTAACAGACACACACTCACTCACTCACACACTAACAGACACACTCACTCACATTAACACACTCACTTTTTTTTTTAAATTTAACCCCCCCAGCCTCCTTACCTTTGGGAATGCTGGGGGGGGGGGGGTTCTCCCTCTCCCTGGGGTCTAGTGGGGCTGCTGGGTGGTCGGGCGGGCGGCGCTGACGAGGGAGCATTTTCCCCTGAGCTCTCTGCTCAGCTCCCTCGCGCGCCGCAGAGTGATGCCGGGAGCCGGAATATGACGTCAGAGAGCTCAGGGGAAAGTGCTCCCTCACCAGCGCCGCCCGCCTGGCTTGTCAGTTAGCTGCAAGGCTAACAAGACATTTGCCCTGGGCATTTGGGGGCGGCTTTTTTTGCCGCCCCCTGGAAAGTGCCGCCCAAGACAAATGCATATGGTTACATATGGTTTGTATACTTAATACTAATTTACACTCGTAGATGTATATGTTTATACATATCTAGAGTCATCAATTACCAGTTTAGTGAAATAACGTGTGTATGCATGTGCATGCAAGAGAGAGATTTCGTATTAGTGACATATGATCTAATTATAAAATGGCAAAGCTTTATAGAATTGATATTTCTAGAGCAAATATATGATTAATTCAAAAACGATATTCTTGATTGTAAATTGTACAGCGCTATGGAATCTGATGGCGCTATATAAATAATAATATAATAATAATATTTTCCTTCTAGAAACAGCAAGTGTTGGATGTCCTTTATTCATGGTCTTTCTACAACTCATATAAATTGCACACATAATTTACCATGTAACCATGACAACCAACTTCTGCTATGGGGGAGTAATGGGGGGGCAGGAACTGAGCTTTTTATTTTTTATTTTATTTCTATGCAAAGTGCTCAATAGTGAAGAGGTTAATGTTAGGCCCTGAGTGACATGCACAGTTGAGGATTGGATGATATAACCACAAACATCCATAGAAGCATATAATTTTACTGCGTGTACATAGCTGTTTTCCTAAAATAAATTGTGGTTTTTCAGTCTCTGTAAACGTGAGTTAACAAGTCTTATCTTTCCAGCCCGCATGGCCAACAGCAATAGAAGGATGATTTGTAATTCTAATCTGGAGAAAGTGTAAAGAATGCTTTTTTGCATTGATCTCTGTGTGTCTGCAAACAGCCAAGACATTTAAGTGAGATATGCTTGTCATCGGGTAAAATATTAGTGATTTAGGGTTTATTCTATTCTATTTTATCTATATAGATTCACACATTGGGTTAATGTGCTTATTGTAGTACTTGTACAAAATACAGGGTTACATGTTCTAAACCTGACTGTGTCGGTGAAGCCTTTCTTTCTTCAGAGGTCAATGAATTCAATATTAGTTTTGCAATGATAACACTAAGTTACTAACTCTCAATTCAGTTATGTACAAGAGCATCGTAGTAAGTGCTTCAAATTAAGTAATTCATTAGTATTTATTAAAGCTGTGTAAACCTCTGTGCACTTTTAGGAAAGCACTGAACATTAGGCTCCTGCTTGCTAGCTAAGTTGCAAACTGGATTTTCCATTTTGAGGTCCCATTGACTCCCCTTCCCCACCCACACTACAGTAGGTGCTGCTAAATAGTTGAATAAGGTGATTATTGCCTCAAGTGAATTGGTGACCAACCTCTCACGAATTTAAAATCAAGTAGCAGAATAGAGGGAAGAGCAATCACCTTTGAGTTGTCCAAGTTACTATGAATTGTTCTAAATTCACAAGGAAACCATTGGAATGTTCCTGTAGAAAGGCCAACTTTTAGAACTTAGTATAAATTGACCAGTTTGTTGCCAGCACTCCAGTAACAGTATCAGAAAAGGACATGTTAGAGGAGATAGAGAGAGTTAGTGTGTATTCACTTTAATTAAAAGGTTACTCCAACACTTTTTAAACAAACATGTTTTTTTAATTTAGCACATTTAATTGCAACGTTGTTGCACACTTACATTAAAACATACATTTATAAAAACATTAGCAGGTGTACAAAAGGCTCTGTCTATGACATCACTTGCTGCTCCAGCCTGGCACAGGTCAGAGTATTTTGGCGGTAGCCATCTTCAAACAGTCGTATTTTAAAAACTATAAATCCTACAGCGAAGAGCTTTATATTGTGAGAATCACAAGACCCAGACCTACATTTTTATACATTTTATGTATAGTATGTCTCTGAGATATTAACAATGAAGGCACAGTCGCAGTTTAGAAATTGCCCTTCAAATGTGAGCTTTGCAGAGTGGAGTTTCAATGCATGTCAATGGACGGCGTGAGTTGCAAACAAATGGTCAAAACTATCAGGACTATGGCTTAGCTGTGGACATTTTTAGTGGCAGCAGGGATAGCTGAACGTTTTGATATAAGATTTGTGTAGGTGGGCCTAAAAATGAGGGAGTGGTGGCAGTTTAGAAATCATGTCCTGATTTTTCAGCTTTTGCCAGCTCCCACTCTAGCTTTGCCATTCATTCCTATGGGACAAATTTCGCCACAAGAACGACGATATTCCGTGAACCATTCGGCGAAACGTTCCACAAAGTAATAGCACACCAATCGGGAACAATCCGCACGTTTTGGTATATTTTTTGTCTATGTAGTGTAAAAACTGTGGGAGGAGTTAGGTGGTAAATTTGGCTATAATAAGAATAATCATATATATGTGAGATAACATTAAGTGGTCTTGCTATGCAAGAATACTTAATAAAGCATAAACTTACGTGGAATCCAGAGGCTGTCAAAGTTCTCCTCTCTGATGTCCACGTCACTGCTTCCGTTTCTGTGGTCCAATCAAATGCTTTGATTGGGCAGATCTCCAGGTTTAGTGCGCATGAGCGCACTCTGAGCTGAGGTGGAGAGAGTGTGAGGTGGACAAGATGGCGGTTGACAGAGGGAGGGGATTGTCAAAAAAAGATTAATCTGAAAGCAGAAAGGTGGGGAGGGTTGGAGAGGGAACACACAAGCAAGGGAGGGAGCGGGTATAAAGCTTCACCCAGTTTGTCGCCAACACGCAGTGTGCACAGAATTAACATTAACGCAGAACAGAATTCCAGGCCATCTATGTATCGTGATGTGGGTGTAACAAAACTGCAGTTATCTCTTTCTCTACAGATACAGTTTCCTACCAGCATGGCCACTTCTTAAAGCAAAAATGGTTAAGGAAGCTGGAGTAACCCTTTACAGCAATTTCTGATTGGTTTCCGGAAATCAAGAGGTTAGAGGAACCACAAGTCAACACAGTTGATAGGTCCGTGCAAGTGGAGGGTGTCTGTGTAGGTATTTCAATGTAATTGGCTCTTTAACCCCTTAAGGACCAAACTTCTGGAATAAAAGGGAATCATGATATGTCACACATGTCATGTGTCCTTAAGGGGTTAAGGGAAACTATACTACCAGGGAAACATACTCGTGTTCCTGGCACTATAGCTTCCCCCTCTGTCAAGGCCTCCTCCCATGGCGCTGAAGGAGTTAATAACCACTTCACTCACTTACCATCGGTGCTGGCTCAGCTCCGCCCACACTCCTCCCCTGCACCTCCCACCTCTGCTGGCGTGGGAGACCTAAGGAACATGCGCGGAAATGGCCGCACTTGCATTAGGATCTCCCTATAGGAAAGAATTATTCAATGCTTTCCTATGCAGAGCGTGAGTACATCCTGCGTCCGATAAGGGACTGGTAGACAGCCACTAGAGGAGGAGTTAACCCTTAGAGGTAATTATTGCCGTTTATAAAAACTGCAATAATTACCACTGCTGGGTTAAGGGTGGTGGGAGTTTGCACCCACACCTCTTCAATAAGCTGAAGTGGTCTGGGTGCCTACAGTGTCCCTTTAAGTTCGTGAACCAGGGAAAGAATTAGATGTGGGGGTGATTGTATGAGGCACAACGTTTTTTACTGTAAAATATGAACTGCACCAAACACGAAATGTAAATTTTAGACACAAACCATCAAGCTGTCACTATAGCTGAAACAGAGAATTTTTCCAACTCAGTTACTTTGGCCTACATTCTGCAATTTGGTTTTTCAGAACACTGTAATTGACTCTTTAGTTAATGAACCCCATTAAATAAACGCTCATGTTATTGCGGACAGTCCTGGGGGTTTATGCACCGATATAGTAATTGACAAATTGTAATCCAAAAATCCAAAATAATTGAACTACAAATAAGTTAATTTCAAGAGTTTTCCCCTTTTTACCCAAAATAGTCTAATTTTAATGTCCATTATCTACAATTCCTGATTTAGCGAATAAAGCCCTCAGAGTTTTCAGTGCCTCATTAGATACTCCTGCCACTCCTTTCTGGCAAGCTTCTGATCTCAATCACTTTGGGCTGACAGTTTTAATTAGATTAAAAATACAGTAGCAAAACAGATTAGCTAACTAATACATTAACAACAAGGGAAATGGACTGAGCTAGAGGAAGCAATCAGCAGGCTGATCTTGAGACATTTCTAGAAAGGTATGCCTGTGCAAGACAACATGTGTGAAGGAGAATTAGCATGCATGTGTGAGAACCTCCATTGGGGTTAGTCCCTAAACTAGAAATTGAAGTGGATATTAAACCGAACTGCAACATTTAGGTAAACTCAGAGGGCTGGGCAAAGTTCTCCCACTCAGCTATTGTCACAGTTTGCTAATTTAGCTTAGACTTTGCAATTAATTTCTCTGTTCGCAAGTTGGTGTTGAGTTAATAACCCCAATGTGTGTCTGATATTATTTATGTGTACACCATGGTATTTATGTGCTAAAAATATTATGTATTTGTACATGAGTCTTCCAGGTGTGTGTGTGTGTGCATGTCATGATAGATATGTCATCACATATTTCTGTTTGATTGTATGTGTGTGTTTCTGTGAGACAGAGTGTGTGTGTCATATGATGTGTGTGTGTGTGTGTGTGTGTGTGTGTGTGTGTGTGTGTGTTTTTTCTGCATGCATGTAAGATGGCACAGGTTTCCCTGATTGATTGTTTGTGAGATATGTATGTATGTGTCATATGGCATTTCTGATCTGTGTGTGTGTGTGTGTGTTAGCGTTAGCATGTGTGTCATGATATTTGTAAGTGGATATTCCACAAGGTTGTTGATGTTCTCTGGATATATTTATGAGCTCTGTGTAATGTGTCATATACTTTCCGCATTTATCATAATATTGGGCTTTCTTCCTTATTAAACAAAGTGCCTTGACATTACGCTTATAATGCCTTCAGCCCTTGTGCGCCCCTGTTTACGGTGATGGTGTTTTGTCTGTTCGTCCTCCTCTCCCTTTACAGACAATGAGTTGCAGTTCTGTTGCTGTACACCCCCTGTATCTGCGAGGGAGGTTTGGGGGTGTTTTTTCCCTTCATGCACAAATCCAGAGCAGACTCCAAAGGAGGGGAGTTCAGTAAATCCCTCACAGGTTTTAATCTCTGCGCATGTTAATTAATAATGACAATGCGGCCCCTTCTCTCCCTGCCTCGCTAATTACTGGTTAGTTGCTTTGTTTTAATTATAATTTTAATTATTTTATAATCAAATCCAGACTTGTTTTATTTATTTGCTTTGTGTGTGTGTATTTGGAAGCTGTGTGTCTGCTGCAAGGGAAGAACGAGACAAAATTAGAGCTGCTGGAAAACAAAGCAATGGAGAGAGGTGGCGGGAATACCGAATACGCTGGCATTCATCTGTCAGACACACAGGCCTCTGGCATATTCTTCCTCTCTGCCCCCTCTCTACCTGATGCCTCCATTATTCCAACATTTTTCCTGGTAGATCCTCCTCAATGCATGTCAGTCCAATTTAACCCTGATATTAAAACTATGGGGTAAAAATATTCCCTATTTGTTTTAGTGCATTGTAGACAATGCATTAAAGAATTATGCAAAAATGGAAAATAAAAACCATACATACCTGAAAACGTCTCTCGGTACAATACAGGCAGATCCCTCCTACACCAAGAAGAAACTCATATCCCATAACATCTTGCCCAGTAATTTATTCCTATGAGCAGTTCCACTCATTGCAAAGGATGAGTGAAACTGCCCTGTATAATGGTAGCAGTAATTTCAAAGCTGCTATCAGTTTACACATAACCCAATTCACTGGATAGTGGTACAGGCTGTGTACAATTATTAGCAGAGCTGTGCATACATTGTCCATGGCATGCTACACGCAAAATGTGCACAAAATGCACACAGGTAAACTGGAACTCTTGATCGACAGCTCTGATGAACAAGCGTTAAGTTTTACAAATCACTGCAGTTCTTAGCAACTTTCAGAGAATGTTCAATGTGCTCCATGGACTCGCAGCTTTGCAATAATGCAAAGTTATGATGGGGCTTAAAGGGACCCTTTCATTGTTACATCCCAAACCCTCACTCACAGTCGTGTGATCTGAATTTTAGTCACATGGCCTAAAGGGGATATTTTAAAAGGGTATTTAAATGTGCTTCCGCCGTGTAGCCCATTCCTTATTTACTGGTGGATTTGTGGATATGGAGTTTTCAGTTGTTCCTGGGATGGAGCTCTACTGCCCACTACATTACATCCAGTCTCTGAGTACGGTGTACATAGAATTCATATTGAGTCACTTCTCCCTATCTACCTGTACACCTGATATATAAGAGCTTAAAGGACCACTATATTGCCAAGAAAACAAACTCTGACACTATAGTATTAATAGCCCCCCTACCCCCCCCACCCTCATGGTCCCCCTCCCGCCGGGCTCTAGAATGAGGAAGGGGTTAAAAACTTACCTTTCTCCAGCGCCGGGCTCCCTCGGCGCTGGGGACCCTCCTCTCTGTTTCTCTGAAACTGCTATGTTTACAGCTGCAGGGTTAACCCTAGATGGACCTGGCACCCAGACTACTTCATTGAGCTGAAGTGGTCTGGGTGCCTATAGTGGTTCTTTAACAGATGTCTTATATTACTCCCATACCTCTCCCCCTCTTCTCTCACTGGGGTTTATTGATTAATAGTGAAACGGGAAACATTTTCTTACTAAATGTCCTTGTCAATTCTCTACATTTCCTATTTTAGTGAATAGCCCCTTATATCACTCTCTTACCTCATTCTTCCATATGCTCCTTTCTCAGTCAGTTGTGCATCTTTCCCATTATCTATCATCTGCCTCCATGTCCCTCAGTCACCTCTTGACTTGTTATTTTTTTTTAAATATAGTCTTGGTATCCCCCTCTCTCAAGTAATATCTCTTGACTTCTCTATTCCCTAATGCATTATCTTTTTAGATCTATTGTTTTGTGTTCTCTCATCCATGTCATATTTTTTTTTTTTTGTCCTCGCTCCATCCAGTGATCCAGTTTAAGGTCCACTGATTTGTCCTAAGGAGGCAGGTCTGAGGTTTGTAAACAGACCACTCAGCCACATCGCACCGTCCCTGCTAGTGTCCTTGCATGTATTCCAATCACAGTCACTTGAATTCACATCTTACTAGGCAATGTAGTGGTGGAGGTGAGCGGGGAGTTGGCAGTGTTCCCAGCGTCTGCAATCTCTGTAGCGGCCTGTCTGTCTGCTCACTCTCTGACATTGCTAGAGTAGTACAGGAAAAGAAGACCTGAACGGTGCAAGATTTTGACAACCCCCTCCACCCCACACTATGTTATACTGGCAGCTCCAGTACAATTAACCTGTCTTCCAGCTTTGTACATCATTCTTAAGCCTTGTTTCCTATTTTCAAGGTTTTGGCAGCCAATTTCCTAGTCACAAATCCTCCAAATCAGCCTCTGTTAGTCTACTGTCTTATTAGTGGTAGTTTTCTTTCTAAAGTGACAACATAGACTGCACACTTGGTGACAATAGAAAGTGACACTATTATCAGAAGTTGTATCCCAAAGCACTACCTATATTTTTACATGTGTACATTATATAAAAGTAAATAATAGAATTGATAACAT
Organism: Pelobates fuscus; assembly: GCF_036172605.1. Taxonomy (NCBI): domain Eukaryota; kingdom Metazoa; phylum Chordata; class Amphibia; order Anura; family Pelobatidae; genus Pelobates; species Pelobates fuscus. Next base: position 128,165,972 of record NC_086323.1, read on the forward strand.
GCATTTCCATGCTGGGTACAGAGCATTATCAGATAATAATGCTGAGAGCTACTCAGCAAATCACAGGAAAGGAGGATTCATTATGGAAACTTAAGAGACTTGGAGGTTGTCATTGAGGCCAGGATGCTACACTGGGTAGGTCACCAGGCTTTATTTGTGAGATCTAAAATCGCCTAAACGGAAGGTAAGAGACTGCGTAAAACAAGTTCAAGATTTTTTGTTAGGGTAGCCAGGAAGCTGTATTAGGGACGTCAAAGCTTGGGGAAAGTGGCCTTAAAGGGACACTATAGTCACGAGAGCAACTACAGCTTAATGTAGTTATTATGGTGTCTATAGCATGTCCCTGCAGGCATTTTAATGTAAACACTGCCTTTTCAGAGAACAGATGCTGATCGGTCAGCTCAGAATAAAAGTGAGTAAACTAACCTTTTACTTTAGTTACAGGGAGGCAAGGGGGGCTAAACAGTGATATTAGAGCTATAGTGACAAGGGATATATGTTTGTACGTCTGTCACTATGGCATTCATTTTTTTACAGAGGCCAGGAGAAGAATTAGGAGCAGGGATTTTGTAGTGCAATTAGGAGGATATATTAGGGATGCTAGATAACTGCATTAGGGAGAGAGGCCGGGATGTACTGGATTGCACTGGGTAAGTCACACTTTTTCAGAAAGGAGACTACAAAGTTGTGAAAGAGAAGTGAAGAGGCTTTGGATTCTGTTATGTAGGTGAGAGTTGCTAATGAGATTGGATCGTATAACGGAACTCCTGTATACAGACTGAATATCTCCACCAGGTCAGCTTCTTCGGTGCTATTGGGATGATCCCTTCACAGTCTTCCTGATGAGAGGCTTTTGATCGCTCCAGTTGGATTCAAAATTATTTGAATCCTATTGCAGTCTCCACAGAAGTGAGTATTGCCTTTTCCCCAAAACATTACCTGAGGCTTAATGTAGGGGTAAAACAGAACACACTTTATTGAGCACACACCACACATATTTATACTCCTCAGGTGTGGATTTACTCTCTAGTGCGTGAGCCACTCTGTCTGGGCTGATAAGTGTTAATGAGATTGGTTCGGAGTCAATGGCATTCCCCCTGCTGTGTCTTCTCCAGGCTGGGGTGCCAAGGAATCTGAGCCCCCAAAATCTCTTCCCCCACACAGCACCCTCACAACCTAAAGATCCCTGGATAGCTCGCCCCCTAAACTAACCATTTTCTAAAAAGTGCCTGGATCGGAAGTACCCAGTCCAATCGAAAGTATTTTAAAGATCCTCCAGGTTGCAGCCATCCTCAAATACGGCACAGAGTTCCACGTAGTTTCATTGTTGCTGTTGGCCTGGCTTCAAGATGTTACCTCAGGAAGGTAATACTCAGGAAGGTAATACTCCCAACTCCTTGGTATCTCCAGATGCCTCCTCATCTCCCCAACATCTACCATGAAGAGCGCTGTGATTGGAGGTTAGGGGACCATGCAATACATGCACTGAATAGCAGAAAATATCCGATCTGGTGAATAGTTCCATACCTAATTTCTAGGTCAGACTCTTGGTGGCGGTTAGTTCCTGTCAATCCCCAGAGTTCACCCAACTCAAGCTGGAGAGTAGAATAAGCCCATTTGTAACCCAATCCCACAGTGATTTTGGCCCCTTTTGGTATTTTTAGAGTGTTCAGGGACAGGGTACATAGTCTGTGGGGAGGAGGCTGGCCCTTCAAGCCCCTCTACGAGCCATGGAAAGAGAGGCTTCCATCATATAAGACATATATTTATACATGTACTATGACGTTTTAGTTACCTTTTATTCTTTTTATTTATTCTTACCACTCCAAATTGCATTTTGATTTCTTTGTTTCCATCACATCTCTTCCCTCAATCTCTCACACACCATCCCTTTCTTATCCTAAAATTGTACACTTCTTTTTTTTTTCCTTTCTTGTCACCTTTTTTTTCGATGTGATGAAGAGGAAAAACCTTTTGTAGTTGCATAAAAGTGGTTTTGCTTTTTTTGGAACATTTATGCATATTAGAAGATCTTGACCGATCATTTTGCTTTCTTGGAAAGGCAATTGATGCTAAGTAGGAGTAAATCCTGAGTATAAATCTGCATTGCAATGGTATTTCTGTTCTAAATGTTTCTGGTTAAGGCTGATTACTGTGTGCCAGCTGCTCCCCTCCTTTTCCCTTGATGTTCCCGCCATGCTTAATCTTGATGTGCCCGCCAGGCCTTAATCTCTTCTTTTTACCTCAGCCCTTACGCCTCCCAAGAGGGTTTTAGTACATTTTAGATATTTACAAAGCCTGTAAAACTATGAGCAAGTAGAGTAGACAATAGCCATTGACCCTCGGTGCTTTTACTTATTGCGATTTGCAGGGTGCTTGGATCAAAGCAGTGCTACAATATTTTTTACAGATCAGACTTAGTGGAGAATCCTCATTATACCATTCTTTAGGTGTCCTCTAAATCTGCAGTCATGGTTGGACGTACCTGCTGGCAGATTGTGGAATGTATATGCACCATTGTTAGATGGTTCTCTAAGTGGCCCTCATCCAGCTCCCTTTCCTAAAGTAGCGAACTTGCTCACTATTACTTTGCCATTATGCCATCTCCATCCTGAGATTTGAGTAACATCTAAATGTGCCGTGCTCTAGAGTTAAGTTTGCAGAGTTAAGTGTGAAAAGCCCAGTGATGTCTAGCTTGTATGTGGTTGGCCCTATTGCTTGTGTCCCATAATATGAACATTGAGGAATGCAAATTGTCTCTCAAGAGATTCTATAGTATATTTTCCATCTTGTAGGATGAACTGTATCTGTTGCTTATTCCATCTAATTTTTAAAATAACGCTATGATTAGTTTTTTTTGTTTAACAGTTATTCTGTGGATCGAAGATGAAACATGAAAGTTGTGTGAGACGGAGAGTAAGCTTTTCTATAGACTTTGACCCTTCTTCTCGATGACTGTGCCCTTGTGTCTCTTTGATCTCCTACTTCATTGTCTTGTCTAATTAACAAAGTAGTGTTTGGTGCAGGCAGAACAAGGCTTGCAGAATATGTTCTTACTAAAACAATGAGTTAGTGTTCTTGTTTTGGCTCATTGCAAATGCCCCTTCCCTTAGCGTAGGCGTATTACAATTGGTCTGAGCTGTAACATGGGGTAGTCAGTTTGAAAATGATAACACTTTCCTGCTGTCTGCCAACTCATCTCTTTGCCAAGTGCTTCTCTCTCTCTTGGAGTCCATGCGCGGCGTGTGCCAGACGCGGGAGGAGGGCACCTTTCCCAGGGTTTACCCACAATACCGTCTGGTGCAGCGGTGAGTGAGATTGTGTATGTGTCAACACCATCTGTTATAGCATCTTGAAGAAGCGAGTGTGTAATGCAGGGATTTCACAAACCTCATATGGGTGCCAAGACAAACTTCCTGACTGGCAAAGAACAGGATAGTGAAATAACCCAAAAGGAAATGTTGTGAGACCCTCCAGAGCAGAGGTGGGCAAAACTTAACACCCCCAGCTGTTATAGAACAACAGATCCCTCGACAATTCACCAACCGTAAGACTGGCAAATCATTAAGGGAATTGTAGCTAAGCAATTACTGATTGAGCTTGCTTTTGTAACCCCCTGTTTCAAGGTACCATATCATCCTCTGTTTCAAGCTACATAAGTATTTGAGAGGACCCTTTAAAAGGACTCAGTGGTACATACAGTTTTATGCAAAAGAAGAAAGGGGATCATTTGTTCCTAAGTAAGAACTGAACAGGTGTAGCATCAATTCTGAAGATTTTAGAGTTATGACCAAAAATCTGAAATATTATAGAGGATCTGTCATTTTTATTTTCCACCCCCCTGTCACCCTATAGCCCCCCTTTCAACCCCATCCATAACCATTTCAGGCCCCAGGACCGGTGCAACTCACATTTTCCCAAGTTGTGCCCGACCTTTGGGGCTTGTCTTACAGCGCTGCCATCTATCTGTTCCTAAAAGGGAAGTGCCGGTAATTGCACACTCTAGCATTTCGTGCTGAGGTCTCCAGTGAACCTGTGTTAACTCTGAGTTTTGTCAAACGTATGGTTATAACTAAGGACAGATAGTCCCTACATTTCCTTATCTCTAACTTAAAAGTGTAATTTCGAAATAAAACACACAAAAACACAAACGGGGCAACTATGGGTTTGGTTGGAAAATGCCAATATAAATATAAAGTGGCAGATCTGCTTTAACCCCTTAAGGACACATGACATGTGTGACATGTCATGATTCCCTTTTATTCCAGAAGTTTGGTCCTTAAGGGGTTAAGAAGAAAAGCATCTGAATATATAATTCAAGAAGAGCCAAAAAGCACCATAGACACTCAAAAGGGCTATTTTTTTTATTTTGGTGTTTATTGACTAAACTTGGAATTGAGAAGAATTTACAAAAAAATTGTTTTCAATAAACAGTGTTGTAACCTGAAGTTAAACATGCTCAAAATTCTGAAATTCAAAATTCTTCCCTTTACCACAATTCAATGATAAAACCCTAAGAGGATTACACACTATAGACCGGTTTGCATATTATTTTTTTTTACACCAATATAGCAGAGCTCAAACAATAGTGTAGAGTTAGAAAATCTCTTCCAGTTTGATTATTTTAAGGGAAAATGTATATTTCCCTTGCAAACGTTCTACTTTTCCACGTGTAGTGCATGAAACCCACTTTAAGTTGTCAGAGTATTCGTAATCTTTGCCTGGAAAACATTCAATATAGGGCAAACAGCTACATGCGATCTGTATGCTAAATTTGCTTAACGACTTGTTTGTCTCTCTCTTTTTTTCTCTCTCTCAGTAACTATTTCTCTAGTGAGCTACAGTAACTGTTTGGAAATTTAATGTTTGGGTTTTTAATTCTCTACAGTTGAAAGTTTAGTGAATAACCCTGCATGTGTCTCTCACTCTATCACCAGTTTATATTCTTTATATGTGGTAAATTCTCTTATTCCTTGGCTTGCTTGTCACCCATTATTACCTTTGTCACCTTTCACCTGTCCTCCTCATTATTTCTACCTGTTTGAGTCTCTTTCCACACCTGTCATTTTTTTGGTTTTGCTTTTTACTTGTGCTTAGAATGTAAATTGTATCCACAGCTTTTGCTTTATTCTATCTGTAGCTCTTTATAAAGTATACCTTTAGCTCCTCTCCGATTTCTCCGTTCTTCCCCCTTTCATTCTACCCAGCCTGCTTTTTCTTCCGCTCATTCTCTCTGCTGGAATCATTAGACTCTCCATCCTAATTTCATCTCTTCCCTCCGTGGAGCATTAGCCTGTTTTCCCCCATTACCCTTATTTCCTTTCACCTTCCCTATCTGAGCATCCAATCCCTACCACTAACCAGTTTCTCCCTGATCAGTGGCCTCTTACCTCCTTCCCTGAATGATCTAACTGCTAAGGATTGTGGGAGTTATGCCTATGAGCTATTTGGAGAAGGGGGGGAGTAGTACCAGTAGGGGGCTAAGCTTGAGAGAAAGGAGGGACAGTGCTGCAAATCACTGTATTTATTGTGTTCAAAATAGTGAGGAGGAGGGCTGAGGGGTTAATATGGCAGTGAGTAATTGGTACAGATGCATTAAATGCACCAAAGCACACATTAACCCCTTCCTTCCGGACAGGATTCGGACTAACTCAGCATGTGTACAGCAGCGGGTACATTGGATTAGAGCTGTGTCCGTACACCACAGTATGTGTGTGTGTATAATGCTCTGTTAATGTGGGTCCCAAAATAGCTGTCTTGGATGGAAGCTTTTACGTTGGAAGTGTATCAGTATCTTAACCCTTTGTGTACCAGCACCCCAGGCAAAGTGTGTCCAACTCCCATCTGCCAGCCGAGAGTTATTTAAGTGTCTCAGTATGCACATTTGCCATCATCAGCTGTCACCTCACTGATAGTGACAGCTGATATATCCTGCTCATTTTCAGAGCATCCCCTGTCTGCCATTACATTTATCTAACTTTCCAAGCACACGTCTAGCAGCTGTCTCTGTTCCATCAAAGGGGTTGATTCGCTAAACTGCAATCTGTGATGAATTGACAAGTGAATCACAGGTTTTAAGCTAGAATAGCCGAACTGGAGAAATGTTGCCATTCTCGATGTTAATTCTCTGCAAGTTCCTAGTATAATGATAAAAGTTAAAGATAAAACAGAACTAAGTGGATCATGTGCTTTTATATTCAGGCGATTAGTGGTTGGTGCTTCAAGGTATTAAGTCACTGCTGGAAATGACAGTAGACGTTGTCTTGCTAGCATTGTAATAATTTCCATTATATTATGTGTTAGTGAATTCCCCAGGCTTGAGAATCTACCAAGTTCTGGGAAGCCATTTCCTCCCATCTAAAGAGCATTATGATTTTAAGGAATCTAGTCATAATTGTTTAACCCTATACGTGCCAAAACACATCGCTGGTTACTTAGATTACACCCCTGTAGACGTGTGATCTTCTTGCAGTCTAATGGAGTAATTCTCTAAGTCTAGAATCATAGGGAATTGGGAAAGGGATTATGAATTTTAGGTAAAAAAAAAAAAAAAATAGCTGACTTGTAGAATTCTTATAGTTGGGCGGTTATGGCTTTGTCAGTACCTCACAATTTCTTAGATAACCGTATTTAATAAACCTAGTGTTTGACAAACCTCTCTTATTTGAGAGTCAGGCCGGTTGACTGTCCAGGAGGCAATATACCCAGAGTTCCATGTAGAATACTCAGAGATGTATCTGATCAGGCAGTAAACATGGTAGGTGCCAATTCTTCTTGTCCCTCAGGGTTTGTCAGGCTTTGAAAGTAATGCATTTGCATTTAGTATTTTTGGGATATTAGTAAAATTCTTAGTGGGTTTATGCTAGAATTATGTTGGCATCTATAAGCCACCTAGAGGGCATCGTATCTGTCTCTCCTCATGGGATGGACTGTTCATGATGGTCAGATAGCCAGCCTTCTACTGTAAAGACTTTCTGAGGACAGTGAGACCCCAAGACACGCACATTGATTTCTAACTGCAGAAATGACAGGGGACATGTGTCCTCAACAGTGACATGATGACATCTGCCACTGTCAAGTCACCCTTTCTTTGTGCCCTCCGATTTGTGTTGACAGGGACAATGACTCCTACAATTTCTTCCAGGCTGACTGCAAGAAGGTCTGTCTGTGCAAGGATTCAAAAGCAAACTCTTTGACATCTGAAAGGGACTAATTTATCCCCGTTGACACCTAATGAGGCGTGTGAGTCATGAACGTGTAATGCAAGAACGGAAGTGACTGGTTTCCCTATTAATAAATCTTAGTGGATATCGAGCATTTGATGGTTAGCTGTGTAGGCTGGGGATTGCCCAAACCTCCAACAACTTCCCTCAAGTCAAACTGTATTCGAATGTATTCATTTCTTGCCCACCTAGAGTCTGTATCATTGAGCTTTTCTTCCTCTTCGTTCTTTTCTTCTTATTAGAAATAGATCGGCATCCAGTTAGTGCACTGTCATTTTAGTCCATAATGAGATGAGATTCAGCGGTATGTGTCATTCCATGCTTTTGGTTAGACAGCCTCTGCTCTCAGAAAAGCTTCTGTAATAAATGGGAGCTCAGTCACTAAGTGGTAAGCTGCTCTGTAATTAAAATTCGTATTGCAATATATTATGTTCAGCGTATTTCTAATGCACCATGAAACCTCACACGTACATTGACTTCATGGATGGATGGAAATGCAGAACAGGTATCAGGAGTGCCACTGGTATGTTTGGTTGACAGCTGGTGTGGATAAGGGTGACATAGCGGTGTGTATGTGTGCAGGTGCCTGCAATATGTGGCAAGGGCACAGAGCCGGAACGGCTGAGGGCTTTTTGTTGACTTTGTTGCCTTCTTCTATGACGTTGATTTCCTCTGGATATAATATTTGAAATGCTGTATTTCTTTTTACAAGTTGGGTATGTACAAGGGTATACCGAACCTAATTAAAAAAAACACCCTTTAATCACTAATGAATTATTATTGGTACTTGTATTTAAAGATCCATTTTACACAGCAATGAGTGGGTTATGGACAACTTGTGGGATTTGCTTGTACTATATATAACTCAATTAGAGAAAACACAAAAATGTCCATGGGATAAAAACCCAATGGGTACAAAAGAGTCCTTGAAATATGAAGCTAATATAATGTTAAAAACAATGAACTTTATTTAATTGTAAGGAGAAACGACACACGACATAAACCAATCAAGAAGAGCCATAAGCAAATAACAGATCTATATTGAAATCTAAAGGGGGAGACTCAATGAGAGTTGAAAACCTTAAAAAGGTTTAAAACTCCATTGCAGTGAACCACTTGTGGCTATAAAAGTAGGCAATATAAAGCCCTATAATTCAATACCATTATGGGAAGAACTGCATTGAACTAATATGTAACCAATATAACAGTGTGGCAACACCAAATGTCAACTAGAAGTTTGTCACCAAAAGTGGAGTATATGTATATCACCTCCAATACACCACAAAGCCTGGGTTGTAAATGGCCGGAAAAGTGTAAAAGCAAAAGCCTTCTATAGACTAGCTAAGTAGAGGACATTTTTGTATTTTCTTTAATTGTCTAATTTTAAGGTCACCCCCTTTTTAGGTTCACTTGCACACACACCAAAAGTTCTTGTTTGGGGCACTCTATTTTCTCTATATATAACTCGGCAAACTGGTGCAAAAGAAATGGAGGGACTGTTGGTGGACCTTATAGCCAGCACATGCAGCTTTTATTTAACGGGCAATACAAGGAGACTGTGAGCTTACAATCTAAACAACATAATTGGGCACAAGATAAACAGTAGCATGGATTAGTTAAACCAATACATATTGCTATCTGGTGGAATATGCTAATAAATCCTCATGGTGGGATATCGGAAAGGTGTTAAAGACAGGAAACAGTCACAAATAGCTAGTAAAGGTAATCACGATGCAAAATCAAGAATATATTAACACCAGATTATAACCATAAAAGATGCTTACTGTCATGCAATGCATTGTTTTCCTTAAAAAAAAACAAACTATAATAGTGTTGGTTAATACAGATGTCAGTAGCTCAGAAATAATGGAAGAGATTTATCAAAGTTTCATGGTCTGAAAAGTACTGCAAAATTCGAATAGTGGGGCAATCACTAAGATCAGATAGCACATTCACATTTTATAACTTTACTGCACTTCTATAGATTAATGGATTCCAATAAACATTTCCCAATTTTATCGAACTGTAACATCTAGTGACAAGTGGTTGGAATAACTGTCAACAAAAAAGGCTGAACAGTTAATAGTCATGGTTAGATTATACCTGCCATTAATGGCTGGTATAAGGGTGAAACTGATACTGATTGTGCATTCAGCCAGGGATTAATGTAAATACAATCAACATCAAGATAGACGACGTCTTATAAAGAATGTGCACCATGAGGGTATATATGGGAAGGGAGGTTGTAGGTTCTGCAATGAGAAGTAACAGCACTGATTTCAGTGGCCTACCTCACAGTGATAGGAGCTGGAGGTAATATGTCTGTCTGTGAGAAGAGTGTCATCTAGTGTGAGTGCTGAGTGCTGATCTCTGGGTGGCGAGGAGAGAGAAAGCTGGTGTGGATTTGTGTGGTACAGCTGGTAGAGATTAGAGGTAGCACAGCTAACAGGAAGGACAGCAGCAGATGGCTGTGGATGGGTGGCACAGCTGGCAGTTTTGGGAGCTGGCACTTTGAGCAGGAGGCAGCTGGCAGTGCTGTTGGAGGCACAGCTGGGAATGTTAAGAGGTTGCGCAGCCATTAGGGAGGAGAGTAACAAGTGGTCCTGACTTGGCTGGCGTTGCTGGCAACGAAGAGGGAATTGGCTGGTATTGATCAGAAGACACCTTTCTCAGTGATATTATGTAACCCAGCTGGCACTGCTAAGAATGTACACATATAGTTCTAAAACCACTGGGAAGAATGTCCGGTGGCAAATGTAGCACTCATGGAATAGGGCAGGTTGTGGTGGTGGTGGTGGTTGAGTGTAGCTGATATGGTAATATAGCTGGCTCTGATGGGGTGTTGGAGTTGGCAGTGATCTCATGCTACAGCTGGCAGTAATAGAATGATGTAACTGGAGGTGATGGGTGTATGTAACTCACAGTGATGGTGCATTGAAGCTGGTAGTGAAGGCATAGTGTAGCAGGCAGTAAAATGTCAATGTAACTACTTTTTACTGGATAGTATATCTGGAGGTGATGGAGCAACAGAAAATGTGTTAATGGAATTATATGGCAGTGCACTGTGGTGCAGTGGGCAGTGACAGGGTGTTTATTGATATTGGCATAGTTGGCTTTGACATGGTGATACAGTTAGAAGCAGTGCGCCTGTCTGCAGGGAGACGGCAGATGGTTTAGTAGTGATGGGGTGGCACAGTTGGTAGTAAAGGGGTGGATATAACTGGTAGATATAAGAGGCACTCTGTCTGAAGTGATGGAGGGATAATGATTGCAGAAATGCTACCCAATCCTGCCTGTCTGATCTCCTTTTCTTTTCGTTAGTGGCTGGATCGAAATAGTCTGACCCCTTTATACAATAGCTGAGGGCCTGAAGTGAGATATTGATCGGATGGGGGGGTTATTTGTGTCACTTATGCTGCTCTTTTGGAAATGGAAGATAATTACAAGATCAGAGGAGCCTGGTTGAATAGAAGCACATTACGCTGCATGAAGGTGAAGGGCAGAGATCCTACAGCGAACAGTACCGTACACTTAGGATGAACGCAGCGATGTACCCTGACTGCGCCATCTCTCTGCCCTCTATTATTCCTTCTTTTGTTCCATATAACAGCAATTGACAACAAGGATAGACAACCCGCAGCCCATTTAGCAATTACCGGTGTCAAATAAGGAATCCATAACTATAAATCACATCACCCTCAGCCAGCATATAATGCTTTAATGTCAGACCATGTTTTTTTACTGCTCATGCAATCGTGTTATATTATTCTTGTCCTAAATAGCCTCTTTTATTTTTATATCAAAAGGATAGGCAACCAATGAGTCGTTTTGCAGTTTCTGGACTCCAACTCATAGTACCCCCAACCAGTATGTAATGAATCCATGTTACATCTCCTTTATTGACCTGTTTACCAAAATAGCTTTCTATTATGCTATACTGCCACTTTTTACAAGTCCCACGGTCAGTTAATTTGTTTGTATGCAGGCACAGTCATTGTAGTTTATGTAAGACACTGCATGGACCATGAACAAGTTATTAGGACATAAACAGGGATATTGCCAAAACCAGACGTTAAAAAGGATTGGCCTGGGAATTACAGATTTTAGACCAGAATAGCTCAATTAAACAAAATAAAAATAAATTCTGATCATTTTTTCGTTTTTGCTATATTGGCTACACATTTGCAATCATTTGTTGAGTGACTAGTGACATTTTAGTATAAGTATATGAATATAATATGTATAGGGTCTGAGTTGTCTTGTCTACTAACACAAGTCACAATATAAGTTGATGCCCTTAAAGATTGCTCTATACCAGATCTACTGTATGAATGTTTATATATTTCTTGAGCACATTTTCTTCTCAGGCCAGCGTGCATGTTTTCTATTTTTCTTTAGTTGTTTGATGTATCAAACACCATAGAGGAGTAATCCACAAACTATATGGTTTAAAACCTTGTCCCCCAGTCAATGCATGAACCTTTCCTCCTTCCCTAGTTATGTCTATATTTCCCCTCCCCATTTCCCTTTCTTACACACCTCCACATCTGCTCCTTCTGCTATGCCCTAGACTGTCTTTCCTCCCTAGCCATGCCCCATACATGTATTCCCCTACTATGCTCCCTACTTCAATCCTTCTCTCGATCCATGCTTCCCTCTCTATCCGTTACCATGCTCCCTACTTCCATCCTTCTCTCGATCCATGCTTCCCTCTCTATCCTTTACCATGCTCCCTACTTCCATCCTTCTCTCGATCCATGCTTTCCTCTCTATCCTTTATCATGCTCCCTACTTCCATCCTTCTCTCAATCCATGCTTCCCTCTCTATCCTTTACCATGCTCCCTACTTCCATCCTTCTCTCGATCCATGCTTCCCTCTCTATCCTTTACCATGCTCCCTACTTCCATCCTTCTCTCGATTCAAGCTTGCTTCTCTATCCTTTACCATGCCTCCTACTTCCATCCTTCTCTCGATCCATACTTCCCTCTCTATCCTTTACCATGCCTCCTACTTCCATCCTTCTCTCGATCCATACTTCCCTCTCTATCCTTTACCATGCCCCATATTTCCATCCTTCTCTCGATCCATGCTTCCTTCTCTATCCTTTACCATGCCTCCTACTTCCATCCTTCTCTCGATCCATACTTCCCTCTCTATCCTTTACCATGCCCCATACTTCCATCCTTCTATCGATCCATGCTTCCCTCTCTTTCCCATCCATGCCCCATACGTCCATCCTTCTATCGTTTGATTGTCTGGGGTTGCCGTATCTCTCGTGCAGAGGGAACTTGCTGGCATTTCTGATCTGGACTGCCAATAAGGATGGGACCAGTCTGATATGCATCAGATATGTTCTCTACTTCCATCATTCTCTCGATCCATCCTTCCCTTTCTATCCTTTACCCCCTTTACCCTTTTCCCCTACTTCCATTCTTCTCTTGATCCATGCTTCCCTCTCTATCCTTTACTATGCCCCATACTGCCATCCTTCTATCGATCCATGCTTTCCCATTCTCTTTCCCCATCCATGCCCCATATTTCTATCCTTCTATTGATCCATTATTCCCTCTCTCTCCCAGGTAATGCCCCATACTTCTATCACCCTACCATTCCATTATTCTGTCAGGATCTTACATGAGGTGGGAGTCTGTAGTGCAGATCTGTTTGCTCATCCTTGCAGATAGACACAGTCCAAGGTGACCAGGTAAGAAGCCACCTGGACTGTGAATTTGTGCATGGGGAGCTGTGCAGGAAAGGTGATTCCAATGCAGTACCGACAAGGACACAAACAGCAGGATAGTCGAGGGATAGCCGAAGTCAAAGGATGCCAGAGGTCAGGATAAACAAAGTGTAGCCGAAGTCAAGGGATGCCAGGAGGTCAGAATAAACAAAGACAGAAGCCGGGGTCAATATGGAGTACACGTTCAGGAGACTTGAAAACAGGAACTGAACACATAAACCAGGATCAAAGACTTCCCATGGTGAGGCAGTGCTTACATACCCAGCTGATTACTGATCTGTCTCAGGTGAAGCACAGGCAATGACCACAGAAGAAGTTCAGCCCCCAGTGCTGCAGACATAGCCAGGTAGAACAGGGCTAGAAATACTACAAGGAATAGGAACTGCTGTGGCTTGAAGGCAGTAAAGCAGGCCCAGGACGGCAAAAGACCTAGGTTCAAATCCCCTGTTGGGCACTTCTGGGGGGACCATAACTGGCCGTCTGGGTGTCACGGTGAGAACCATGACATATTCCCTCTCTCTCTCCAGCTATGCCCCAGACTTCCATCCCTTAATGTTCCAAAGACTTCAGTGTCTCCCCTACCATGCTCCATACTTAAGTTTCACCATTACCATGCTCTATACTTTGCTCCCCCGTATCCAAGATTTCATCCCCTTTTCCCCACATACATAACATGTTTCCCTCCCTCCTTAGCCATACTAGGTACTTCCTCCCACCCTTTATTCTCACCCCTACAATGCCCGTACTAATGCAGATTGTATATATCATGTCAACTTATAAACCTCTTTGGGAGATAGTTAAATATAACTAGAAGACACTGATGAGCTATTGTGTGAAAGCCCCTGTTAAAGTCAAAAATAAAAAATGTAATAATGACAAAAAATATACAGAGCTCTCCAATATCAACTGAAATCTCTTTAGTGAGCACTTTTGGATTTCACTGAATTGACAGGTGATGTAATGTAAGTCACTGCCCTGTTATTGGCCCTTTAACCCCAAGAGATCTACAGATGCGTTCCCCCCTGCAGGTTTGTCCAAGACAATGCTATGTGCCATACGTTGGATTTTAAGGTCCCTTCCTGGGGTCTGGGGGGTGTACTCACAGGGCACTCTGGGTAATTGAATGCAAATTGCTATGGAGCGGCAGTAGCCAGTCTCACTAACGGGCTGCACTGTCTGATTGCCTCTCTGACAATTTGCATAACATTAGGAGAGATTTTCTCGCTAACATTGAAGTGTTTTTTGTTAGAGGTCACCCTCAGCTAATTACACAAAGCATCATAACGAGAGCTCTGTATTTGCAACAGGACCTGTGTAGCAAAGTGTGTTCACATACAATGTGTATGCCTCTCACTATTTCCTCTGCATCTGTTGTGTTATGTGGCGTTATGTGTGCTCTCGCTCTCATCAATATGTGTGTGAGCAATAGGTGCGTTCAAAATGCTCTAGTCTAGAGTATGCAGCTTCTTCCTTGTCTTGAGTGTGCTGTCTGTGTTAATTGTATCAAGTAAACAACAAACCCTGCACAAAGGCACCGCGTAAATGCTCCAGCCATCCAATGCGGAGGTGCTCCGTGTCAGGCGGCATAGCTTAATCCACCGGTAAAGTGTTCCAAATGAATAAACGCAGGCAACACTCCAACAGTAAGGATGGTAGTTTTATTTACAGGTGAACCACCCCACAGAAAGTGCTAGGTGTGACATTTCGGCTCAACAGGGCCTTAATCATGTGTTAATTGTATGTCCTAGAAAAGGGATGACCAAAAGGTAGGTCCCCAGCTTTTGCAGAACTAAAACTCCCATGATACTTTACTGGCTTCTTGGTTACCAGTGTCCTAGAGCATGCAGTCTGTGTAATCAATGTATGTTGTTGTTGTTGTTGTGTTATTGACTGAATTAAGAATTATTGGCCAAAATCACAAAAAATATACAATTGCTATCACCTGTGGAAGCAAAATTTACAAGCCTCAAATTATCCTCTAAATTGGAACTTGTGGAGATGGTCCAAGTTGGTCCTGAATTGTGACTGACCCAACAATCTGATATAGCCCTGACATGCAAAACATTATCTCAGGAGATTAATGGCAATTCTTGAGATATCTCTATCAAGGTAGGGCCCTTCTGTGTGACAACAACTATATCTGTTTATCACACATCGTGTGACTTTATGGGCAATCCATGAGCCAAGTCAAAACTTTCCACTTGCTTGTTTCATCATCCTATTTATTGGGATATTATTTACCGTATATACTCGAGTATAAGCCGAGTTTTTCAGCACATTTTTTGTGCTGAAAAACCCCAACTCGGCTTATACTCGAGTCAGTGTCTGTATTATGGCAATTTACATGGCCATAATACAGACAGGGGGCTGGCAGCGAGCGCTTACCTATCTTGCAGCTCCTGTCAGCTCCCTTCTCCTCCGCGCCGGTCCGTTCAGCACCTCTGTCAGCTCCCAGTGTAAGTCTCGCGAGAGCCGCGGGGTCATAGTGCGGCTCTTGCGAGACTTACAGTGTGAGCTGACAGAGGAGCTGCACGGACCGGCGCGGAGGAGAAGGGAGCTGACAGGAGCTGCAAGAGAGGTAAGCGCTCTCTGCCAGCTCCCCTCCCCCCCACTGAACTGCCAATGCCACTGGACCACCAGGGAAGGAGAGTCCCCCTCCCTGCCATGTATCAAGCAGGGAGGGGGGACGAAAAAAAATAATATAAATAATAATAAAATATTAATAAAAATAAATAATAATAATTAAATAAAATAAAAAATAACAATAAAAAATAATTATTAAAATAATTAAAAAATAATAATAATAAAATTGACCACCCCCCACCAAGGCTCTGCAACACACACACACACACACACGCACTTTATTCATACACACACACTGCACTCATACACACGCTGCACTCATATACATACACTGCACTCATATACACACACATTGTAATCATACACAGACTGCATTCATACACACACTGCATTCATTCACACACTGCATTCATTCACACACTGCACTCATACACACACTACACTCATACACACTGCACTCATACACACTGCACTCATACACACACGCTGCACTCATACACACACACTGAATTCATACACACACACTGCATTCATTATATACACACACTGTAAATAAATATTCAATTAATATAATTTTTTTAGGATCTAATTTTATTTAGAAATTTACCAGTAGCTGCTGCATTTCCCACCCTAGTCTTATACTCGAGTCAATACGTTTTCCCAGTTTTTTGGGGTAAAATTAGGGGCCTCGGCTTATATTCGGGTCGGCTTATACTCGAGTATACACGGTAAATGATTAAATATGTTCTGTCTGAATGGATGGACCTACTCAATATTCCTCCCTATCTCCTTACTGATAAAAAGGAGGGCCTACAGCCTCTTACCTAGGAGTAGTTGGAGTGATATTATGGAGCAGGTGAGATTGTTTGTCTCTCTCCTAATAAATGTATCTCCTCAGCCCCCTAAGAACACCACTTTGCAGTACAGTGCTAGGGGGCTGGCTTGTTCCATTGGATATTGAGCTGTGTAGTGTTAGTAAGGCTAAGATATTTAGTGTGTGATGCTCAATGGGTATTTTGGTTGCAAAGTGACAGATTTTGAGCTGCACTCCTGTTTTTGTCTTGATGACTCTCCCCTGTAGTGTGTGATTTATGAAGTATATAGTGCAGGGCTTGACAAATTTGTTTGGAATCTATGAGCTAGCTAAAAAAGTTAGGAGCCAGTCATTTTTAATGAGAAAATGGAATTCTTAAAGGGACACTAGTCAACCGGAACCATGACAGTGTGATGTTGTTGTTCTGGTGTCTATAGCCTGTCCTTCAGGCTTTTCAGAGTAAACACTGCTTTTCTGTTTACATTGCTGCTTAGTAACAGCCACTCTAGTAAGAGTCACTCAGACGGCCATTAGAGAGTACTGGGTCACTGCTGCACCACGTGCAGCACCCACGTTCAGTGTCTCCAAGCTCTGCATGGAGGAGCTGAATGTTCTTCATTGAGATTCATTCATTTAATGCATCTCTATGAGGAGATGCGGAATGGTACATTTGCTGCGCATGCACAAAATTCTCCCAATGCTTTCATAAGGTAAAGCATTGGCTTAGCTGAGATCATAAAGATGAATAATCTCAGCCATGGAGGTGGTACCAGCCATGGCGATACTGGCACAGCGTGGGAAAATGGGGGGAAAAGGTGAGTAAAAACACCTTACTCATGCGATTGGAGGGGGCAGGTACCTAAACGCATGCACACACACTCTGACAGGCTCTCACACACACACTCTGACAGGCTCACTTACACACTCACGCTGACAGGCACACACACACACACACATACTCTCTGACAGGCTCTCACTCACACATACACACACACACTGACAGGCTCACACACACACTCTCTGACAGGCTGGCTCACACACACACACTCTCTTGACAGGCTCACACACACACACACTCTTATGCTGACAACAGGCTCACACACACAAACTCTGACAGGCACACGCACACACTATTGACAGGCTCACACACACTCTCTCTTGACAGGCTCTCTCACATACACACACACACTCACTCTGACAGGCACACACTCACATTTTTGTTTTAATTGAACACCACTCAGCCTCCCTACCTTTGGGAGAGCTGAGTGGGTCTTTCCCTGGGGTCCAGTGGGGCTGCTCTCTTCCTAAGCACGGGAGCCAGAATATGACATCACTCCAACCCCGGCATTATTACAGAGAGGGAGCAGAGAGGAGCTGCAGGCAGAGTAGTGCTCCCTCGTGTGCCGCCCACAGTTCTCCTGTGGGCGTTTAGCTCCATTGTCCTTAGGGGGGCCACCTCCATGCTCCCTCGGCCGGACGCCTCAAATACTCCCTCGGCGGCACACTAACTAGAGAGCTGACAAATTCCAGGCGCCAGGGTGAAGTTTCTAGTCGCCATGGCGACCTGGTTCCTGGGATTTGTCAAGCCCTGATAGAGTGTGTATGTGTGCCCTTGTGCATGATTGATACGACATATAGTGTTTGTATTTTGGGCTGAATGAAGTTTGGGTGTTACCATGTCTGAGGTATCGAGCATTTTTATGTGTGTGATGGAGTGTGTTGATGTCCTGAGGTACATATAGTGAGTGTGGATGTATGTGATCCTAAAGTAAATATATTGTAAATATGGTTGTGTAATTCTGAGGTACATGTAGTGTGGTTGTGTTTGTGTGATCCTGAGGTAAGTGTAGTGTGGATGTGAAGCTGAGTTATGCATTGTGTATGTGTGCGATCCAGGTGTATGCAGTGGGTGTGCATATGTATAATGCTGATTTGTGTGAGTGTGTGATCCTATGGGATATATTGTTGATATAAACCTAACAGACTTTGCTTTATGCTTTTCAGGGGTTTGAAGTATACGTTAAATAAATTGTGGGTGGTGTATGCAGTATGTGTTCACGCATGATCCTTATGCATACTAACTATGGCAGCCTGCTCTCTGGTTTTCGCCTCCCCTACACGGCCTCTTGTCTATGTTAACCTTTCTTTCTCCTGTGTTTCTCTCTCAATCTGGTTTTGATCTCCACCCCCTGCTCAACTCAGCTCCCCACCTCATTCCCTCTCCCCTCCTACAATTCTACCTTTTGATCTGTTTGGGGAGCAGGTTTCCTTGTTTGTGTTTCTGGTTCCTGAGTTTTTGCTTGCATTCTGGCAAAGCTGGGAGTTTAATCAAAGCTAATCAGAAAATTATGAGATGTCTGATTGCTGATTAGACTCCTAATGTTAATCTAGTCAAGGAGACTCTCGTGCAAGATATTTTAGGAGAGGAGCTCCCTGCGGGATCTTGCACAGGACACAGGACACAAGTTACTGTATCCCTTGAGATGCTTATGTGCTTGGGACCGTTCATTTGTCCTCCTTCTCTGTAACAAGGGCAATAAGTCCTTTTTAAAGGACAATGTGATTGTTAGGTTCTGTTGCACACACAGAGAAATAGAAGTCCATACTCGAATGGGTACTGGCTAAACTGATGTGCTGCACTTCTTTGCACCAATGGTATTGCTAGAACGTTAGCTTTCTGAATGTGTTTATCATTTTAAGAACACTGGGGTTTATTCACTGAACTGATAATTGGTATTAGAATTGCAAGTTCTATGTCAAAATAGCAGAGCTACATTCATAGAAGAATTAGAGATTTTGTTTTCTTATTTTTCTGGTTTAGCCTGGAATTTGAAATTCTCTTATCAGTTCCCCACTAATCTCATGTTTGTTGTTAAATGCCAAAATGTTCAGAAAGGTGTTTATTTTCTTTTAGTTTTATTTTTCAGCAAAAATATTTGGGGATTTTAAAATCTATTCTATGTATACTACTTGTGGTACCTCCAATAACATCAGGAGTATCGCATCAATTGTTTTATTTCATACTCTTATTCATATTATTTCATGTCTGTTTGATATAAAACTGCTGTTTGGGAATTTTGTTGAATAAAGGTTTTGTATTAAGGAAAATGTGTTCAGTTTTGATGTCTTTTAGATTGGGCAATATCACTTCCACACTACTTGGGCAATTCATTGTTTTGCTTGGGATTGCTTCTTTGTCATACCTGCAAAGTGTTTCCTTTATTGGGCTTTACAGTGACTTCCCTACTGCTTAATCAAGATCCATGTGTTAAATAGTCCGTTGTGGTCCTAATACACGGTTATTTATGTTTGAGAGTCCGAGTGGTGTGATCCTTCGACCTGTGGTCTAGTTGAAGAAGCTAGAGTTCCAGCCTTATTGCTATTTTTCCAGGTAAATGGCTCTGAGAGGTGTTGTCATATAATAGTGCCATGTTTGTGATACAGTATGGATGCATTTACTAAAGCAGGAGTTGTGGAAATTGAGAAATTTAATTTTTAAATCATTTTTATAAAATTCTGGCATGATATTTGCAACTCCCATGTACAATTCCCGATTTTCATAAATAAGCACTAGTATTAAATGTATTTTAAGTGGAACTTCTACATCATTCACCCTCCGGATTGATACCATAAATGTGCCTGACATATACAGTAACATTTGACATTTCCTAATTGTTATATAGATAGCGAGACGGCAAGATCACCTTTTCTTCCAAATGTATCCAGCCCTTTGTATTGATCCAGATGCAAATATGATTAATCTTTGGATCAATATTTTTTTCCAATCATATAAAGGCTGTCCACGTGTGCTTTGACTTTCTAAAGATGTGCCCAGCCGTCTTCTTTTCTTTTCATCAGATAATGCAATCCAGAACTTTACTACTCTGCTTTATATAAATCTTTGATTCTTTGCACACTGCTGGTTTTGCTTGTAACAACTGCAAATTCATTTACATGACATTCATTAGTCCGAACCAAGAAAAAAAAAGAACAATTGTAGCCATTTTCAATTATGCCACAAAAGGGGAAAAATATCTCTCCCTGGAGCAACAACCTGTTTACATACATAAGAATTATATGCTGTTATATTACATTCTGTTTATGCAAAAAAGCATCCAAGCCTTTTTTTTTTAAATTATCTATAGAATCTGATAAGACAACTTCTTTAGGCAGAGAATTCCATATCTTTATTGTTCTTCCAGTGTCAATGGGTGACCTCTTGTCTGTTGTATATTCCTCCTAATGAACGGTTTAGCACATAGTGGTTTGTACTGACCCTGTATATATTTGTAAAGTGGTGTCATATCCCCTCTGAGGCACCTTTGTTTTTTATAAAATAAACAAATCCAGTTTTTCTAGCCTTTCTTCATAGCTAATATTTTCCATTCCCCTTACTAATTGTTTTTGCTTACCTCTGCACTTTTTCTAGTTCTGCAATATCCTTATTTAAAACTGGTGCCTGAAATTGCGCCGCATATTCAGGCTGGATTCTTATCATTGATTTGTAAAGTGGCAAAATAAAATTTTGATCACTTGAATCAATACCCCTTTATATATATGAAAACACCTTACTAGCGTTTGTAATTGCAGGCCAGCCTTGCATTCTGTTGTCTAGTGTGAGATGTATAATTGTTCCCAGTCCTTTTAATTTAATCGTATCCCTAACTCAACTCCATTTAATACATTGAATTGTGGCTTCTTTCTTCCAAAATAATGCCTGTCCACACCCCCAATGTATCCAAATCCCTCTGTAGTGAAGTTATATCACGTTCAGACTGTATTTTCCCATCTAGTTTTTGTCATCTGCAAACACAGACAAATCATTTTCAATGCCCACTTCAAAATCATTTATATGTAGAGGAATTGCAGTATTTGGTCCAAAGCATCTGAGTAGGATTTTACCAATTCAGCCACTTTGGCTGATAGACAATGCATTAGAAATACATGCAAAAAACTATAAAGTAAAAGCCATATAACCTTCTAAAAAGATACACATTTGAGGGTCCTGCATTTGCTGCTTTTTCCAAGCCATTGCATATTTCTTCAGTGAGCATTGCGCAAACCAGAAAGGTACTCAATCAAGATAGTAAACTTTTCTTTAGTATGGTAGAGCCCATACCATTAGCCGTGATTTGAAGGAACACTCCAACCACCATAACCACTACAGCAGCTCTGTAGTAATTCTGATGCCAGGAATTCCTTGGCGCCCATCACCCAATAGATTTCAAATAATTTGCTAGTGGTTGAACTTCTTAGAAATAAATAAAGTGTGATGTCTCACCGAGAGCGGACACTCAACAAAAGAGGAGTACTTCTCTCAATGGGACAATGTCAGTGTGGGTAGTACCAGCCTACCCAGGACATGAACCCAAGTATAGAATTGGTTTGACTTATTACCTGGGATCCACGGGTGCTGGTCCTTGCCTCTCTAAGAATGGAAAATCTCTGCCTCAGCTATGCAGTAGATGGCTTAGCTCATTAGCTGAGAGTTATCAACTGACACTCTCAGCCAATGTGCTGATATATCACTAGCTAATGGAAACTCCTAGCAGGAGCTCTCGGCCCTCCATACAGTTAGAGGGCTTGCAGTGGTTATGGTGGTCATTGTACTTAGAGTGTTCATTTTAGAATACAGCTTAGATTTCTGGGAAGTGTTTCTATTGTACAATGTTAACAGCTAACCTACAACTCAGAGAAAGCCATCATGTGCAGATTAATTTTACAGCAAAAAGGAAAACACTGAAGGTTGGGAAGAAATTGCAGTGGTTGGCTTATAGAGCAAAATTAATAATTATGTTTAAAAAAATAAATTTTAAAAAATCACCCAGGCATACAAACTGTATCCTAAACTACATAGTGTACTAAGCACATGTGGATGTCTGAAGTGCCCTTTTAAGGCAAGCTTAGCCAAAACCCTGTACTTGATTTCAGCACCTTGGATATGTGTCAGAACGGCAGTATGTAACTCTCTCCATGGTGCTGAATGTCACAAGCAATACTTTCACTCTGTACCATGGAGGAAATAATAGAGCAGTAACCGACAATGACAAATGATAACTGTGCACTGTGCACAATGGATTTCTGAAAATGAAAGTTTTGAATAATTTTATTTTTTTATTTCTTTTTCATCTCTATTGCTCTCGGTTTGAAAATGCCTTGCCCGGGGTATGTTTGAAACTCTTGGGCAGTATCTCATTTCTTTGTTGTTTAGGCAGGAAAGATCTTATGAATGGGTTTTCCTCTAAGTAGGTTGTAAGTGCTGAGGGACAACAGTTGCAGTGTACTTTGTTTGTGCTAAACATTATATCACCAATACCTTACTATTTATTAATATTTTACCGTCCCCTGCTACTCTAGACTGTTTCAAATCTCAAAATACCAAATTAAAAGGCTACTTTTTAGACTGCAAGCTCATTTGGCCAGGGCCCTCTTCACCCTTTTGTTCCCCTATGTCAAACATGTTCTGTTAGAATTCCTTATCTTTTTTTTCTGACCTATTGTACAGTGCTGCGGAATATGATTGAGATGTACTACTAATTACACTAAGCAAACCTATTTTATTGTTATTAACACAAAGCAACAACAGTCCACTGCTTCCCTCACCCTGAAAATACAAGGAACGTCTAAAAAGCCAAAGTGACAACAGACCCTCAAAATAATTAAGAGACACTCTAGGCTAGGGTTGATTTTCCTTAAAGGGACACTATAGGCACCCAGACCACTTCAGCTCATTGAAGGGGCTCTAGGTGCAATGTTTATAAGAAACTAAGACTGCATCTAGTGACTGTCTACCAGAGAGATTCTAGCTGAGTCCCTTAAACAACACTGGATGTCCTCATGCTCTGGATGAGGAGATCCAGCATCAGTGAAATTCCTACAGGAATGCTTTCATTTGGGGTAGACCTAATGCGTACGCAACACTGCATATGCAAATTAGGTCCCCCCCATCGGGATTGGCGCTTAAATCGGGTGAGTAAATAAAGAGTTTTTAACCCTTTGTGTTCTTTAGTGTTATGAATACAACTTTTTATTCCTAACACTCTAGATTCCCTTTAATTACAATAAGCTGCACGAGAGGCTACTTGAATAGATGGGAACAAGTATATCTTTTGCTTACCTATCATGCACTTGGCAGCAGAAGGAGAAGCCAAACTTCGTTTATATATATAAATGAGGAGGTTGGAATTGTAGCTGCAGTAAGTTTTGCAAACTACAATAGTTCTGATACACTGTGTTTTTTTGAAAAATGGAAGACAGACCCCCGAGCTTCATAACCAATACAAATAGCATAGGTTGTCATGGAGCTTGGTGTATATCTTTAATTCGACTGATCACTTTTTTTGAAAGAATTGATGTTGATGTTTGATATGAATCTCTCATCTAAAATGGGTGGGTGAAAAAAAACAACCCACATATTGTTTTTTTTTTTTTTTTTTAATAATGCTTCATAAGATGTAGTTTTTCACCACAGGTGTCTGAAGTGACCATTCGACATACTTTGCAAAGAAGGATGTACTCACTATAGTGGAATATATGCAGCTGCAACACTCAAACATCATTTTCCCCCTAGAAAACAGCTCTTCAGTCTTTTGATGTTTGGAAACGATATCAGTCCTTACAAATCTGTACCTCACCATGTGACCCTGTGTATACACTTCGAGGGGCTTTCTTCCGTCTCCCTGTCTAGTGGGCTTTGCAAATCTATTATTTTCTAGTGACGGTTCACTTGGTTTCTGACTCTGCCACTACATATTGTATTTTGAACAAAAGGCAGACCATGTCCTTTCTTTATATTATCTCCGTTATCCTCTTCCTTGTTTGCCTCAAGGCCTTTTTGTGAATTTCTCCAAAAAAATCTATTCATCATGTCTTCCAACTAACTCTACCTGTCCCCAGGGTCATTATATATCCCTTGTACCTTGTGGAATTGGATGATGCTAGGCCCTGCTGAGCATGACTGGCAATTGTTTTGTTTCACAATAGTATTCCTGAGTTTTGGAATAAGGGAGACGTTGCTTTGTCCATTTCTCTTGTTTTACTTGGGACAGTTACATGAAATTGATGGCATTTGTTGATGGATATGGGATTTGGGGACAGTTACTTAAACGGATACTATAGTACCCAAAACAACTTTAATTTAATGAAACTGTTTTGGTGCAGGTGGCCAGATCAGGGAACATGGAGGCGGCCACCCTGGGTTTTGTGGAGGCGGCCGTCCTGGATATTGTGCATGCAGCCGCCCTGGGCTGCATGATGGCGGCAGGCTTGGGCCGCGCGCGACGGAGCAGTCTTCCTGCAGCTCCTTTCTGCTCCCTCGCGCTGTATAGTGATGTCAGGAGCCAAAATATTACGTCATTCCGGCCCGGCATCATTACAGGGAGCAGAGAGGAGCCACAGGTACTGCTCCCTGGCACGCAGGATGAGCGAGCAGCCCCACTGGACCAAAGGGAAAGATTCACTCAGCTCTCCCAAAGGTAGGGAGGCTGGGTAGATGAAAATTAAAAATGTCAATTTGTGAGTGTGTGTATGTCAGTGTGTGTGTGTGTCTCTGTCAGTGTCTGTGGGTATGTGTTTGTCTATCTCTGTCAGTGTGTGAGTGTGTGTATGTGTCTGTCTGTGTGTATGTCTCTGTCAGTGTGTGTCTGTGTATGTGTTTGTCTCTGTCAGTGTGTGTGTGTCTGTCTGTCAGTGTGTCAGAGTGCTTGTGTGTGCCTGTGGCAGAGATTGTGTCTTTCTGTGCCTGTTTAGGTACCTGCACCCCTCCGATTATGATAGAGGTGTTTTTGCTCACCTTCTTTACCACGTCGTGCTGGTTTTTCCACGGTTTGTCCTATCTTCATGGATGAGATAACCATTATTTAACATCTCAGCTACACCAATGCTTTCCTGTAGGAAAGCATTGGGAGGATATTGCGCTTGTTCTCTATGAGTAACATTCGGCACTTCCATGCAGAGCGTGGAGATGCTGAACAAAGGTGCTGAACACTGTGCAGCACAGACACAGGACTCTCTAGTGGTTGTCTGAGTGACTGTCACTAGAGGTGTTACTAGACAGCAATGTAAACACTGCCTTTTCCCTGAAAAGGCAGTGTTTACATTAAGAAGCCTACAGGGACAGGCTATAGGCACCAGAACAACTACATAAGGCTGTAGTGGTTCTGGTGACTATAGTGTCCATTTTAGAATTGTATATTTCTTGTCAATTAAACTTCGCTAGTTTTGAAAAAAATGGCTCCTAACTTTTTTAGCTGGCTCCTTGATTCCAAACAAATTTGTCAAGCCCTGATGTAACAAGTAACTTGCACCGCCTTCCTAAACACTTCCTGTAAAGCGTCACCTAATGTTTACACTTCCTTTATTGCAAATTCTGTTTAATTTAGAATTTCTTATCTTGCAGGAGCCTCCTGTATGTAATTAATGTTCAATTTTCAGATGCAAATAAACTTCTAAAGTTAGTTGCATCTTATTGAAAATGAAGCAATTTTGTTTTCATGCAGACAGTGTGAGTCACAACAAGGGGAGGTGTGGCTAGGGCAGTATAAACAGAAACAAAGGTGATTTAACTCCTAAATGGCAGTGAATTGAGAAGTGAACTTCAGGGGCATGATCTATGCACAAACATTGCCTTATTAAGCCAAAGTTATTTTGATGACGATAGTGTTCCTTTAAAGTGTTACTGTCATTGTTTTTTTTCCTTCAGTTTTCCTTTTGTATCTTAATGATTATACTCCCTCCTGCCAACTTGCCTTTATTGATATTTCTTGTAATTTCTTCCTTGTGCTGGATCTCTATTGATGATGTCTCCAAGTTTCTCTCCTGTGGAATTATTTTGAATGATGGATTGATGGCAATTTACCTTTTGTAATTCTTTATTTTTGTTGTGCACAGCTTACATAATAGGTTTGGCTTGCCACAAAAACAGTAGTACGCGTTAGAATACTATAACATTGCAAACATTGCGGTAGTGGTTCTGCACAATTTTTATATGTTTAAATGTAGGAAGAGAATATGGTAAGATAAACAGGTTAGTAGTTAGGTAGAGAACTGTGTGTCTTGCTAGGTGTTACGAGGGCAGGCTGCCACAGGATATCAACGTGTCAAAGATTGGTTGTCAGGCAGCGTTGTGATACTAGGGAAGCATGATTAGTCGTCTTTACTGAACAGGGTCTGCCCAAGTGTTAAGAGCTAGTAAGCCTCTGGGTTGCTTAAAATTACGTGAGCTTCAACATATATGGTTAAACTAAGGCATCACTAAGCTGAAATAAAAATTTAACAAGGTAACATTGCTTTCTAAATTATGAGAGATCAAATATAAACCACAAACTTGATAGGAACTGTTAGGGTTCCCGTGAGGTTTGTCCCAGGTCAGTCCGTTTGCCAGGCAACATAAGGGGCGCAGAGGGAGGCAGTGTTAGTGGTCTTCAACCAATACCCCGTGCATGCCATCGTGGACAGTTCATCCCATGTTCGGGTATCTCGGTCCCCCTGTCCGGCGTACGGGAAGTCAGGCTGTGCTGCAAATGCTGTAGGCTGGCTGGGACACCCTGGGTCCGGCACGGGTCGCTTCTCCCTCTCTGGTGGCGGGTTGGTTTCCGCACACCACAGTCTTGGTGTCGCTTAGGGTTCGTATACTGCTGTGGAGGGGGGTGGCTGGTGGCTCTGTTGTGCCGGCGCTGTCTGCAGCGGTGAGGCCGCGATCTGTATGCATGGTGCTTTGGGGTTTTGCGTCCCTTGGCCCCCGGCGCTGGTGGGCTCACCGGCGTGGGTTGTGGTGGCCGCGAGGTGATAATACTTGGGGAGGGCTTCTCTTTCAGCCTGGTCCCGTTCTCACGAGTCTCTCCTCGGAGTTGAGGTGATGTGGGCTGCGGGTGTATTTCCACAGGCTCCCAGAGCCTCTCAATGAAGTTCTCCAGCCTCCGCCAGGCTGGTTCCGTGGGGCTGAGCTGGAGCGCTTCAGACTGTGTGTGTCTGGGTTTACTCTGACAGAAGACAGCCACCATCTTGTGTTGTGCGGTAGTGGGTTGGCAAGGGCTATTGCAGCCGTGGGGATCGTTATCGCCACTGATTGCAAGCTTGTGCGGACCGGGATAACCCCCACCGGTCCAAAGGGGGGGGGGGTTAAGCTCGAAGCTCAATACATTGCGGGGTCTTTTGATTCCCGTCTAGGAGGTCGGCCGTTCCTCCTGCCCGGGTCTCGCCAGGCCGCAGTTTTCCAGCATCTGGTTTTCAGTCTCCGTGGGCCACTCGATTGCACCGGCAACAGTCTGGTGTGCTTTCAGCTTTCTTGGGTCCCTTTTAGTGTCGATTAGGCGTCGGTGAGCCCGTGGTTTTGTCGTTTAATTTAGTTTCAGGAGAGGAGCTCACCGACCATGCGACCGCTCAGTATGGTGTCCGGGCCCCGCCCCCCCCGCAATTTACTTTTTAATCTGAAAAGGAACCTTGCTTAGGCTCCACTAATTGCCAAAGATAACATTCCTTGTAACAATATAGTCACCAGAACATCTACAGCTTATTATATTTGTTCTGGTGAGTAGAATCATTACCTTCAGGCTTTTTGCTGTAAGCACTGTCTTTTCAGAGAAAATGCAGTGTTTACACTACAGCGTAGGGATATTTCCACTGGCCACTCCTCAGATGGCTACTAGAGATGCTTCCTGGGGCACAGCTCCACAGTGTGCATCACTGACATTCAGTGTCTCCACCCTCTGCATGAAGACACTGAACTTTCCTCATAGAGATTCATTGTTTCCTCCCTTCTTAACTTTACTGAGGGAGGACATTTCTCGATCCCTGGTGGTCCGGTGGGGTTCACACTTGCGAGATCGGGAGCATTGCCATGGTAACCACAGCAACGCTCCATGCTCGTGAGAGAAGGACCCGGAGGAGCTGCAGGCTGAGCTCCTGGGTCCTCTCTCCCTCCCCTGCCGGCTGCTAGTACAATGCCTGCAGACCAGGGAGGGAGATCTCTGATCTCCGCTCCGGTCCTTGAAGGCACATTGCATCCCTGGCGCTTGGGCAGTGCCAGCCCTGCATTAGCCAGCAGGGAAGAGACTCGGGGGGTGGGGGCTCAATTGTCCTGTTGCCCCCCTTCTGGATCCGCCAGTGGTTGAACTACAACTCACAGACATCGTGGTCATCATGGTCAATACATTCTCTACAGCAAAAGTTGAACTTTTTATACAATTCCTTTCTTATCTGTGACATTCTTTCTGAATGTTTCTGTTGAAGTGGGCTTTGAACCATCTCGAGAAATTAAATGAGTAACAGGTGCAATCACCTACAAAATTAAGCCCTGCTCAAACTCCCACTACTTGTGGCTGGCAGCAATGACTATAGTACACATGAGCCCCAATACATACAATGAAAACCAAAGGGAAAAAAGTGCGTTCACCTGCCTAGGTTGAAATTACTTACACAAACAGAAATCATGGGAAAAGTAAGAAGATTTGCATAAGAAGTAAGAAAAGTAAGAAAATTTTAACACAATCAAAATTGGCTTCTTCCATTAACAAATTTAAACACCTCAGAGTTGTTTACTGGGAATACACATAGAAAAACACCAAAAACATTTCCTCTTAGCTAACAGAAATGATGCACTTCTTTGCAGGAAGTATTTTTTCCTGGCAATTTGCCCAGAATAAATAGCAAAATGATATAAAATTGCTCAACACTCACCTTCCAGGAATATTCCTATACCGTTACTGTGGCAACTGCAGCTAGAATTTGACCAGAAAAGGAACACTTTGAATGATGTTCCACAATTTACTTAAAAAAATAATAATATAGAGATTTATCATTTGCATGTCCACACCCAGGACCCATAGCTGTATTGTAATCATCATTTAAAGGGGCACTATAGTCACCAAAACAAATTTAGCTTAAAGGACCACTATCGTCACCCAGACCACTTCAGCTCAATGAAGTGGTCTGGGTGCCAGGTCCATCTAGTGTTAACCATGCAGCAGTAAACATATCAGTTTCAGAGAAACTGCTGTGTTTACATTAGGGTTAATCCAGCCTCTAGCGGCTGTCTCATTTACAGCCGCTATTCTCACTCTGATTTTCACAGTGAGAAGACGCCAGCGTCCATAGAAAAGCATTGACAAATGCCTTCCTATTGACTGACTGAATGCGCGTGTGGGAGGAGAGTCCCCAGGTAAGAATTTAACCCCTTCCTCCCCCTTCAGCCCGGCAGGAGTGGGACCCTGAGGGTGGGACCCAAAGACCCTGGCATTTTGTGTGCTTTAATGAAACAGTTTTGGTGTGTTCCTGCAGTCTCACTACTCAATTATCTGCCATTTAGGAGTTAAATCACTTTGTTTATGAACCCTAGTCACACCTTCCGGCATGTGACTTGCACAGCCTTCCTAAACACTTCCTGTAAAGAGTCTTCTAAAGTTTATCCTTTCTTTATTGCAAGTTTAGTTTAATTTAGATTTTCTTATCCCCTGCTATGTTAATAGCTTGCTAGACCCTGAAAGAGCCTCCTGTATGTTATTAAAGTTCAATTTACAGAGAAAGAGATACAATTGTTTAAGGAAAATTACATCTAATTGAAAGTGAAACCATTTACTATTTTTTTTTTCAATGCAAGCTGTGTCAGTCGGAATCAGGGGAGGTGTGACAAAGGCTGTATAATCAGAAACAAGGGGATTTAACTCCTAAATGGCAGTGAATTGAGCAGTGAAACCTGAGAAGCATGATCTAGACCAGGGGTCCTCAAACTCCGGCCCCCCAGATGTTGCTGAACTACAACTCCCATGATTCTTTGAATTACATAGATAGCCAGAGAATCATGGGAGTTGTAGTTCAGCAACATCTGGGGGGCCGGAGTTTGAGGACCCCTGGTCTAGATCATGCTTCTCAGGTTTCACTGCTCAATTCACTGCCATTTAGGAGTTAAATCCTGATCTAGACACTAAAACTGCTTCATTAAGCTTAAGTTATTTAGGTAACTATAGTGTTCCTTTAAATTATTAAAAGAAGAAGCAGAAAGGAGTCATTTAGGTGTCACCCATTTACAGCAAATCCCTAGGTTCTGTTTATTCTGCACCTGGGAAATTGGGTTAATGTGTTTTAGCCAAACCTAGTCCTATTGTAGCTCTGTATGGCAGAGAGGCATATTTCCCATAAACCATTTTGTATGTTTCTTTGGGTTGTAGCGCAGACATTTTATACAGAATCTGAGCCATTTGCAAGATTATCATTCGCTGGAAAAAAATGGTTGACTGCCTCTTGCACAAAAGAATACAAGCATCCAGCGTCGGTGTACATATATGACTAGTTTTTATCATTTTGTTTTAGTGATTTTAAACCCTGCTCTATTTTTCACGAGTGTGCTCTTATATAGATTCCCCTAGAAATCTATGAGATAGCTGTGCAATTATTTTTTTTGTCACAAGTTGTTGGTTTTTTTTTTATGGAAGAGTTAGGTCATACCTCCCAACAGTCCTGAATTTGTTGGGCAGTCCTGATTTGGGAAGCCCTCTTACATTGTCTCACATTTCTCTCTAGTTTCCCATGTTTGATCCAAAATTAATGAGCTGTAAAAATAGTTAAGTAGTAGATTTTATTTTTTACATCTGTTATGTTGCACTTCCCTTTATCATCAGTACTCTACATTTTCCAGTTTAGTAAATACAGGAACTGATTTTTTTATTGAACACACCGCAATACATCTAAATCTAAGGCCTAAACCAGTGATGGCGATACGTTGGCACTCCCTGTGTGTTGTGGACACATGGTAGTCTGACCTCATGGGATGCAAAGCCCACAACAGTCAGGGATTATTTAACAAACAGGGATTTGTAGATAATCATCAGTTGCATATTTTAGGCCGAAATAGTCAGATTAGAAATATTCTCCTACACAGCTTTTTTTCCCAGCCCAACTATTTTGGCCCAAGATTTACGATTCCCTTGCCAATTCCTCGCAATTCCCTGGCCATACCTCCAAAGGTTAAAGCCAACTTCATCTAAGCGTGCGTAGCATTGAAATGCGCACAGCAGCTCACAAGTCATTACAAGCATCTCTTTGTTTGCCATTCGTAGGACGCACAGCCATATAACAAACGCTGTTTGCGACCCCACTTCGCCAACGCACAACAATGACAGGAGGGTTTGGAGCGAGGTTCGCCTTGCAAAGGGTGGGAGGATTACTTAGAGAGTGGGGTGAGGGGAGCGTTACACTTACGAAAGGCCTAGTTCCTACAACCTGAAATGAGATATTTTTTTTTAACACACCCTGACCTTTTTCCCTTTAAATAAAATCTATTGTATTAATTTTTTCCATCAGCCAGGCCGGCAAAACATAGCAGATTGGGCTAGAAAAGGTCAGCCTCTGTGTAGCTGTAGAAATGCAGCTGACTTGATGGTTTCTCCCTCAGGCTGTTTGTATGATTTTTATTTTTTATTATTTGGATTAAGAATATTATCTGCAGTGTAGCATGTACCGTGTGCAGAGCAGCGTGCGTATATACCTGACTGTGTTAAGTCAGCTAACCCCTCACTGATCTTTCTTTAATGCTCTAATACAACAACACAGTATTTTAAATGTGAATCGAGGCTTTAGAGCTGTGTCTTAAATGCTGCAGCGCATGTTTTTGTGTGCGTTTAATACTGCAGAGCTATATGTGTCGGACATACTGCACTGCAATGTGAGCATAAATATAACATTCTACATAGCAAATATGTATTCAAATACTGTGGAACAATATGTCTGAAATACTGCAGAGCAGTCTGTGTCTGAAATACTGCAGAGCAGTCTGTGTCTGAAATACTGCAGAGAAGTCTGTGTCTGAAATATTGCAGAGCAGTCTGTGCCTGAAATACTGCAAAGCAGTCTGTGTCTGAAATATTGCAGAGCAGTCTGTGTCTGAAATACTGCAGAGCAGTCTGTGTCTGAAATATTGCAGAGCAGTCTGTGTCTGAAATATTGCAGAGCAGTCTGTGTCTGAAATATTGCAGAGCAGTCTGTGTCTATGGAATATTGCAGAGCAGTCTGTGTCTGAAATACTGCAGAGCAGTCTGTGTCTGAAATATTGCAGAGCAGTCTGTGTCTGAAATACTGCAGAGCAGTCTGTGTCTGAAATATTGCAGAGCAGTCTGTGTCTGAAATATTGCAGAGCAGTCTGTGTCTATGGAATATTGCAGAGCAGTCTGTGTCTGAAATACTGCAGAGCAGTCTGTGTCTGAAATATTGCAGAGCAGTCTGTGTCTGAAATACTGCAGAGCAGTCTGTGTCTGAAATATTGCAGAGCAGTCTGTGTCTATGGAATATTGCAGAGCAGTCTGTGTCTATGGAATATTGCAGAGCAGTCTGTGTCTGAAATATTGCAGAGCAGTCTGTGTCTATGGAATATTGCAGAGCAGTCTGTGTCTGAAATACTGCAGAGCAGTCTGTGTCTGAAATACTGCAGAGCAGTCTGTGTCTGAAATATTGCAGAGCAGTCTGTGTCTGAAATATTGCAGAGCAGTCTGTGTCTGGAATATTTCAGAGCAGTCTGTGTTTGAAATACTGCAGAGCAGTCTGTGTTTGAAATACTGCAGAGCAGTCTGTGTCTGAAATATTGCAGAGCAGTCTGTGTCTGAAATATTGCAGAGCAGTCTGTGTCTGAAATACTGCAGAGCAGTCTGTGTCTGAAATACTGCAGAGCAGTCTGTGTCTGAAATACTGCAAAGCAGTCTGTGTCTGAAATACTGCACAGCAGTCTGTGTCTGAAATATTGCAGAGCAGTCTGTGTCTGAAATATTGCAGAGCAGTCTGTGTCTGAAATACTGCAGAGCAGTCTGTGTCTATGGAATATTGCAGAGCAGTCTGTGTCTGAAATA
Organism: Pelobates fuscus; assembly: GCF_036172605.1. Taxonomy (NCBI): domain Eukaryota; kingdom Metazoa; phylum Chordata; class Amphibia; order Anura; family Pelobatidae; genus Pelobates; species Pelobates fuscus. The sequence continues at coordinate 128,199,162 of NC_086323.1, forward strand.
CTGCAGAGCAGTCTGTGTCTATGGAATATTGCAGAGCAGTCTGTGTCTATGGAATATTGCAGAGCAGTCTGTGTCTGAAATATTGCAGAGCAGTCTGTGTCTGAAATATTGCAGAGCAGTCTGTGTCTGAAATATTGCAGAGCAGTCTGTGTCTGAAATATTGCAGAGCAGTCTGTGTCTGAAATACTGCAGAGCAGTCTGTGTCTATGGAATATTGCAGAGCAGTCTGTGTCTATGGAATATTGCAGAGCAGTCTGTGTCTGAAATACTGCAGAGCAGTCTGTGTCTGAAATATTGCAGAGCAGTCTGTGTCTGAAATACTGCAAAGCAGTCTGTGTCTGAAATATTGCAGAGCAGTCTGTGTCTGATATACTGCAGAGCAGTCTGTGTCTGAAATATTGCAGCGCAGTCTGTGTCTATGGAATATTGCAGAGCAGTCTGTGTCTGAAATACTGCAGAGCAGTCTGTGTCTGAAATACTGCAGAGCAGTCTGTGTCTGAAATACTGCAGAGCAGTCTGTGTCTGAAATACTGCAGAGCAGTCTGTGTCTGAAATATTGCAGAGCAGTCTGTGTCTGAAATACTGCAGAGCAGTCTGTGTCTGAAATATTGCAGAGCAGTCTGTGTCTGAAATATTGCAGAGCAGTCTGTGTCTGAAATATTGCAGAGCAGTCTGTGTCTATGGAATATTGCAGAGCAGTCTGTGTCTGAAATACTGCAGAGCAGTCTGTGTCTGAAATATTGCAGAGCAGTCTGTGTCTGAAATATTGCAGAGCAGTCTGTGTCTGAAATATTGCAGAGCAGTCTGTGTCTATGGAATATTGCAGAGCAGTCTGTGTCTATGGAATATTGCAGAGCAGTCTGTGTCTGAAATATTGCAGAGCAGTCTGTGTCTGAAATATTGCAGAGCAGTCTGTGTCTGAAATACTGCAGAGCAGTCTGTGTCTGAAATACTGCAGAGCAGTCTGTGTCTGAAATACTGCAGAGCAGTCTGTGTCTATGGAATATTGCAGAGCAGTCTGTGTCTATGGAATATTGCAGAGCAGTCTGTGTCTATGGAATATTGCAGAGCAGTCTGTGTCTGAAATACTGCAGAGCAGTCTGTGTCTGAAATATTGCAGAGCAGTCTGTGTCTGAAATACTGCAAAGCAGTCTGTGTCTGAAATATTGCAGAGCAGTCTGTGTCTGATATACTGCAGAGCAGTCTGTGTCTGAAATATTGCAGCGCAGTCTGTGTCTATGGAATATTGCAGAGCAGTCTGTGTCTGAAATACTGCAGAGCAGTCTGTGTCTGAAATATTGCAGAGCAGTCTGTGTCTGAAATATTGCAGAGCAGTCTGTGTCTGGAATATTTCAGAGCAGTCTGTGTCTGATATACTGCAGAGCAGTCTGTGTCTATGGAATATTGCAGAGCAGTCTGTGTCTGAAATATTGCAGCGCAGTCTGTGTCTATGGAATATTGCAGAGCAGTCTGTGTCTGAAATACTGCAGAGCAGTCTGTGTCTGAAATATTGCAGAGCAGTCTGTGTCTGAAATACTGCAGAGCAGTCTGTGTCTGGAATATTTCAGAGCAGTCTGTGTCTGATATACTGCAGAGCAGTCTGTGTCCATGGAATATTGCAGAGCAATGTGTGTGTTTGAAATATTACACATTAATGCGAGTATAAACTTAAAATACTCGCTGTATAGTCTCCACTCACTCCTGCTGTTCTTATTATTATTATATTATTATATTATTATTATATTTTTATTTTAGATTTATTTATTAAAAGTTACTTTTTAAGCTTATAATCTTCTCAGTAAATCATACACAGGTAGAATGGCATTTTTTTATTTTTTTATTTATTCTCTATAAAGTGCAGAGCAAAGTGTGTATTTCATAGTAACAATGCAGAGCAAATGTGTATATGTGTGTGTCCACAATAGTGTAGAGGAATATGCATGTTTCCATAAAACACTGCAGAGCGATGTGGATATTTGCCACTACTACTAGATAGCGATGTGTTTTATTTTCCCAGAACAAGGCTTGTGTGACTAAAATACTGCAGAGCAATGCATGCATTAAATAATGCAGAGCAAAGTTTTTTGTGACTGAAATATTGCAGAATACTGTGATATGTCGGCAGTAATTCAGAGCAAAACCCATAAAAGATTTGGAAATCCGTGTGTTCTATATATGCTTGGAATACCGCAGAGCAATCCGTGTTACTCAGGACATAGGGTTGGGCACTCTATATGAATATTGTAAAAAAAATCGGATGTACTCACAGGTTTTCTCACGTACATTTTTTGGTGTTATTTAGATGGACATTTTTAGGTCTTTTTCAAGATTTTTAAAAAGATCTAAAGTGGTCTAAACAGCAATATTCTTTTTTTTTTTGTTTGTTTGTTTAAGCACCATTAAATTAATGTAATAAGACCTGTGAGTGTATCCAATTTATTGTGATTTCTACATAAAATGTTAACGTTCTTAAAATGTGTGTGTGTATACACACACACACACACACACTCAATTCACTTTAGTATATAACTCTGTTTGTCTAGTACAGTGTATGTTTTCCTGAAACACTGGAACAGTGCGTATAGTCAGAACACTGCAGAGCAATGTGTGTTACTGTGGAACACTGTTCTGTGTGTGCCTGGAAAGCTGCAGAACAACGTGTTACTATGTACCAGTGCTCCCTGTGCCGCCAAAACACTGCAGAGTATTGCCTGCTTGCTTTAAAATCACAACATGAAATGTTTTGTTTATTAACGTACATGCCAGTATCTAATGCCATGTAGCGTAGTATGTGTGCCCAGATTGAATCCCTGCAATAGAGCTTGTTTTTGTCCAGTGCCAAGCATTGGAGCATGTGTGTGTGTGTGTGTGTGTATGCGCATGTGCATATGTATGTGTATATCTACACAGCAGGTTAATATTACTTAGCTTTGAGTTCATTGCAGAACATTTGATGTTAGCAAAACTCCTACTGTTTACAGAACAGAGTAATGTATGTATGTTATACAGGTGATTGTTCTGCAGTCCTCTTAGTACCAAAGCTGTTCAGGGGTTATACGTTCTGCTCCTATCATTCACTCCCCACTCCCACTGAGATTCAACACTTATTCCACCCACAGACTATGTTTTTCAGGTACAGCAAAGCTTTTAACTGAACAATTATGACATGTGCGTCACATGCTGGGCATTCTCACCCTGTCTCAAACATGCATGTCTAGTACTGATGGTACTGCGTCCTTATCTACAACGTGATTTATTGTCACAATGCTGGAAATTGTGTAGCACTGACAAGAGAAATGCAAATCGTAGGCCAAAATTGCCTAGTTTGAACAACTCTTTAAATATAATTTTCTGTAGCTCAGCTATAGGCTCAAATTAGCAGTTACCTAGTTAATTCTTCATTATTCCAGGATTAAAGGGACACTAAATGCACCTAGGTCACTTTGTCTCAATAAAGTGGTCTGGGTGCAGTGGCCCTGTCGTTTTAACCCTGCAATGTAAAGCATTGCCTTTTAGTAAAAAATGCAACGTTTACATTGCAGGGTTAAACACACGACAGCCGAAATGCCTAGATATGCTGCTCATACTGCTATTTAAATGAGAACGGTCTGTCTCCCTCTTAACACTTTACTTATGGAGATTACTTGAGGCCTGCGAGCCGAAAATAAAAATAGACGATAAACGGGCCTGCGCGCCCATGCGTACATGTGTGAGCCAGAGACCTGCGAGTCTCCATGTTGAATTTCTACGTTTGACGCTACTTATTCCAAAAATAATAAAAATTATATTTACAAAAAAACACACGACAGCCACTAGAGGCGCTTCCTATACAAACATCCAGTTTGACTGTACGTGACATTGGAGGAACATGCCATGCACCTAGTCCTCACTATAGAGTCACGAATACATGTTTTTATTCCTAATCAATTACTCCTTAATGAATAAATCCCTTTGTGTTGGCATTGCAAGGGTCCGATGGCTGGGTCCCTTCATAATATGGTCCATTTCCTTAATAAAAAATTGTCATTGGGGAATTTTGGGTAAAAATATTTTTCCAGTTAAGCAATTTTAGTCTTAAATTTACGATCCTCTGAATTCAAAACTTCACATTGCAGGATTATTCAATAAATAGCTAAGGTGGGCCTATGGCTGACCTGGAGAAATTTTTCACATCAGCTATTTTTGCAAAAATAATTTTTTTTGCAAATTAGATTTCATTTGCAAACAATTCAGAATTTAGTGAATAACATTGTTTGCATTTTCTACTCTGCTTAGACACATTCTTTTTTTGATACTTTTACACTTTTTCCCTCATTTTTTCTTTGGCATTACTTTTTGAATAGCACTTTCTCTTTATTAATATTTATATCTATACATTCTCAGTTCTATTTTTTTGTGGAGGTGCTAAAATCTGTCAGAATTTACAATCAAGAAAGGCAGCACTTTTCTTACTACTTTTAAAACTTTAGAATGATCTATAGACACCCCCGTTTAAAATGGTTGATACATCAGAACATATTTTGTGACAGGTTATATACTAGAGTAAACAAGGGGCTGGCAGCACTCACCTAAACATGCATACATAGGGTGCTGCTGGGAGCCAACAAGTACAATAAAAAGAAAATCCAGCGCACTCCCTTATCTACTAAACAGCAACTTTGGTGCTGACAGATTTGGTTAGTTTTTAAAAAAAAACACCTAATCTAGGCAAAACATAATGGGGGTTTAGTTACATTATATGATTATACATTGCATAGACCTGCCACAACGTCAATGTATTATGGTTATATACTAGCTCTGTCTTGCAGGCCTCTTTTTGTACAATGCTGAATTACATCATGTATAGAGTCTCTTCTTTAGCCCCATCAGAACCAATGTCTAAATAATTCTCTCTAATACCAAACCAGGCTTTAACCCCTTAAGGACCAAACTTCTGGAATTAAAGGGAATCATGACATCTCACAGATGTCATGTGTCCTTAAGGGGTTAACTAAACTCAGGAAAAATGTGCGACCTGCATTGTGTTAATTTGAGATATATTGCTGATGAAACAAGATTTGTATGTACATCAATGTAATTTCTGTAGGATGTGTGTGAAAATAAATTCTTTGTTTTGCAGAGATTAGCAGAGGCTGCAGAGAAGTTCCAGAAAGCTCATCGCTGGCAGGACAACATCAGGGTGAGTAATTTGACAGACACTGCTTAGCCTTCTTTTCCCCTATCTACCCTTTACTCAGGCACTGCTTTCCATGTCTCAACCAAGAGTAGCCACAGGCAGCTGTCGAGCTATATATGGCTATAGGCTAGCAAAGAATCATAGGCTGTCACAGCATCATATAAAATGAAGTTATATGGCTGTATTAAATGGCTTAAGAGCTGTCTGTTGGCTGTCAGGGTTCTAAATGCTTTGGGATTAACAATATACTCAGACCAACAAACATTACTATGATAGAAGCACCAACTCTAAATTGAATTGCTAAGCATTCTGGGAGAGCACAGCATCCAGTGCAGTTGTAGTCCATAATAAATGGACTGTCAGTTGATGTCACCTATTCCTGCACCTTGGCCAAGGTCCCCTATATGTTTTCCTTTTGTGTATTGCATCTATCATTAATACACAAATTTAATACAGCGCTTACATTCATAATTATGTATGAATAACAGTGTCAATTCATTAGCGTGTTTGTTTTCATTTTTGTTTTGTTTCATTTTAGTTCTTTGTCAACTTGTCTCTCATTTGTTCTCTACTCGTCTTGCTTTTTCTTGCCACTGCGACACATCCTCCGCAATATTCAATCTTCTGCTCAGTATCCCTGGCCTCCTTTTTCACAGCCCATAACTCCCCTCCGTCTGTCTTTGCTTTATATTATAAAACACCTGCTCTCGTGATGTGCGCTCAGCTCTTTAGCTCAGTCCTGCTCACTATCCCGCCTCTTCCTTGCTGATGCTCTCAAGTCCAACTGCTCCTCATTTACTGTCATTTCTTTAAATATTTCTCTCTCCCTATCCCACACCTTATCTCCCATCTGTGTCTATAGTACTTCATATTTCATTCTTCCTAACTCTCCTTTTTTATGTCTCCATCTTTTTGTCTGTATTACAATCTCCCCTGTCTGTAATTCTGTCTTCATCCCCCTGTCCCCCAGTCTTTTTCTCCCTCTCTCTCTCTCTCTCTCTCTCATGCCCTGCCTGTCCATCTCTCACTATGGCTGCTGCTCTCTCTCACTCTGTCTGTCTGTCTTTGCTGTCTCACCTTGCTGTCCCCATGTTGGTCTCCATCTCTCTTTATGTATTCCTCTCTTTCGGTCGTCTTTTTCTCCCCTTTCTCTCTCAATCTCCCTCTCTCTCTTTTTAACACTTGTCTCTTTTTATTCTTTCACCCTGTCTTTTTCTTCCATCACTTTCTCTCACACTCTCACCATGTCTGTTTCTTTTCTCTCTCTCTCTCTCTCTCTCTCGCTGTGTCTCTCTTTTGTGCCTTTGCTCCTGCCAACCCTAATGAAAGTGAATGAGGTAATTTTGATCTCATTTTCAGTTGCCCAATGTCAACGCACAGACATAATAACAAACAGGAGGTGAAGGGCACTCAGGAGCGCAGGCCCCTCACTGGTAGAATGTGACACGCACAGCCTAGGTGTGCCCGAGGGGGGAGAGCACAGGGAGAGAACCACAAAACAGTGTAGAGGAGAGAAAATCTGGAGAATAGAAAGCACTACAAGAGGGGAGAAAGAATGGTTAACGATCAAAAGAGGACCATTACACCATTGACAGGGCTACAGCAAACATAGAAGACTGGGATACTGTGCACAGCTGAATGCATAATTCCACGGCCCAAATATATTGGCAGAGAGGTCCAAGGCTTCTATGTACAGAACAGTTGTAGGGTAACACTCTAAAAGTGGAGTGATCGCCATAAATATCCTATTGTTTTCATTGCAACTGCACGAATCTTGCTAAAGCACTGATCTTGGTTTATAGCCACTGTTGTTATTGTTTGATTACTGGGTTTAATTGTAGCTTGAGTTAATGTACATCGTAATGGTCGCTGTGTATGTGTGAAGAATGTGCATCTATAACTGCACTGATCAAGTAGCGATTTCATTTTGTTTCTGCCATAGGTTTAATGTGGGTTTGATGGGAGGTCAATGCATGTGTTTAAAGTGTGCTTACATAATTTAATTGAATGACTGTGTAAAGTGTGTGTGGATGATGCAATTATTGTCTAGTGCAGTGATTCGACACCTTTCTAATATAATATGCCTGTTTCAACAATTGGGAACCTCCTAAATAGCATGCTGTACTGACCTAGGGCTTTCGAATAGCTGTGCTAGTGTGTGAATTAAGTGTGCGGTCAATGTTTGGTTGTGCGCTCAGTCTGTGTTGGGATCATAGTGTCTAGAGTCTGTGTGTTAATCTAACTATCAGTCTTTGGGTCTGCACTGTGTGTGGATGTTGGGGCATCTGTGTCTAACATCTTGTTTGTGAATGCTGGTCAGTGTTTGTGTTTGCAGTCTTTGTGTGTAGTTATGTAGTCTATGTGTTTGCTGTCTGTATGTGTGGATCTGAGTGTGTGATGTAGACAGTATTTGTTTCTGCACAAGTGTGTATGTTTGATGAGGACCATGTGTCTGTATGAGGTAGGAGCAGTGTTTGTGTGTGAAGGCAGTGTGTGTGAAGGGGACACTGACTGCAATAAGTGTGTGTGTGCGAATGTATGTATGTATGTGAAGGGAGGGCAATATCGTGTGTGTGTGATGGCAATGTTTGTGTCTGCAGTTTTGTGTGTAATTGCTGGATTTATGTTTGCATATTGTATGTGTACGATAAGGTGTTAACCCTGTAAAAATATGTAAACAGCCATATTGCCTGGCATGTATTACCTTGGTGCATTATGGCTACAGCTAAATCCTGCTGGTTGTGTTACGAGTTAATTGTACAGATGCTTCTGCAGAATGTAAAATACACCTGCACATCTCCCTGTGACAATGACTTCCCTGCTCAAACTGACAAATTGCAGCCAATTAGCTGCCCTCCCTGGTTTCAGACCATATCTGCCGATATCTGCTGTGCACATAGTGATGTAAAGTGCTAATTAGTGGAGGGCTTTGAAAACACACAGGTCTAGATATAACTTCATCCATTATTCGCGGAGACATCGTTACCATAATATGTACAGTGCGTGTGCATTAGAGTACAACAAGTGCAGTTAGCATGCTGTGAGGTCAGTGTAAGGCTGTCAGATCTACTGTGTTTTTCTTGACATATATCAATTCAGCATCATGTAAGGCGGTTAATGAAAAGTGTTGCCCTGCTCTATGTAGAATTAATATGCTGCAGGAATTAAGTCAAATGAATAATCACAGCACTTCCATTGGGCTCACTGGTGATTATTAATTAATTGCTTTAATTGCTGACAAATATGAATTACACATCATGCAATGTTGCCTGACAGCATGTAAAAGTGATATGTTCCCAGGTGGATCTGGCAAACTTAGTCCAATGCATGTGAATATGTGTCCAGTAGATTGGGTTTATGCCAGAGTAAATAGCTTTATGTCCATGGAGGTGTTTGGGTAGGACCAAACATGCAAACATTTCACATACATAAACACTCCAATGTTTGCCAGATCTAACAGGTTTTCCTGAACACATCTCTCTTAATGGTGTCCCAGTGTGTATAGAATTAATGTGCCGTAGGAAGGAAATATTTTCATTAATGAAGTAGGAATCACAAAGGAGCTTCCTTGATTAGTTAAGTGAATCCTTTCTGCCACATGTTTATGCCGCAAACAGGGCAGAGCTTTTCATGTCCTATACATCAGCATGAACAAGTGCTGTATGTTGAGGAGTACCTGGTGGTGCTGGCATTCTAACGTGTGGCTTCTTGGTTATTGTACAAATGTTTTCACAGATAAGCCAAGATCTTTGCTTGCAACTTTATTCTGCAGCAATGTAGCAATCATTTTAGAGCCACTTCCCCCTCCTTCCCAAACATTGATGGTGCCCTCATCCAGATGTCGTGTGCCCCCCTCCACCTCTCCGGTCATAATGCAGCATTTTGTTTGCTGTCCCTCTGTCCCCTCACTGCTCAGCGCAGACAGATGGCTGAGAGGTGCAATGTGTGACAAAGCTCAATGCTTCATACTGCACACCTCCCACCATTTTATCCCATCTCACTGATTGCTCCCCATGTAGGGCCAGTCCTAATCACTGTGATTGCTTGACTGCTGGCAGGGAGCGAGGCAGTGAGGGAATGCGGGTTTGGTCCCCCGTGCTTTTATCTTTTCTGAAAAGAGAGAGTATCTGAAACTGCATCACACTACCTCCCTCCATTTACAGCCCTGTACTGGTTATTGGAGTATAGAGACAATACACAGCACATGCAAATACAAATCACAAACATTCCATTTCTGCAGAATCCAGGCAAGAGTCTATTTGAGTCTCTCTGTTTATATTTAGTCTTTAGCTGTTCATATGTGATAAGAGGAATCAGTCAGAAACCAAGTAGGCATTTCATTGCTATTTTTACCATTTCCAGAGCCAGAGAACAGAGCAAAGTCTGGTTGCGTTGGGCTAACAGACAGCGTCTGTGCACAAAATCATCAGCACAAGCAAAGTTAGCCAACAGTTAGGCAAAGCATGATGGGAGTTATTTAACCATCATAGGGCTACATATACAGCAGTGTTAGCCACATGTTCCCATGATCCTTGCCCACTAAGCAGCAGAGCAGTAAAACAACCTCTGTCTTTCGGAACACGCGGCCTGTGGCAAGTTCCTTGCTCTTGCTCTGCTCCTTAGCGCTCACTTGCTTCATACTGCAGATATCCTAGATAGCCAGGAACAGATGTGCATTATAATACTCTTCTATTTAATGCTGGACTGTTGGACACCTCAGGACGACGTTATCTGAGTAATGAGCAGTCAGCTTCTTGTCCCCTGTGGGACAAATTTGTATCATTATCATCCTTTGTCACAGAAATTGGATGCATCATGTCCTGGAGAGGTGACATTCAGATAATTATATCAAGAAGACCTTTCATGTTTACACTACAATCAATTCTGTTCTATATATATATATATATATCATTTTTGTGTCTAGTTGTATATCCCTCTGTATAAACATATATATTTTTTTTGTGTTGCTTAATTTGTAACAGTCTCTGCATAAGAGTAATAATGAAGAAGAAAAAGTAGCAAAAAATAAATAAATAAAAATATATATCTGTGTACATACAGGGTGGGCCAAAATTCAGAGTAGGATTTAAAAGATAAATAGCTTGTTTTTGTTTGCAGGTACATATTATAACTTGGTCTTGGGTGATACATTATGGATCATTTCATGAAGGAACCATGAGTAAAAAGTGTGCACGTTTATAGTTAAAGTTTCTTCTTTTTTGTTATACTTTTGTATATTATATCTTTTTGGGTGTTGGTTGGACATTTTTTAGGAGATTCCTTTTACTCCATTTTATATAGTAGTATATGTTTTTGCACAAGTAAAAAGAGTAGAATTTTATTTTCAAAATAGCAGGTCCGTTTTTTTGACGCAAAGAGAAAATCGTACTTAAATGTGGTTTCAACAGGATAGGACTACTGCCCATATAGCCAGGGCCACAATGGCCCCTGAGACAACTGTTCAGTGAGCGAATAATTTAAGAAAATCCCAGATTATTTGGCCTCCACGTTTTCCTATCCTTTCTGCTCCCGATTACTTCCTGTGGGGATATCTGAAGGAGTAGGTGTACGTGAACAAACCATGTACACTTGAGCAGCCCAAAGAGAATATTTGTGCAAAAATTTGAGTGCTAGAGCCTCAAACATTAACTAATGTTGCAAACAATGCAATCAAAAGAGCCTGACTTTGCAAGGCAGCAAATGGAACTTAATTAAAAGATGTCATTACCCGTACCTAGTCAAATAAATCTCCCCTCAGTGCCGGGCCGCTCCTCCAGGCGCTCGAAGGTGGGGGCGCCCAGAGGAGCCCTATCACAGTATTGCAGAGCAGGCATCTTTTTACCTTGATGACAGGTGCCTGCTCTGCCATCAAATGCCGGTGCCCAGAGGAGAATGCAGGCGACGAGGGAGGCTGTTCTTGCAGCCTCTCACTCCTCCCTTGCGCGCCCTCTGTGATGCTGGAAGACGGAATATGACGTAATTCCGGCCCTGGCATACTAAACAGCGGGCGGGAGGAGTGAGGAGTTGCCCCACACTGGACCCCAGGGAGGTGAGTGTTTGTCAGTGAGTGAGTGTCTGCCTGTGTGTGTGTGTGTGTCTGCCAGTGAGTGTTTGTGTGTGTGTGTATGTCTGTCAATGAGTGTGTGTGTGTGTGTGTGTCTGGAGTGAGTGAGTGTATGTCTGTCTGTCTGTCTGTCTGTCAGTGAGTGTGTGTGTGTCAGTGAGTGAGTATATGTCTGTCAGTGAATGTGTGTGTCTGTAATTGAGTGAGTGTCAGTAAGTGTTTGTGTCTGTCAGTGAATTAATGTATGTCTGTCAGTGTGTGTGTGTGTGTATGTCTGTCAGTGTGTGTGTGTGTCTGTCAGTGAATGAGTGTATGTCTGTCAGTAAATGTGTGTGTATGTCTGTCTGTCAGTGAGTGTCTGTGTGTGTGTGTCAGTGAGTGAATGTCTGTCAGTGAGTTTCTGTGTGTCAGTGAGTGAGTGTATGTCTGTCTGTGAGTTTCTGTGTGTGTGTGTGTGTGTCAGTTAATGAGTGTATGTGTGTCAGCGTGTGTGTGTCTGTCAGTGAGTGAGTGACATGAAGGGGTGGCAAAATGGATCTTTGCCTAAGGCAGCAGAAATCTTTGCACCGGCCCTGGGACTGCACTCACCTGAACATGCATAAATGAGGTGCTGCTAGGGGCCAATTAATAATACAAAAGATCCAGCACACTTACTTATCCAGATTGTATTACCGTATATACTCGAGTATAAGCCAAGTTTTTCAGCACATTTTTTGTGCTGAAAAACCGGAACTCGGCTTATACTCGAGTCAATAGTCTGTATTATGGCAATTTGCATTGCCATAATACAGACTGAGGGAGAGGGGGCTGGCAGAGATCTTACTTACCCGTCCTGCAGCTCCTGTCAGCTCCCTCCTCCTCTGCGCCGTCCGTTCAGCACCTCGGTCAGCTCCCAGTGTAAGTCTCGCAAGAGTTTTTTTTAAACCCCTATTCTAGGCAAAAATAATGGGGGTTTAGTTACATTATATGATCATACATTGCATAAGCCTGCCACAACCTCAATGTACCCCAAAATGTATGTGTGTGTATATATGTGCATAGGATACCAAAATACCAGAGTATTACTGTGTGCAATGATGCCTTTTTTATTGAACTAACATAATATTTCAAACACAAGCTTTTATGAGGGAGGTGTCATAAATAGCAAGATGTGCCTGAAAGTGAAAGGTGCAGGTTGGCTGAGAATAGCCAGAAAAAGTTAATAAACAGAGGATAATCAATAAGCTAGTTGAAAAGGAAAAAAAAACAAGAAAACAGCAGAGCAGGGTATGCAAGTAAATAGCTGTGTTTATGTATGTTTATAAATTGATCAAATAAAGGTGAAACGAGAATATTGAAAAAGGACTATATAAGACATTAAGATGTGTGTCTATAAAAAGTTTTGGTATTCTGTGAGAAAGCCAGAGTCTAAATTAAGTTCTTAATTTCTGATGTTGAAATGTGTGATCATTTTCAGCTCAAATGTCTTTTGTTCATGAGAGTCTTTGAAGTTCCCTTTAAGAACTGTAATCCTGAGGACCAGTCTGGGTGAAGTGATGACCAACAGGGGTACAATATCCATTGTCCTTGTGGTTCTTGATTGAGTGTCTGTGTAGATTCATTCTGAGATGCAGCTTAAGGCCAGTTTCTCCAATGTAGCAACCTTTGTCACACACTGTACACCAAGCATGTCAAACTCAAAGTCTGGGTCGGGCCACATAAACAAGGTTTAAGTTTATGTGGGCCGCAAAAAAAAATACCGTAAATTTTCATAGAAACTTAGGTTTATTTTAAAAAGTACAGTATAAAAAAAAAGCATCCCCCTCTACTAAACCACAGCACCCCCCTCTACTAAATCCCAGACCCCCCCTCCCCCAGTAAATCACAGCACCCTGTGCCAAATCGGATCCTCCCGCTGACACGCACGCATACTCACAGACAGACACACACACACATACAGACTCACTGACAGACACACACACACATACTTGCTGACAGACACACACACACACACACAGACAGACACATACTCACTGACAGAGGCACACACATATTCACAGACAGACACACACACATACAGACACACTGACAGACACACACATACTCACAGACAGACACACACACATACTCAGACAGACACACACACATACTCAGACAGACACACAGTGGTGGATCTAGTCATGGAAGGCACACAGTGGTGAATAGAATGGGATCAAGACTTAGTGCTGTTTGTTCTTGTTTCCAATCTTGTTGCCTCTGCATCCATTCAGCATTACCTTTTGATAATTCAGCTTCTCTTACATTCAACCTTCTGTTCCATCTGCCAGGCCTCATTTGTGTGAGAAAAAGGGATGCAATGTCAGTGGTAAAGATTCAATAGATGCCAGTGGTTTATATGCTAAAAAATATAATCCCAACTACTGACCTTACTCTGAACTAATACATTTCACATACTCACAAACATACTCACAGACATACACACACACATACTCACAGACACACACACACACACTTACAGACACACACTCACTGACAGACAGACACACACACACACACATACTTTTATTTATTGCTCCTTACCTTATGGAGCCGATGTGGGGATCTCCCTGGAGTCCTTCCTGCTCCTCACTGCTCCCTCGCGCGGTTTAATGATGCCGGGCACCGGAATATGACGTCATATTTCGGCGCCCGGCTTCACTTCAGACGGCGCGCGGGAGGGAGCAGGGAGGAGCAGGAAGGATGAGCTCCTTTGCTGCATCCACAGTCCCTTCCTCCCCGGCCGGGTAAGTTTTAGCAGAGTAGGCACCTGCAATATGGGGAAAGCAGGTGCCTACTCTGCTATCACACTGAGCATGCACTCGCGGCTCGCCGGGCCGCAAAGATGGTCCTTGTTGGGCCACATGCGGCCCGCGGGCCGTGAGTTTGACACGCTTGCTGTACACTGTATCATCTACACCACATTCACAGGTGTGCACGAATATGATCCCTTAATGTTGTATGATTTGTTATTGTGTCTGGCTGTGTTATTGCCACATATATGGTGACACAGTTTGCAGAGTGATTTGTTGCATTGTACAGTGCCATTCTGTATAGGGGGGTTTAAGGAAATATTTATTTGAGTGTGGGGTCCTCTAAAATTAAGGGTTGTAGCTCTTTAATAATTTTACGTACTCCTAGAGTTGGGTTGTATGTAACTACTAGAGGGATTCTTGTTTTGTTTTCCTTTTCTTTGTATTGAAGGAGCCTTTCCCGTGGTGTTTTTAGGGCAGATTTTATTTTTTTAGATATTGTCCTTTCCTTGTAGCCCTTTTGCCTAAATGACTCTGACAGTGCACTCAGGTGCTGATCTCTGTCTTTTGTGTCAGAGCAAATGCGGTGATATCTGATAGCCTGGCTGTAGATAATACCTTGTTTGGTGTGATAGGGATGGCAGCTGGAATTGTGGAGGTAGCTGTACCTGTGTGTGGGTTTTCTATATACAGACAAATGGTGGCAGCTGTTGTGCAGTGTGTGTGTGTGTGTGTGTATATATATATATACACACACACACATTCACATATGTATAGAGTTAGAAAGGGTGATTGCATGTAACAAAGCAAAATAAAAATTCACATTTTCCATTTTTGAGATTATTAAGCTACTTTATTGAAATCTCTTTTGCCTTAGCTTCATTGTCCCTGGACATTGATTTTGTGGAAACCGTGTTTCCCTTTATTGCTCTGGCTTCAAACGGAAGCTGGCTCATGATGAGCATGAAGTTGGCTGTTTAGACAATGTTAGACTGTGAATAGCGTGTTCCGTCTGAACTCAGAAGATGCTCTGTTTGATTATGATCTGTACACTGTGTGGGTTATGTCATGTATGTAGAACCACTCAAGGATAATCTTAGCCTTGTGACAAATATGTTCATCCTTTTGAACACAGCCACTTGCAGGTAGCTAAACTGCTACCAGGAAAGAATGAACCTGTTTGACAGTGACCTTCAGATATCCTGTGGTACTCAAACATTGCTCCACATTTGAAGCAAAAACAGAGAATATGAGAACTCCAAGAATGAGCAAAATTTCAGAAAACTCAGTAGCTTGCCCTTTGGTTAGTCCCCGCTCAGGTGTCAAAAAGGTTTTTGCTCACGTGTGCTAATACTGAGAGAACCAATACCATTTGCATATCAGACTGACCCCACTCATATGAGCACCCCAGATCTGAAATACCAGCAGGTTAATTCTGCACGAGAGATACAAAAGCCCGAACGATCGTTCCGACCTTCTTTGGGCCTTGTTTCTCCACTTTTATCAAGGTATTTAATGTCTTTAAAATTAATACACTATAGTCACCAACCTCACTGTGGACATGTGGGACAAGAGATGCATCAGTGGAAAGCAGCAAAACAGGAGAAAATTAGATAAGGGCTTTTATCTTCATTACTCCCACATCTAGCGTTTCATTCGCTATTCACTGCAATTAAGGGATTCTGTAGTGTAAGAAATACAACATTGTATTCCTTACACTATAGTGCCCTCTGGTCCACCCCCCCACATTGAGGTTTTAAAAAAACCTTTGTTTACTCTCCTGACTCCACTGCCGATGTCCCTCGGCTCTGGGTCAGCAACAACATCATCCGACATGGGGATAATTAGGCCCTCCCCATAGGACAGCATTGCTTCAGTGTGCTTTCCTATGGGGATTTCTCTGACGCTTGTTGTCCTCATGCAGATCGTAAGGGCGTCCAGCGTCAGTTAGGTGGCCAAAAGTTAGTTAGGATCCAGGAAGTGCCTCTAGTGGGTGTCTGATTGCTCTAAAATTGCAATAATTTACATTGAAGGCTAAGAGGAACAGGGACACTGCACCCAGACCACTTCAATGAGCTGAAGTGGTCTGGGTGCCTATAGTGTCCTTTTAGTTTTGCTAAAAGAGGTGGAACTTTGCTCATGTAGAATACATCCACATTTGGCTTCTGGTCTCCTCAATCCATGGCCAGTCTGCACAGATGGTTCCAACTGATATCCATGATGAAAGCATTGCACACGCATTTACATTGCTTCTATCATTGTTTTCAATGAGATCATGGATTTACTGGGTTCTATCAGACAGTTTCTGATTTCTGTATACCTCACTGGAGGTGGTTTGGGTTTTGTTGAAGACACCTATATCAATTTGCCTACCGTCTGTCTGTATATCTATCTGTCTGTCTACACTCCTTGTACATATGTATTTTTTTTGTGGGGGGTGGACTATATTCATTATCATTAACAGTTGTGATGTTTGCCTCTTTAAATGTTAGAAACAGCTACTTTTTATATTCCCCAATACTTTATTTGAGACAAATCTCCTAAGCAAGTATAGTAATAAATCTAGATGTTCACAAAATTGTTATGAAATTAAAATGTATGTTTTAAGAGTAAAGTTATTTTAAATTTTTGCTGTCCATCCATTCATTGCTTTTTACTTGCTGGTTCTATAACTATTTGTACATACACATAACCAACCATAATATTCCCCCAATAATTACACCAACAATAAATGCACTTACTACAAAACCTCTATCTTGCATTAGTGTTGAGCGCATAATTAATGCTACTGATTACAAGGGAGTGGATGGCTTAGCTGCAATTTGTGAAAATACCCTTATTTTGTAGACAAGGTAGTTGAAAGATGGGAATGGTCATCTAACAAAAGTCATATGCTCCAATTAGTTTAAAATATATTTTTTAAAATGTCCAAAGGTTTCATGATGCCTATTGGAATGGAAATACACGTGACTGTTTTTTATTAACTAGATGGAGGTACAACAAGTATGTAGTTTTCGCAGAATACAACAGGGATGGCTAAATTTGGCACTGGCAATGTTTTTTAACTGCAATTCCCATAATGCTTTTGCAGTACACAAACATGCAATACGATAATCCATCATCACTGATGTAGAATCTAAAAACCTCTTCATTACTGCAGTTGGGAGTTAACTGAGAATAATATGTTCTTTTAATTGGGTAAGTTTAACTTAGAGACCCAAAGAAAATATTTTTAGACAAACAGCATCCTTAAAAACCAAAATACAAAACAGAATAATGGCAAGATTTTATTTCTAGGAAGATTGGAGCTAAAATAATCGTGCCTTTCCATAATGCGTGTGTCTGTCAAAGAAGTTCCTTGTTTGTGTTGGTCCTGCCCTTGGCTGCGACCTTGGGCCTGAGTTCATCAGAAGTTGGGAGATAGGAGCACAGCCTGTGATTAGCAGTCAGCAGCAGTGTGTATGTGTGTGTGTGACTGGAGGTGAGTCCTTTTCTCATACACATTGCACGTGCTATGAGAGAGGCACTCGGGTATATTTTTTCTGCTAGTTAATAGGTTTGTGTTTTGACGAATGATCTTCATCAAATGAGAGTCTTTATAATGTTTGATATAATGTCAGCTTTCATTACGCTCCAGGGCGAGGAGAGGAGGGGGAGGGCAATCAGGAGCTTTGGTGGAGGGGGTTAGAGAATCAAGCTAGAGTGGGAGGGGGAGAGAACACACAGAGCTTTAGTAAGAGGGACAATCAGGAAGAGGAATTGGGGGCAAGTGGGGGAAATTCAGGCAGGCGTGAAAAAAGATGAACCTCTTGGATAAAGGTCCTCCATAAATATGTACGTGAGCCTGAAGGACCAATTGGGCATCCTTCTCTTTGAATTTGAGACCCAGGATAAAAGCGTATGATATTGTATTAGTACTAGGGTAGTTTATGTACAAATTTTGTTTGTACTATATACATTGACATATAGGTGAGACAGACAGATTTATCTGCCTACCTGTCTGTGGGATTTATTCATTCCATTTATAGAAGAGGTCTGATAAATGCAAATTTTAAATCAAAATACCCGAGTTAGAAAAAAAGCTGAATTGGAGAATTTTCCAAGTTCATAAAATTTGCAGTTGCTGTATCAGTTCTCCACGAGTCACAGCTTAGTGAATGGGTCCCACAGGCAAACAGGTAAGCAGATGGACAGACATACACATAAAAATATATGATAGAGGTAGATGGTGACACTTGGATATATGTATATTTAAAAAATTATTAAATAATGCCAATAAGACTATACAGGAAGCGGATAGTGACACAGTGTAATGAAACTATGTTATGCAAGAAAAACTGATCACCCTCAGGGTTTTTTGGGTTAAAAAAAAAAGGGGGGGGGGAGGGGTTATTTTACCCTAATTGGGACATGTATTTTTCCATGGGGTTTGTATGAATTTTTATGAGGAATCTGTAAAAGGATTACAATATCACCAAAAAGTTACACAATATAAATCCTTTTTAATCAAAAAGCTTTATTTGTTCTTTATTTTCTTTCTTTTCTAATACATACATGCATACTCCACAATGTTAAAAAAACAACAACATAATATACGATTTTTTCTACCATTTTAAAAATATTTTTACAGAGTAGACAGGAAAAGTAGTGTGTGTGTGCATCCATTGAGTGTCTTCCTTTTAGATTTGTCTCCAGTAGGAATTTGCAGGACACAGCATATAGCCTCCATCTAGTGGCAGGCATACTATTGCCTCGTTTCCACTGAGCGTTACGGTTCGGAAGGGTTAGAATGGTGCAGCTTATTCAGGTGAGCATTTCCACTGCAAGTTACCATTGGGCATGCGGGGTTTAGACCAAATGCCTAGCGTGTCATTTGTCGTGAGCATTGACATTTTCCTGTCCGCCAATCAATGGATTGTATAGTGTGACGTCAGTAGCTCCGCCCTAACCGTATCATTTCCTATGGACCTACATCTGCAGGGAGCCCAGGAATGGTGCGGTTTGTTTCAGTAGTATGGGCCACTTTCATAATGGAAACACTCAAAATTGCGTACCAGACTGTACCCACCCGAACCGTACCATTCAGTGGAAAAGGGGAATAAGAGACTCCATTTTGTTTTAACAGCAAATTCGATTACAGCGGCGTTGTCACTTCAGAGATATTAATAAAGATAGCATTTTTCCAAAAGTTGTAAAGTGTGCAATAGAGTTTTAAAGGAATTACAATGTTATCCAGAGATATGCATGAGAAAAAGTTGGGAATAGAGTGCACAACGGGGCAAATGATAAGCATCAAGCATCTTCTGTTACCATATCTTGCTATTTGCCATCACATGCATGCTAGACCACTGTATGTGTGTCAGATGATCTGTGGAATCTTACATAGCAGCCATTCTGTACTCATGCAAGAGTACGCCAGTGACACAGGCTGCTGATAGATAAGGCCACCAGGAAATGAGGAAAATGGCAGAGCTAAGGAGGCAGAGTTCAGATAAGTATATCTACATCCGCCTTCTCCCCTGGGGCTCCACTATGACGGTAGACTTGTTACCTTGGGTGGCAGGGTTTGTGATAAATGCAAAGATCAATTTTAATATACAGCACATTCTTGACTCTCCCATCATGCACTATTCTGTGTTATAGAGGCCAATTTGCTCCAGACCTACTTAGTACAATGCAGACTGCAGATCTGGTTATCTCTCCTCTTCTTAAATAAGACCCATTAATTCTCTTGCTTCATACCATTTTGTTTGTTCTCCTTCCCTTACACTCTGATTAACTGTCCTTTTTTGTCAAGCCCTCCCCCAATTTTTCTTGAGTTGTGCTATCTTAATTCCTTTATCCCATTCCCTAGCTTACCCTGATTAATACCTCCCTCTAAATATCCTCTAATATTCTACATTATTGCTGCAATTTTTCTTTCTTCGCTCCTTTCTTTTTTTAATCTCTTTTTCACTTACCGTAAGTATGGATTTTCCTCAATCTGACATTCAGCACACAGCGAACACATTGCCCCCTATATACTGCCTTCCCTTTTTATTTATCCCATACCATCCCAAAACAATAATTTTCTTCACTGCCATCTCACTCTTCATCTAGTGGCTAATGGCATCTAGCCCGACTTAAGGCTCTTTAACTTGCTATCACATTCTTGTATACCAGCCCTGCTTGTCATTTCCTCCAGGGGGAATTTTACATGTCCATTTGCTGTCCAAAATCCATCCAATTCTTGCATGGACATGTCTCTCAATTTCCCCGCACCACAGATCCCCATGCACAGTCATTGGCTTGAGAGGTTCCTGCACAACATACCATTCACAAATCTGTTAATACTCTAGTGGAGCAGTGGCTAAGGGGATGAACAAGTATACTATCCATCGTTAATTATGCCTTAATAAAACATTCCCAAACAACATACAGGTGAAAGATCCTTCTTATGTGAGTAGGTCTGCCTTCTGTTCAAGCATGCAGTGTTTTAGAAGGAACTATAAAGGCATATTTTTCCATTTTAATATTTAAATAATTTTTGCATATTTTTTAACGAATCATTTATAAACTGATTTTAAACAGGCCTTGCATAGGAAGCAGACTGAGCTCCTTGGGTGGTCACACTCGGTGATCTGTACGTTATTTTACTGTATTTTTTTATTTGTTCCATTCCGAGCCGTGAGCTAGGTTTCTTAGACTACATGCCCTTCCTACAATATAGGTGGTAGGAACAAGAAAGCAGGATGAGATTCACAGAATAATTGGTCAGTTTATGGCTTGCTGCTCACAGTCCCCTCTATTGATGACTTCTAATATAGAAAATAGTAGTGGTTACAAAAAAGATATTCTTACCAGGGTACAGCCTATTGTTGATCTGGCCCCTCCAAGGGTCTATTTAGGGACTTTAAAACCCGGTTTTAAAAAGATCTTGGAGCGCTTCTAGAGGAGATAGTAGACTTCCAGTGGAGAATCTAGGCATTGAAATCTACTAAGGTCACTCATCTCCCCTTAGCAACATTGAAACAGTTACCATATGAAGACACTGGAATTACAAATGGAGGCAATGTACTGTTCCCATTGTCCCATAAATATGAATATTGGAGGAATTTCAGATAAAGCTGCATTTTCTGTGCTATGTGACAGTAGAACAACCCATTGTCTTATTAGATTTGCCAGGTCTTGTCTGCTTTTGTACAGCACTGTGGAATATGTTGGAGCTTTACAAACGATTATAATTATACAGTGATAGTCAAAGTGGATAAAGTACAATATGATACTGATAGTGTAATAAAGAAGGATTTGAGGGGCTACTTACATTGATGATTATGGTTACAGCTCGCAGATCAAGCTTGCATGGAAATAATTCCATTTTATTTGGGAAGGAGCACTGGAGAATAGAAACTTATCCATGAACAGAGACAACACTATCCTGCTCTCAGACAAAGAGGTTTATTTAGAAAACACTGAATTATATTTAATTTAAAACTGTATTGCAACATTTAGACCAAAATTAATAAATAAAGCCAGACCGCTACTAGTGGTGCTTCCTGACTTTTCACTGAGTTTAACTGCGTGAAACGACGTTGGACGTCCTCGCGTTTTGCACTCATTTTCTAAATTGAGTCAATGCTTTTCTATGGAGAAGGCCTAATGCAAGCAGCACACACATTTGGTTTCCCCTATTGGCTGACGCTGGATGAGGTGGAGTCTGACCCAGCGTTGAGTGACACCAGCACTGAGTGTTTATAATGTGTTTTAACTTTTTTAATGACAGGGGCTGGGGGAGAGTGGGGGGCATATGTAGAAGGATACTGTTGTGTTAGGAATGCAGCTTTATATTCCTAACACCATTGCATTTCTTTAAACTTGCGGTTTGGCTTTACATTCAGAACAAATCCAAGTTTAGAGAATAAACCCCAAGGTCTGTTCAGTTTATTTAAACATAGAATGTAGAATTTATTGGTTGGAGCTAGGAAAGAGAGGTACATGCAGGATATACAAACACTGCCACAGTTAGAAAGAGAGAGGAGGATTTTGTTATGATCCCCATTTGCCTCCCTTTCACGGCATGAACAGGGCAGGAGGTCATAGCTGCTGCTGGAGATAAGAGAGCTGTGCCAGAATTGAAGGTTAAACATGTCTCCTCATTCTGACTTTCAGTACACCGAGCGCTTCCACCCGGGACTATAACCAGCAGGGTTTCACATCCCAAGGCTCTCCAACTGGTTTTGGACAATTCCCATCACCTTAGGCCAAAAGAATACCTGAAAGTGTTTGGAGTTTCAACAGCTGCATGACTCCCTTCTATTGAATATTTTGTGCCCTGCTGTTTTTTTCTAGTTAGAACTTCCAAATAATCTCCAATATATTCATGTCCTTCTAGAAGCTTGGCCTCTAGCACAGAATGCAGTGCATTCAATGACGCCTAACTGATAATTAATGAAGTGATATTAAACTTGAAATAAAACAAAGTGGTTGCACTTTAAAGGTGGTAATATTTCATCTACATGTCGAGAGAGCCAAATTACTAGCAAATGTATAGATCATATTTTATTTCAGTAATTAGTTTCCAGCGTCTGTGATTTATGCTATAGGCTTCCTCGTGTGCTCTCGCAATGGGCATAGTGTGGGATCTCGCATTGCTTTGCCCTTTCAGATTGAGGAATGTGTATTATGGATGCGTGCAGATGGGAAGTCTGAACTTTCCAATGGGAAGGCATATTTAAGTCCAATAAAATAAGCTCTGCATGTATGAAATGATTGGCATTTTTTCTTTGTTCTGTTTTTGCTTTTTTGCAAAAGTAACATATGATAACACTGTGAAAACAGGTGATGGTAAGCAAGAGTGCCAGATTGTTTGCAAAAATCTAGTATCTCCCATCATGCCACTTTTTCTAAATTAAAGGGACACTGAATTTCAATGAAGTTGTCATAGTGCCTGCAGTCCTGACAAGTCCCCTGTAGTAAACTAATTAGAGGACTTGGAAGTGTGGCTTCAAGCCACACCTGTAGGCCCTCTTGGTATTAGGAATCGTACTTCCTTTTTCACATACCGTGACGTCACACGCGCATGCGGTGTTCCATAGAGAAATATTGTATTCAATTATTTATGGCAGAATGTTATGCGCATTGCGGCGAGTACCTATGAGAAGCATTAGATTGCACGCCTCCAGGATGACATCACTCGAGGAGAAGTAATGGAGAGTCATTCATTGTATTTTAGTTATTTCGTTTTTTTATTTTTATACCTAAATGATAAGAGGTATCAGGGCGGCCTGTAAGATTAGGAATGCAGTTATGTATTCTTAATGCTACAGTGTTCATTTAATTCCCTTTCTCTTTTTTTGAGCTCATAACTTGTATTTTGCTGCCCTTTTCCATTGCCCCCACTCCCTCCCAATTATGCCTCCTGCAACACCTAACTCCTCTTTACTGAACCTGCTGAAATGCAATGCTTATGTGTAAAGTATGTACTCTTTTAATTCATTTTACAAAACCTACAGGTTATTTTAATATTGGTATTTTTTCTAAATTAGCTTTGTTACACTCCCACCCTACCCCACTCTGGCTGTCAATCAGCCAACCAACCGCTCCTGTTACTTCCTGGTTGTTTAAAGCAGTGACGCATAAACTCTAGAGGCCGCAATTGCCCAAAACACCTGCCTTGCAAAGACTTCTCATTGACCTTCATTGGGAAGTCTGTTATTGGACAGTCGCTGACAATCTGTGCTGGGGAAAAAGGGGAGGGCTTGCAAAATACTGCAGACAGGAGATCGGCAGCTTTTGCAAGTTGTTTTAGATATAAAAGCCCTAATGGAAAAACAAATGCAAAATGCAATGCATGCATGTTTTCATTGGGGGCATATCTACTAAATAATGATTTCATTTTATGGGAGGCCGTCATCATGAAGTTAAAGAACATGTATTCCTGACGCTTTAGTGGCAAAATGAATCTTTCAATCCCCGGCCCCTCTGTCTTTACTTTAAAAGGGTGATTTTGCTCAACTTTTCCCAGGGTGCCACTGCCTTGCTTAGATAATCAGATTTGGCTATCTGAGCAAATCTAATGCTTTTCCATAGGAAAGCATTAGGAGGCTATTGTGCATGCATTGTAAAAGGGGGTAGGGGCAGGGCTAAACACTGACTTGGCCAATCAGCCTCTCAGTGTGGAGCACTGATCCAGGAAGCACCTCTAGTGGCCATTTGAGGAGTGGCTACTGAAGGTATGCCTAAGGAGCAATGTAAACACTGCCATTTTTCTGAAAAGACAGTGTTCACTGCAAAAAGCCTGAAAGGACTGACTATACACACCAGAACAACTACAATAAACTGTAATTGTTCTGGTGACTATAGTGTCCCTTCAAATGCTTTAACTGATTAACAAGGAATCATATGTATATGTCTGGTAAAATTGTTTGCACACATCATCAGTGCAAACACTGAACATTTTGGAGCTAATGGATTATTAGTATGTGTCTTGTAAATTTTGGGGTGTTGAATTTGATAAGTGTATGATGGTTCTGTTAATGTGTCAATAACAATTCTTTAATTTTAATTTCATTTTGACTGTTTAACATAAGGTAAAGGGAACTTTTCTTTTACTATATGTTTTTTTGACGAATCAAGTACAAAGTTTGTCATTCTGTTCATCAAGTGGCAAGCATAAGAAATCAGCTATACAGTAGTAAAACAAATGAATCGAGATATATAACATCAAAACTGAACTCAAATAAAGCACTTGGTAAACAAGTTAGAAAATGTACGGTGACACAACCAAACATGAAGAATGGATTGAACAATTTTCCCTGTAACAATAATTGTAAAATATGGTATAGAAAAGTATCGGAACAGTGGAATTATGACCATGTCGACATGATTAACAGCTCATCAGCGGCAATTAATGTGTCAGTAATTATCAAATGATAGACTGCGATCAAGGTCTATATTTGGGAATTCTACATTTTGTTCCAAAATTGCTAAGCTGAAAAGAGATGGTTTGGAAAATCCTTTCAGTTTGGCCACTTGCTTTAAAATGACAATTCTCCACAGTTCCCAATTTAAGAGAAGAGTTTATACTTTTAGCGACGGGGCTCTCTGAGCTTCTCTTTTTAGGTGGCGTGGAAAGGAGGCAACTGAGCTCTGGCTAATCAGTGTGTCCATAATGTTCGCACATTACTCTACCCTTGGACTCAATCACTGTTTCTGATATAAGCGTAAGGAATTGCGTATTGATCAATTTCAGTATTTTATCCATTATATTAGAACAATTCATTGGAGGCAAATCTAGTAAGAGGATTCGATTCGAGGTGATGTTTCCATTGCTCCCACCATCAACTCTTAAGCCCAGGGTTTTGCCACGGTCCATAGACCACATCCATTTTGTAGCCATAAAAGACCACATTCACATGACCTCTGTATCCAGCTATCATTTTATTTTTCTAACATCACCTATCGCCAAAGGCTGTGTGATCATAGAAGAAACTCTAAGCCTGAAGACTGACTTGGAAGTTAGTTGAGGTCACACAGGATTTATGGTCACCCCAGCTAGCAGTCATTCCCTGAACTATGCAAGGGCATTGATCACTAATCTTTAGCTCTTCGGCAACTGTGAACTACATTCTCCATGATTCTCAGCAAGTCAACATGAGAGCAATGCTTAGCAGATTTATATGCAGATAAAAAATAATTTGCACGCTGGCAGTGTATCATGGTAATTGAAGGTGTACAACAGCCATGGGGAGTCTATTCACTAAGCTCTGAATTGCAGCTAAATAAAATCTGAAAGGCAATATTAAAGCTACAAAAGTGATCTGGAAAAAAAATCTTCGTCAGCTGCACTCTAAGATTGCTTGTTGGTGTTGGATTTTAATTGGAATGTAATTATGAATGTAGATGTTTGTATATTCAAATGCTAAGCCAGACTCTTAAACCCTGTGAATAGTTCCATAACCTTAAATATGGTCAGTGGAAATGTTAAGGACTGCTACTCTTGTCTCTAGGGTAGTCAAAGGGGACAAACATTACTGGGGGGGGTAACTAGCGGGTACACTGGAGTACCCCCTAACTGTGCCATTATAAGGTCTGTAGAGAACTCCTGAAGTTCCATTACAACTGCTCTGTAATGATGTTCAATATTGTAAACTGCAACATTTTATCTGTATATTTTAAGAATATACTTTTAGCTGTGATTGTTTTGTTTTTGAATATTAACAAATAATATTTGATTATGAGGTGTTTTTTTTTTCTTAATCTTGTTACATTGATTGTCAGTTTTGAATAAGCGTAGAGATCTTTTTTTATTTGTTGCCTGTAATGGCCGAGGTTAATAGAGGTTGACGTTCACAGGCCACAAGGCTTCAGGATATACAGCTATTTCATTTTATATTGTCTGTTTCTTTTTCCAGTGTGATTTAATGTCACTTTTGAGCCACTGCAGTGATATTTCTGTTTTTTGGTTTTTTTCTCTCACTGAACTTTATGTATCTGACAAAAAAAAAGGAACAAATCGACTTGTTTGCCAAAGGAACCCCTTCAGGTTTAATGGTATGTCAGGCATGTCGCCAAAACAAGGGGTTTGCCTGGCACTGGTTCTGAAAGGGTTAAATGTGCACCTAGCAGTTAGTACCATATATGAAGAAGTCAGGGATTATTCAGAGCAGAATAAGGCTCACTCAGCACATTTGGAAGGTTGTCTTGTAGCATACAGTGCTCTTGGGGGGGTTAATTGTGAAATGTTGCTGTTGCTGCTGCCAGTAATGCCAATTAGAACATTACAAAAAATGCCAAGAAGGTTTGACATGATGAATGCTTGAATATTTGGAAGAAGGCAAAAGAAAGGTTCAGTTTATTGTCTTTAAAAACCCATAGAATAAAACAGACAAGCTTTTTAACAGTGCATTCTAGTTATCAGCTCCAATGGTGTAAGTCAGCTGTTATTAGACTGCGTTTCCCAGAATTCTTTGCCTGCCGCAGCTATCAAAACTGGCAAATAATTCTGGGAATTATTTTCCAGTATTAGAACTGGTTTTGCTTTATCCTAGATCAATTTAATTTGTTTGGCACTTTCATTGTTAAGTGTAAATTAATTTATTTTATAAAAGACAAAATATAAATAATTATCAAGCCAATGGGCTAAAGAGAATGACATGTTATTAGTATGTTTAGTATGAAGAAAATACATACATACCATATTTTATTAACTCCTTTAGGGGTTTCTGAACTCTGGTCTTGAAGTGGTTTATGTTGCCATTCTCGCTTTTGAGCTATTTATAGAGGTATTCATTTCATAATAATTTAAGCTGTTATTTGTTACCTACGAAAATAGCAAGCTTCTTGCTTAAATATAATATCGACATTTTTTTTATTAAAGGAACACTATAGTCACCTGAGCAACTTTAGCTTAATGAAGCAGTTTTGGTGTATAGAACATGCCCCTGCAGCCTCACTGCTCAATCCTCTGCCATTTAGGAGTTACATCCCTTTGTTTATGAACCCTAGTCACACCTCCCTGCATGTGACTTGCACAGCCTTCCATAAACACTTCCTGTAAAGAGAGCCCTATTTAGGCTTTCTTTATTGCAAGTTCTGTTTAATTAAGATTTTTTTATCCCCTGCTATGTTAATAGCTTGCTGGACCCTGCAAGAGCCTCCTGTATGTGATTAAAGTTCAATTTAGAGATTGAGATACAATTATTTAAGGTAAATTACATCTGAAAGTGAAACCAGTTTTTTTTTTCATGCAGGCTCTGTCAATCATAGCCAGGGGAGGTGTGGCTAGGGCTGCATAAACAGAAACAAAGTGATTTAACTCCTAAATGACAGTGAATTGAGCAATGAAATTGCAGGGGAATGATCTATACACTAAAACTGCTTTATTTAGCTAAAGTAATTTAGGTGACTATAGTGTTCCTTTAAGGTTTACAAATGCATCTTTTCCAAATAATTTCGTTGACGTTTTAAAGTAACACTCCAAGCACCATGACCACTACAGCCTGCTTTTGTAGTTATGGTGCAAGAAGTGCCCTTGTGGGGTGTCACACACAGACAATTTCAGCAATTAAGCACAGTTCTGTAAGGCCCTGCTTAGCTTTGGGCTAGAACACTAGATGCTTTAGAAGTCTTTAACCTCCCTGGCGGTCTGATTATGTCAGTATATTTTAATGTTAAAGTGTGATGTAATTCCAGTAAAATACAAGTTTAGCAGGCTAAGATTGCCACAAGGCATATGTATGTATATGTGTTTGTAGTATCAGTTAGTTAATTACACGTAGCTAAGATACTGTTATCACTGTACTGACCAGGTGCAGGAATGTAAGAACTGGAATTACGCGTCCCTCTCCTTTGTATCAGATGAGCCACGTGGTTAGACCGGATGGATGAGTTTAGACTCTATTTATTAAATAGGTTAAGGGTATGTGTGGGTGTAGTTAATTGTGGGAGGAGCTACAGTGCTATATAAGGAATGTACTCTATGTATTCAGTACTCAGACTTTGCTGTATTTTGGTGACGCTAGTCCCTCTGAGTCCCGATCGGTGATCCAATAAAGAATCTCTTCCTTCCTGAAGAAACCTGTGTCCATCTCTCTGTGCTTGGCTTCCGTCAGTTTCTCCGGTATCATTTGGTGCATTGGCCGGGAAGCTCATCGTTCAACGGTAGCTGAGAGGCAGAGGCGTGAGACGGTCTATCTTTGCCCACGTTCTCTACGGCTGCACCCCTGAACTTCTGCGTGGACCTCCCTTCGTCTCGGCGCCACTGGTCTGTTGTCCAGGAGATCATCGGCCTCTACGTGAGAAGTGCTGGGGTGTCCCCGTCGATGAGTGTGAACTCAGGTTCAGGAACGAGGAGGTAAGACAACTGCTGTTTTAGACGGCAGGACCCACTAGGGGTATACCGATTGTGCGGTAGGCCCAAAGGGGTTTTGAATCTGTGTATCTGCCCCCTCTGTCGGAGGGAAGGAGCGAAGGCGCACCGCTCGATCGAACGCTCTTTAGTCAGACCGTTTGATTTGGTTAGTCAGGCGGGGTCCTGGTGTAAATAGCCCTAGCCGGACACCGGTGTCTTGTCTAGACTAGCGTTCTAGGGTGTATATTACGTTCGCTAGGTCGGAGGGACCGGGAGACTAAGCGGCGCCTGTGTAAATTCGGTTCGCTAGTTCTCATCCTATCTGGGCTAAGTGGGAAGGCGTGTAAATTTGGAACCCACTAGACTTTTGATAGTGCGACTAAGAGGCGCCTGTGTAAATTCGGTTCTCTAGCTCGCTATATATGTGGTGATTGGGCAGTGTGGCTAACCAAAACGGGTGTATATAGTTTTAGGTAGTCCATTCAAGGTACTGGCCAATAGTTTAGTTGGGAATTGTAAATGTGTTAACGATTGTTTTAGTAAAGTGTATATCTTGTTAGATAGCGCGAGCTCAGCCGTCTAGCGAGAGTGTTAATAGTGTGTTGCTGTATTATAGTGCACGGTACCATAACCCTGTATATTTACTGACATTATATAATAAGTACTAATCATTGTCGTCCATTGCATGTTTAACACCATAACCACTAATAATTGTATTGTGACCTTAACTTGTGCTTTGACCTATGCTAACCGTACTGTAACCGCTATTTGTAAAAGACGATGTTACTGGGGTGTGTTATAGACGGGTAATTCGTATATAGAGAATTATAGCGTGGGTGACTGTATAGTTACGCCAAAGGGCATAATATTGATTATATAGTGACTGGTGTAACAGCTGTGTGTGTACGGGAATTCCCTGAGTGTTTATTGTTATTGTGTACGTTTCACTTGGTAACCGTACCACGTGGTGCTGTTGCCAGAGGAAACGGGTGTGACTGTTGAATAGTACGCGTGTATAGTATTCGTTGTCGACGACGTTCCATTGTTAAGTATGGGTGCGTCGCAGTCAACGATTCCGGATCCCTTAGGATGTATGGTTAAGAATTTTAAAAAGGGATTCAAAGTTTGTGATTTTGGGGTAAAGATGTCTCCTGTACGTTTGGTCACTTTGTGTACTAGGGAGTGGCCTACTTTGGTTGCGGCATGGCCGCCACGTGGCAGTTTGGATCCAACTCTGGTACAGCGCTTACACGTGGCTGTATCGGGTAGGCCTGAACTTTACGGCCAGTTTCCTTATATTGACTGTTGGAGACAGGCCGTAAATGACTCGCCAAAATGGCTCCAGACATGCCACGAGGAGCAGTGTCGCCTCATGGTAGCTAGGACTTGCTCGTCCACTAGGACTGGTGTTAGGCCCATTTTGGACACGCCCCCTGAGTCCGAGATCCCTTTGCCGCCCCCTTACTTTCCGTTAAGAAGAAGTGACGCAAACGCAGGAAGTCCTGCACCCCTCCCCTCATTACCCTCATCCACTTCCGCTTCCTCCTCCAGTACAGGATCCACCCCCCCTCGTACTAAATCTCCCCTTCCGGAACCAGAATCCACCCCCATTAGAAACGAATATCCTGATTTGGCGCCACTTCAGACTTCCGGTCAAGCTTCATCTAGCTCGGCTCGAAGTGTTTTATTTACGACCTTTTCCCAAAACCGACCTCCCACATCCCCATACCCTATCTCTCCCCGACCGGAACCCATGACTGACGCCTCTCTACGTAGCCCCATCCAAACCCGACAGTTGACTGGTGCCCAACAATTAAAGCACTATCAGATGCCTCTTCGTCTGAATCCCGGGTCAGCTTATATCGATGCCGCAGGTCAAATGGCACACGCTGACCCAGTCTTCGTATATGTCCCATTTACCACAACCGATCTTTTAAACTGGAAGACCCATAATTCCTCGTATACTGAGAAACCACAAGCTATGACTGATCTGTTCACCTCAATAGTACAGACGCATAATCCGACATGGGCTGATTGCCAGCAGTTACTAATGACTTTATTTAACAATGAGGAAAGGACAAGAATAAATCAAGCAGCCATTAAAGCATTAGAGGATAGAGCCCGTGCTTTGAACCAAGCCAATCCAGCAGCATGGGCCGCGACACACTATCCCAGCACCGATCCCGATTGGAACGTAAATGGTGCTGATATGGTTCAACTCAGAGCCTATAGAGACGCTATAATTGCTGGCATGAAAGCCGGAGGAAAGAAAGCCATTAACATGTCGAAGACAGTTGAGGTGATCCAGAAAAGCGATGAAGCGCCCAGTGTCTTTTATGACCGATTATTGGAGGCATACCGCTTGTATACCCCCTTTAATCCGGAAGACGCAGACAATTCCCGAATGGTTAACTCCGCCTTTGTCAGCCAAGCATACGGAGATATTAAGCGCAAGCTACAAAAGTTAGAAGGGTTTGCAGGTATGTCCATCACCCAACTAATGGAGGTAGCAAATAAGGTCTATATGAACAGGGATACAGAAAGTAAGAAAGAGGAAGAGCGCAAGATGCGTAAAAAGGCTGATATGCTAGCGGTAGCGATCGCAGGCGTAGATAAACGGGGCCCAGATAGAGGCAATAATAGATGGAGTAGGGAGCCTTTGAGTAGGGATCAATGCGCGTATTGCAAGGAAGAAGGGCATTGGAGGAACGAATGTCCACAAAGAGAGCAGTACGAGAGAGACCAACCCAGGGCAGGCTACGGAAACTTTAGAGGTAGAGCGAGAGGTAGAGGAGGCCCCGGAGGGAGTAATGGTTATAGAGGGAGTAATGGGAACAGAGGAAGTGTTAGGGAAGACAGGTATATTCCAGCAGCGCAAAGGTCCCGCGATAGAGAAGGTAGGGACTTTGTAGGATTGGCTGACACTGTCATGGAGGACTATTGATACCGACCGGGCTCCATCCCCCTTGGTCGAGCGGAGCCTATGGTCGATGTATCAATAGGGGGGAAAAGGAGTGCGTTCATGATCGACACTGGTGCTGAACATTCAGTGGTGACTAATCTAGTTGCTCCTCCATCTGGAAGGACTATTACTGTGATAGGAGCAACTGGAAGAAGTGCTGAAAAACCGGTTCTTAAAAGTCGACTCTGTACATTGGGAGGCCACGTAGTAAAACACCAATTCCTTTATATGCCTGAATGTCCAGTCCAATTGCTGGGACGTGATATGCTATCAAAATTACAAGCGCAGATTACGTTCCTACCAAATGGAACAACATCCTTAAAGTTTAATGGACCTTCAGGTATTATGACTTTATCCGTACCAAAGGAAGAAGAGTGGCGACTTTATACAGTGTTGACTAGCCAAAACCCTAGGAGTGATGAGACATTGTTTAACATACCAGGAGTTTGGGCAGAGAACAACCCACCAGGACTGGCCCGCAATATTCCACCAATAAAAATTGAACTGAAACATGGGGTTTATCCAGTGAGCCTAAGACAATATCACATTCCGCAGAAGGCTAAGAAGAACATCCAATCCTATCTGGATAAGTTCATACGGTATGGTATCCTAAAATTCTGTACTTCCCCCTGGAACACCCCATTGCTGCCTGTTCAAAAGCCCGGTACAGATGAGTATCGACCTGTACAGGACTTAAGAGCAGTCAATGATGCGGTTGTTAGCATACATCCAGTTGTACCCAATCCATATAACCTGCTTGCTTTAATTCCGGGCGGGGCTACTTACTTCACAGTCTTAGATCTCAAAGATGCCTTCTTTTGCCTCCGAATTGCCGCAGAAAGCCAATGTATTTTCGCTTTCCAATGGGAGAACGCTGTAACGGGCTCAAAACGCCAAATGACTTGGACAAGACTGCCCCAAGGGTTTAAAAATTCACCTACCCTATTTGGTTCAGCTCTAAGTCAAGATCTACTGGATTTCGAGTCTATCCCAGGAGAATGTGTATTGTTACAATATGTAGATGACTTGTTGATAGCAGCAGTTACAAAAGAAAAATGTCAGCAAGCAACGCACGATCTACTACATATTCTCTGGAAGGCAGGATACAAGGTGTCCAGGAAGAAGGCTCAGTTGTGTTTGCCAACTGTCAAGTATCTGGGATTCCATATCTCTGAAGGTCAAAGGATTATGGGGCCAGAGAGAAAAGAAGCTGTCTGCCAAATACCAATACCCAAGAATAGAAGACAAGTGCGAGAATTCTTGGGGGCAGCAGGCTTCTGTAGGATATGGATTCCCAGCTATGCGATACTGGCAAAACCTCTGTACGCAGCCATCAAAGGTACAGAGCACGACCCCTTCTTATGGACCCAAGAACAGCAAACGGCATTTGAAGATGTGAAGAAGGCTTTGATGAGTGCCCCAGCATTAGGTCTACCTGATCACACACGACCATTCTACTTATATGTACACGAGCAAAGAAGAATGGCTGTGGGAGTATTGACACAGTACTTGGGATCATGGCAAAGACCTGTTGCCTACATGTCTAAGCAACTGGATGCAGTGGCCAGCGGACTTCCACCTTGTCTAAGAGCCGTAGCTGCAGCCGCCCTGCTAGTAGCTGAAGCCGATAAACTCACTCTGGGTCAAGAACTTTATGTACGAGTCCCACATGCAGTACAGACGTTGTTGGATTACAAAGGAAATCATTGGTTTAGTAACAGCCGTATGACCAAGTATCAAGCAATGTTGTGTGAAAACCCAAGAGTGCATTTAGAGACTGTAAACACCTTAAATCCAGCTACCCTTTTGCCGCAACCTACTGAAAGTCAACATGATTGTTTGGAAGTAATGGATGAAGTATTTTCAAGTAGACCAGATCTTCGTGATTTTCCCATCCAGAACCCCGATGTTCAATATTACACCGACGGCAGTAGTTATGTGAAAGAAGGGATCCGCTATGCAGGATATGCAGTGACAACAATAGACAAGGTGATAGAAGCTCGGCCACTGGCGAAAGGAACATCAGCACAAAAGGCAGAATTAATAGCACTAACACGAGCGTTACAATTGGCTGAAGGTTTAAGAGTAAATATCTATACGGACTCTAAGTATGCGTTTTTAACCACTCATGCCCACGGAGCTTTGTATAAAGAAAGAGGACTACTGAATTCAGAAGGCAAAGAAATCAAGTACGCAGCTGAAATCCTACAACTATTGGAAGCAGTGTGGGAGCCGAAAGAAGTCGGTATCATACATTGTCGAGCGCATCTGAGAGGAGATGGTGATGTAACCAAGGGAAATCGGATGGCAGATAGTGCAGCTAAGCGTGCTGCTGAATCAGGAAGACAGGAGTATGTGGGGCATATAGCTGCTCTTATACCAACTCCACTGTCCCAATGGACTCCAGTTTATACAGCTCAAGAAGAGGAGTGGTTAAAGACTGAACCGGGAAAGTATTTGGAGAACAAGTGGTATCAGCTAGAAGATGGAAGAATAGTCATACCAGCATCACTAGCGGTAGAAATTGTCCAAAATTATCACAACGGGACACATTCTGGGAGAGACAGTACTGAAGAATCTCTCAGGAAACATTTCTACATACCAAGATTGTCCAACTTGACTCAGGCCATTGTACGCAGATGTGTAACGTGTGCTAAGAATAATGCAAGACAAGGACCAGTAAAGCCACCAGGAGTCCAGTTTATGGGGGGACTCCCCATGTCCGATCTACAAATAGACTTTACAGTAATGCCTAAATCGGGTGGACATCGTTACCTGTTGGTAATTGTGTGCACCTATTCAGGCTGGGTAGAAGCATGTCCTACTCGTACAGAGAAAGCAGGAGAAGTTGTAAGATTCCTGCTACGAGAAATAATACCCCGATATGGACTACCCTGTTCTATAGGATCGGACAATGGTCCAGCTTTTGTTCATCAGTGCCTACAACAACTGACTCATATGCTTGGTATAAAGTGGAGGCTTCATACTGCATATAGACCCCAGAGTTCTGGTAAGGTAGAGAGAATGAATAGAACTATAAAGAACCAGTTGGCTAAAATGTGTCAGGAAACCCAACTTAAGTGGAACGTTCTCTTACCCATAGCTTTATTGCGAATCCGCAGTACCCCTACCAGAAGGATGGGCCTCTCTCCTTTTGAAATCATGTATGGGCGACCACCTCCCGTACTTGGTAACTTAAGGGGGGACTTGAGTCAGTTGGGAGAAGGAATTACCCGGCAGCAGGTTGTAGAGTTGGGTAAGACTATGGAGGAGGTACAGAAATGGGTACAAGATAGATTACCTGTGAATATTTATCCCCCTGTTCATAGTTATCATCCAGGAGACCAAGTGTGGATTAAAGAGTGGAATAATGTACCGTTAGGGCCCAAGTGGAGAGGTCCTTATGTTGTTCTTTTGTCTACCCCTACAGCGATAAAAGTAGCCGAAGTAACTCCGTGGATACATCACTCCAGGGTTAAACCAGCAGCAGTCGATTCTTGGCAAATTACAGCAGATCCAGAGAATCCCTGCAAGATCCGGTTGAAACGCACTACTCAGTCGGAGTAACGAGGAATTATTGTGGATTACAAATTTTATTGTTACAGGTGTGAGTGAGAAGGCCATAATAAAGCCTGTCCGCTTACCAACACATAGTGTATAAGCCAGGAAAGTCTCGAAGGGACACCTGTGAAGACGAGCAGAACTCCATTCCCTGCAGCCCTCACATCCTGGAAGCTGAGGTTCCATCGCACGGACGAAGACTGAGGATGACGGCGAAAGATGTGCTTTTGATTGTGTTTATTTATATGTGTTTTTATATTCAGGAAGGTAGAGGTACCGACACTCCTAGCTGTGAGGTATGCATTAAGACTACGAGAACAGGTAACCATATTTCCCAAACCCTAATTTGGCATTCACAATACGAATGTAAAGGAGAGGTATCAAGATGTAGATACCTAAATATAGACTATAGTGTGTGCCATTTAGGAGTAGGAGAACCTAAGTGCTTCAGTCCAGAGTATCAACCTCGTACAATTTGGTTGACTCTCAGGAATGGAGATCCTCAGGGGACCCTAATTAATAAGACGGTGTTAGAATCCGTACATTCTTCGGGTGTTCTGCTATTTGATGCATGTAAGGCGATATCAAGTGGTAGAAAACCGTGGAATGTATGTGGGGATCTTAGATGGGAGAGGACGTATGGGTCTAATGATAAATATATTTGTCCCAGTAGTAAAAATAAATATGTGAGTCCTAGATGCCCAAATAAAGACTATAACTTTTGTCCATATTGGTCTTGTGTGGGGTGGGCGACTTGGGGACAGACAGTAGATAAAGACATGATAGTGACTAAGTTGCCGACTAGCCCTTATTGTAAGTCTATGGAATGCAACCCAGTCCATATACTTATTAATAACCCCGACAAGTTCCTAGATAAGTATGGAAATTTATTTGGGTTTCAGATATACGGGACGGGTTTAGATCCTGGGACATTATTGTTTATAGGAATAGAGACTGATACGGTATCCTCCCAGACTCATCAAGTATACCATTCCTTTTATGAAGAGATGAGTATAGATAATAAGATCCCCCATAACGCTAAAAACCTGTTCATTGACCTAGCTGAAAGTATTGCCGGTAGTCTTAATGTTACCAACTGCTATGTGTGTGGAGGTACTAACATGGGAGACCAATGGCCTTGGGAAGCAAAGGAGGTAATGTCCGGTTCTGAGGCAGTTGACCAACTAATATCTACACAAGCCGATTATCATTTGAGTGTTAGAGGTAAATCTGAGTGGAGATTAAAGACCTCCATCATAGGTTATGTTTGCATAGCAAGGAAAGGAATAATGTATAATACTTCTGTAGGAGAATTAACTTGTCTAGGGCAAAAAGCTTATGATGATGATACTAAAAATACAACTTGGTGGTCGGCTTCAAATGTCTCAGAACCATCTAACCCGTTTGCTAGATATGCCAGTTTAAAGGATGTGTGGTTTGATTTATCCATCACATCTACCTGGAGAGCCCCAGCAAATTTGTACTGGATCTGTGGTAAGAAAGCCTATTCGGAGTTGCCACAGGACTGGGAAGGGGCATGTGTGTTGGGTATGCTCAAACCATCCTTCTTCTTGTTACCGATTGAAACAGGTGAGACTTTAGGTGTTAAAGTGTATGATGTGAATCATAGGAAGAAAAGGGGACCCTTAGAGATAGGCACCTGGGAAGATAATGAATGGCCTCCCCAGCGTATCATAGATTATTATGGGCCAGCCACGTGGGCAGAAGATGGTACCTTTGGTTATAGAACCCCAATTTATATGCTCAACCGTATTATAAGATTACAGGCGGTGGTTGAGATTATTACTAATGAGACCTCACAAGCACTCAATCTTCTAGCGAAGCATAATACCAGGATGAGGACAGCAGTGTACCAAAATAGATTAGCCTTGGATTACCTTTTGGCAGTAGAGGGAGGTGTATGTGGGAAGTTTAACCTGAGCAATTGCTGTCTTCAAATAGATGACGAAGGGCAAGCAATAGCTGAGCTTACTAGCCATATGGTTAAACTAGTGCATGTGCCTACTCAGGTATGGAAAGGGTACAATCCAAGTAGTTGGTTTGGTAGCTGGTATGAGTGGTTTGGAGGGCTTAAGGCAGTGGTAGGTGGAGTCCTACTGATTTTACTGTTGTGTCTACTCCTACCGTGTCTTATACCCTTAGTAGTTAGGTCTGTGCAAAGCCTGATAGGAAGTATAGCAGAGAGGAAGGCTGCTGCACAGATAATGGCGATATATAAGTATAAGGCTCTAGATCAAGGAGAACCAATGCAGGAAGATGAGTGTTAAAAGATTCACATCATAAGATAAGTCTGGTCTGGTTCATGGTAACCTGAGGTATATGCAAACCAAGGTTAAGTGATGCCTCAAGTAATTGTGAAATATCAGAGGCATCAAAGGGGGGAATGTGATGTAATTCCAGTAAAATACAAGTTTAGCAGGCTAAGATTGCCACAAGGCATATGTATGTATATGTGTTTGTAGTATCAGTTAGTTAATTACACGTAGCTAAGATACTGTTATCACTGTACTGACCAGGTGCAGGAATGTAAGAACTGGAATTACGCGTCCCTCTCCTTTGTATCAGATGAGCCACGTGGTTAGACCGGATGGATGAGTTTAGACTCTATTTATTAAATAGGTTAAGGGTATGTGTGGGTGTAGTTAATTGTGGGAGGAGCTACAGTGCTATATAAGGAATGTACTCTATGTATTCAGTACTCAGACTTTGCTGTATTTTGGTGACGCTAGTCCCTCTGAGTCCCGATCGGTGATCCAATAAAGAATCTCTTCCTTCCTGAAGAAACCTGTGTCCATCTCTCTGTGCTTGGCTTCCGTCAGTTTCTCCGGTATCAAAAGTGGTACATTGTTTTTACAATGTATTGTGTTTTTTTTTTTTTTTTTTTTATACCAGGGGCTCGTAGGGACAAGGTAAGTGATACTACAGTGTAATCCCGAGTGAGGCTTGGGGTTACAGCTTTCGGTACTGAAAATTAACCCCAAGCCACGCTCGGGATTACCGCCAGGGAGGTTAATATTGATTGGACCCTGAGCACCAATTTGCTTGCTCCCTGGCATGCAATTACGCCATCAACCCCAACCCAGTGGCGGAACTAAAGAAGAAAGGGCCCTGGTGCGAGAATTTTGTCGGGCCACCCTATCGCAGGGGTGGACAAAAGTTAGATGCATTTCTGTCATGCAACTCCAACAATGCTTTGACAGCTGGGCTCTACCATTTTCCCATGTTTGCAGGGATGTGGTTAACACTGAGCAATGTCTGTGTGTTTGAATGTCAGCATGTTTTTGTATGGAGTATGTTTGTGTGAATAAAGGGATGTGTTTGTATGTGGTGTTGGCGTTTCAAGCATGCATTTATGTGTAATTTTGGGTTTTGAATGCAGAGGTGTGTTTATATTTAATTTTGGTGTTAAACACAGAAGTGTGTTTGTATGTAGTGTTTACGTTTTAATAGAGGAGTGTTTATATGTATTGTTAAAATTTGAAGGTACACACAATGACAACATACAGATACACATACACACACAAATACAAATACACCGACACATATACTGTCAGGCACACTGACACACTGACACATACACTGACGGAAAGGGCTCACAAGGCAGTTGCTTTGGGCCCCCCATTTGCCTTGCGTTAAAGACGGCCCTGCCCAAGACTAATACAGCATGAAAGATATTTCTTTTTTTTTTCTCCTGATAATATTATGCTGGTTTTCTTGGAACAGGCATCTGAACAACCTCTGTCAGCTTGTACCCTTTATCTGTCTATTTTTGCCTCCAGGATTGTCCACTTTGAAGTCTTAGGCATTCTTGGGTACGATATGCTACCTATAATAACTGATATTTCGTTAAGCAGGCTCACTCCTATATTTGTCATTTTATATCCTTTGTAAATGGTTACATTTAAGAAAGATTGTTTGGAGAGATATGTTTTAATAATTGAAGTGCCTGTATGGAAATATCAAACGTAACTTTGCAATCTAATCAAATATTATGCTGAATACAAGTTAATAAAAATAAACTACGGAAAATGTAAATAGCAAAATTGTTATTTCACCCAAATGTGGGGCTTAGAGGGCTGGGCTTATACATTAAACTAGGAATTGTGGACAATAGACCGATTACATTTCTAGCTCAA
The DNA here is from genome assembly GCF_036172605.1 of Pelobates fuscus. Classification (NCBI taxonomy): domain Eukaryota; kingdom Metazoa; phylum Chordata; class Amphibia; order Anura; family Pelobatidae; genus Pelobates; species Pelobates fuscus. Next base: position 128,238,680 of record NC_086323.1, read on the forward strand.
ACTAGCCACAGTGGTAAAATAGCTTTGCATAGTAAAGTTGATGAATTTTCCCAAACCCCATTATTTTGGCCTAAAATATGTCCCTTGCTATCTCTCCACTCTTATGTCTTTAGAATCACCAACACCAGCAGAGCGTACAGAGAGAGCACTTTACTTGATAAATACCTTATATATTTAAAATATTTTGGCAGCACTCTGCACGTTATACAAGCATTTTCATAGCTATCACTAGATGGACCAGCCAGGATGCAAAATATAACTGTGTTGGTGACAAGACAATCTATCAGTAAAACATCTGTTACAGTCAAATGTAGACTTTACATGATGTTGGCAGGATTGCAATGGTGTACATTAAAGGATAAATACAGATATTGTATGAACAATTTAGGAGATATCCATGCATTTAATTATGGTATCCATTATTTTTTGGGGGTTATATCTTAAAACAGCATGCAAAAGCTTCAGATCGTTTGCCTGAAGCCCCTTCTCCCACAATTACAGACTTCCCAATGTATCTCATTGAGAAGTATTAGCTAGGCAGGTGCTCTGGGCAATGGCATAACTTTTGAAGGATTTTTAGCTTAGCTTCACTAAGTAAGTAACAGAACTGGTTGCCTGGCAGACGGAGGTGGGGGAGGTGTAACAAGGTTAATTTATAAGTGTGACAATATCTGTTGAAATCTGCACTTTTTGTAAAATGAAAAAAGAAGACACACACTTCACTTATAAAGTATTGAAGCAAGATAAGGTGCTTTAGGTGTGTGAAGAATTCCTTTAAATAATATAATTTCCTTTCTGTTCTACCCATTTCTGTGTAGCAACACATACAGACATCCCACAATAAGCATTTTGGCAGTATATGTAATTCATTGTGGGAGTCCATTTCAATGATCAGCTGCCAAAATCGAACACATTGCCTTAACACATTGCGCACTGCATTTACACGATGCTCACAACACTAATACCCTACACACTGCATTTACAATGTGCACACTGCAATAATACACTCCACACTGCATTCACACCCTACTCACAGCATTCACACCCTACTCACAGCATTCACACCCTGCACACTGCATTCACACCCTGCACACAGCATTAATACCCTCCACGCTGCATTCACACCCTGCACACAGCATTAATACCCTCCACGCTGCATTCACACCCTGCTCACAGCATTAATACCCTCCACACTGCATTCACACTGTGCACACAGCATTAATACCCTCCACACTACATTAATACCCTCCACGCTGCATTCACACGGTGCGCACTGCATTAATACCCTCCACAACTGCATTCACACTGTGCGCACAGCATTAATACTCTCCACAACTGCATTCACACTGTGCACACTGCATTAATACCCTCCACGCTGCATTCACACGGTGTGCACTGCATTAATACCCTCCACAATGCATTCACAGTGTGCGCACTGCATTAACACCCTCCACGCTGCGTCCACACTGTGCGCACTGCATTAATACCCTCCACAACTGCATTCACACTGTGCGCACTGCATTAATAACCTCCACGCTGCATTCACACTGTGCGCACTGCATTAATACCCTCCGCTGCATTCACACTGTGCGCACTGCATTAACACTGTGCGCACTGCATTAATACCCTCCATGCTGCATTCACAATGTGCGCACTGCATTAAGACCCTTCACACTGCATTCACACTGTGCACACTGCATTAATACCCTCCATGCTGCATTAACAATGTGCGCACTGCATTAATACCCTCCACTCTGCATTCACACCCTGCACAAAGCATTCACACCCTGCGCAAAGCATTCACACCCTGCACGCTGCATTCACACCCTGCACAAAGCATTCACACCCTGCACAAAGCATTCACACCCTGCACACTGCATTAACACCCTGCGCAAAGCATTCACACCCTGCACACAGCATTAATACCCTCCAGGCTGCATTCACACCCTGCACACAGCATTAATACCCTCCACACTGCATTCACACTGTGCGCACTGCATTAATACCCTCCACAACTGCATTCACACTGTGCGCACTGCATTAATAACCTCCACGCTGCATTCACACTGTGCGCACTGCATTAATACCCTCCACGCTGCATTCACACTGTGCGCACTGCATGAATACCCTCCATGCTGCATTAACAATGTGCGCACTGCATTAAGACCCTTCACACTGCATTCACACTGTGCACACTGCATTAATACCCTCCATGCTGCATTAACACTGTGCGCACTGTATTAATACCCTCCACGCTGCATTCACACCCTGCACAAAGCATTCACACCCTCCACGCTGCATTAACACCCTGCGCAAAGCATTCACACCCTGCACACAGCATTCACACCCTGCACACAGCATTAATGCCCTCCACACTGCATTCACACCCTGCACACAGCATTAATACCCTCCAGGCTGCATTCACACCCTGCACACAGCATTAATACCCTCCACACTGCATTCACAGTGTGCGCACTTCATTAATACCGTCCACACTGCATTCACACAGTGCGCACAGCACTAATACCTTCCACACTGCATTCACACTGTGCGCACAGCACTAATACCCTCCACACTGCATTCATACTGTTCGCACAGCACTAATACCATCCACACTGCATTCACACCCTGCACACAGCATTAATGCCCTCCACGCTGCATTCACACCCTGCACACAGCATTAATACCCTCCACGCTGCATTCACACCCTGCACACAGCATTAATGCCCTCCACGCTGCATTCACACCCTGCACACAGCATTAATGCCCTCCACGCTGCATTCACACCCTGCACACAGCATTAATACCCTCCACACTGCATTCACAGTGTGCGCACGTCATTAATACCTTCCACACTGCATTCATACTGTGCGCACAGCACTAATACCTTCCACACTGCATTCACACAGTGCGCACAGCACTAATACCTTCCACACTGCATTCACACTGTGTGCACAGCGCTAATACCCTCCACACTGCATTCATACTGTTCGCACAGCACTAATACCATCCACACTGCATTCACACCCTGCACACAGCATTAATGCCCTCCACGCTGCATTCACACCCTGCACACAGCATTAATACCCTCCACACTGCATTCACAGTGTGCGCACAGCACTAATACCCTCCACACTGCATTCGTACTGTTCGCACAGCACTAATACCCTCCACACTGCATTCATACTGTTCGCACAGCACTAATACCATCCACACTGCATTCACACCCTGCACACAGCATTAATGCCCTCCACGCTGCATTCACACCCTGCACACAGCACTAATACCCTCCACACTGCATTCACAGTGTGCGCACAGCACTAATACCCTCCACACTGCATTCGTACTGTTCGCACAGCACTAATACCATCCACACTGCATTCACACCCTGCACATGGCAAGCATACCTTACTGTCTACATTCAGACATTACTCACAACATTTACTGACTAAACACATCATTCATATATTAACCCAACATTCACATTCTGCTGAAAACTTGTTTTTGAAAGGGGGTGGTAGATGGTACCTGGAGACTCTGCTCTTGCAGGGATCTAAGATGTAAATTGAGTTCTAGTGGGAGTGCATACTAAGTAGCGAGGTCCATGTAACTCATTCTCCACGATAGTTAGATTTCATATAATGAGGGAATGCAGATATATGCCACAATCTTGAGTGCTGTATAAAATTCAATCTATATATTTGTTAGCAATTTGCTAGCACAATGCAGAAATAAAATGTTATCTTCGTCAAAGTGCTACTGTGACATTTTGACATGACAGGTGCTCTTTAATTCCATCATTATTTTCCTAGCAACATCAACTGGCCATCAATTAATATTGTCAGAGTCAGCTGTAAACAACTACAGAAAGCCATTTCAAATACCTGCCTGTTAATAGATCTGCAGCATTACCCATGTTTACGGGTACAGCAACATCAGCCTTAGAGCTACATTAGTGATTACCGGTAGTAATGCACTGTCCTAAACTTTAAAGGGGAACTGTCACTTTTTGGGAATTTTAATAATAAAGAAAAGCAAAAATATAGTGCGTTTGTTTATATCAGAGAAAAGGTGTCTCTAAGGGGATAAGATAACCCTATAAAAGATATGCTGGATTAGAACAAACAGCTCTCTGGTAACCTGCTTATTAACAGGGATGTATATAGTTCATCTTTTTAGACTTGAAGAAAGGGGATTTCACCTTTAGAATAGTAAAGGTTTTTCCCTATAATTAGCAGAAAATAAAAAAAAGATGTGGAATTTTTTGCCTAAAGAGGATGATGTATCAGACTATGTAAACATTTTTAAATAACGCCTATATGCTTTTTGTTTTGGGGGGGGGGGGGGGGAGAAGTATTAACAGATATAGTTAATATGCATGGAGATGGATTACCATTTTAAAATCAAGTATGATTTTTCACGGTTTGTAGCACAATTGTAAATCAGTCCAAATCAAGTTGTTTTTACCTTCTTTTGGATCAACCTCAGAAACAGATATGTGGAAAGTTGAACTTGATGGACCATATTTATTTATAAAATATTTTACCAGGAAAGATACATTGAGATTTCTCTCGTTTTCAAGTATGTCCTGGGTCCACAAAACATTGCATTGATACATTAGGGTACAATAAAATACAAAAACAATATTAATACACAATATATACAAAATGTAACATAGAACAGGTAGGAAATATATAATCAACCATGACACGTGCATTCTATTTTGAGGTATGTAGAGAGGGATCTCTTAAAGGACTTCAGGCTTGGTGAAGATTTGAAAGTGTGTAGGAGGTCGTTCCATAATTGCGGTGCTCTGGAAAACAGCTCCAGTTAGGTCTTCTTGTTCCATGCCAGTTTGGATGTCATTGCAAACTTTTAAGAGGGTAGTTGTAGTGGAGTGGTTTGGACGAAAACCCGATTCATCAGGGGTCAGATAGTTTGATTGTTGGTAATACTCACATAGTTGCGTATGGACACATTTTTCTAAGATTTTTGACAATACTGGGAGCAATGATATTGGGAGAAAGCTAGAAACCAAAGTAGTGTCACCACTTTTATGGATAGGTACTACTCTTGCAGTTTGGGTATGTTTCCAGACACCAAGGATTCGTTAATTAGGGTTGCGACAGGTTTAGCAATTTCCGGCGCACTGAGCTTCAACAGCATTGCTGGGATTTGATCAGGTCCAGACTGGTTTTTCATTTTTAGATTATTAAGGTTAAGGTTTCTTAATGACACTAATAGGTACAGGTCTAAAAATGAATTTGTCTATTTTGGGTCTTTGCAAATTTAGTGGGGCCTGATCCACATTTGTAGTTTCAGGATGTGTGTCATTTATTAGCTTGGCAATCAGGGTAGTGGAGCATCCGACAAAATAATTGTTAAAGGCATTTGCTACATCTAAGGGAAGTTGCAGGGTTTGGTTATCAACTTTGACAATGGAGGGTTGGGAATGGATTGGGGGAGTTTGTAATTTATTTATGACTTTCCAAAAGTTTCTAGGGTTTGAGATATATTTTTGTTCAGATTTTCACAGAAATATTGGACCTTGGCCAATATTGTGCATAGCCTTTGTTTCTATCAATATTGATAGATTGCCTCTCCCCTTCTCCTTCTCCAGATTCCTCAACTCCGGTGGTGAAATGCCCAACAAATACATCAATTAAAAGATTGAGCGCAACCATTCCAAACCTCCACGTTTGTTGCAATCACAACAATTACTGTGCATTTTAATTATATTCTTTGTAACGTGACATCAATTCACGTGTGATTTTTTTTTTTTTTAGAATGCAAAAACATTCTGAAAGTCAACTATTTTTCAATTTCTGTTTTGCCCCATAATTGGAAATTCACTTGATTGGAATTGGCTAAACTTGGTTGAGACTTCGGAGGCAGAGCTTATCACTGTCTGAGGGTGTCATGATCACAAAATTCAACGTGCCACAGCCCCAGATTCCCCATGCACACACAGCAGACATATGGTGGCTTTGAAATGCGGAACATTTTGGGTTGTACACTCCTTTGAAGTTACCTGAACAAAGTGTAATTTTATTCCTGCACATGAATTCAAGCTTCAAATTACAATCTAAGCTATTCTGTAGTTGAAGCATCTTCTCCACTGTTTAGTGAAAGACCTTTCTTTTGTGTGGTTTGAAGAATTGATAAACAAAGTGTGAAATTGGAAATGACAAGACAGTAAGCACAATATTGTTTTGAATGGGTTTGGAATCTTAGCTCACAGGCAACAGAGTCAATATCCCTTATTGTTTGATTTATCTCTTCTATCTCTTATCTCTTCTTTGTAGGAGGAAGACATTGAATATTATGACTCCAAAGCGGACACTGAATACGTAAGAATCTGCTCTCTCTTTTTTTTCGACTTCCTTCGCTCCTCTCTGAGCTGGATTCTATTACCCATGAAAAAAATGTATTCCTAGATTTAGTTTGAAAATTCCCTCATTGAATGTAATAGAAAATTGTGAAAAACAGAGCCCAGAAAACTTTCATGGGTAATTACATTCAGGTCTCTAAATCCATCTTCTTCTTCTACTACCTCATTCTTTGTCTTTTTATCCCTATCTTTAGTCTTCCACTTTCTGTTCCCTTCCTGGCTCCCTATGTCACTTTGACTATGTCCCGCAGGATGACCCAGAGGGGGAGGAGGAACAAAGTGAGCCCACGCACTCATTAAAGTTGGATTTTACTGATGATCTAAATTTTAAGACGAAGGTGAACTACTCCTACACAGCAGTGCAGATCCCGACAGACATCTACAAAGGCTGTAAGTGTTTGTAAAAAAAACCATTCACCTGTAATTGTTCTTACGTTCCTTCAACTGCCTAGCTGTTTCCCTGATTGAAATAAAAAACTAAAATAGTGTAGTAAATCATCACATTGAAAAATAAGAGACTTTGGCCAAAGCAGATTTACAATATGGTAGAAAGTGTTATTGAACAAGTGGTGGAACTTTTATGGAGTGGTCTAAGATCACCAGGCCATATGTGTAACTTTATGAGTTGATACATGAGAGCAGTTAAATATTTCCTGAAACAATGTATGGTGTAACCCTAATTTTCACTGAATAGTCCAGGTTTAACAGTATACCCCAGTGGAACAGAATTGGGCAATCCTAACATCTTAAAATTTGCCGTTGCCCAAGAAAGGGTGTTTGAACCATTGTTGAAGACAATAGTTAAACAGGCAATCTGGGGGAGCTGAAGGGGTCAGTGAAATGAATTACAGATTGCACCATAGGAAGGCTTATCAGTCACATGTATTTTAGCACAGCAGAGCTGCTTCCTGTGTTTATTACAAACTAGGATAGTATGTGGCAGAGGAAAATTTCGTGGTAAGGGAGAGACATGGTAACATGGCACTTGGCATTTTGCTAATAAGGGATTTCACGCTGTGCTAAGTGATCAGGGTGTGAGACATTGAGGTGCTAAGTGCTCTCTGTGCTGGTAACTGCTAACGAGCTGTCATTGGTGGTAATTAATCAATGTACACAATTAGTTCAGGTTCAGACTGAGGCCGCAGCATCTGCAAGGATTTTATCAATCTGCAATAACGTGAGAACCCCACCAAAAAAATTACCTTCTTATCCGATGACCCTGTCTATCCTTCCTGAATAGTATTGCTATCTTCTCACCACTGTTCACCCCAGTCATGTCATTGATCGATGCCCTTGTCTGTTGACCACCAACACAATATCAAACCACATCCGATATCTGCTAACCCTTGTCTTCCACTGACAAATGCCTCTTTAGCTACAGTCATCCTAAACGAGCTAAACTGGACAGATGCCCTAGAAGATGTCTTTATCCAGAACCGAAACGAGGATCCCACTCTGCTATGGCAGGTGTTTGGCAGTGCCACAGGTGTCACAAGATATTACCCAGGTACCTATAGGCTGCATTAGATATATTGTTTTTGGAGCAGCCTAATTTCATTTTCTATTTGCACTGACTACTTGATTTGTTCATGCAGCCACTCCGTGGAGAGCACCGAGCAAGATTGACCTTTATGATGTGCGCAGGAGACCATGGTAAGCACAATATCTGTACGCAAGTCACCCAGTGCTTGTGTCATTGGGCATACAGTAAATTGTGTCATTGCCTCCCAAACTTATTATTAATATATTACTGTCATTGTCTCTTATCCAGCTACATGTGTATCGATAAAGCTCTTATCCTGCATTGGTACTCTGTTGGGTTTGAATAAATTGATGTATAACTGTTGCGTTGAATGGATATTTAAATATTTATATATATATTGTGCAAAAAGACAAACGCCTAAATAATTTGTCTAGAATTGTGTAATAATGTTTATAGTTAGTCATGTAGATTTAAAACTTGTGTTTATTTTTTCTATATTTGTACATACAGCACTCATACACCTCCCTTTGGTGAGGAGTAGCATGTTGGTTGTATAGGAGCAATCTTTGGGGTCATACACCTAAAAATTCTCAGTAAAGTCTTTGAATACATGGAATAATGCCATGTACGTGACTCTCCTGTCACATATAGGTAAGACCCCTCATCTTATCCAGCCAAGTGACAGAAATAAAGGGACACTGAAGTATAGTAGTACCTCGGTTTACAAATTTAATGCGTTCTCCGGGATGTTTTGTATTGCAAAAAATTTGTAAACCGAAATGTGGTTTCCCATAGGAATGCATTGAAAACTAATTAAATCCGTTCCGGAGGTCAGAAAAAAGTCAAAATGAGCCAGCATGGAAACCAACCCACAATGCAGAACACAGGCATGCAAACTACGAAGCTCAGCTCCCTACCTTTCCACTGCTCGAAAAATGCACCCAAAAAGTCCCAAAACAACTGCAAAAAAATTCCAGAATGGCTCCAAAGCTTGATGCAAAAACCGCTCCAACACCTCCACATTCGATGCCACATGCTACCCACAGACTCCAGCATGCAGGGGGTTGCCGCTTTAGACCTCCAGGCGCAATGTATCCTGGGGAAACTTACTTTGTATTGCGGCAAAAAATTGTAAACTGAGGCATTATTTTCAATGGATTTTTTTTGTAAACCGAAAATTATGTTAACCGAGGCGTTTGTAAACCGAGGTACCACTGTAACTGTAAGTGCTTCATCTCATTGAAGTGGCTACAGTATATGGTGTCCCCTGTGCCATCTTTCCATTCAGAGTTAAACCATTTGTAATTCTATCCAAGAGACTTCAGCAGCTTATCCCCCTGTGCTGCACAGGCTAATGAGGAAGCATCAGCCAACTGCTTTCAGCCTATCAAAGCGACAGCAGGCAATATTACCAATTCAGTGAGGTGAAATGGTTACAGAGCCTGCAGTGTCGCTTTAAAGCTATGTTACACCGTGAATTATTTGTATTTGGCCTCCTGAAACAGTGAGAAATCAGTCTCCCATCTTCCCTTCAACTAGTTGTCTCCAAGTAGAATGCTTTCAGTTTGTCGAGCCAGCTGAATTCTAGAAAGCAACTGGATTTCCTTCCTTTATCTCTCTTTCTGTCTCACAGTGTCCTGATACCCATTGACTGAAATCAAGTAACTCTTTCATGGTGTTACACAACCTGCACTATAGCACTAATCCGGAAGCTCTTTCTCTACCTCTGTTGCTCTATCTAGATGTTTAAAACAACTGCTGCTCAAATCAGTGTAAAGTGCTTGCCCTGTATAGTGCAAGTTGAATTATAGCTCTAGATTAATTTGTCTTTCTTTATCTATCTTGCATTCTGTGATGTAGGACGCTTACATTGTGATGCACAAACTGAATTCTAGCACTACACTGGAGGCTGTTTATGTTGCTGTCTGTCTATAAATCAGCCGACCAAGGCCAAGTTCGAATTCTTTTAAGACCGTTGCACACGCAGAATTCTACCACTAGATTGGATTATGTTTTGTTATCTCTTTTGCTTTCTATTACACTAGAACTCTAACAGTATGTTGAATGAGCTAACTTCCACTACTAGACATGTTTCTATTTCTTTATCTCTCTCCCTCCTTTTCTCTCTCTTTCTGCTCCCAGACATCCACTGGATGAGATAAAGTTCAAATTCTCTCATCTTGTAGCATAAACCTGAATTCTAGCAATCCAATTTCTCTCTCTTTCTTTGCCCTTCTGTCAACCCGTGTATCTTCCCTCATCCATTTTCAGTTTCATGTTCTGTATTCCAATCCACTCTTCTCATTTCTTTATTTTCTATCTCAAAATCACTTTCTTTTCTCGATGTGTTTCTCATCTGACCATCTCCATGTGCCCTTTTCCTCCTCTATCTCCCTGCTTACCTCTTTGTATCTCTTTGTATTCTATTCTTCTTGCTAATTTTCTCCTCACGCATTTAACTCCCTCTCCCTTCCTCCCTCCCTCGCTCTCTCTATCTCTCTCTCTTCTCTCTCTCTCTCTCCCTACTATTCCAGCCCTGAGCTGTTCTGTCCAATTTTCATTTCACGCATCATTGCCACTGGAAAATATCTAAAATAACAGAGCAGGCACCTCAAGACTGTGTGTGTATATATACTTTGCGTGATTGTGCATATACTTGTGTGTACACAGCTGCTGTTTGTGTGGCCATGTCCATGTGACTGTGGGTACTTTTGGAATTTGATAATACATGCGTGTGATATGTGTACATTATAAATAGTATTTTTTCCCATGGATTTGCACTTATTTTCCCTGGTTCATTTCTGCCATCAATAACAATGTAAGATACTGACAATAGGGCATAGGCTCTGGCATAGTGCAAGGCAAGGCATAGTTACCGTTTAGTGTGTGTGTCTGTGTCTGTGTGTGTGTGTGTGTGTGTGTGTGTGTGTAAATGTGTGTATATTTTGTTTTTGATATTTTAATATTTTTTATAAATGTATTATATAATATTAAATACTTTCAAAAAGCTTGTCTAATATTACATCAAGGTCTATGTAGGATTCTAAAACATAAAGTCTACCCATTAAAATAACTGGAGGCTCATAAATATACAGAGAGAGAGAGAGAGAGAGCGAGAGGTGAGCATGCACACACAGAAGTAGTATAATTAAATACAGTTTAGGCAAAATACATTTATTGTGCATTCCCATGAATGAGCCTTTGTTTCGCTTGTAGGAACTGTATCAATACTTATTTAGTTCATTGTCTGCTATTATGTAAGTGGACATGGACATACGCAGCTTTTTACATAACCCAGTTACTACCTCTGTGCAGGACGCAAGACTTGTTATATTATAGTGAAGGCTGGTAGCATGGGCATCTATCGTATGGCTTAACCTTACAATAAAAAAATCATGTAGTAAGAGCTTGGTTCAGTTTTATACAACTCTTATGCTACAGATGTTGTTTGAGTCTATAACTGACCTGCTTCTAGGACTGATGTGGATACCTGCCCATTATGAACAGCAGGGGGAATGCTTATCCATTTAAAGGACTCTGCTATACTGTGAGATACTTTGACAATTCTGTAAGTATAGTGAGGGAAAAATTCATTCCCTGCTCTAGGCTTTTGAGCTCAGACATGAAATGAATTTCTTCCAGTATCCTTGGTTATGTCTACCATAATGTAAGCTATGTACTAAGGTAGGGTTTTTTGTAGCTGCCTTTGCTTGTCCAGAACTTATACTAACCAATGAGTGGATAGTTTTCCCAGTTGTCGAAGACCATTAAAAGCGGCATGTACATTGTCATACTTCAACAATAGGATATCTATCTGCTATACAGAACTTGTTGTTCCGATTCCAAGTTTTTGCTTACAATGTAAATTGTTTTTCTCATTGAATGGATCTGTGGAACATCCCATAATACTGAAAAATTGGATATTTGTCTTGTCTTTTTTTGTGTCAAATTTCAGTCTTCTGTGCATTTGTGATATTTAAAACACATCTCACACTTGTGGAATTGTACGCGTATCCTGCATAATATATAACACCTGGTGTATTTAATATCATCCAACCACAATGTCTCTTCTCTGGTTACAGCATTTTCTCTAGCTTACTACGCTCTGTCTCTGCACTTCAAGGAGTTCTGTAAATTAGACATATACCTGCTGTCTCAGTTATTTTCAGTGCTCTGTTGTGCTTTGCACATGCCACTTGCCCTAGTTTAAGATTACGGTATTGATTCTTCTTACATCTAGCAATATAAGCTCTTATCGATGCTACTTCTTTGGGGGTGAATGTTGAACTCTTCTTGGCAGTTGTATCCTCTCCTCCAGCTCATTCAAGATCCCTCTTAAAGCATATCTCACTCTTTTCTAAATTCTACCTTTGACCAACAGTTTTTTCACCCCCTATTCTATTCTCAACATTTTTCAGTTTACTGAAGTAGAGGAACTTCCCCCTTTCTCGTCCAAATATATAGTTTACATGTGCTAAGTTCCACCCAGGCCATCACAATGTTGTCACTGACAATATATTTTCACTATGTACGTTACTGGAAGATGCATTTATCTAGAGAAAGGAAAGTAGAGGTTTGAAAGAAACTAAAGACAATTATTTGATCTGTCTGCATTCATGGGTGCAAGTAATTAGGAAAGGACAACTTTGTAGTAGGCAAGAGGCAACAATTGCCAAACAAACCTGCATTTCAAAGACTTCTTATTCAGCTGCATTAAGAAGTCTGTAATTGGATAGTTACAGAAAGTCTGGGCGGGGTCACAAGGGGAGGATCTTCAAAGGCTGCAGACAAGAGACCTCCAGGTTTTGCAAAGTGTGTTACATATACTATCAATGAAAAAAATGCATGCATGTCTGCATATCTAGTGAATAGTGATTTAAAAAAAACATTTTTTGGGCAGTGAAGTGTCCGTTTGCGGTCTTGTAGGGTGTGATTGGCAGTCAGCACATGATGTCTATGGTCTTAGTTAAGTAACAGACAAGGTTGGGGGGCTGGGAGGGTGTGGTTAGGTGAAATAAGATTCTCAAGCAAAATGGTGACTACATCAGTCCCAAAAACCTACTGTCCAGTACTATGGTACCTTATAGAGATGCTTGAACAATGGGAAACAGAACCAATTGTGCTTGTAGCTGTTTTTCAGACAGCTTGTTTTACTAAAAGGAAGAAAAAGAGAGTGTGAACTTGTAAGTGGTGTGAATTTATTGCATTTTCAATTGAAACAGTCCCTCTCTGTAACCCCTCTGAGTACAATTCATGAAACACTGCCTGTCCATTACATATACCAATTCATTTTTCTTCTGCATTATCTCATCGGGACAATACACATACATTACTCACAATGACAAATAGAAAGCAGTGCTGCTAACACACTTATGTATATAATTTGCGAGAAATACTTAGAATATAAGGGCATTTTAAACACAACTGCAAAAACTGCAACGGGCCTTCAAAGAGAGGATTATGCACTGAATTATATTACATAATTAATTACATAATAGCAAGAACACATGTACTTAAAATGCCATCTGGTGAGTATATGGAGTATATATCTGTAAAACGTACATTTGGTATATACCTGTGAGTCGGAAATCTGCTTACCACAGTTGTCAATTGAGCTGTCACCCCAGACCTATATCTCAGTAATAATACCAAGATGCAGAAAAATCCATTTTACTATTAACTGAAGTATATGGAATATATAATGTATATTTAGATTATATGTTCATGAAATCTGTCTGATGTGTACATGGAACATATGATGCATATTTAAGTGTTCTTGCATAGCAAGACCACTTAATGTTATCTCACATATATATTATTATTCTTATTATAGCCAAATTTACCACCCTAACTCCTCCCACAGTTTTTACACTACATAGACAGTAATATACCAAAACGTGCGGATTGTTCCCGATTGGTGTGCTATTACTTTGTGGAACGTTTCGCCGAATGGTTCACGGAATATCGTCGTTCTTGTGGCGAAATTGTTCCCATAGGAATGAATGGCATACTATACATCACAATGTAGGTCTGGGTCTTGTGATTCTCACAATATAAAGCTCTTCGCTGTAGGATGTATAGTATTTAAAATATGACCGTTTGGGGGGCGTGGCTTGGACGCCTGACGGAATGGCGGCGTGAACCAGGAGCTCCCTGCAGACTCTGCACCATTACCCGCCTCACCAGCCCCATACAGCACAACATGGGCAAAAACAACAAGCCACAGCAGGCAGCAGCGACCGCCAACACCCCGAGGGGGTCTCAAGCATCGGGCATGCGACAATTCCTCCTGACACAGGCGGACCACGCTTCCCAGGCCTCCAGTGACTCTGAGGCCTCGGGCCTGACCCGCCTGGCCTCACCTGACCTACCCCCATCCCAGCTAGACTGGGCATCCCTACTCAGCAACCTACCCACGAAAGCAGACCTTAAAGAGGCAAATGCCGCCCTCCACAAGTCCATAGCGGGGGAACTCCATGCCTTAAGGGAGGACATGCAGGGGATCCAACACAAGCTAGCGCAGTGTTGTGACCATGTGACATCGGCACAAAACGCCACCGCAAACGTAATACAGCGGCAAGAAGTGCAATTGCGCCAAATGGCCCTCCATATGGATGACCTAGACAACAGAGGGAGGCGGCAGAATATTAGAATTCGGGGCCTGCCGGAGGAATTCGACCAGACCACCCCAATACGAGATTCCCTCACGGAAATCTTCAATTCCCTCCTACAGCGGCCGTACACGACGCCTATTGACTTTGTTAGGGCACACAGGGCCCTCGGACCCAAAGGCCCGCCGGAGTCCCCCCCAAGGGATGTGGTGTGCTGTCTACTGCACTTTCAAGTGAAGGAAGACATCCTGAAAAGCGCTAGGGATAAAAAACAAATCCTCCACAATGGCGCGGAAATACAACTATATCCGTACTTAGCTCCCGCGACACTGGCGTATCGCCGGGCCATGCGCCCGCTCACACGCATACTACAAACCAACAAGATCAGATATCGATGGAGCTTCCCCACTGGTATACAAATTACCACAAGCACTGGCTCCTTCACAGTGAAGAACGACGGCGATGTGAGAGACATTGTGCGGGAACTACAACTACCGCACATACAGCTGACATGGCCGGACCCGTTGGCCTTCTACGAGTTTTCACCCGAAGCACACCGCCAGACGCAGCAGCCCACCAGACCAAGAAGAACAAGACAGCAGACCACGCGCCCTACGGGCGCCAACATGTAAAGGACCGTGCACCGCCTACCTACCATCCCGGGGTCCCGCCTCAAACCACCCGTGAACTAGATACGTACTACCCTCTCCGACTATCGGGACCAGAGACAATGGACACACCGCCCTGACCCCTCTGAACCGCAAGTAAACCTCCCACGGGAGACACACCCAGTCACAATAGCAGAGAAGCACCGGGGGGAGCACCAAAAGCGCAGGAGCCCGGCCCTGCGGAGCCCTGTAGCCTACTGGACTGATTATGAACTTCTTATGATAACGCAAGGGGTGAATGAGAGTCGAGCAAAATCTGGTCCACATATCTATGTCTAGGGGAACAGGGGGGTGCCCACCCCCCTGGCTGGGCCCGGCCGCCGCCACCCGCCTGCCCTGTGACGAACCTCAGGGAGCAGGCGGGGGGTGGCGCTGGCGGGGCACACCCGGGGTGGGAGCATCGGTAAAGGAAAAAAGAGGGGGGGGAGACAGTTGCAATCGGGTCACACAGCCCAGAACCACCCGTAGAGCACTTACACACTATAGGTACGGGACAGGGGGGCACAGATAAGTAAGAGACCACCCGTGAGGGCACACCCAGATTGACTAAAACGAATCCGGCGACCATGGGACACGAATGCCTTCATCCTGACCCCGGATAAGGGTACCCCCAAACCTAGAGAGTGATAGGACAGGTAACTCGAAGGGACGAGGTTTACACACGCTAGATAAGCGAACCAGTGGGGGGCGGGGAGCTGGGGGTGGGGGAGGTAGATGTACGGCCTCGCACTATGATAGAAATGTCAGTTACTTGTTATCACCTGAGACCGGACCACAATAGAAGTGGTCAGCTCACACTCCCCGCTCCCTCACGGAGTGTCCTTCCTATACTCCATGCTCCAATCAGAAACCCCATCCAAGACACCCCTCTTCATGGGAAAATGGGAGGCTGCCCTTGGCAACAAGCTTACAGAAGCAGAATGGGAATCCATCTGCTACCTTACACACCACTGTTCCACTCACAGCAAAACACAGGAAACGGCCTACAAACTTCTAACACATTGGTATAGGACACCACATCTACTCCACCACGTAAACCCAGACCACTCCAGGCTATGCTGGAGATGTGAACGAGAGGTAGGCACCACGAAACACATTATTATTGTGGCCAGCCTAAGGCACACCTGTGCAATAATCATGCTGTCTAATCAGCATCTTGATATGCCACACCTGTGAGGTGGAAGAATTATCTTGGCAAAGGAGAAGTGCTCACTAACACAGATTTAGACAGATTTGTGAACAATATTTGAGAGAAATAGGCATTTTCTGTACATAGAAAAAGTCTTAGATCTTTGAGTTCAGCTCATGAAAAATGGGGGCTAAACAAAAGTGTTGCATTTATAATTTTGTTCAGTGTAAATAGACAGGATATATATACACTTTTGGAATTAATCTTTTATACATCTCTGTATGAATTCTCATTAAAAAAATAGTTAATCCTGGAAGTCGGCTCTGCCATTGCAGGCCAAACTTTGATCAGAATGATAATTTGACAGCGATTATCAATGTGACTTAAAGGAACACTATAGGGTCAGGAATACAAACATGTATTCCTGACCCTATACTGCAAAACCCACCATTTAGGTTGCTTACGCCCTCCTTCCCCCTTAGCCCCCTCAAAAGTTAATAAAATTCACCTTGTTTCCTAACTCCGCCCCCTTGGTGACCTCATCAGAATTCCACCCCCTTGGTGACCTAAAATCGACAAGGTGCAGGACCAAACACCATTTTGGCCAATCAGCACCTCCTCATAGAGATCCATTGAATCAATGCGTCTCTTATGAGGAAAATTTAGCGTCCCCATGCAGAGCATGGAGACACTGAACGGCAGTGCTGCCTACTGTGCAGCACTGAGCCAGGAAGCACCTCCAGTGGCCATCTGAGGAGTGTCCCTGTTCTCTGAAAAGGCAGTGTTTGCATGAAAATGCCTGCATATAATGATTATACTTACCAGAACAACTACATTAAGCTGTAGTTGTTCTGGGGACTATAGTGTCCCTTTAATATGAATATTCTCATGGTGAGAATCCGGGTAAGGGACCCGCTGACAGCTCTCCTAGCCAGACCTTTTCATCTCCTTCATCTCTTTTCTTTCTCTATCCCTATCATCTGTCTAATCTATCGTTTTACTATGAACGTGTCATCTTCTCCTGTTTAATTTCCTTTCTCTAGATAAATGCATAGAGGTTTAAAATAAATTAAAGACAATTATTTCTTCTGTCTGAATTCATGGGTGAAAATAATTAGGATATGACAAATTTTGAGTTTAACTCCACTAAGCTAAACAACCAGGAAATAACAGAAATCTGAAATGTGCACTTTTTGTAAAATTAAGACACTCACTCTCTTCACACATAAATATCTTTAGCAAGCTAGTTCTTTGGGTGTTTTGAGTGTTTCTTTCATGCATAAAGCATTAATGTATCTCTTTATCCCAGGGCTTACTCAAAGGCCACAAACCTCATGTGTTTACGTACCCTACACACAAATACTTTCACCTAGCAATGCCTTTCATTGCCACCAACCTTTGGTACTTTGACTCTCTACCTTCACTTAAGGCCACTAACATCATGCTTTGGCTCTAACCTTTAACCAGCCATACCCTTCAAAGCCTCCAACCTCATTCTTTGACTTTGATGCTTTAAATGCTTCCGTCAGTGCTATTAAACAGTGCTATTCAGCCAAGTGCTTCATCCAGAACCACATACCTCATACTTCACCCTCAATCGAAAGTTATCAACCTTATGTGTTGTCTTTCCCATTAGCCAATGACATCCTTCAAGACTATAAAACTCATGAGCAGCCACTTCCTTCAATCAAACACTTTCTCCAAAGCCACCAACCTCATGTTCATCCCAAAACCCTCTGTGTCCACCAACCTCCTACTCTGACCCTTTGTCTTTACCCGATGTAATCAATATTGAACCTCTGAACCACACCCTCCAAGACCACTAAGCACCACCCACTGCCTCTGTTTCTTTAATTCCCTCAGTCCCATTGTAGTACATTTTAGTAAAAAACGACTTGTGTTCATGTTATGATACAGTGAATTGTGGCCAAATGGATCAAAAGTTCAATGTTTAGGCTCTAAATAAAAAAAAAATGTGGGGGGCGGGGCCTGACCGCTGCAGGGAGAGGACGCAGACCTGGTTAGCTCCTGCCCTGCAGCAACAATTAAGCTGAATTCAACCACCTAAACGGGACCTAATCGGCCCAAAAAGGCTACCAACCGGCAGGTGACATCAAGGGGCACACAACCATGCCACCCAAACGACAGAATTGGTATACACCACCTGCCCTTCCTATGAGGCCTACACGCGTGGTCGGCGCGCGGGAGACGGCCGCTCCCCCGCTGACCCCCACGGCTGGCAAGCGGAGACCAGACCCTCGTTTCCCCCCCCTCTGGACCGGTGGGGGTTATCCCGGTTTACCCTCGAGAGACCCTGGCACGACCCGGCGAGAAAGCTGAGGAGACACAGGGTCCGACAACAAGCGATGGCACTACACCTAAAATGGCGGAGACCGCATGCTCCCCCTGTACTCACAGCGAGCAGCAAGACATAGGGCACCGGCTGGACAGGGCCTTCCAAGATTTCTGGGACAAGCTGGAAGCCCTTATGTTCCCGGAGAGCACTAGGGCAGTGCCTGCCATCAAGCCACATACACACCCAAACGAGACCGCACGGGGGCAGGCACAGACATCCCCAGTAGAAGGGCCGCAGCAGCGAGACACTCGCCAGCAGCAGGAGACCGAGGACCGGTCAGATGGCAATAGGAGGAGGCAAGTAATCGAGCAGAGGCACACTAACCTGACCTCCCACCAGCCTCACAGTGAGGGCTTGTCCCCAATGAACAAGGCAGAAGTGCTAGAGGAGAGGGAGACCTTACAGCATGTACCCCCACCAGCGACCGTTAACTTTACCGCCAAGTACAGCGCACTTACAGCGGAGACTTTACACGCACGTCCTGCAGTGAAGCCACAACAGCACCAAGTACAAGCCAGAGAGCTCACCTCAACGGCAGTACCAGGGAGTACCCCTCCAGCGACAGTCCCTACCTGTAGATCCACAATAAATCGGGAAAGCCTGCAATGCTCAGCTTGGAAACAGGACTCTGTGCACCTCCGGTCGGGAATTGGTTAACCTGTCCTCACCGCATGGACTTAATGGCCATCCACCTTACCCACTGTCAATCAGGGGATATGGCACTCAATTCACCTGGAAAATGAACGCTATCCTGTCTCTCACCACCTTTTATTTTCTCATGTGATGCACATGTACAGCATATACAGTACTGGCAAGTATACACCCACATCTCATTCAGCGTGTCCTAAAGTACACAACATAATGCTACCTGTATTGCTCTACTTTACTTTAGAAGGCACCCATATGTGGAATACCACGGCACAAACAGCTCTTAGGTGAAATGGTGTCTCACTGTGTGCTCATAGATAAATGCTACATACCTTGCCAAGCTACTCACACACATGAATAAGCCTGTTAGCTAATTGTCTTAATCGACTTGATGTTTTCTTTAATCTAAGTCTCAACCTTCTCATATATTCACACAAGTTTAGGTGACCCACACTGACCGCTTCATATGTATTGTCGTAATGTGTAACATGTCTGCTTAATTTACAATCAGGACAATTTTACATGTCTCAGCCTAGCATCTGACACAGCATATTAATCTACTGCGTAGAAAACAAAAGCGTTGTTTTTATATGTTATGTTTCTCAATCTCTCTAAGCTATGTACATCATTAATGTTTTATCCTGTTTATATAACTACTAAAAAAAAAAGTGCAATGTTAATAATGCCATGTAACAATGCGTGTTTGCAAACTTGAATGCACCAGCTATTGTGGCAGTGTAAATTCACATGTTAATCTTATGCACGAACAAAATAAAGAATTAAAAAAAAAAAAAAAATGTAATTCACGGTGTAAAAATATTATACTGGTGCTTATTTAAGAAATTGTTGTAATCTTTGAAAACCCTGATAAAGACATAATTAGTAGATATATGTGCATTTTACAGAAAACATGATGCACCAACAGCATAACCTTAGTGTTTTAGGATCTTCCCTCTTATAATTTTACAGTCTTTATTTTGCATTTCTAATCGGATATGATGTTTAAGAAATCTTCTTCAAGCAGGTTCCCTCCTCACATTTTGTTCCACCATGTATGTAACAGGTTGTGTCTCCGGCTACGTGTATGTTGATCTTCGCCATTATACAGTGTTGCCGAATATGTTGCCACCTTATTAACAGCCATGTACTCGTAATTTGCTAATTCTGCATTTATCTTTTATTTCTCAGGTATATACAGGGTGCCTCGTCCCCCAAGGATATGGTGATCATTGTTGATGTGTAAGTAGAAAGTATGTGTGTTTAGAAAGGTATAGCTTCCTATTGCACATTGTCCACGTGTCCGGATCATGTGATTGCTGTGCAGTGACAGGCTTATTGTGTGTGATGCAAATGTTAGAAATCTGTATAATCTCTATTTTTTATGTGGGGATCACTTGTGTTTAATGGCACACCCAGAAATGAGCATTTAGGGGTCCTTTCTGCACGTATGGAAACATTTGACTTAAATACATAAAAAAGAATAATGATTTTCATTAACAATGAAACAGCTGTCTATGAGTGGTTCACTGGCTTTGCATCTTTTCCCGAGTTGTGTTTCAAAGCTGTTGTATACAGCAAACACAGATTTAAAGGAATCCATGTTTAACCCCTTAAGGACCAAACTTCTGGAATAAAAGGGAATCATGACATCTCACACATGTCATGTGTCCTTAAGGGGTTAAAAAGGAATGAGACAAAAATGTGATTCTTTGTTAAACTGATTTGCATATGGCCACCCAGAATCCTTTGCGGTAGTAACATCACTGCAAATTTGTGATTTCTGTGGCAAAAGCAAATCTTATGGCTTGACTGATGTGCAGATTTTTGTTTAACATTGTATTGACTAATAAATAATAATATAGACTAATTGTTAATATAGACGATTCTATATAGTTCTTGTTCAGTGTTTGTTTATACTCTGGATGTAATTTAAAAATGATCCATTGTTTTCAGCAAAACACTAATTTCTGCCACTATGGGCAGTAACCATTTCCAACCATACTGCAATACCCACATTGTCGCAATTGTGGTAGCACACATGAAACTCAGTACAAATTGCAATACCTTTACACTTTATCACCCAGAGTAACACTATTACCATAATAGCCACAGCACACATGTTAACACTCACTGCACACACTACCTCTGTCACTGCAGTAGTCAGTGCATATCCTGTGACACTTAATGTAGCAACCTCTGCACTCACTGCAATCCTCAAATTTTAACAAACACTAAACCACATCATTTTACTTCAGCAATCTCTATATACTCTGCACATATTACAGTAACTAGAATAATTGTTCAAAACACTACAGAAACCACAACATACCCATAGTCCATCACACTCTTTAATGTCTGAACCAACTACCGGTTTAAATCAATCATTTTACAAACTTCAAGTTTAAAAATTGCAAAATTTAGGAATTAGTAGTCACAGCTGGGCTGTTTTACTCTTAATTTTACAATATGATTTTCAATTCACTAACATTTGCGGTCTTGTGGAAAAAAACTCTTAATGTTTCCATTAACCCGATTTGTAACATTTCAAAGGTATTCTTTGAAAATTACATGCACCAGGCTTATAGATGGGGGTTCATTCTGAAAGGATTACTCCAAGTGGTCATGGCAGTAGGAATCTGTATGCGTAGTCTTTCTGCTTGAAAGGCTGCACAGATAGAGATATTTGCAGTTTTGTGTTGGAGGCTAGTTACTCTCCATGAACACGTGACTTCTGGACTGCCTAATGTTAAATCTGGGCAACAAATACATCTGTCGTCAGCACGCACTGCGCACTGACAACAGACTTTCTACTATTGCAGGTAGCACTGGGAACGCGCCTGCAAAGGGAAGCCTCTGTCTCACATCCCTCCCTACCTCTCTCTATTTCCTGAATTGTTCTGTTTTTATTAATTTTTTACTTAATCCCCTCCCTCTCTTGTCCACTTCCCACTCCCTCCCATCCCTGGTACTATGGGCTCGGTGAAATGGTCCAATCAAATACTTCTCTATGAGAAACATTTGATTGGACTTATCGAGGGAAAGTTTGATGTCAGACGGGGAGGGGGCATGGACTGGAGAACATTGTGAGAAGCTTCGCCCTGCGCTGGACTACAGTTACGTTTTATATTATTTAGGAAGTGTTTCTACTGTGAATTGGGGGGGGGGGGGGGGGGATGAGGATACACTTAGCAAATAATGCCCAATATAGAATTTTAAAATCAATAACACATTTTGAATAAAAGGGACAATTTAAGCTCTACCGGCTTGCTGGTAACTGATCGCAACAAGCTTAGAAATGAGACGCTTAGAGTGCTGTAGAATGTAGTGATGCATTATCAGTATAATACCATTCCCACTTCATGATGTTTGCTGCTCATGTTGCAAACCTTTCAATGCTTACACTGCATCAATCACTCTGCACAACTCTACTCTTACTGCACAACCTGCATCTCTTTCACTACACAACCTGCAACATACTAACAATGTACACTGCGCAAGGGACGATACACAAACTTTCTTGTGCACTCTTCTGAGAGATATGCAGTCTACTTACTTTGCCTCTCTTTATGCTCGCAGACACACATTGTAATTCTCCAAAAAAACTGATCATTTCCATAAACCCTCCTCCTGCTATCATCACATAATGCTTGCTTCTGTAAAACCTGACAATTTTGACAGTAAACCTGCACCCGATTCCACCACACCATGCTCCTCTGCTTCTGCCTTTTTCCCACTGCCATCACACTGGCCCCACTGCCATCTAATCTCCCCAGCTACCATGCTCTGTCAGTTTGGTGCCCCTCAGCCAAATTGACAGATATCATTTGTAAATCCATTGTAAACTCAGTGTATAGCTGTACATTGCAGGATATACTGTAGCTGTGTATGTGCTTTGCAGCAGTGGCAGTGTGAGCGGTCTGACCCTGAAACTCATGAAGACATCTGTCATGGAGATGTTGGACACTCTGTCTGATGACGACTATGTGACTGTTGCCTCTGTGAGTTACCCAGTCCTTGTATGTTCCCTCACTGCCATCCCAACCAACTGCCACCTTCCTTATTCCATCAGACCTCCACCCATACTACCTCCATAACTCCATCCTGCATAGAATGTCTTGTCCTCGTGTTCCTACGTACGCTAATCATTTCTCTGTGCTCGTAACTCTGATTTGCCTCTTTGCTGACATTGTCCATTTCTAGTTCCATGAGAAGGCGGAACCCGTGTCCTGCTTTCGACAGCTTGTTCAGGCCAATGTCAGGAACAAGAAGGTGATAAAAGAAGCCGTGCAAGACATGGTGGCCAGAGGCACAACGGACTATAAGGCTGGCTTTGAGTATGCATTTAACCAGCTGCAGAATGTGAGTGAAACATAGACATTGTGTATAAGGAATGAAACCAAGGTACTAAGGGAAACTACAAGAAACAATTAGAATATTAATAAAGATGGTGGGCTAATCTCACATGGGAGGTAATTTCTAAACAAGAAGTTCTGCATAAATGTGAAGGTATCTTTACACTATCACATGGGCAATCTTCCTATTACAGACAAATGTCACTCGTGCCAACTGTAACAAAATGATCATGATGTTCACGGATGGTGGAGAGGATCGGGTACAAGATGTTTTTGAAAAATACAACTGGCCAAATAAGACCGTAAGTAAATACGGAACTGGATCTGTGTGTGTGGTTTATAACAAAGAGAAGATAGACTATCTAATGGCTAAATAGACTTACAAGATCTTTATTGGATAATAGTCTAATTATAATGTAGATTCAGGCCATTCTGGTCATGTTAAGTGGTACATTCTGAATTCAGAATTTTGAAGTATTTGTACAGAGGCAGTGGGCTTTAGGTGCTTGCCAATGGACTAAATCTCCTGCTTTCTTATGGGGCAGAGAGTGTGTTGAGGAGTTTCTGATAACTCATTCCTTTTTTTAATGTCTAATACCCACGTCACTACTGCCTTTGGCAAGTAAGCTTATATATGGCACCAAGATTGGGAGCAATTTGTCGGTTGCCACACATCCGTACCTACAAACTCCCTGTCATGAGAGAGTATGCAGTATTCAGTAGGAACAAAAGAAGTGTAACGTTATGAATGACCCACTTTGTGTTTTGACACTGTTTCTGTCTGTCTTATACTATTCTTCCGTTAGGTACGAGTGTTCACGTTCTCAGTCGGGCAGCATAATTATGATGTAACACCTCTACAATGGATGGCCTGTGCCAATAAGGGTAAAGTAGAATTCGCTTTGTATGTGTGATATTTATATCTTTAAATAAAGAACAATTCAGCTAGTATGTATGCAAAAACTTAAAATACAGATTGAGGTATATACATATGTATATCTTATATTTGGGCATATGTGTGTCTATACATATATATATGTATTGTATGTGAGACATATGTGAATTCAAATGTTTAATTATTGGCAACTATATATACATACCAATTAAATTGTGCAGTGCAGCAACCCTCCACGCAGAACCTCAACTGACACTCCCTCACATCACAAGGGCACACCTGAGAGCCCATCTCCTAGAGACACCACACACTCAAAACTCCTCTCGGAAGCACTCACAAAAATCTATCCCTTGTTATCATACGTACAAAAATGTTGACAAGCCTGTTGTATATCTTTCAATATTACTCTTGTTATGAAAAAAAAAAGTGCAGCACACCATGACTATGCTAAACAAAACATTATCAATCTCTCTGTAACGCCATGTAATATTACCGAAATGTATACTCAACTCTGCACTCAAAAATAAAGAATTATAAAAAAAATAAATTGTGCTGTGCAATCTCATTGTAAGCTATGTCCATATGCATGTTTGCACACTATTTTTTTATATATTTCAACATTTTACAGGTTACTATTTTGAAATTCCATCTATTGGAGCAATTCGAATAAACACTCAGGTGAGAGAATCTGACTTTATGGTTCATGTGCTTTACCCATATAAATGTATGATTCGTTTTAACTCCAAAATCTTGATTTTGGACCAAAGATGAGACTTAAATCTGTTATAAAATTTCCCATTTATTTAATTGGGAGAATTATTATTCAGACATGGGCTAATGAAATATAGCCCTAATCGAGAAATTTAGATATAATTGTCATTGCTAACGTTTTTTCTGTTTTCTGGGTCCTTTTTTTTTTTTTACTTTGTCAAACGCTGATGCCTATAGAGAATAGCAGTCTCCAAATAGGTTAACATCATAGATGGCAAACAGCCTGGAAACTTTATATCTTGCAATGGCCTGGCCACTCTTCACTGGCTTGGGAGTGATTGCTGGAGCTGAAATGTAGCCATTTTGTAACCTGCAATACAGTTTTTTTTTTTTTACGTTTGTCTCTTTGATTTAGTGCTGAATTTATTGTATCTCATTTTGGATTAAACATATAGTTTTAAGGGTTTCATATAGTTTGGGGTGTCAGATTTCTTTTTTCTTATTGATCTCATGCTGCTAGTAATCTGTTGCTATCTCACAGGAGTATCTTGATGTCCTTGGGCGCCCAATGGTTCTAGCTGGTAATGAAGCCAAACAGGTTCAGTGGACAAATGTCTATCAGGATGCACTGGTAAGAGGTGAAAGATGTGTGACTTTATTGCTGAAACTTCTTCCAGGTTCTCAAATTCTACCAGCACACAGCGATAGACCTCGGACATCATCATGGGGAAATAGAATATCCCACCACTGGCTATCCGACTTCCTGCTCTCTGCTGTGCATTTTATCACAAATTATCCTTCCTAATGTACAAACAGCCCGCTAATAATTCACAAACACCAGTTGCAAGTGCTGCACACACTAGTCCACACATCTCCATACCATCTACAACACTTAAAGGGACACTCTACCGTCCAAATACAAATTCAATAAAAAATCACTGCTTATTATTTATACCCCAAGTGAAAACTTGTATGCATTTAATAATGCATTTTTTTCATTGGAGTTGTATCTAAAAACAGCTTGCAGAACCTGCAAATCCCTTGTCTGCTGCCTTTGCAGGTCCTTCTCTTCTAACCCTGCCCAGACTTTCTGTGGCTGTCCAATCACATATTTCTCAGTGTAGCTCAATGAAAAGTCTTTGTAAGGCAGGTGCTCTGGGCAATTGCTGCCACTTAAAATTAGTGCAGTACAGTGTTAACCAAACCATGATGTAACAGAACGTGTTAGTCTTGTTAAATACATATCCACCTTACACAAACAATGTCATTACCATGTAAAACAACCAACAGTTTGACACTAACATGTTCAAAATATGTTAATCACAGTTCCACCATTGTAGTACATCCCTGCATCACAATATACAGAGATATTGCTGGATTGCAGAAACACCAGAGGCTTCAGAATATTCAGAGTACATTTTATGAGTTCTCTGACATATGTTGACTTAAGCCCCTCCTAAAACTTGCTCTATGCTATGCCTGAAGTCCAACTCTAAACCCTAATGTGTTGTGTAAATTTTAATGTGACAAAACACTGAGTATTATATGAACTTATATTTTCACACTTCACACTTGTTGTAATAAAGGAACACTTTAGCGTTAGGAATACAAACCTTAAAGGGACACTATAGCCACCAGAAAAACTACAGCTAAATGTAGTTGTTCTGATGTCTACAGCCTGTCCCTGCAGGCCTTTTACTGTAGACACCGCCTTTGCAGAGAAACGGCAGTGTTAACAATTCTGTATAGTAACACCTCTAGGGCCAGTCACTCAGACAGCCACTAGGAGTTCCTGCGTCAGCACTGACGTTCAGTGTATCCACGCTCTGCATGGAGAAGCTGAATGTTCCCCGTAGAGAAGCATTGATTCAATGCATCTCTATAAAGAGTTGCTGATTGGCGCAGCACCCTGTTTGCTGTGCATGTGCAATAGCGTCCCAAGGCTTTCCTATGGGAAAACATTGGATTGGCTAAGATCATCAAGTTTGATCATCTCAGTCAAGGAGGCAGGGTTGTGAAAGGGCCAGCCTCGACGAGTCTGGTGCTGGAAATTATGTGAGTAAACTCACCTTTTTAACAGGGACAAGGAAGGCATAACACCTAAACAGTACTTTTAGAACTATACATATATTCCTGACACTATTGTGTTTGTTTAATACTAACAATAATTGTAATTGCAGAGTTAAATGACAGCACCATGGCACCAAGAACATATTATTGAGAGGAAGTGGTCTAGGTGACTGAAGTGGTCCTTTTATCCCAAGTCGTGCTATTTTAACCCTTCACCCCAGTGCATTAAAACCCTGCAACTACAGCAATACTGCACATTAAGCTGTGTATTCAACTCTGAATACGGTGCACTGTCAACAGTTTTATAATTAGAGGTGTTATTTCTCTCTCGGCATTACCAGTGACTCAGGACTAACAATAAAATGGGCCAAAAAAGACTTGGGGCATTTTAGGACCACACTCTGTTCTCTGACCCCTACCAGCCCCCAGCAACACTCCTGACAAGATCATATTCAATATGTTGACTCCTCCTCTGAACATTGACATAAATATGACCATGCTCGCTTGTTTGTCCTTGTGCTTATTTCCCCATCTTATAAACTGAAATAGAGATGTTTGATACATCTGATAATTTTGTGAGTGCCAAATTAAACAGGCCTCCTTTGTACATCTTCCTTTACTCCCCCTCCTTTCTCTTTTGCCCTTTCTTTTCTTTTTATTACTCCTTATTAGTCTATATTTGTCCTGATTCTTTTTGTTTACGCATTTTCCTGTTCACCTCTCCATTTGTACTTGTGTGTTTTCTCTTCCTGCCTTACTTTTTTTTATTTGTTTCTTCTACATACCTTTCATTTTCTAATTCTCATTATTTTCTGGCTCAGTCATTAATTTTGTTCTAATGCTTCTATAATTCCTCTTATCTGAATTAGTTCTCTTTCTTACCATGCTACAGATTGTATTACCCCTCCAATACTCTTTTTTTTCTTTTCTTTTTTTCTAGGGTCTTGGGTTAGTTGTTACTGGAACACTGCCTGTATTCAACCTTACTGAGGACCCTTATAGTGGGAAGGTAAGTGCCAAGAACTAGGAGCATGGGCCTAATTCCATCACAAGAGTATCTATGCTTGGATCATACCATTATGAGGTTTCAAATGGTGTTTACACGTGTACAGTACTCAGTTAGGTTGCTTTTCTCAGTTCTTTGTCCAACTGCAAACTCTGCATAAACATGTCTGAGAACTCATCAGACAGTATGGACTGCAGACTAATGGCATGTTGTGTATGAATTCAGCTGAGAAACTACTCAAAAACATTTGGATTTTCATCCAACAGTTATCATCTCTTCAGTAAATATAATTGACTCCAAAATGAGGTCCCCAACTGTTGTGCTCAATGATGACGAATAGGGGACGGACCGAACAGCGCGTGTGTCCGCGACCGCGAACACGCTATGTTCGCCGGCGAACGGTTCCCGGCGAACTGTTCAGGACATCACTAGTCATTGGTTTTAATATAAAAAAATGTAAAAACAAAATATAAAAACCAAAATTATGTAGGTTTTTTTTCCTTCATATTTTCACTTAGAAATCATCTGCTAACTGTTCCACCCTGTTGGATGGCTGTCTCCCTTGCTGCCCTGTTATTTATTTGTACCCCACCTCCTCTAGACTGTAAGCTCGTTTGAGCAGGCCCTCATCTACCTATTGTTCCTGTGTCACTGTGTAATTGTCTCATTTATTGTAAATTTCTCCCCCTTTCGTAGTATTGTAAAGCGCTGCGGAATTAGTTGGCGTTATATAAATACCAATATTAATAATAATAATACCAATAATAATGGTAATGTGCACACCACGTGACCAATCTGTAGTTTATATTTAAAAAAAAAAAATCTGTGTGATATTTATGTTGTTTTCTGACAGTTGATGCAGAAAGCCTAGCTGTAATATTGAAGTAAATGAAATTACAGAGGGAAACTGAGTGGCATTGAATGGGTGTGGGAGGAATAAATGTCACCTTGACCTAGTGAAACGATTAAACACAGTTAGAGGTATATTTTCTAAAATGCAGCCTTTATGGAAACCTGTAGGCTACTACCCTTTTGAGTTTATTAGAGAATCCATTGTGAGTTGTTGAGTGCAAATGAACTTCAAGGTACACAATAGTGTCAGGAATACAAACGTGTTCCTCACACTATAGTGCTGGAATGCAGTATTAGATCCATTGCGCCCCTCTCCCAGAGATTAAAGGTGATTTTACTTACATTTTCTTCCATGCCACACCAGCCTCACCATGGCAGGCTTTGTGTCTGTGGCTGAGATTATCAATTTTGATGATTTCAGCCAATCCAGTACTTTCCATTATGAAAGCATTGGGAGGCTACTCCGTATGTGCAGCAAAACACCATGCTGCACCCAAGAACATCTCTTCATAGAGGTGAATTGAGCCAATGCATCTCTATAGGGAAGGTTCAGCGCCTTCATGCAGAACGTGGAGACACTAAACACCAGTGCCGCACACTGTGCATTACTGACACAGGAAGTGACGGCCACTAGAGGTGTAGTTAGCCAGCAATATACTTGTCTCTGTGAGGGAGCTTTGTATTACAAGCACTGTAGTAACCCTTTAAACTGTAGTGGTTCTGGTGATTATAGTGTCCATATCAGTTTCCCAACTTAGTGCTCAGTGCGTATTGAAGACACATGTTTTGACTGACTCACATTCCTTGGTTGCCACAGAATTGGCTCAAGTTTATGCTAAATAAAATTTTAACTAAAGGAAATTGTTCCCTAAAAAATATTATTTCCTTTAAAGTGGAACATTCGGAACATTCAAAACTAAAAAAAAAAAAAAAAAAAGTACTTTCGATGTGTTGTAGATTATGATAATATAGTGAAATGTTCAAGGTTGTAATGGCCGTAGCCCTTTAGTTGAAATACATATTTTTTCTTGTTGCTGGTCCATGTGAGCTGCTGTGTTCTCTTAGTATGTTACAGACTGCAGTGTGTCTGTTTAGAACACTGGTAGCAGCTTGATACTCACTCTCTGCAGTTTCTCCATGTGTGTCACATCCTGTCATTATTTTTTAAACAATTTCCTTTGACACATTAAATAATATGGCAGTTTTTATGCCTGATCACTCACAATTTGGATGCCAACTATTTGGCTACTCTGCAGCAGTGTTAAAGGAACACTCCAAGCACCTAGTAGTCAGTATAGCTTGCTATAGTAGTTATTGTACCAGGAGTGCCCTGGCAATCCCCACCCACCTTTTTACCTAGGTATCGCCAGTCCCTGCTCATCTCCACAATAAATGCCAGACAGCATTAAATTCCCTAATTAAAAAGTCAAACCATTCAAAACTGGTTTGACAACTTAGAATAACGGGGGTCACCAAGGTACTCTTAGCACCATAAATACTACAGTGAGCTGTAGTGGTATGACAAAGTTTTTTTAATGTGATGTTATCTATATTATGCCCTACTGTGAGTTCTTTGATGTCACACAAAATGTTTGCACAAAGAAAGGCAATCGGGAATTTCTAAACTGCTCTGTAGACTATAATTCACAGTATGCTTGACTAGCCTGCTATATTTCTGACATAATGGGAGTAACATGTCAAATCAGCCATCTTCCATACATTAGATAGATGTAAAGCACAACACTTACCGTATTTTTCGCTCCATAAGACGCACCACACCATAAGACGCACCTAGTTTTTAGAGGAAGAAACCCAGAAAAAAAATATTCTGAACAAACTATCCCATAGTGTTTCTTACTATGGGACAGTTTGTTCAGAATATTTTTTTTTCTCCCCTGTCCCATAGTGTTCTCCCCCCCCGCCCATAGTGTTCTCCCCCCCCTCCCATAGTGTTCTCCCACCCTCTCTCCCATAGTCTTCTCCTCTCTCCCATAGTCTTCTCCCGCCCCCTCCCATAGTCTTCTCCTCTCTCCCATAGTCTTCTCCCCCCATAGTCTTCTCCTCTCTCCCATAGTCTTCTCATCTCTCCCATAGTCTTCTCCTCTGTCCCATAGTCTTCTCCTCTCTCCCATAGTCTTCTCCCCCCCCTCCCATAGTCTTCTCCCCCCTCCTCCCATAGTCTTCTCCCCCCTCCTCCCGTAGTCTTCTCCCCCCCTCCCATAGTCTTCTCCCCCTTTCCCATAGTCCCCCCCCCTCCCATAGTGTTCTCTCCTCTCCCATACTGTCCCCCCCCCCACTGTCCCATAATTACTTACCTGTCTTGTAGCGTTGGCCAGCCTTATAGCGCGTAACGCGGTACTGGAACTTCAATTTCAGTTTCTGGTTTCTGGCGGGACTGAAAGGAAGTGCGCACTCAGTGTGCACACTTCCTTTTAGTCCCGCCGGAACCTGAAATTGAAGTTCCTGTACCGCGGTGCCTGCTGTAAGGCCGGCCCACGCTACAAGACAGGTAAGTAAACCTTCACATTCGCTCTATAAGACGCACAGACATTTCCCCTCACTTTTGAGGGGGAAAAAAGTGCGTCTTATGGAGCGAAAAATACGGTAATTGTGATCTGCTATTTTTTTCCTTCAATTTAACACTCACCCTGCTCTTTCCTCTCCTCTCAGAATCAGCTGATTCTTGGTGTAATGGGGATTGATGTGGCATTGGATGATATACACCGATTGATGCCAAGATACAGCGTGAGTAACTTGTCTGAAAATGAACCTATAATGCTTAAATGGGGGAGTTGATGAGCAAGCATAGCAATGTTTATTTTGGAGCAGGATGTATTTAGAACATGTGAAGAAAGGACTCAGGTTCTGTTGGGTGGAATTCTGTTTGTAGACTGCTTACAGG
This sequence comes from Pelobates fuscus, assembly GCF_036172605.1. NCBI lineage: Eukaryota > Metazoa > Chordata > Amphibia > Anura > Pelobatidae > Pelobates > Pelobates fuscus. The sequence goes on from NC_086323.1 coordinate 128,270,754, forward strand.
ATTTGGGTTGATGCTAGATAGTATATCAGAGGATACTTGGGGCTGTATTAGCATAGGCTTTTAAACATGCTTTAACAAGTGTTTCTTATTTTAGTTGGGGGCCAACGGTTACATGTTTGCGATCGATCTGAATGGATATGTTCTGCTTCATCCCAACTTGAAGCCACAAGTAAGACTCAAGCATGATGTGCACACACCCTACAAAGTTCATCAAAGTGTGTCTTCTCATTTCTATTCTATTTCTTATTTCTGTACCTTCTCTTCTCTTCTACTGGAATTACTAGACCGATGTTTCCCCAACCCTTAATTCATACCCAGCTTACTGAAGGTTGCTACCCACAATTATTTCTTTACTCCATCCTGAAACTAAACAGTTTTTCATGAGATTCACTACCAGGTTCCTTATGCCATCTAGTTCATGTATTTTTATTATCCATGTGCCATTGTGAAACACTTATAATTCTTCTAAATGTTTCCTTCTCTTCTGTACTTTGACTTTTTTTTAGGTCATCAATTTCCAAGAGCCAGTTACGTTGGACTTTTTGGATGCTGAGTTAGAAGATGAAAATAAAGAGGAGGTGAGTGCTACACTACTAGCTACAATATACAATCACTTCTTTTATTTCCATGATTTTTTTCCCTCGTCTGTCTATCCCTCTTATTGTCATCTCTCAATAGTCTCTGCTCTCCTCAGCCTCTCTTACACTCTAGATTGTCTTGTCTCTCAAAGCTCTTCCCCTTCTCTATTTCTCTTGCCCGGTTGTATCGGTGTGTTTCCCCTCCCCTCTTCATCTCTCTGCTATCAATTCCTATTGTTCTCGCCTTCTGTGTTTTTCAGATACGCAGGAATATGATCGATGGGAAGGAAGGCCACCAGTTAATTCGTACACTGGTGAAATCGCTGGATGAGGTAAAGCTGCAAGTGGTGTGTGCTTTGTATAAGGATTATAGTTGGAATGTTTGCTGTACTGAATCTTTTATTTCCTTTCCTGCAGAGATATATTGATGAATCTGAAAGAACGTACACTTGGGCCCCAATACATAGTACAAACTACAGGTGAGAAAGTGGAGGGACTCATTTTAAATATGTATAGACAATTGAATTGTGTTGCTGGTGAGGATCTTGAGACGAACACACACACAATATCAGATGGACATGTTGGGAGGGGAAAATTGCCTTTCAGGGAGAAAACAGAACTAAGAGAGAGAGAGGTACTTCTTTAGCCGCAATCCCATAATGCACCACTCTTTTCAATTTACAGTATGTGGATGCCATCTTGTGGGGAGATGTAATAACAGCACCAATTTTAGTTGTCACTCACAAATAAAGGGATAGAAACCCCTTAAGATTAAAAGATGTCATATATGTTTAGTCTCTTAAATACAGATTATTTGCCAGTCCTCTTATCCCAAACTGCCAAAAATATATAGATTTGTTTTAGACAGATCCTTTTATATTCTTGTCATCTATAAGTTGTCTTAATTATTTAATATGAAGGGCTCGATACAAGGGCTTCAGGAACCTTCATTACGAAGATAGACATTGTTACATTTCCCTGTTCCATCTACGTGTGTACATTAGCGAACACTTCTATTATGTTGCAAACCAATGTAAAATAAAATTTAGATCATGAAGCCCCACTTACCTCCCATTGCTCCAGTGCTGACAGTCAGCCTGCATAGAAACAAATGTCTCTGCCAAGACTCTGCCCTGTCCGTTTGTATCTCTACAGAAGGTCTACTCGTGGTGCTAGAGGGGAGAGAGGGATGGTTCTAAGAGTGTACACTTACATACACACATAATGTTTACGCCCTGGTGATATTTCTATGAAGTTGTTTTCATAATAATTCCTTCCTGTTTTTACATATGCTTATATGAGCTATAATATTTGACCATATTATTTATTTATATTGTCACACCTTCTGCATGCTACGAAATTAGATTTTTTTATATATTTTGAACTGTTTTAATTTCTGTCTGATATATTGTAAATAACAGATATTATATAACATCTGGAACATTTTACAGTACACAGCAAGTAATGCCTGTATAGTGGTAGCAGAGGTTAAAGGCAATTATTTGTGATACAGTTGCTTCCACAACACATACTTTTTTGAATGTTTGGGGTGATGATGTTTTTGCTCTGAGCATTTAATCTTCAATATATATGTTAGCTAGGTCGTCATTCTTCATGGTATATAATAGAGCTTTGGTCACTATCCACATGTACAGCTACTGGCTCCTTGCTTATAAAGTTGTAGTAACATTTTCTTTCTCCCTCCCTTCTTGCCTTATGTTCCCCCACCCTTCACACCCTGTTCTTCAACTTCTGTCTCCTTTCTTTCTTTTCTACCTCCTACCTCCCTACCTACCTGCACCTACCCACCTTGATCCCCCATCTCCCTTCCATACTTTCCTCCCCATTTTCTTTCCCTTGCATCTACAAATTTCTCTTGTTTTTATTTTTATTTCCCTCTGTCTTTATTTTCTGCTCTCCTTTTCCTGCTCTCCTTGCAGCCTGGGTCTGGTGTTACCTTTGTACAGCTCCTTTTACCTCCGTGCTAATCTGAGCGATCAGATTCTACAGGTGCAGTGTAAGTTCCCCTATGCTTGTGTGTTCCCCCAAATTTCCTCTACCCAGCTCCCCCTCTCCCTGCTAACGCCTATCTCTGGCCATCTCCCACATGTGACACTGTGGAGGGGGGCTGTTTGATGGGTAAAAGCCGGAGTTGCCGCAGCATGCAGAGCCCGGCAGAGTCTCTCAGACACTTGTTGCCTGTGAGGTTTGCATGACAATTCTCCTTTCATCTGAATCATAATGAGTGTCTTTTAGTTTGATTCATTCAGATTAATCTCTGGATCAGATACTGCTTCTGTCTCTTCCTTCCTGCTACTATCTCTGTCCATGAATCTCTGTATATCTCTTTCTCTCTTTCCCTGTAGCTTTCTCTCTCTTCTTGTATCTTGCACTGTCTTCTTCTGTTTTGATCTCTGACACATTACACTTAGTTCTAAGCCTCAATCACACTGTCATCCTCCCTTCTCCATGCTCTCTTCATTTCTACTCCACTTCTTGATGTGCTCGATTTCCCATTACATGTTTGCCTCCTATTGTTTTCCTCTCCCATTTCTTTTTTCTCATTCTTTCTCCCATTCTTTTTTACTAATCTTTCTTTTTACAGGTTACGTATCCCCCCCTAATTCCTATTCTCTCGTCTTCTTTCACTCTCCTTTTTTTATTTTTTTTCATTCTCCTTTGCAAATGTTACTGTTTTAACCTTTCTTTTCACACGCTTTTTATTTCATGTTCTGTCTCTGTATCACTAAGTCACTACATCATCCTTTCCATCCTCAGATCTAGATAATATTTCCCCTTTTGGTCTTTCCAATCTAAGTTTCTTTTTCCACTTATATTGCATTCGTTTCTTGTGGCTGTGTTTCCAGTACCCACTATTTATAAGATTCGCCTCTCTTTTTTTTCACTCACCTCTTCTTCAAACGTTTCCTATCTCTGCTCCATACTTTGTTTTCAATTCTTTTTTCTTCTTGTTTTGTGTCGTGGACCTTTTTTTTCATCCTGTCATTCAAGCATCCATTCTATTGTATCCTTCTTTATTTATACTTTCGACACTTTATCTTTTCCATTACTTGATCTATTAAATTTTGTATTTATTTTTCAAATAGCTGCTATATTTTAATCCTCATAATCTGTCTCTCCATTCCTGACTTTCATTCGTTTTTCATCTGTAATCCTCACTTGGTCTTTCCATTGATCGCTAACTCAATTTTTCCTATTTTCCGGTTCTTTCGCTATTTGCATTCCTTACTACTCTTGGATTATTATATTATTCATCTCCAGTCTATTCTTTCTGTTTCATTTTGATAGGACGCACTCTTAGTCTCTTCATCTTCCGTCCATTCTTTTTATTTAGTCTTTTGTTATTCTGCCCAGATTTTCACTTACTTTTTATCTTATCAATCCTTTACTCTCCTCTAAATCTCTCAGGTCCAACATCCTTCAACACTGTTTTCATGTCCAGCTTTTACCATATCCACTTTTGTTTATGTGTATGATTCTCGGTAGGCTTCTCCCATCTTGATCATAGTGAGTGAAGAACATTTGCTCAAAGAGATGCATTCTGGAAATGACAGCATATTTGAAAACTGAAATATTGACTACACCCTAGAAACAGGCTTATTTCCATTGCAAAAGTTGTATCTCAAGGCAAAAGTCTCACCGGGAGTGCAGTCAGAAATAGCTGACCCAAGTTTGATAGAAGTACTTGAATGATCCATGGCATCCAGAACTTTAACTTTCATTAGAATCACCAAATGTTTCAGGAGATGCCTTATAATGTGTTGTTAAGGGCTTGTCCATTTGACAGGTATAAATATCAGTCTATTTATGTATTTGAATTTCCATTTTTCTAGCATATAGGCATCACACCCTAAATACATGATCCTTAGTGAGATGGAAAGTTTATCGTGGATTTTTGCAATAATGCACTCACAAGTTGGAATGTTCGCCTTGTTCTTACACCAGAACAGTCAGATGTATGCAGTCCAAGTCATATAGAGTACACAGTGATGCCAAAAGAGGAGAATGTTTCAGATACCTAAAAGCATCACTTTCTTGATTAATAAATCAAGGTGTACATACAGGCTCCCATTACCACTTTAATAAAAGTTAACTCTTTTTTTTCTCCTCATATCTCTGATGTTCTTTCCATTTTTTTTTTTGTTTCCTATCCCCATCTCTTAACATCTGCACTCTTTGTCCTTGATCTTATCTTCCACCCACCATCAGCTCCATGATCCTTTCCGAGGCGACCACCATGAATTGGTTACCATCTCTCCTCCCACCAATCTTTACTATTATATTCTCTTGCCTGAATCTCTCTCTCTCTCTTTCTTTCTCTCTCTCTCTGTCTTTTTCTCTTTTTCCATTTCTTTCTCGCTGCTTATGTTTCATGGTGTTTCTTGCCAAGATTTATTTTTATTCTGTTTTGTTTCAGTACAATTATGAAATACAATATTTTTATTCAATCAGCTCTTGAATAAAATATTGTTTGTAATGGCTCCTCCTCTCCACCCGTTCCTCCTTCTTTTTTTTCTTTTGTGTTCTTTTTCTTTGTGTTGTTTTTCTGGCTCTCTGGTGGATTTTCACAGATCCAAACAAGAAAACTAAGGGCAAGTATATTCCAGCAATAGACCTTCCTGCCCCCAAGAACCTTTCACCTTACTCCCGCCTGCCTGCCCGTCACCCTGCCCGTAATGCCTATTACCACCTCACAGAAAACCCTACAATTCCCTCTGTCTGTGTCCCTCTGTCACATTCCCAGAAGATCCTCTGTAATCTTATGCTCCTCACCTGGGCTAATGTTGCAGCCATGTGAGACCTTGTCCGTCTTACGTCCTCCTTCTACCTCTCTTTCTCCCTCTGCATCCTTCCTTCCCTTCTTCCTTCCTTTTCTGATCCCCTAATCAGTAAACAGCCTCCAGAGTAGCCAGTAGAAGCAATATATATATATAGATTCAATATATATATATATACACTTGTGTGATTGATGAAAAGCTTATTGTAGCCCCTCTAATGATTAAGCAATTTAAAGAGACTTATGATTTCCCAAAGGCAATTATTTGTGCACCCACTTATCCTAGATTCCTATCCCTCCTCCTCATTTCCATTTTTCCAAACCATCTTGTCCCTTCTTTTACTCCAGCCCCATGCACAACTTATTTTATCACCATCTCCTCCAATATTTCATAATACCAACTTTACCCCCATCCAAGGGGTTTATTGTAATACTATTTGCATGTCCACCTATATACCCCCAGAGTCTTTCTCTGTAACCTTATTTCCAGTTCCCTCATTTGTACCTTCCAAAACTCCTTCCTGTTTCCCATTGCCTTTTCTCACTTCCCTATGTGCCTTTTTTAATCAGTCCCTTTCCTTCTTACTTCTCACTGTTTGTGCAACTTAATTCCAATTCTACCATGGCTCCACTTTTGTCCTTTTCCCATTGCCTTCTCATAATTTTCCTCCTGCTACCTTTGTCTCCCTTAATTATTTTTCAACGTGTCCCTTTTCTGCCCCAATATCATTGCCCCTTTCCTATATCATGTCTGTTTTATCCACTCCTTCGAACCTTACCAACTACCTCTTCCCTTCAACTGCTTCCTGACCTTACGTGGTGCCTCCTCACGTTTCTAGATACTGTCCTACCTTGTATGGCCACAGTATCTTTATTAGCAATGTGGTCTGGATTTATTTGCATTAAATGGGGATTAGTAACTGATGCTGTTGTGTTCCCTCCTCCTTTTTGCCTTTCTCCCTCCTAAATCCTGTCTTTTCACAACACAAGCTGGTTGGGGGCAGTGCTGAGTCAGGGAAAATATTGAAGGGGTTCCTGTCCGGAGGCTAAATGTATGTGGGGTGTTGGGGGGCCTTAGTCTATCACTGTGAGTTGAAGGTATACAGGAATGGGGTCCAGAGTCCAGCACTGACCCCTGCAGCTTCTGTCTTACTCCCAGTGACCTTGTATTGGCAATGCTGATGAAACAATGATAGTGTCCTGTAATCCTCTCCCACCCTCCCACTCCCTATCATCGCTTGCCCCTTCCTCACCTTGACCGTGTGATCAGAAGGTAATAGCCCAACTAATCGCGTGTTCCCGGCTCATCCCACAGCTGTGCACCCCAGTGCATTGTGGGTGGTAATCAAGAGGTAGGATTCATTATTACGAGAGTGCTTAAAACAAAATAAAATTACTCTGTCTCCCAAAACAGTTAGTCATTAAAAGGTAACTTACCCCAAATTAGTAATCAAATGCATAATAGGTGCACTTTCTCATTAATCCCCCACAATGCACTGTGCCTCCTGTCTGGGGGGGGCTGGAGTGTGCTTGGACTGTTTTGCTGGGACCTCCCAGTTTGACTGTATAAACCCCAAATGGTCCAGTTCCAGACTTTTCCACATGAAGCAGAGCATGCTTGTCCTTATGGCTTCTACCAAGATCTAATGGGATCTGTTTGTTCTTGACCGAAAATAGTTTTTTCAATCTCTGGGAAAGACACATTAGCACACACTTTACATCTTTTTTAAGAACAACTTTATTAGTACATACACCACAGATACAAAGTATCATGATATCTACATTTTGTCAGTATATACATTGTTTACGTTTTTGTTTATAAAGTGAACACATTCCAAGGACACTCCAGGAAGGAAGACTGCAAACATGCATGTGACAAACAAGCATGTTTTACTACATTTAAAAACAAAACAAAAAAAAAAACCCTGTGAAGTAGCTCCACTTAACCTTTTTGTCTTTCATGTTATACAGAAAATGGTGAGACAATTTATGGTTCTCTGAATATGTGCCTGTGCAGTGGTTTACCTATATAGGAATGGCAGCCACTTGCATAAGTAAAGTACAGCTGTGCACAGCTTTCATTCCCTTGACAAAAACAAATAGGAGTCAGAATTGCTTGCATAGTGCAGCCATAAGCAGCTTCCATTGACTTGGTACAAATGAATGGATATTTATCTTGCACCCAAAGGACAGTCCTGTGGTGCCTCCATTCACTTGGTTGGAATCCACACGCAACTGTTCTGTGTAAATGCCATTGGAGCCATTTCATTGCCATTAGGAGGAAGCGTGTTCATGTTCGACATGATACGAGCAAGTGCTCAAAAACAAGAGGATTAGGGTTTGGTGAGCTGTCCCAACCAATTAATACTTAGAGCAGTGGTAACAGATCAGAGACTCATGTCTATATGCATTGTAACTCTATCCGCATTCAATGTTAATTAGTCTTAGTTAGTTCATCATACATATAATTAATTCAAAGTGACAACCAAAGCTTACTTCAGCTCCTACATGTTACTACGTAATCCTTTTATGGAATGGAGAATTTTCATTGATAAAAAGTATGGTGAACGGTCATTAAATGTGTCTTTAGGTATGGACTGATATTAGTGTGATGTCTGATGGTGAAAAGAATGTTTCTGGTGTCAAAGCCATTTTCATAATGATTTCTTACCCACATCTACAAACCTTTAATGGAAAAATAGTACAGGTATGAAATGTACAAAATATTTAGCTAGATTAGCTTCTGGGATTATGGGTAGGTGCACATGTGTATGGGAAGCACTTATACATTATGATTGGGCTATTGAAGCAAATGTAGCCATTTAGAAAAGAGTAAAATAGACAGGCAGGTTATCCTTTAATAATATGGAATATGAGACCACTTTGTTCTAGGTGATTGGACATTATTAAGAGCAATTCATGTCCAAATCTCCAAGAATGGAGCAACTTATAGAAACTTTCCATTGGAATCCATAATGACAATTTGCCCCAGAATTGATCATACAAGATTGATACAAAACACCACACTGGTTTATTCAGAATGTTGATATGCTTACAAAAATTGCAGATTAACACGTATTTAGATTTTTTAATACACATGTATCTGACTATATATAAACAGGCACTGATTAGATATAAACATGGACAAGAAAATATCAATCTAACAATTTCACTACATTTTTATACAAATATATGAAACAGAGTTCAATTGCTTGTATTCCTTGATACATCCCAAAACCTTATTTACAGTTTATCCAAGCATGGAGTCTGCTGTATCGAATATATAGCACCCATGACTTTAATATCCTAAACAATGTTCCTGCCACACACTGACTAGTTTAGGCTCAGTTTTTACATAAATTACATATTTACACCAAATACCTTTATATTACCATATTAATCTTATATCTAATCAACCCAGAGAAAATCAATCAATTCTACTCAAACAATGAAGGAGTTATATTGTGTGATATTCACACCAATAAATTACTCTCCTTCTCGGCCACATGTCTAACACTCCCTCAAATGTTGCATACAAAGTCCTAACTATCTATGTTAGTATTATTTTGTTTTTTTAATTTGACAGACACCCAAATTCACAGATATTTTTTATGTCAAGGCTCTCAAAGACATGGCATTTGCTTGATGATCTATTTTTGAATTGGATAATTAGTCAAGACTCAATACATTAATTATACTCAAATATACACTACTGGTCAAAAGTGTTAGGACACCTTCATTTTTTCAGTTTTGAATAAATTTAGGCAGTTCAAGTCCATTGCTAGGCAGAACTATAACAAAAACAAGTGATAAACGTTCAGAGGTTCAACAAACAAGTTTCAGTTACTAAAAACTGATCAGATCACTCTGTTTCAGAGTTATAAATAAGGTCCTTTTCATGGATCCCGTAATGGGTTGGCAGTTTATAGCTGTTCCGCAGCAATGGAAGTAAATTAGCCCCTGAACGTTGATCATAGCAATTCCTGTAGGTATCCTAAAGTTTGTTGTGTGCTTGCAAACCCTCCGTCAGTATAACGGTATCTGCAAAATATGAATAGTCAAAAATGTTAATTACATTTTGTTAAACATAAGGATTCCATGATTTATTTTTTTATCTCCTGTTTATTTGTTCTAATCTTTAACAGTATATTGAAACATAAAACTTCAAATATTTCAGTACAATCTGAAAAACTGAGGTCTTTTAAAACTTTTTATTGGTAGTCTATACCAAAATAAACTGTGCCAAACATTATACTATTTTGGGTAGTGGACTGGGTACAAAAAACATGAAGTGCTTTTTTTATCCAGAGGAACCCAATGAAATTAGCACAATGAGCACATTTTGTGAATTAAGAAAGAGTCCAAGAACCACTGACCTACACCTGATCTGTAACAAGACCACTTGTTTTCCAGTAACTCATGCACGTGTACTGAGGCCTCTTGTAAGAATCGTAAGACATACTTTACTTTAAAGTTCTATACAGTTACATAAATACTTTCCTGTGCCCTATGCAGATTATGATTCTTCTCCCCCCACCCCCTCCCCTGTGTTGACATAAGGAAGATTTATCAAAGTGTTGTGTTCTGAAAAGTGATGCAAAGTGGAGTGATCACCAATGGAATGTGTGTGCTGAGTCTGTTGGTTTCCATGGTGAATTCACTACATTTAGAACGTTGTGCCACTTTTCAGAGCAAGACTTTGATATATACCCCCCTATAGTATATCTATTCTCCATTAGGGTATATTATAGTTGTAATCATATAGGGACTTTTACATATTATTGGTAGAGCAAAACTCAACCATAAGGCATATATGAGTCGCTTTTCATTTCTGCTACAGCATACACTATACAGAGAATCTGTTACCTTTATCCTGCAAAAACAGTAGCCATCCTCTACAGTTACCTGTAGCTTAACACCCAGTCACATGACATAATCACACAATCACAAGCCGTATTGTCCCAAATACTATAATCATGGACTCCCAGTACACCTACCCCACACAGTGGTGCTCCCACCATATAATTCGCTCAAACAAAAGGTTAAAGCCCCTTCTGCGACCTTCCCACAAGACAATCACCTTTACTTGCTGAATAGCATTTTTTCTCTGTTACAGATTTTGAGTCTTTGATGCCAAACCACTTTGAGTCTGATGGTCGGGTTTTCCTTGCCCCAAGGTATTGTGAACTTGCTAAACAAGATCAGGGTCAATCCTTTAGTCCACATTCTATGATATTCTTGCCTCATCTCCTTCAATTTCTCACTTGGGTCAATTTTTCAGTGATACTTTTAACTGTAGCTTTACTTTTCTAAAATTCCACAATCACTCACTGTTTTTTGCTTGTGTCCATCATCTCTATGACCTGTCACTCAGGTTTTATATCTCCCCATGTATCTTTAACCCCCAGATTCCATGACCACTTATTGAAACTTATCTGGTACCTTTGTTGTTTCACAGAAAGTATTGTCGAGACTTGGAACAGTCTGAGAACAATACAGAATTTTTGCTGAATTTTATCTCTCTTATGGAGAAAGTGACGCCGGACTCTAAGCAGTGTGAGTTTTGGTGTCCTGAGAAGGGGGAGAGGGTATGGGTGATTATGAATGTAAGTGAATAGCAGTATCTTATGTGGATGTTGATCTGTGTTCTTTCTTTTGGCAGGTGACAGTTTTCTTCTGCACAACCTGATCTTGGACACAGGAATCACACGAGATCTGGCAGAGAGAGTGTGGAAGGACAAAGATTTACTCACGTGAGGGGATGCAGGAGATTAGAGAGCACCTGTCACGGGATATGAAAAATAAATGTCTCTCTGTGGGAAATAAGTCTTATACAAAATGCTATAATAATCCGGTTACAAAACAAGTCTTAAGAGACTTCCACAATATGCAATACAAAACAAAGTGACCAGACAGATCTCAATGTCGACCCAGTGAAAGATTCAATACATTGTAAATAAGAAACACCAAGCATAGTTTCTGATAGACAAACACGACAAGGAAGATGTTTCTCCAGATTGTTTATTCATCTTTTTATTCCAATTTTCCTAAATGAAATAAGACAGATTTTTTCCCTTCCATGTTTTCTCTTTCTGAATTCTGTTTCTTTTTTTCTCATTCAGTCTCAGCTATGCCTTTAGATGGCACTCTTCCTAAATATCTTAAATAAGACCTCTTTCATTGCATATTTTTAGATACGGACTCCTTGCTGTTTTTGCTGCTACCGATGGCGGAATAACCAGAGTTTTCCCCAACAAGTAGGTTGCATGATTTTTTTCAGCAATATCTCTATTAGCTTTGGGAAATATTCCTTTCTACGCTTGCTCACCATTCATTCTGGTTCTCAAATTTGCAGCAAAACTAATATTTGTAACGGAATCAGTGACGCTAAATCTCACAGGTTCCCTGTCCGATATTTGGATGTTTAATGGTAGCGTTTCTGGTAGAAGCACGGCATGAGCACTTACCTTGCAACATCACAGGATTAGTACATGAAACGAGCTATGGCACATGCACATGTGTATATGGGCATTTTGAATGTTATTTGCACACATTCCTTATATAGGGGCTCTTATAAACTTGTGGAAGGAAATGGGTTGGCACATATTACCACCTCTTTCTGCTGCTGTGGGTATACATACTAAATCAGCCACAACGCTGAAGACTGTAGCAGATCAGCTTGTTTCACAAACCACAATGCCTACGACCCTGGTGCAGCAGCTAAGATGTTAAATGAAATGTTATTTTTTTCCTTACTGATTGTGAGTAAAGCATGTTTATCGTTTAAAATAAAACCCCTTATCTTTTCTAATTGTATAGCAGTTTCCCCCTGATTTCTATCTCTTTATAGAAGGTACATTTATCTCCTCTAATATAATCTAACCCTCCGTGTGTTGGAAACCCATGCAAGGGGTTGACGTTAATAAATTAAGCGGAATGTGATTATCTTGTTGATCTGACACCCATACTCAGTCATACCTATTGATGGCTCACCTTTTTGCTATAGATTTTTGTGAACTAGGATTTTCATGATTCTCAGATGCTCTGAAAAGCTTTCTAAGCATCATGGAAAATGTAGTTTGCAATGGTGTCAATCTTTGCCTTTGCATTGCTGTATCCATATTTCTCTGTATTTACATTCAACGTGTTCTCCTGTGGCTATTTAGAGCTGCTGATGATTGGACGGAAGACATGGAGCCACACAACGCCACATACTATCGCCGCAGTCTAGACAATAAGGGTTACATCTTCCGAGCACCTTACAGGGAATGTAAGTCACAATGAAAACAAACAAAAAAAAATGGAAAGGGGCACTGTAGCCTGGCATTTTTGTTTTCGTTTATATAGATTCAAATAAGTTTACAAATAAATATTAATCAATGCATATTTAAATTTTCCTGTGCTTCTTTAGGGAGCTAATAGTAGAACAACTCTTATGAGCTTGCCAAATACAATCATTCATATTTTTCCATAAAAAAGGGCAAACACAAAAGTGCCACAAGTGCCTGTAATAAATTACAATTACAGGTTATTCACTATTCAAGTAAGAATTCAAAGTTAATTAAAAATGTAAGGCAAAAGTAGCTGTGCTGGAAGCATTGCTGACGTTCCAGATTGGCTTTTTTTGGGCTTAAATGGACCCTGTTGTCACGAGAAAAGCTACAGCTTATTATAATTATTCTGGAGTCTGCTGCCTGTCCCTGACGGTTTTTCAATGTAAACGCTGCCTTTTCAGAGAAAGGGCAGTGCTTACATTGCTGGCTAGTTACATTTCTAGTGGCAGTGACACAGACAGCCACTAGAGGTGCTTCCTGTGTTAGTGCTGCACAGTTTGCAGCACCTATGTTCAACATGTCCTTGCTCTGCATGGAGGTGCTGAAAAATCCCCATAGAGATGCATGGATTTAATGCATCTCTGTGAGGAGATGCTGATTAACACAGCGCTGTGTTTTGCCGTAAATGCGCAGTAGCCTCCCAGTGCTTTCCTACCTAAAACCTTTGGGTTGGCTGAGATTATCAAAATTCATGATCTCTGGTGCAGTGTGGGAAAAGTAAAATCAACATTCAGAGCGATCTAAGGGGAGCCGGAGACCGAAAGAGCCACACAGACACTATAGTGTCAGCAATACATGTTTTTGATTCCTGACACTATAGTGTTCCTTTAAATTTGAAATCCGCTTTGAATTGTCACTTTAGAGAATTACCCTGTAATATAGCCGCGGTAATTTGTGCAGTTCACTTTAGTTATAATTAACAATCCAGTGAGACAGGGCAGAGTTTTTAAAATATATATATATACAGATAATTTTACTGTTATACATGTGTTCTTTCTTTTTTTTTTTTTTTTAAAGATTATTATGATCTGGATTTTGTCAATTAGTTTTTTTTCTTTTTTAAGTGTTGCTGAGGAATGGGGTACAAACATAATCCCATTTAGTTGATTAAACTAAACACTCTATATTCTTTTCGAATCACAGCTGGGTATCATCCTTCAGAGCTCGAGAACAATACTGTCGGTATCCTGGTCAGCACTGCTGTAGAACTTGAGATTGACGGCAAGAGGCTTAAACCAGCAGGTGATGCACAATTTGGAACAGAGCTGTCAGAATGCAACTAGTATAAAGTTTTATGAGTTAGTTATAGGAGGTTTTCCCACACGTGTCACATCATTTAGCCTGCTTAAATATTACGATAGACAGAATAAGTTGTATGCGACGAGTTGCTTAGTCATTTAGATACAACTCAATCAGTTATTAACCAAGGTATTCATCCTGCTGGATGAGGTCATCGTCATTAAAAAATAAAAGCATCATAATACATCTGCTTGAACTTACTAGAACCTGTAATTAGCAAATCAGATGATGAATTCCTAATAAATCAGCTGGAAATAAAAGCAACGGTTGAAATCACAGCTGAAACCTAAATTGAGATCAGCGGTGCTTTGTCCATCTGCCAATCTGTATCTGTTAAATTCTGACTTGTGGTTGTTGTTGTTGAAGTTTTGGCTGGACTTTTGGGAGCTCATAGCAAATTCTGTGCAAGCATATCCTGGTCAATATTAGAACACTATAAGCTCTATCAAGAGGTGGAATATAGACAGCGAAGAGGCAAAAAGTAAGTTGGGAATATAACAAGACAACTAGCCACACCAAACTTGGAAAAGCAAAGTATTTCATTTCTTTCTCTAATTGACGGTCCCTCTTTCTTAAATTATTTTTAAATTACCCTTCCGTGCTATATTTGCTTCTTATGTCACAATCTCACACATCATACTCACATTCCTGGCTATAGAAATGTCTCTTATCAGAACTTTTGTTTTCTCTCTAGTTGTTGGGGTGAAGTTAGACCTTGAGTCTTGGGTGGAGAAGTTCAAAGTCCTGGCCAGTAACCAGTCAATGACAAACCCACAGGGACCACGCAGGGTCAGTACACGATTCTACTTTATTGGTTGTTTGAACAATGAAATAGAACAGCATGTGTGAGAAACTCCCAACATATAATTTTCTGAACCATTAGAACCTTCAGACCTTAGCTTCCCCAGTGTTCTCTGTCTATCATTTCCTAATATGCCATCAGACTTCTTACAAATATCCATTGAGTTCCCATTTGGCTATTTTCATTTTTATTGTTGTTTTGTCACACCTACTGTGTGTAGCAGAATGGTATTTTTATTTCTATGCTAATATTTGATCCTGTCTGAAATATTGAAAAAGATTGAAAGATAAGGCATACCATATAATCACTAAAATATGCGTTCCCTGCAACATTTCTTTAAATATATACAAGATAGGATATTTTGGGATCTTGCTAATGTGCCTAAAATAAAGGACAAAAGAACATAGTGCAATATTGTCTGGAACCAGTGAATAAACCAGAATATTCCATTACACTCACAAATTCCAAGAAATAAAAGCGTGTTAGATGTGCCGGAGGTGATGCATCTAACACGCTTTTATTTCTTGGAATTTGTGAGTGTAATGGAATATTCTGTTTTATTCACTGGTTCCAGACAATATTGCACTATGTTCTTTTGTCCTTTATTGTAGGCACATTGGCAAGATCCCAAAATATCCTATCTTGTATATATCTGTTTTATGTGGTTGCCAACTGGGAGGCAACCGTGGGATGCTGTGTACCTATAAGTTAAGTTGTTAGAAATATTTAGTTTTTGCACTGATCACTTTTACACTGGTGGTTTGCAATTTCATTATTTAAAACATTTCTTTAAAAGCTGAACAAAGAATGAAAGATTAAAGGAGCAATACATATATCATAATCATTACAGCTCAATGTAATCCAGGGCTAGCTCACTGGTTCAGAATGTCAATTTGTTGCTCTCAGACAATTATCTCAGCCCTGCAGTCCCGGCTTAGCTCTGTGCTAAAAAAAAACCTCTGGCTAGAAAAGAGGCAGTGAGCAGTGCCTGGTGGAAGTCAAATCTTCCTAAAAACAAAAGGGAGGCATTAGGCACGCCTGGCCCCATAACCACTACAGTGTGCTGTAATTGTTATGGTTCTTGGGGTGGGCCTTTAAAATTGTGCAGAATTACATAATTTTATTTTAAAGTATCCCTGAACATCAGTCTCTACACAATGTTTGTTTTATCCTATGTTTGTGTGCTAAGTCGGCATCCATGCTAAATAAATGCAATGCTTTAATATAAATAAATAACTTAAAATTATAGTACAGTAGTAAAGTGGGATTTTAGGAACACCATTATCCTTCAGTAAATGTGTCATAGATGTACCTTTAAACATCTATTTGATCTGTTCCTAACTTATAATGACATTGTTGCCCCCTGCAGTGCAGCCCCACTGCTAGCTGTGAAATGGACTGCGATGTTAACAACGAGGTAAGCAACAAGCATCTCACATGACTTGAACATTGGTTCATACCTTTATACAAATGGGAGGTGACTGTGTTCTTGTCCGTGTTAATGGTACTCTGTGTCTAGAACTCTATGTAAATCTTAGCACATATCCATCCTTCTTTTTGCCTCATTATCTTTCCATCCTGATAGCTTCAAACCTCGTTCAAGTTTCCTTCAGTCTCCTTCAGAAAATAACATGTCTATCAATCTCTTCATACCATATTAGTATACCATAAAACCTCTCTCCAACTAACCACAGCATCTAAACACCAATCCATACTAAACATAATGCCTACACTAACCTCACCATGACATCTAGTCACCAATCCGTACTAAACATAATGCCTCCACTACCCTCACCATGACATCTAGTCACCAATCCATACTAAACATAATGCCTCCACTACCCTCACCATGACATCTAGTCACCAATCCATACTAAGACATAATGCCTCCACTACCCTCACCATGACATCTAGTCACCAATCCATACTAAACATAATGCCTCCACTACCCTCACCATGACATCTAGTCACCAATCCATACTAAACATAATGCCTCCACTACCCTCACCATGACATCTAGTCACCAATCCATACTAAACATAATGCCTCCACTACCCTCACCATGACATCTAGTCACCAATCCGTACTAAACATAATGCCTCCACTACCCTCACCATGACATCTAGTCACCAATCCATACTAAACATAATGCCTCCACTACCCCCACCATGACATCTAGTCACCAATCCATACTAAACATAATGCCTCCACTACCCTCACCATGACATCTAGTCACCAGTCCATACTAAACATAATGCTTCCACTACCCTCACCATGACATCTAGTCACCAGTCCATACTAAACATAATGCCTCCACTACCCTCACCATGACATCTAGTCACCAATCCATACTAAACATAATGCCTCCACTACCCTCACCATGACATCTAGTCACCAATCCATACTAAACATAATGCCTCCACTACCCTCACCATGACATCTAGTCACCAATCCATACTAAACATAATGCCTCCACTACCCTCACCATGACATCTAGTCACCAACCCATACTAAACATAATGCCTCCACTACCCTCACCATGACATCTAGTCACCAATCCATACTAAACATAATGCCTCCACTACCCTCACCATGACATCTAGTCACCAGTCCATACTAAACATAATGCCTCCACTACCCTCACCATGACATCTAGTCACCAATCCATACTAAACATAATGCCTCCACTACCCTCACCATGACATCTAGTCACCAATCCATACTAAACATAATGCCTCCACTACCCTCACCATGACATCTAGTCACCAATCCATACTAAGACATAATGCCTCCACTACCCTCACCATGACATCTAGTCACCAATCCATACTAAACATAATTCCTCCACTACCCTCACCATGACATCTAGTCACCAGTCCATACTAAACATAATGCCTCCACTACCCTCACCATGACATCTAGTCACCAATCCATACTAAGACATAATGCCTCCACTACCCTCACCATGACATCTAGTCACCAACCCATACTAAACATAATGCCTCCACTACCCTCACCATGACATCTAGTCACCAATCCATACTAAACATAATGCCTCCACTACCCTCGCCATGACATCTAGTCACCAGTCCATACTAAACATAATGCCTCCACTACCCTCACCATGACATCTAGTCACCAATCCATACTAAACATAATGCCTCCACTACCCTCACCATGACATCTAGTCACCAGTCCATACTAAACATAATGCCTCCACTACCCTCACCATGACATCTAGTCACCAATCCATACTAAGACATAATGCCTCCACTACCCTCACCATGACATCTAGTCACCAATCCATACTAAACATAATGCCTCCACTACCCTCACCATGACATCTAGTCACCAATCCATACTAAGACATAATGCCTCCACTACCCTCACCATGACATCTAGTCACCAATCCATACTAAACATAATGCCTCGACTACCCTCACCATGACATCTAGTCACCAACCCATACTAAACATAATGCCTCCACTACCCTCACCATGACATCTAGTCACCAATCCATACTAAACATAATGCCTCCACTACCCTCACCATGACATCTAGTCACCAATCCATACTAAACATAATGCCTCCACTACCCTCACCATGACATCTAGTCACCAGTCCATACTAAACATAATGCCTCCACTACCCTCACCATGACATCTAGTCACCAATCCATACTAAACCTAATGCCTCCACTACCCTCACCATGACATCTAGTCACCAGTCCATACTAAACATAATGCCTCCACTACCCTCACCATGACATCTAGTCACCAATCCATACTAAGACATAATGCCTCCACTACCCTCACCATGACATCTAGTCACCAATCCATACTAAACATAATGCCTCGACTATCCTCACCATGACATCTAGTCACCAGTCCATACTAAGACATAATGCCTCCACTACCCTCACCATGACATCTAGTCACCAGTCCATACTAAACATAATGCCTCCACTACCCTCACCATGACATCTAGTCACCAATCCATACGAAGACATAATGCCTCCACTACCCTCACCATGACATCTAGTCACCAATCCATACTAAACATAATGCCTCCACTACCCTCACCATGACATCTAGTCACCAATCCATACTAAGACATAATGCCTCCACTACCCTCACCATGACATCTAGTCACCAATCCATACTAAACATAATGCCTCCACTACCCTCACCATGACATCTAGTCACCAATCCGTACTAAACATAATGCCTCCACTACTCTCATCATGACATCTAGTCACCAATCCATACTAAACATAATGCCTCCACTACCCTCACCATGACATCTGGTCACCAATCCATACTAAACATAATGCCTCCACTACCCTCACCATGACATCTAGTCACCAATCCATACTAAGACATAATGCCTCCACTACCCTCACCATGACATCTAGTCACCAATCCATACTAAACATAATGCCTCCACTACCCTCACCATGACATCTAGTCACCAATCCATACTAAGACATAATGCCTCCACTACCCTCACCATGACATCTAGTCACCAATCCATACTAAGACATAATGCCTCCACTACCCTCACCATGACATCTAGTCACCAATCCATACTAAACATAATGCCTCCACTACCCTCACCATGACATCTGGTTACCAATCCATACTAAACATAATGCCTCCACTACCCTCACCATGACATCTAGTCACCAATCCATACTAAGACATAATGCCTCCACTACCCTCACCATGACATCTAGTCACCAGTCCATACTAAACATAATGCCTCCACTACCCTCACCATGACATCTGGTCACCAATCCATACTAAACATAATGCCTCCACTACCCTCACCATGACATCTAGTCACCAATCCATACTAAGACATAATGCCTCCACTACCCTCACCATGACATCTGGTCACCAATCCATACTAAACATAATGCCTCCACTACCCTCACCATGACATCTAGTCACCATTCCATACTAAACATAATGCCTCCACCACCCTCACCATGACATCTGGTCACCAATCCATACTAAACATAATGCCTCCACTACCCTCACCATGACATCTAGTCACCAATCCATACTAAGACATAATGCCTCCACTACCCTCACCATGACATCTAGTCACCAGTCCATACTAAACATAATGCCTCCACTACCCTCACCATGACATCTGGTCACCAATCCATACTAAACCTAATGCCTCCACTACCCTCACCATGACATCTGGTCACCAATCCATACTAAACATAATGCCTCCACTACCCTCACCATGACATCTAGTCACCAATCCATACTAAACATAATGCCTCCACTACCCTCACCATGACATCTGGTCACCAATCCATACTAAACATAATGCCTCCACTACCCTCACCATGACATCTTGTCACCAATCCATACTAAACATAATGCCTCCACTACCCTCACCATGACATCTGGTCACCAATCCATACTAAACATAATGCCTCCACTACCCTCACCATGACATCTAGTCACCAATCCATACTAAGACATAATGCCTCCACTACCCTCACCATGACATCTAGTCACCAGTCCATACTAAACATAATGCCTCCACTACCCTCACCATGACATCTGGTCACCAATCCATACTAAACATAATGCCTCCACTACCCTCACCATGACATCTAGTCACCAATCCATACTAAGACATAATGCCTCCACTACCCTCACCATGACATCTAGTCACCAATCCATACTAAACATAATGCCTCCACTACCCTCACCATGACATCTAGTCACCAGTCCATACTAAACATAATGCCTCCACCACCCTCACCATGACATCTGGTCACCAATCCATACTAAACATAATGCCTCCACTACCCTCACCATGACATCTAGTCACCAATCCATACTAAGACATAATGCCTCCACTACCCTCACCATGACATCTAGTCACCAGTCCATACTAAACATAATGCCTCCACTACCCTCACCATGACATCTGGTCACCAATCCATACTAAACCTAATGCCTCCACTACCCTCACCATGACATCTGGTCACCAATCCATACTAAACATAATGCCTCCACTACCCTCACCATGACATCTAGTCACCAATCCATACTAAGACATAATGCCTCCACTACCCTCACCATGACATCTAGTCACCAGTCCATACTAAACATAATGCCTCCACTACCCTCACCATGACATCTGGTCACCAATCCATACTAAACATAATGCCTCCACTACCCTCACCATGACATCTAGTCACCAATCCATACTAAGACATAATGCCTCCACTACCCTCACCATGACATCTAGTCACCAATCCATACTAAACATAATGCCTCCACTACCCTCACCATGACATCTAGTCACCAGTCCATACTAAACATAATGCCTCCACCACCCTCACCATGACATCTGGTCACCAATCCATACTAAACATAATGCCTCCACTACCCTCACCATGACATCTAGTCACCAATCCATACTAAGACATAATGCCTCCACTACCCTCACCATGACATCTAGTCACCAGTCCATACTAAACATAATGCCTCCACTACCCTCACCATGACATCTGGTCACCAATCCATACTAAACCTAATGCCTCCACTACCCTCACCATGACATCTAGTCACCAATCCATACTAAACATAATGCCTCCACTACCCTCACCATGACATCTGGTCACCAATCCATACTAAACATAATGCCTCCACTACCCTCACCATGACATCTTGTCACCAATCCATACTAAACATAATGCCTCCACTACCCTCACCATGACATCTGGTCACCAATCCATACTAAACATAATGCCTCCACTACCCTCACCATGACATCTAGTCACCAATCCATACTAAACATAATGCCTCCACTACCCTCACCATGACATCTGGTCACCAATCCATACTAAACATAATGCCTCCACTACCCTCACCATGACATCTAGTCACCAATCCATACTAAGACATAATGCCCCTAGAACCCCCACCAAGTCAGCTAATCATAATGCAGTACTATCTCTCTGCCACATGACATATAATTTTCACTTGCTGTTTTCCGCATTCTATAATATAATCAATAATTTACTTTATGTTTATGGATTGATACACTTTTCTGCAACTGTATATCTTTGTGTTGACATCTGTGTAGATAACATGAAGCCCTGTCTTGGGATAACTGCGGATCATATTTTATTCATATCAATATATATGTATATTTGTCCCTCAGGACCTATTATGTGTGCTGATCGATGATGGAGGATTCCTTGTCATGTCTAACCAGCAAGATCACTGGAGTCAGGTTATATAATATAAGCAGATATTTTGCTTTAAGCCCGTATTCTCAGACTGTGTACCAGCATTGTCCAGGTGCCTAATATTTTACTGTGACATATTGTTCCAATATTATAGTATAAAATCACATCCTGAGATACAAGTAACAAAACATTTAAACAGCAAAAAACAAAAAAAATTACAAAGGAGTTGTTGTGTGTATGTGCAAGAATCTAAAAAAAAAATCCCACATATCACTTTTATCCTAAGCATCACATATGGTAAACCCCTCCAATAGGTTTTAGATGTAATTTTGTATTAACATCATGTGTTAGTCCTTGGGTAAATTTTAGTAACAATGCTCTTTTTTGCAACTGGAGAGATCCAGTAGCAGGTTGCATTGCGTAAATCAGTAGAGTACGTTGTTGCTCCCTGAATGTACTCATGGTACTAGCTTGACCTCTCTATAAGCATAGTACACATTATGCTATCCTCTTTAGAAACTGATAATGATGAGTAACTTTATGCATTTCTGCAAAATCATCTAGTTTGCGTTCTGAACTTAGTTTGGTCATGTTCTTTCTTAAATCAGCAGAAAGTTCGGTTCTTCTGATACTTCTGATTCTGTTTACTCTGCTATGGTAGATGTACTGTCCTTACTATTGCACTTACTCGTTTCTTAACCTGTTTTCATTTCAAACGTTACATTGCATCCACGTATTACTTTGTTAATATCCCTGGCACCCTCATTTTCACTTACATCGATGTATTTGCTATTCGTTCTATTCTCCCCTTTAGGTGGGGAAGTTCTTCAGTGAAGTGGACCCTAATCTCATGGCTGCTCTGTATAATAACTCATTCTTCACACGTAAAGAATCGTATGATTATCAGTCTCTCTGTGCACCGAAAACTGAGAGCAACAAGGGAGCTGCACCCCGTGGTATCTTTGTGGTGAGTATTTACTCTATAGAGATTTAAAAACTACTGAAGATCAATTTCATACAGTTTCATACAGTAACGGAGAGTACGTCAGAAGCACAGAATAGAAGCTGGCTTTTATAGCAATCACAGACAAGCTATAGGTGTTTCTGGCAAACTGGACACTATTGTGTAAGGAATAATGGCCATGACTTGTATAAGGAAAAGACATGAGCACATGGCTCAGGGAATGACCTTACAGGGACCGGTGATGGGGAAAACATCTGCCTCAAAGAGTTGCTCTGAATGGCCATCCTGCCAGGCCCTGCACTTAGAAATGTTGCTGAGGGGCTATAGTCCCTCTCTAGTTTTAGATCAGCATATAAGTCCACAGGATACCTGGAGACAAGACTGTAATAGAAACTAGCGAGAATGACATCCCCAGGCACTTAACATTAGCTATAGAAAATATAAATCTGTTTAAGATTTGGGATGGATCTGGAAATTGATTAAAATGGTTCGCCAAGTTTCAGACATGGGTTTTAGACATAGGGACATGCAGGGTAGAGTTTTAGGTTGGCCACCAATGATCAGGATAAAATCAACAGTTGTTGTGTAACATGACCGTTTTTAGTGAATATGATGCTTGTTAGAAGAGAGGCTGCACCTATGAATGTGACAGAGTATTAATGGCTAACATTGGCCATGCAGATGTCAGCCTCAGGTGGCTATGCATCATGGGTAACATAGTCTTTTAATATTTTGCAGTTTTGTGATAAATAATATTTTATTTCTTCCTCAGCCCACCATAGCAGATATCCTGAACCTCGCCTGGTTATCTTCAGCAGCTGCCTGGTGAGCTCACGAAATGTGTGTATGTGAATGTGCATGTTTGTGTAGATCAACAAAGCATATACGAGAGAGTGTTCGTTTTTCTTATATATATATATATAAATATATGAACCTTTCCTATCTGGTACATGCTTCAATCATTATGGACTACATTTCCCATAGTGCTCATGTGCCTAAAGACTTTTGGTTAGTTGCACGCAAGCTGGCATTCCGCTGTTTTAGTGAAATAAACCTCATTGTTTCCACATCACGGCTGTTGGCTCTCTCTTCTGAAATGGATTAGATTTTCTAAGGGCTTCCTTCATTCTCAGCCGTTTTGTTATATAATGGAATCCCAGCTTGCTAAAATAATAAACACAGACACTTCTCTTCTCCCAGGTCACTACTTCAGCATCTCCTGTTTAGTCTAACATACAGCAGCTGGATGCAGGCAGGTAAGTGACACCTCGGAACATGAGCCTAGGGTGATTCATGATATTGAAAGAGGGTTCTCTTTTCTGAAAATTGGTAGGAGTAGGATTTCTCATTTTAGTGAAAGTATTATAGGAGATATGTATCAGTGGCTGTTATCTGCAATTATTATATTGAAATATCAGGAGGGATTAGAGACATTAAAATTAGAGACCTAAATACCATTTTTACCATATGACATAATGCAACATGGACCCAGAAAAAAACCCAAAGTATTTCCATTTCCATGATGGTGTCTTTAGAGGTCGCCAATTTCTCTACTTGAGTGTTACATTCCACAAAACAATCCCAAACCATGTTACTTGACAAAATTCCCATTACCATCATAAATGTTGCTCACCTGGAATATAGCAGGAAATTAGCACTACCAACATAAGACTGTTGGATTGATCCATCCTCCCATGCCTAAACATATATATATATATACCGTATATGTATTAAAATAAAAAGTGTTTAAACCAATGAATAGCCAGCAATGGGTTTCTTACTTTACCTCACCCTATGTATGGGGGAACCAACAAAATAAGGGCTTCTTCAGGATATCTAAGAAAAAGGGGAGATCTGCATAATTTGGGCCTGTTCTCCCTACTATTTGGGTTTAAAGGGACACTGTAGGCACTGTAACTATTTTATCTCATTGAATTGGTTATAGTGCTGGGAGTAACCTTGTTCCTCCATTCAGTGTTAAACCAATTTAATGCAGATTTACACTGAATAAGGCTCTCAGGCTTCCCATAGCCCCACCCCAACTGAAGGTGTGGCTAAGGCAGAGATTATACACTTCCTTGTTGCCGTACTCATTCATACCTGCAATGGCACTGCAGCAGGCTGAAAGTGGTCAGCTGACACTCTCCGCGAATTACAGCCGACCGTTTCTGTTCAGATAATGCTTCCTTATTAGCTCAAGCAGCACAGAAGGGATGGGTTGATGGGGACTTTGTTTAGCATTGAATCATAAAAAAAATTGTTTAATGCTGAATGGAAGGAAACACCAGAGGGCTCCAAACACTATAACCACTTCAATGAGATGAAGCAGTTATGGTACCTACAGTGTCCCTTAATAGGCACTACCATAAGGGGGCACTAGGTAATGATATCCTAGTTATCTCAAAAAGGAGAAAATGATTTTGACAGAAGATTGGAGATCTAATGGCCAAAAATACTATAATTACTCAACTAAACGCAGACACACATATATCAAAGTCTGTGGTTATGGGAAGAAACTTGGGTATTGTGTCACCCTCAAAACAGTGTACAAGGTTGGCAAGTGTTACCAATGCTCTACAATCAATACTGGATGAAATAAATTGTATTGCTGAAAGAGAGGATATTGTATTGTACATGATAAAAGAGAGGATATTGTATTGTACATGATAAAAGAGATCACAGCCTTTGGATAGATTTTAGTAGATGCAGACCTAAGACTACCATAATTCAGCCATATGGGTCTCTGGAGCAAAGACTCTTATCAGGAAAGTGTATCATGGACCTGTCTCACCCTCTCTAACCTCTCCAGTTCAGCTCTAATTTTTGCATCACTCCATATTAAATTAATTGTGGTGTTTCTTAGAACAAACACTCCAAATATATCTATACTTGATGGTTCCATATACCCAAGTATGAAGGCGTCATATATGTCACATAATGAATGCTCTTTAGATACCTCAGCAAGAAGACTTTTTTTGGCAATTATAATATTATTGTGGAGAAATCATACAATACAAAGAGGAAAAAAGTATGAACTAGAAGTTATAACAGTAAAGGAACATGAGATTGTGGGGCAGCATGTGGATGGATCAAAATTATTAAAATTAAAATGAAGGGGGGCGTGGCTGACTGAGCAGCAAGCAAGAAGTGCTTAGACGGAGCTCCGCCGAAGAAACCGAATAATAGAAAACAAAACCCCTTAAAAAGCTCCAAAAGCAGCAAGCAACGACCCCCCACCCAGCTGATATGATGGGGCTAAAAATAATAAAAAATCGTTCACGCAAACATCCCGCAATATGCCCGACATAAGGCTCTCCTTCGAGAGACCTACTCCACGAGTCGCTCCCAAGATGGCGCCTGCGGAGCTGAGTGACAGCGAGGCCTCGGAGGCATCACAAGAGACGGAACAAACCACCGGCACTAACTCTGCAAGCTGCACTAACCGTGAGCTGAGCTCCGACGATGACTCCTCACCGGTGACCAAGAGGGACATAAGGGACCTCCTCTTGGAAATGAGGCAGGTCTGGAAGGCTGATTTAAAAGCAACACAGGCGGAACTAGGGACCCTGCGCACACGAGTTGCGGACGGGGAAACTAGAGAGAGAGCCAGAGACCAAGAGTTGCAGACCGCACAGAAAGAGATCCAAGCGCTCACCCACCAAGTCCAGACACTCACCAGAAGTGTGACAGTGCTAGAAACAAGGCACAGACGGAAGAACATCAGACTTCGAGGAGTGCCAGAACAGATCTCAGGCGAGGAACTCCTGCCCTACCTACACCGCCTGCTGCACCACATGGGAGCTAAAAGAGACACTAACCCGGAGCTGGTGACTGCAGCGTTCCGGATCAGAAAAGCCGCAACCGCCCCAGAGGAAGCCCCTAGAGACATTATAGCTGTCACTAAGGACACTGCAGCCAGGTCCATTATAATGTCACGCTCTAGAGAGCTCAAAAGTGTCAGATTTCAGGGATCGACTGTAGCTATATATGGGGATCTCCCGTTCGCAGTGCTGGCGGCCAAACGGCAACTAGCACCTGTGGCACAACAACTAAGAGAGGCGGGCATTAAATATAGATGGGGAGCAGAGGGTTACTTAAACACCCAAAAGGACGGGGAAACAATCACATTAACCCCCCACGGAGACCAAGTGGCATTCCTCCATAGCCTGCAAAGGTCCAGTAATAACCCAGCGCCGGCCCAAAAGGCCAAGACCAGCACAAAACGCTAACACTCTCCACCCGACGAGGGGGGTACACCACACGACCGGTACACGACCTGCCCGGCATCCACACAGGTTCCAGGCAGGCATTATATGCGATGCAGGACACAAACCTCGCTCGATGGGGGAGGGTAAGATCGTAAAGGGCCAATAGCCACATGATTGAAATAATTACCCTAAGCTTAAGAGCAACGCAGACAAGATACCATGTATATAGCTGATGTTAAAACCCCGCTTTCACCATGTAACAGACCCAGTAAGGAGGCGTGACCCCTAACCGACAGCGACTCATACATATATCAACCTTTGACACTGGTCCCCACAAAGACCCTTACTGACATAAACCCCCACAGATGTACTACATAGATGTAATACTATATGAATAGACTGAATTAAGCAATTGTTAAATCGTTGTCTATGACACCATATTCCTCTTATACTGTGATTCAAGTGTGTTTTGTGTGAGAAAACTCAATAAAATGCAAATTTAAAATAAAATATTTTAAATGACAAAAAAAAAAAAAAATTAAAATGAAGTATCTTGAATGTCCCATTTCATAACTTTAGTCTGTACACTCCTCTGCTCATTTCCAAGTACTAGATGCTGGAAATGCTGCACAGTAAGGACAGTTGTTGGATTCTAAATATGTCAAGATGTTCAAATTTGAACATCAGAAATAGTCCTAGTCTCGGACAGTCAGAACTGGAATAACTCCTAACATGTTTTACATTTTAAAACTACTTACGAAAAGAGGGTAAGAGAAGGGAGAATGAGGATGAAAATAAGATGGCAAGAGAGAGGGTGGAACAGGAAAGTATGAAGGTCCTCCCTCCAAGTACAGATCTATAAAGAAGTCCTAAATAGTGTACAACTGGGATGAGGTACCTTGAAACATGAATGTTTATAAATACTTCTGCATCAAGTCTCCATAGATACCTCAGCATGAATGATCCGTAGGTAACCCATCATGAAGGTTCTGTAGATAACCCATCATGAAGGTTCTGTAGATAACCCATCAGGAAGGTTCTGTAGATAACCCATCAGGAATGTTCTGAATATAACCCATCATGAATGATCTGTAGATAACCCATCAGGAATGCTCTGTAGGTAACCCTTCATGAATGATCTGTAGATAACCCTCCATGAATGATCTGTAGATAACCCTCCATGAATGATCTGTAGATAACCCTCCATGAATGATCTGTAGATAACCCATCATGAAGGTTCTGTAGATAACCCATCAGAAATGCTCTGTAGATGTATCAGTATGAGAGCTCCATAACTTCCTGTGACTGGTGTTTAGACTTTCACTTTTCAAACATTAACATATTTCCACCCACTCTTTTGCTTTTTGTTACAGATGATGTTGCAGGTGAAAACATGGAGCCCAGAGAAGCAAGTTGCATCATGAAACAGACACAGTATTACTTCAATGGGATCAATGCCACATACTCGGCTGGCATTGATTGCGGCCCTTGTTCTCGGTATGTAGGGATAGGGGTGCATGTGTCTACATGATACCTGTACGGTGCAAAGGTCCTGATATTTACCTAGTTAATCATTCTTCATTTCTCCTATTCACAGATATTTTCATGCTCAGAGACTCTCCAACACCAACCTTCTCTTTGTGGTGGCTGAAAAAATGCTCTGCAGTCAGTGTGATTCCATTAAAATGGATCAAGCTGAGACACGCTGTATCCTCTAACCAGTCATCGTTCCACCAGGGTGGGAAATGGGTTTCCTTTTTTAGGAAGCTGGGCTATAAGTACTGCTAGCTTAGTGATTTGCAAAATGGTCACCTAAACAGTTTACAGTGTGACGTTAAAGCAAAGTTTAGTAAAAGTTTCCGATCTTGGTACCCCAGCTGCTGTTGGTGGACTTTAAGAGTGTGGCAAAAATTTAAGGAATTGTAGTCACTCAAGAGATGTAGGTCCAAGGTAGAAGATTTGTAAGTAAATACAATATTTATATATGGTATTACCCATCCTAGACCTGCGGAAACTAACAGGGAGAGCTGTGCTTCTTGTTGAACTACATCTTTAGTTGATTCTGTGGTAATTGGAAATATGAATTAAGAAACTGAGAGCCTTTAGATAGCCATCAAGGTATGGGCATGTGTTGCTTAGGGGGTTACTTAGGGTCAGAAGGCACCTGCACTCAAGATGCCATGCATTTTAATCATTCTCAGCCCCCCAACACAGGAATGCCATAACCATTGCTATAATATTGTATCATCATAAAAGGTGCTACCATGGGCCTTATCTCTTATGAATGCAATGTCACTTTGGAATCCCTGAAAAGTGTCTTAAACTGTGAAAGGAACAACTTAAAGGGAAACTCCAGTGCCAGAAAAACGATCAGTTTTTCTGGCACTGGAGGGTACCTCTCCCTCCCACCCCCCAATCCCCGGTTACTGAAGGGGTGAAAACCCCTTCAGTGACTTACCTGAGGCAGCGGCGATGTCCCTCGCCGCTGTCTCCGCCTCCGCGACGCTCCTCCTTGTGATTACGTCGGCCGGTGGGCGAGACTAATCTCGCCCACCGGCCGAGGAGACCTAATGCGCATGCGCGGAAATGCCGCGCATGCGCATTACGTCTCCCCATAGGAAAGCATTGAAAAATCATTTCAATGCTTTCCTATGGGGTTTTGAGCGACGCTGGAGGTCCTCACACAGCGTGAGGACGTCCAGCGACGCTCTAGCACAGGAAACCTGTACTAGAAACTAGGAAGTGACCTCTAGTGGCTGTCTAGTAGACAGCCACTAGAGGTGGAGTTAACCCTGCAATGTAATTATTGCAGTTTATGAAAAACTGCAATAACTACACTTGCAGGGTTAAGAGTAGTGGGAGTTGGCACCCAGACCACTCCAATGAGCAGAAGTGGTCTGGGTGCCTGGAGTGTCCCTTTAATGTCTCCTTTAAGTGTGAGTTGTTATGGCAAATTCGTACTACAATGTGGGCTGTGACCTTTTTAAAGCATCTATAATTTTTTTGCATTTGTGTGTGGTGTTTCAATTATTGATGGTTATGTCCATTCGACTGATGGTTGGGCTGGTATTTATCTGATTGGAGACTGACTTAGTTGATTGTTGATTCTCAGGTTCATTTATCTCATCCTTAATCCATACGCAGCTGAGGGGCCCGAGCAGTGTGAGCTGGTTCAAAGGCCACGTTATCGGAAAGGACCTCACGTCTGTTTTGATTACAACACTATGGTAACTGTATTTCCTCATATATAGAACTCATTTCTAAGACACTCTCGGGTTTATTCACCGAAGTGTGCATTTGCTGGGAATTCAAAAGGAATTTCCTTAATTTTATTTTTTTTACCAAATTACCCAAACAGAAAATATATAACCGAAAAGGACAATTTTTCCAATTTGGCTACTTTGGCTGAAAATGTTGAATTCATTTTGAATTCTCTTTGAATTCCTGGTATTTTTTACTAATCAGCAGGCTCAATATCCCACAAGACACACAGGGATTTATTTAAGAAGAACACTTCTGAGTCAGCATTCTACTTGTGATGCAATCATCATGGAAGTCAGTGAAATGTTCCTGTTGATTGCTACAGTTTAATAGGTCTTTCCCAGAATTGCAATTTGTTTTAAACTTCTGTAGATAGTTTCTTAGATGGCAATTTTACAAGTGCCTTAAAATGGATAGCATTAAAACGACAAAGGAGCTGATCCTATTAATTGCATTGATTGTGGAAATGAGGTTATCAGCATTGACATGAAGCTACTAGCCAAGGTTTCAGACAGTATTCCTTCCAATGCTGCATTGTTTCTGTGTTCCTCTAAGAGCTCTGTGTGTGGTCCCCATTAGTGACTGCTAGTAGGCAACAGGCAGGCTCTTCAGTTTGTTGGAAGGTCTACATGCCTGAAGATGAACTATTTCCAGTACCATTTCACCATTCTATAGTGGTTTTAATAGGAGTTTTTATAGTATTTGTATTAAAGCCCCTCTATTACAAATCTAGCACAGACATGAGTAATGCAGCTTCACTTCACTTTTTGTGTATATAATCTAACGGTGCCATGTCCCTTCTACTAGGAGGACACATCAGACTGTGGCAGAGGCTCTCTATTCCGGCCGTCGTGGCTTTTGCTGGCACTGCTTCAAGTATTGCTCCTATGTGTTGTCCCCAGCTTTTCGTCCGCCTCCAGTCGGGGCCTCTAGACCTGCCCTTACTTCCCTCCCTCCTTCCTGAGGCCACTTCTTGTTTCCTGATGCGGTTACCATGACAACAAGGCAAGCGCCACTCCTGCGCTTTGGGCTGAGTTACCACAACAACCACCACTTATTTTGGATGATTTAAAATTTTCACCAAGGATACCTTTCAATGTCATAGGGAAGCATGGCAGTCAGGAAAATAACATCCTGGACAGTGGCAGTATTTACCATGACAACGAGATGAACTTCCTGTTTATTGACCGTGGTAACCATGGCAATGTTAAGTACTTCCTGTTTATCGTCCATCAGTTTTCTTGGCCTGAAACTGCATGTTTCGGTCACGTCTGATCTCTATGGCGGGGTCATGAACTCACTGTGACCCTTTGCTCTCTTACCTAAAGTGTGTAAAGGGCCCTTTGATTTTTCTTTCTGCTCCTACATTGCATCGCAGGAGCATAGGTTACACAATGATGCCATCATATGCATACATCCTCCATCTTGTCAAGACTCATCATATCATGGTCATATTGCTTACCCCAGGAGTTGGGTTTACTTTCATCTTGGAATGTGCTCTGGGCCAAAGTCACCAGGGAGGTGATGAAGAGACACTGTGTAGAAAAAAACATGTCTATATGCAGAATTAGCAAAGTTTGCCATGTGTCAATTGTACGTGCAGAGCTCGATTTTCCATGCAAAGTGTCAGTTCCCCATGTCATATGTCCGTTCAGAGCCTCACAGCTGGATGTTGTAAATGTCCAACCATCACTTCTACACGTCTCTGTGTAAATGGTGTTTTTGATCATGCTGCAAAGCTACTGCCACAGCCAGGGACGTATGCTACATGCGTAGGTGATGAGCTCATTACAGCAGCTGAACCCCAGAGGATGTTCACACACCTCCGTGTCGTACAGTACTGTACCAAAGAAACCGGTCTATGACTTCTGCCGTCAGATTTGTACAGGCATCAGTGGGGACTCTTTGAGGTGTAGTGTACTGCAGTATACAGTTACACAGAGTGTATGACTGTGAAAGGAAAAGCAGCATAAATTACTACTGGTGCATTGCCTGACTCCTCCAAAGCGGCAACAGAATCCACAGGCTAGCCAGTTCAAACAGCAGAACAACCAAGCGCAAATCACTCTGCAAGCAAGTCAGTGCAGTGCTCTGCGTTTGCAGACACTGTGATGCTGTAAAAAAAGGGATGAACCCAAGAACTTGTTAGAACGCAACTCCCACCACTTTCATCCAGTATCACAGGCAATGAGTTGTAGTCCAGCACCAGCTGGTGGGGCATATCCGTATGCATATCCTTGCTTTACAGCCTTTATCATTTATCATGTGTGTGTGAAATATACATTCTGTACATCTTTAAAATGTCATTGTTAAATTTGAGAAAGTCCCAAAACTTATTAAGGGAGATCCTGACTTCAGAAGCACACACAAGGCAACTGCAAACACAACACAATAGTTATATATCAGGGTCCCCTTGGTTGACCCCACAAGTAGCACAATATAACTGAAGGCAGCTTACGTAGAACTCAGATACTACTGATCAGTGAAGAATTGTTGGGAGGTTTTTTTTGGAACTCGAAGAATGTATCATTGATTTGAAGCTTGGTATAATGTTACCGTATATATCTGTGAAAAGTAGCCTGCCCTATACAGAGAGCAATCATCTCTGAAGGGGATTTGGCCTTTAGAAGCACACACTTGGTACAAACAATATTCATCTGGCCCCCATGGGTGATGCAACATTTAGCACAAAATACATGAGAACAGCTTTTTGTGGGCTCAGATAATGCTCAATAAGGGACTGAAGAAAAATGTTTCACTGCTATGCACAATCTGAGTTCAGCACACATAGTCCATGATTACTTAATTCAATCTTATTGAAAGAAAATAAATACTGTGCTTGTCAAGAAACCTTCCCTATACCTTCCTTAAAGTACAGCAACTTCCCTAAATACGCGGGCACTGTACAGTCCCCTCGATTACAGCACCTTCCCTAAATACACCAGGCAGTGTACCCTTCCCTCAATTACAGCACCCTCCCTGAATACACCAGACATTGTACCCTCCCCTCAATTACAGCAACCTCCCTAAATACACCAGGCATTGTACCCTCCCTTAATTACAGCACCCTCCCTAAATACACCAGGCATTGTACCCTCCCCTCAATTACAGCACCCTCCCTAAATACACCAGGCATTGCACCCTCCCCTCAATTACAGCAACCTCCCTAAATACACCAGGCATTGTACCCTCCCCTCAATTACAGCACCCTCCCTGAATACACCAGACATTGTACCCTCCCCTCAATTACAGCACCCTCCCTAAATACACCAGGCATTGTACCCTCCCTTAATTACAGCACCCTCCCTAAATACACCAGACATTGTACCCTCCCCTCAATTACAACACCCTCCCTAAATACACCAGGCATTGTACCCTCCCTTAATTACAGCACCCTCCCTAAATACACCAGACATTGTACCCTCCCTTAATTACAACACCCTCTCCATATACACCAGATAATGTACCTTCCCACAATTACAACACCTTCCCAAAATAAACCAAGTCCTATACTTACTAATGATTGCATTATCCAACTCTGGGTAGTATTATTCTACTCTGTTCAGTATTATCATACTCTGGATACTATACCTGTCAATTTTCATTTCCCACTTTAGTGTATAAAGTCTACAGACTCTCTTCATACTGCTGTTCGTGTCATATCTCTTTATTGGCTCTAGCTTCTCCTATTGACTGACGAAGCCCTTTACACCTTTCGTCAAAAGTACTCTCAGTTGTGCTAAAAAATTTTGATTGGTTTGAGCAAAACACCCCTATTTCCTTCTTCTCAAAAAACACTCCTTTCATTGAGAGTGAGTCAAGACTCTAGTCTTCCTTCTCCCCAATTACCCCACGTTCCAGTTATATCATATCTGTTTTTGCCTGCACCCACCCCAGCAAGCATCCAGTTACCACTGACATACAAATATTGCCGAGCATATGGGTTCTGTGTCCAGGAGCACCTACTTCTCTGCCACCTTTAGACACAACCCATGGCTTACCTTATGGACACCTTATGAGAACAAGTTCTGATTGCTTAGATATGTGAGACAGCTTAATTGGAAGTGGTTTGGAGAGCTTGGAAATAGTGAGTAAAATCTTCATCAGTGTGAGACCAAGAGTTTGTGATCATTTCACAATAAGGATACAGCTCCTCAACCGGTATAACGCATACTACAATCACCTGTAACCCAGACCTGTTCCTGTTCCCTGGACAAACAATTGATTGATCAAACAGATGATTTAGTTTTCTATCCCTAAACTACTCTATCCTCTATTGCCCCCACCATCCAGTAAATCACCTCCCCAGCCATTTGCCTATCTCCCTTCCAGTCTTCATACAGGTTTTTCTATATGCAGGCATGTAATATGCAGATAGATATTGCTTTGCCCCATTACAGTCTTCATTCTTTTTCCATGCATCCTCCATCATTATGGCCCACAGAACGTGGCCAAAAATACATATCAGTGTTAGTAAAGGCATGGAGTGGTACTTCCTCACTCTTTACTCCAACATGTATAGATGATGGAGAGGTTGTTACAACATATCCTATGATCTACTTCTACATGCCTTTCCTTGTTTGACTTCGGTAGTTATATCCCGACTCCTTGCTATTAGTTCTAGCTTAATTCCATTCCATCTTAATTCTAGCTGAGGGCATAAATTATTTTTTTTATGTGGATTGAGGTGTTCGTTTGATATACATCACTATGGATAGGGGATGTTCTTTTTCAATATTAATCTGAGCTTATTTTTCTGGGAGACTATCTGTGCCAAAAATTCTAAATTAGAACCATCTCAACCAGTAGAAGCTCAGAAGAAAAAGCCCATCTTCTGCCCATAGTTCATGTTTTTGGAAGCCCTCTCATAAAGGTTTCTGGTTACAGTGTGATTCACAAATAGACAATAAAGGCAGAATATGTACTTAAGATAGGACAGAGAGTAGTGTACAGGCAATAACCAAGTCATAATATGGCATATTAAAGCAAATGTTAAAATTTCAAATGAATGGCTCAAAAAAGAGCGAAGAAGGCCATTATACTCCCATCATCAGCCAGATGCTTTAACCAATGTCAGTGCACATAGATCAGTAGTGTTTGCAAAGTTCTTAACTCTTTCATGTGTGCATACATTACTGGAATTAGATTTGAGGAGAGATTGATTGTGGGGTAATAGGGAAGGAAGGACATATGGTCATGCAACCATGTTGCTCACATAAACCCTTTGCACGAAGATGATCGAGCTAGTGGCTCCAAAATCGTAGTCCTATTTGCCAAATATACTGTGTGGAGCTGTTTGTGGTTTTTTTGCACTTTGTATTTTTTATTTTATTTTATTTCTGCATTTATGAGAACTGTGTGATGAAATTTATTCAGATGTATTGCATAAACTATTTTAAGAGAGAAATGTTTATTTTATTTATGTGATTATCATTCTTCATATATCACAAACCATTAATTTAATAAACTGACCTTACATCTTTTCTAGTTTTTCTTAATTAACTTGTCTCTCCATCTCCTCTTGTTCTTTATATCAGCTGCATATATCTTAATTTTGCTCAGTATAATCCCTTTGTAAAGCTCTCTGTTTGCATTGCTCTTTATAAAGAAATACTTGACTATTCTTTTGCACACTATATCCATTCATTTGAACTCTGCTTGTTACTACATACACGTTCTATAAAATCACCTTATACCAAAAAGAGTCACATTTGAAAAATGATGCATACACCCATTACCTACCTACTTTTTATGTTCTTCTTCCAACATCATTATTTCTGTTTTCTTCCCACCTTTCCCATTGCTGATCCTGTAACCTGACTACTGTCCATTTTCCTCTTCCACACTCATCATGTTGGATCTGTTTCTTCCCCCTAACCTAATTAGTGCTTGATCCTGTCTGGCCTATGTCAGACACTCTCTTTGCTCACTGAAGCCATTTCCTGGAGGTATTGTCCATCTTGTTTACTCCATATTGCATTGTCTCATCAAAGTCAAGCAACAAAGCCTCCCCTTTTAAGCAGGACACTGATAGAACACTCACAGTATGGGTCGACGTGACAACCTATGACTCTTTCATACATGTCCTACGAGAAAGGAGATGTCAACTCTTTTTATGTGCAACTGCACTCTGCCATGAGATGCCACAGGCTGACCTCTCCTCTGTTTGGGCTTGGGGAAGCAGGGAGGGCCAGGTTTGGATAGGGATTCATTAATTAATCCCTTAATATAATGGTCATTTTGCTTGTAGCTTTTGCGTGTGTTTGGTCCTTACCAAGAGGGGTGTGTTGTATGTGTGCGCGCCAGGTGTCCATCTGCTCTCGTTTTCGTCAGATCCTCCATCATTGAAGAGAAATAAACGAAATATAAATACATATAAATATATATAAATATATATATCTTGGAGGTTCGAGGGTCATCGCTGCTGAAATTTCTCTCCATCAGTTAGTGGCTTTTTTTCCGTTAACTGGAGCAAAGTTTATTTATTTATTTATTTATTTGTACAGAAAAGTTAAACAAGTGACAGAAAGTTTGTAAGATATTGTGCGTGTGTGATTTACTTGTAAAATATTTTCAAATGGTTTATTACAAAGAATCAGTTATTAAATAATGTGCATATTTTCACTTCAACTAGACCTGGCTTGATTTATTTATTCTTGTGTCTTCTAACTTCTATGTGGTGTTCGTGTGAATGTGTGTGTACCTTTGCAAACAAAGAAAAACACATGTTACATATTGCAAAACAGGATCAGAAAAACCTTACACTGAGTAGAATGTTCATGCGCGACCATAAGATTATGGACAATGACATTGAACCAATGAAAATTGAATTAAATCCTCTCTTCTTTGATTATCACACAATTCCAAAAACCACCAGTGGGAAAAATCACTAAAACAATGGAAACAGAACACAGACTCATAAGCAAATAAAATTGACAAAAAAAAAAGAATAATTAGAAAACAAAGTTTGTGAAGAATGCAAGCAGAGTGCAAAAATCACAGAATGCAAGGGCTTGCTAGTAACATTTCTTCTGGTGTTGTCCCACAGACTTGAGGTTCCCTCTAGGTGATCTGGTAAGCACCATGACTTGTAATGTGGGAGGAGTGTCATTGATATTGGTGCCCCTATCATGGGGGAGCCCCCAACAGATAAGGGCATCCCCATGAACCGTGGACTCCTGGAGCAGCCCTCAACAGCAGAACCAGAGTAGAGTCCAAGTGTCCACCAGGGAGGAGAAACTCAACATCTTGCTATTCTTGTTAAGAAGTAATTTAAAGCTGACACCCCATCTGTATTATTTGAAACGATGATTTGGGTGACTAGCTTAAGCTGCCTTCTTCTGTCTAGTGTTGCTTGGAATAGATCATTAAAGACCTGCACCTGTACATTATCAAATTAAGTGGGTCGCCTTCTTGCAGTGTTAGCAATTTTAACCTACAGGGTTATTTACTAAAGTGAGTATTTAAGGTGAATTTCAAATTTAAGGCCAGAGAAGCTGGACAGAAGGCATAGCTGACTTAGAGAATTGTTTTTACCTTAAATTCACATGGGATTCTCACCTTGGTATGAAATAAATATTTTAAAGAGTAGGTTCGACTTTGATTTGAGAGACTTCTATATTTCTTATTTGGGCCTATGCAAGAACCTGTCCAAGATGCATTCTTATAATTTGGGTAAGGTCTGGTCCTATTTTAGGAACAATCTATAGAGGTGGAGTGGTCTTGAATTGTCTCGGTAAGGTAGGGTCAATTCGATTAAAATGACTCGCCTTTCTAAAATGTTATATTATCTTAGAACCATCCCCCTTTCAATCCCTTTATCTTTTTTTCAAAAGGTACATTCAGCTCTCTTGTCTGGAACAAAAAAAACTGCCAGGATTAAATTAACCATATTACAAAAACATAGTAACTTTTGGGGGCGTAGGCTTGCCTGACTTTACTCAATACTATTTTGCTGCGATGGC
This sequence comes from Pelobates fuscus, assembly GCF_036172605.1. Taxonomy (NCBI): domain Eukaryota; kingdom Metazoa; phylum Chordata; class Amphibia; order Anura; family Pelobatidae; genus Pelobates; species Pelobates fuscus. The sequence goes on from NC_086323.1 coordinate 128,309,187, forward strand.
TTTAAAATTTAACTTGGATAGTGATCGCCCTCTTTGGCTTGAGATGGAAGCAAGCAAACTTTCACCTTATTCAATCAATTATATTTTATGGCTGCTTCCATCTCAGTGCACAAGGATGAAAGATATGTATTTCTCAACCAAGACTTCCATCAAAGCTTGGAATACCCTTTACAAAAGACGCTGTCCTTCTTCAATTTGGTCTAGGGCAGGGGTTACCAACCTGTGGTATGCGAACCCCCAGGGGTACAATCCAGTGCCCCTGGGGGTACGCGACAAAAAATTGGTAATGGCAGCAGTGCAGCTGCCTGGCACATGTTGGGAACCTGAGTAAATGTCCATCAGGTTGCCCACGCACTCAGGGCCACCCGATGGACATGTGGCATGAGCGGCCCCACCGGGTACTGCTGGAGAGCTGGGAGGAAGTCTCGGCCCCCCCACTCCCTCCCAGCTGAAACAGACTCTGCCGCGAGGGACCGTGAGCTAGTAGTGCCTGCCTTCACCTGCCCACAATGTTTTAACCCTCCCCTTACTGACATAACACCACCTCTAATGCTATAACTCCGCCCTTGATAGGCATAGCTCCACCTCCACTTGTATAGTTCCGTCCCCTTCGGCTGTCAGACGAGGAGGAAGCTCTGAACTCCCATCAACCCCAGCCAGCAGAAGCCACCTTCCTGCTCCCATAAGGTAGGAAACTGGAGTGTGACTAAAATGAAAAAAAGAACATGGTGAGCTTGGAGCCTGGAGCAGAAGAGGAGCAGTTGATTTCCTTCTTGAGATCCCGGGTCGGGAGCGCACCGTTGCTGCAAGCGAGAGGTGAGGAGACACCCGCAATCCTGGACTTTCCCTGGACCGTGGCACCCCCAGGACACCAAGGGTTTCTGCCGAAGGCTGGAGTTGGGTACCCTCCCCCCCCCCCCCCCCCCAAAAAAAGAAAAAAAAACTGGGACGCCAGAGACTGAGAACACCAACTATTGAGGACAATGTTTTACTCCACGATTTAACCTTCCTGGAACTATATCCTCCTATATGCCTCCAATTTAAAGAGTAATGTCCTATTGTCTTGTGCAATCTCCCAGGTGCTCAGACCGTATAGCCACACATACGCAAGGTTGCCAATGGGTTCGGCCAGCTAACGGAGATTTACCCCTATATCTGCTCTAACCGTGCTAACTGTTTAAAAGGAATACTATTTACTATGTTGTTATTATATTGCTAGTGCTACTCAACCACGCTAAGATAATACATTACTTGAATACCTATGCATTGTACCATAACATGTGTTACACACTTTAGAATATAATTCATTGACCAGCTTGTTTATAATAGAAATGTGCATTTCAGACTAAATCACTTATGCTAATCGGAAACCTATACTGTGTCAATCTTGATCTCTTTAACTTAAAAAAATGTGCCTGACTATCGATTACCACAACCTGTATTGCAAATGTTTATTACCATACCTTGAGGTCGCCGTTGTGGCCCACCAAGGATTACTGTTACTATTGTGCACAACAAAAATAAAGAATTAAAAAAAAAAATACTCTTTTCACATGCATAGCTGGCCCTTCTCCATCCGCTGCAGAATGCAAAGAGCAGAATGTGTGTGGAACAGTATGCACATAAAAGAGATTGTTATTATAAATAAAAGACATGGTTGATAGAATTAGTATTTTGGACATGGGAAAATCCTTTGTGATTCTTTTTTTCTAAACAGCAGCTGGTACCTGACACTTAGCTGAGAGGGTACATGGATTGTCAAGCAAAGTATTCTTTATCCCTGGATGTTTGTATTCTTTGTTTTACACATGTTCTCTGCGGCATTACGATTGGTATAAAGATGCAATGATTGTTACAGAAAACAGGAATCTCTAGATATCTTTGGTTAGAAATTCAAAGTGAATCTTTTCATTTTTAACCAAAGTACCCAAATTGAATACATGAATGACTTGGTGAATGTTTCAAATTTGTCTATAGTCATAATTCACTTTGAATTCCCGACATTTTAAATTTCTAATAAGCCAATATATAAAGTGCGCACAATGATCTAGACACCCACCAATAATAGTGGTATTAAGTATAAAAGAAAAAGGAACATACTTCCCCTCTTACTCTTATTCTGGAAGCGTAAAGAATACAATTATTGAAGCTCCTTAAAACATCTTTTATTACCGTATATACTCGAGTATAAGCCCACCTGAATATAAGCCGAGGACCCTAATTTTACCCCAAAAAATTGGGAAAACGTATTGACTCGAGTATAAGACTAGGGTGGGAAATGCAGCAGCTACTGGTAAATTTCTAAATAAAATTTGATCCTAAAAAAATTATATTAATTGAATATTTATTTATAGTGTGTGTATATAATGAATGCAGTGTGTGTGTGTGTATATGAATGCAGTGTGTGTGTATGAGTGCAGTGTGTATGTATGAATGCAGTGTGTATGAGTGCAGTGTGTGTTTGAATGCAGTGTGTATGAGTGCAGTGTGTGTGTATGAATGCAGTGTATATGAGTGCAGTGTGTGTTTGAATGCAGTGTGTATGAGTGCAGTGTGTGTGTATGAGTGCAGTGTGTGTTTGAATGCAGTGTGTATGAGTGCAGCGTGTGTGTATGAGTGCAGTGTGTGGATGAGTGCAGTGTGTGTATGAATGCAGTGTGTGTATGAGTGCAGTATGTATGACTACAGTGTGTGTATGACTGCAGTGTGTGTGTATGACTGCAGTGTGTGTGTATGACTGCAGTGTGTATGAGTGCAGTGTGTGTGTATGAGTGCAGTGTGTGTGTGTATGAGTGCAGTGTGTATGTATGAGTGCAGTGTGTGTGTGTGTGTGTGTGTGAATGCAGTGTGTGTGTGTATGAGTGCAGTGTGTGTGTGTGTGATGCAGAGCCTTGGTGAGGGGTGGGCATTTTTAATATTATTTGTATTATTATTATTTTTTTTTGTTATATTATTATTAATTTATTTTTATTATTATTTTATTATTCATTTATTTTTTTCGTCCCCCCTCCCTGCTTGATTGAGTGCAGTGTGTATGTATGAATGCAGTGTGTGTGTATGAGTGCAGTGTGTATGAGTGCAGTGTGTGTATGAGTGCAGTGTGTGTATGAGTGCAGTGTGTGTGTATGAGTGCAGTGTGTGTATGAGTGCAGTGTGTATGTATGAGTGCAGTGTGTGTGTATGAATGCAGTGTGTGTGTATGAGTGCAATGTGTGTGTATGAATGCAGTGTGTGTGTATGAGTGCAGTGTGCGTGTGTGTGTATGAGTGCAGTGTGTGTGTGTGATGCAGAGTGTGATGCAGAGCCTTGGTGGGGGGTGGGCATTTTTTATATATTTTTTTTATTATTATTATTTTACTTTTTTTTTATATTATTATTTATCTATTTTTATTATTATTTTTATTATTATTTTATTATTATTATTAATTTATTTATTTTTCGTCCCCCCTCCCTGCTTGATACATGGCAGGGAGGGGGGCTCTCCTTCCCTGGTGGTCCAGTGGCATTGGCAGTTCAGTGGGGGGGGGAAGGGGGACTGGCAGAGAGCACTTACCTCTCCTGCAGCTCCTGTCAGCTCCCTTCTCCTCCGCGCCGGTCCGTGCAGCTCTTCTGTCAGCTCACACTGTAAGTCTCGCGAGAGCCGCACTATGACCCCGCGGCTCTTGCGAGATTTACACTCGGAGCTGACAGAGGTGCTGAATGGACCGGCGCGGAGGAGGAGAGAGCTGACAGGAGCTGCAGGAGAGGTAAGCGCTCGCTGCCAGCCTGCAGTCTGTATTATGGCAATGTAAATTGCCATAATACAGACACTGACTCGAGTATAAGCCGAGTTGGGGTTTTTCAGCACAAAAAATGTGCTGAAAAACTCGGCTTATACTCAAGTATATACGGTATTTGTATTTTTAATTTCAGGTTAAAGGGACACTATAGTCACCCAGACCACCTCAGCTCAATGAAGTGGACTGGGTGTCAGGTCCCTCTAGGGTTAATCATGCCTGATGTAAACATAGCAGTTTCTGAGAAACTGCAATGTTTACATCTGGGGTTAAGCCAGCCTCTAGTGGCTATCTTCCGGACAGCCACTAGAGGTGCATCGGCAATGATTGAGGCATATTATGCCTCAATCACGCAGAGTGTCCATAGGAAAGCATTGAAAAATGCTTTCCTATGGACACTTTGAATGCACGTGCGGCAGTGCCGCGCATGCGCATTCGGTGCCGGTGACGTCAGACAAGGATGCTGACGTCGGCAAGGGAGAAGAGGTAAGGGAGCCCGGAGGGGGGAAAAGGGTGAGTAGCTGTAGGGGTTTTAACCCCTTCAGGACTGCGGGAGGGGGACCCTGAGGGTGGGGGCACCCTCAGGGTACTATAGTGTCAGGAAAACCAAGCGGTTTTCCTGACACTATAGTGTCCCTTTAATATGCTTATAATTATTTGTCTGTAAAAAAACAAACAAACTAACTGGCTGTAGCTGTGAATATTCACCTGGACTGCTATTCCTATCATTTTCAGCCTGCAAAACCATTTCATAGGAATCATAGTACACAGCAGCTGGAGTGGCGCTATAGCCTAGTAATTGCAAACCTTAGCACTGGAGCATTCCTCGGCTACATTTGCTACGATGCTTAGTTTCAGTTTACATTGGGACTGGAGCATGTATGAGCTATATTTTCCATTACTGTACGAGCATCATGGGTAATGTAGTCCACCCCAGCTTCAATGGAAAAGGCTAGCCATCTCTGTTAAAATATTTTTCTTCTTTGCAGCAGATAAATAAAAGCATGAATCAGACTAATTTTGAGGCACAAATCTTTTATTTTAAATAACTGGTATCACAATGTTGTAATGTTTAAATTATAGCTTATATAACAGTCTGATAGTTACTCATGGTTGGGTTGTCCTTGTGGTGAAAGAATACTACGGACTTAGGAACCATTGCAATGTCAACGTGAGTAACATTGGACCTCAGTAGTGTCAGGATTAGGAGCTGATGAGGTGAGGACCAGTACATTATCCGTTTTTGTTTTGTACACGGATGAGGCTGAGACACAGGCCGCATGCTTCGTAGCATGGGTCGCAGAGACAATGCACGCATGAGCTCCAAAACATCTTCAGACAGGACAAATTCATCTTCCAGATGTGCACACAAGGTCCAATCATCCAGATGTGACAACACTGAATGCAAGCGAAGTCCAGGGCCCAGCAGAAGGCCAGTGGGCAGCCGCATAGAATGGACAGCACCATGTAACAGCAGTTCTTCACCCCGTTGAATGTCTTGAAGGACATACCCCATACCCCGTCAATACTGTGGGTTCCCTCAGGCTCTCCAAAGGTATCTTCGAAGAGGACCTGGTGAGAAAAGACAACAGTATTAGGTGATTCAACATCCAACAATTAAAACTAAATTGTTTTAAGTTATATTATGATCGGTTCCTGTTTCTTGATTTCTTGATTTAAAATTGTTGTCCCCAAGATCATGCTATTTGATATGCATGAGTTCATAAAGTGACACTTAAACAACTTCATCTGATTGTCCTACCCCCAAACCCAATATTAAGCTAAATAAAAGGCTTGGAGGTGTGGCTTCAAGCCCTCTGGGTATAAAAACCAGGAATCTGGGGGCGGGGCCTGCCCGCCGAGCTGGATGGTCGCAGGCACGCAGAGCTCCTGCAAGACCGCACTAAAAACGATAAAAATAATGCCTAAATCCGAACTGCAGACCCACAGCAACAAAGCCCAACACAGGGGGTCGGCTGGATCCAGGGAGAGGCTGGCTCTACGAGCTACAGTCCCCTGGAGGAGACACTCTCGCCGAACTGCCTGAGGCCTTCTCCGGCGGTGAGTGGGGCAGACGGCCGCTGCCCCACTATCCCGCAACACAGCACCCCTCATGGGACACGAATCCGGCGGGACCTGGCTCCGTTCCCCCCCCTATGGACCGGGGGGGTGATCCCGGTCCCCACCCTAGAGGCCTGACCACCGCTGGCTGTGTCGGCACGGCAGCAAGGCCGCCAGTCCATCCGGACACCACATCCAAGATGGCGGAGGCCGCATGCGACGGCGCCAAGACCGGAGCACTGATGGGCAACTACTATACATCAGCAGAACCTATAGGGGACAGCCAACAACCCACAGGTACCACCCTCAGCCACCCATCTGCGGGCACTACCGTACCTTACCAAGCTATGATCAGACCCAAGGAGGCCTCCTGCGGGGGCTGGATACACCCCCCCCCCCCCCCCCCGGCAAGGTAAAAACGACAACGCATCAGCCGCCTGCAACCGCTCATGCACCATGGGACTTACTGACGGGAGGAGAAGCAGAAGGGCAGCCTGGATCCCTACTACGGAAGGGACTCTCACAGGCGGTAGATACACAGCAAACACCCTGCCTAGCGACTAACAACAAGCGGAACTCCCACGTACCAGCTACCTGTAGTGGCGGCAGAGGGGACTATCTTCAATTAACTTTTACCATCTGTCTATGCTGACACACAAGGCTGACGCCCAGGACAGACCACCCCACCATTACCAATGATACATGGCTGAGTTGCATACTTTTTAGTCTTATCAGCTGTTGCTTAACTGCTTCTGCTAGCTCAATTGTGTGCTTCTGCTTTATAGCGAGATTGAGTGGGGGGAGGGGAGCAATGTAACACTGCAGTACCTTACTACCACGCAGTGATCTTATGGGTTTGTTCTAGCGGTCACTATTTAGTCCGTCTATATTTTCAAAAGCCCTTAAAAACGTTCCTAGCTTGGTTTATCCTTGTCAATACTATTAACTAACTGTTTCACACTTTAGACACCCCTATACTGCTTGTTTTCTCTTGAAACTATGCTGACTCTACGAAATATAGTGTTGTTAGCTGATGCCTTTCAAATGCTTTCAAATGCTTGATATGTATTACTAGCCTGTATTTCCTGGGGTGGCTACACAAGCCTGTTTATGCAGCCCGCAGACACAATCTTGTACTATATCTAAACTTAAAACTACTCAGCATCACTCTAACGTTTAAACAAAAATCTGCCGGTAATCTTTCTGTTCTTGCAAAAAAAAAATGTGCTGTACCAACATGCCACTCATTGAAATGCTATGATTATGCCTGCAGTTGCTGTCGTGGCCCTGCACGCTTGTCTGTAACCTATATGCACATGCAAAAATAAAGAATAAAAAAAAAACAAAAAAAAAAAAACCAGGAATCTTATTTCTCGTGTCTCTATCTGTAGCATACTATGACGTCACGCGTGCATGGGTCATCATGTGTTGGCCATAGAGAATCATTGTAGGTATGCGCATGCACCTGCGTTTCCCAATGCTCCTCTATGAGGATTGGCCTGTCATCCTGACTCAACCCGAGAGGAAGGTTGTGGCAGTGCCGAAGGAGACTCGAAAATGGAGAAATGCTATAGTGTCCCTTTAACTATGCCATGCACTCAAATTATTTAATTATTTTATGAGATAAAGTGTGCACATGAGGTAACTCTTTTTGTGCACTGTACTATCTAATGGGCACGATCTACTGCAATATAGAAAATAATTGAAATGATGAGTGTCTCTTAAAAAATACCAATGGATGTGTAGCCCCCGGCCAACCTTGTAATTATATGATTTCCCTTGTCTTGTTACCACTTGCAATCTGTTCCTGGTTCTGCCTGTTTTGTACAACTTAAAAACCATTGTTAATGATTTTGTATTCCCCTTACATAAAAGGGAAAACAATAGCACAAAAATTCAGAGAGAGGTCAGATTAAAGGGACACTCCAGGGGCGGGGCCTGACCGGGAAGCTGAACAGACATGCTTTCTGTGAGCTCCCGAGCCTGAACCCAATTTTTGGCAGAAAACAGTGGGAAAATCGCCTATTTCAGAATCCCACCGACCCTCACCTTGATATATGGAGGCAGGGGTACCGGGGGACACATCGCCTGTTCAAATGCCTACTGGAAAACCGGACCGGAGGCTTGAGGCCTACCTCATGCAGAGCGGGAAAGAGACGGCCGCTCTCCCCGCTCACCTAACACTGCAGCACCCGAAGTATTGGGCCTCCCCCCCCCTTTGGACCGGTGGGGGTTATCCCGGTCCACACCAGCAACCCCAAGCCACGACCAGCACAGGAGACAAGATCTCAAGCGAGCCGAAGCAGCCCAGGCACAAACAAGATGGCGGCACAGACACAGCCTATAAAGGACCGCACACTCAGCAAACCCCCCAAGTGCACAAGAGAGTTCTATTACCAGCTATGTGCTAATCTGTGGACCAAGCTTCACACCCGGAGACAGGCCTTCAAGAGGGCGATAACAATAGTAACGGCATGGATCCGTCCGGCGACACGACGCCAAATAGGTGGGAATCCCCCCCGTACCTCCACAGCAATCCCTCGACAAAGCAGAACCCACAAGCCTGCACGGAGGGCCAGCACTCACACCCTCATGCCCCGGAAGGTGACACACCGACGAGCACGATCTGCTCGCACTTCAGCGGCTCCACCAACTCTCAGCAAGCAGAGCGTTGCTCCACATGCGAGAATCCACAGCGACGGCCACAACACTGACCGGGAGACGGCACAGCACCACACCAGCTGGACACACAGACGGAGGTCCCCCACACAGCCCAAAGAAGAGAAAGCATGGACAATTGGGAGAGAAGTGCCACCAGTGAGACCTTCACAGCGGGACTTTGTGCTGACCTTTTGCAAACTCACCCATGCTGACCGCTTACCATATACCCCACCAGCAAACGCTCCTCCACAGGCACCAGGAACTCAGCGCCCCCTCGCACAGGGGAGACACCACGAGCTGATACAAAAGATGCAGAGCGAACACAACCAGCCCCAACAAGGCATCGGCTGACTCTACCGGGACTGTGGTTTCTTGCAAGGCTAAGTGCCCAATATTACCTGTTTTATCTTTCTATACCTTCTCAACCGAACTCCATATCTGACTGCTGGCAGTTTTTACCTATGCTCAGTTTTTCTTGTGTGCTAGCGCAGGGGATCATAGTCAGCCGTAGACATGCTCAGAATGCCTATGCCCAGACCAGCTCGCATTTAAGCAAGTTAGAAACTGTGTTTATTCTGTTTAATTTAACTGTGCAGACTCCTAGAAGGGCTGGTTAGCAACTACGCTCCTTGCAATGTACTTAATCTTGTTTCCACGAATACTACTAGAAATTTATTAGATCTGCCATGTCATACACTTACAGGAATGCTATTATTTAATGATAAGCGATTGACACACGATTGATTTTTCTATGTTTTAAATCTACGTATAAGGAAACGCACACCACTTAGAACAAGCGTAGTTGTTCAGAGACGCATGCCTCATGACTATACACGTAGGTTATACCAAACCAACCTGTGAAATGTCGTAAATAGCTTGTATAATCTACTATGTATATGTGGTGTAAAAACACGGCAAGCGAATTCTATCTCACAGTTTTTTATCATACGTTAAAAACCTGTTGATTTTACATGACGCCTCAAGCTAGTTATACTTAAAAAAAAAAATTGTGCAAAATCTTCCAAGCCACTGTTTAATCTATCTATGTTTTATTTTGTATGTACGCTGTTGTGGCGTATAATTGCGCTTTGTACTCTCCTGCACAACAAAAATAAAGAATTTAAAAAAAAATAAAGGGACACTCCAGATCCCTAAAGCCCTTTGCTGAAAAGCTTTACGTGTAAAGAGTGTGTCCTCTTTTTTTTTCAATGTGCAAAAAGCATAGATTTCAATAGAAATTGACACTCTTATAAATTAACCTAGTGACCCCTGGCTTTAAAGCAGATAACACATCATATTACTTCCTGGTTTGGTTAGCTCAGTGGAGCTAAACTCAGAGGCACCAACTGCATAGAGCATCTGCCTTGCAAAGACCTCTCATTGAGCTGCATTGGGAAGTCTGTGATTGGACAGACCAGTGGCGTACTAAGGAAGGGGGTGGGCAGTCCGCCCCGGGTGCCACACACTTGGGGAGTGCCATGACCAGGGCGGCCTTAGGACGTGTGATTTGTGTGGCCGCACAGGGCGCCCTGACAGCTGGGGTGCCGGGTGGCCACACTGCTCACACACGCAGGAGCCCCAGAACTTCAAAACCGTCCTCATCAAAGGAAAATGGGAATGGAGCTAATATGCAGTGGGGGTAGTGGCATCTCTAGGATTCATTTTTAGGGGGGGGCACATGGTGGGCCAGGGACAAAAGTAGGGGGGCACATTTAACCCCGCCCTCGTTGTAGTTTGACCCCGCCCCTGCCGCATATTAAGCCCCGCCCACGACACAATGTTATTTTTTTATTTTATTTTTATAATCCCTGGTGGAGGATTCATTATTTTCCACCAAGAATTATTAAAAAACAAACACATTTCCCTTGATACAGTCCACACACACACACACACACACAGACTGTTGAGTCCATTCACACACAGACACACAGATTGCTGACCATGCACACACAGACACACAGACTGCTGAGTCCATACACACACACAGACTGCTGAGTTCATACAAACACACACACACACACAGACTGCTGAGTCCATAGAGACACACACACAGACTGCTGAGTTCATACACACACACACAGACTGCTGAGTCCATACAGACACACACACAGACTGCTGAGTCCATATACACACAGACACAAACGCAGACTGCTGAGTCCATACACACACACAGACTGCTGAGTCCATACACACACACACTGCTGAGTCCATACAAACACACACACACACACACACACTGCTGAGTCCATACAGACACACACACAGACTGCTGAGTTCATACACACACACAGAGACTGAGTCCATACACACACAGACACAAACACAGACTGCTAAGTCCATACACACACACACACACAGACTGATGAGGGCCGCCATCAGGGGGTGACAACCATAACAGTTGTCACGGGCCCGGTGGCCCTGGGGGGCCCGGCCGCCCGGGCCCCACATGTGGGGCCCATCGGGTGGCCTACACACTTAGGGCCACCTGATGGGCCCCCTCCTTCAGGGACCCGGTCAGCGCTGTGGCCGTGGTATAGCGCGACTGGGACGCTTTAAAAAAAAAAAAAGCAGCCGCAAGTGCTGTAAGGGGCTGAGCAGGGGCTTTAGAGGGAGAGGCAGGATTTTGTGGGGAGGGGGTGCAGGGGTTTGTAGAAGAGCATGCATGTGTGGGATAGGCATAAGGCTATCCTAACTATAAGATAAGGCCAGGGACTAATGAAAGTATTTAGAAAACTGGGCAGACTAGATGGGCCGAATGGTTCTTATCTGCCGTCACATTCTGTGTTTCTCCAGGAATGGTGATTTTTTTTACAACCTGAAATGTTGACCTGAAAACAGAAGCTGTCCTAAAAGAGTATTTGTTTTGGATGAATGTTGCTGTACATAGTGCCAACCATTCCAGTTTTATGGAGTCAAGTGCCAGCTTGGTATTTTTTGTTTTGTGTGTCTCTAGTGCAGCATTTCCCAATTGGTGTTGGGTTTTGCGAGAACAAAACAGGGGTTCTGTCGCGATTTGCCCATCAGGTGGCCCATACACTTAGGTTCAACCAATGTGTATTGCTGAACAAGGGCAAGGTTGGTGCTGCGGCCGTTTAAGAGAGCAACATGCAGTATCAGATGCTGGGAGGAAGTGACAGTCAGTCACTTGCTCCCAGTCATAAAATCCACCATGCTGGAGGGAAAGAGGCAGCAGCGGGGAGTGAGGTGCTGCAGGCTCCACACACTAACCTAAGCCAGGCGCCCATCTGCAGACAAAAGTTATGCTAACAGGAGGGTGGCTGCAAATATAAAAATCATGGCCTATATGTATCTGTCAGTGTGTGTGCATCTGAGTGTATGTGCCAGTGTGTGTACCTGTGTGTCATGGTGTGTATGTATGTCACTGTGTGTCAGTGTGTGTATGTTCCATTGTGTGTATATATGTGTGTGTGTGTGTGTGTGTGTGTGTGTATGTTTCATTGTGTGTATCTGTGTGTGATGTTTCATTGTGTGTATTTGTATGTGTGTATGTGCCAGTGTGTATCTGTGTGTGTGTGTATGTGCCAGTGTGTGTATCTCTGTGTCAGTGTGTGCATCCGCATTTAAGAGCCAACACTACATCCAAACACACCTCTGTATGCAAATGCAAACATAACGTACATACACACCCCGGTGTTAAAAGCTACAATTATATACACCAACTCTACACATACAAACATACCTGATCCTAAGTACTACAATCTGTTTATCATCTGTAGAAATTAGTGTCTATATATATATATATATTTATTTTTATATAAATACATATATATTTATATAGACTCTGGCACTCAACCCAAAACAAATAAATCAAAGCAATATTACCTGGGTGCCTCCAGGCCGATAGATAAACAAAGTAAGACAGGAGCACTCGCTTGGATTTTCAAAAATGTATTATGTATTATGAAGTGTTCATCAACCTTAGATCAACGTTTCGACTCATCTTGATAAAGACCCTGAAGGGTCGAAACGTTGATCTAAGGTTGATAAACACTTCATAATACACGTTTAAAAATACAAGCAAGTGCTCCTGTCTTACTTTGTGTATATATATATATATATATATACCAAAAACGAAATTTGTCAAAAAAAAGTAAAACATGACACTCTGTTAATTAGTAGGTGTGTGGTGTGTGCACAAATATTTTTGGGGTTCCACAATGTATTAAACCGATAAAATCATTTACAAACACCAACTCTACACATAAAAGTACAACTACTCCTAAGTATTACAATCTGTTTACTATCTGTAGAAATTAGTGTATATATATATATATATACCAAAAAACTAAATCTGCAAAAAAAGGCAAAGAATTACAATCTGCTAATTAATTAAACGGTTTGTGCTATGGCGCAAAAACATTTTTGGGGGTTCCACAATGTTGGTACACTATGCCAAAGGGTTCCACAGGAGAAATGAATTATGAACCTCTGTTCTAGTGCATGTAGAGTTAACAGACAGGACCCCTGGTGGAACTAAATCCACACCTCACAGCATTTTAAATAGACAAAGAGGAACACTTTACTTTTAGGGGTGTGAGTGGGGGTGACTGTCCTTCCTAAATAGGGACACTTGGCAGGTATATGAATCCCTATAGCTCCCCTGATGCCTTGGCTGCCAGTTCAAAAACATTTGCCTATCTGAGCCTGAACTAGTACAATGTTAACATAAGCTGGTTCAATTACTAATGGGTGAATTCAAAGTGAATTTAAATATTTAGCCAGAATTGCTATTTGGATAATCCTTTTGCCTAGTTTAGCCTAAAATGTAATTCAATTAGATATAATTTTGAGTTCCAAACAGTTAACATTTTAGTAAATAACTCTGCCTCTCTAAAGCTCTTCTACCAACACTCTATTTATAAAGATTTGTTTCAACTGCAGAGAAACAGCCACTGCAGAACATCTTAAAGATGAATCTCGGTAATTAATACAGTGATATCCCATGCTGTCAGCCATAAATCCTGCTTATTTGGCAGCAGTATTAATCCCTACTGGTATAGTGTATGGCATTCTATTTAAGATCAGGATCTTCAAAGAAACCTACCGGTTTATTTATTAAACTCCAAATTGAAATTTGAATTGCAGCATATTGCCCAGTTGCAATTATAGTCAAGTTGGATAAATCTTCCCCATCAGCTGTTTAAACCTATGTTTTGCAATTTATTGTTAATAAACAATCTATTTCTGCAATTTATTATTTCGTGATTGTCCCTGATTTAGCGATTATCCTGGAAAATCATCATTGACTTATACTAGCTCTCTAGAAAGCAGATTAATAAAAGTGAGATACGCCGCAGATATTTATATACTTCCCAGAGCTAGATAATATTCTGCTACAATAATATTCCATCCATGAGTAATGTACCAAGATGCCCACAACTCCACATGTTCTAATCTTGAAACCCCCAAAGACCCCACCACCATATTTGGTGCCATACTTACCCTGACATGCTCATTCATGTTATTGGGGTCACGGTTCTCCATATCTAAAGGCATGGGCTCGCTCTGCATGGATTTTGGCTGAACCATGATGCTTGGAGAAATATCCTTTTCTGCAATTAGGGGAGGCCTGTCTCTGCCTGTCCTGATTCCCCATACCTGTATTTATACCTGGAGGTTTCCATGGGACTGAGCATCAAACAGCCCCGGCACCGACACATAGTTACTCCACACACTCCTAAGCAAAACTTGCCTGGGCTGTTATGGAAACCACTGTGAATACAGGCTGATGGGGGCTGAGTGCAGAGTAAGGTAATTAAGACATAACTGAATGGAATGGGAGAGGACTATTTATTCTAACTCCATATTATGTGGAACAGATAAATAAACTGTATAGTGAAATACACACACATACATATATTCCAAGTATGTAATAGGTCTGTACTCACGGTCTTCTTTAAATAAGTTTCTTTTATTGCATCAAAAAGGGTCCAGGGAGATCAACGTTTCAGTCCCTAACCGGGACTTTCATCAGGATCAGGAAGAAACGTATTTAAAGAAGACCGTGCAGATCTATTACATACTTGGAATATGCTAAAATTGTCTTTTAGGTACTGGCACGCCGACTATATAATCTAGATTCAGCCTGAGTGCAAGGACACATCCAAACTATATATATATATATATACACACATACATATATACCGTATATAGTTTGGCTGTGTCCTTGCACATATATAGTAAATTCTTTTTTTATATATATATATATATATATATATATATATCTGTCCAAAGTAGGCAGCAGCACTCACTTATTAAAAGTCCAAAATGTATAAGTACAAAATGTAAAAGACGATCAACGTTTCAGTCCTGCATAGAGGACTTTCATCAGGATCAAACACCAGGTGTTACATTTTGGACTTGAGTGCTGCTGCCTACAAAACCAGGTGTTTGATCCTGATGAAAGTCCTCTATGCAGGACTGAAACGTTGATCGTCTTTTACATTTTGTACTAATACATTTTGGACTTTTAATACATGAGTGCTGCTGCCTACTTTGGACAGATGGATAATACTAGCCATTGCATGCTAGCACACGACTTCTAAAGGGACCTTTAAGCGTGAATGCAGAAGGATTTTTTATTTTATATATATATATATATAGAATCCAGTGCACTCACTCACTAAATATTTTAATAGTTAATAACAACACCTGACTTTGACAAAAATAATGGAGGTTTAGTTACAGTTTATGATCATACATTGCATAAGCCTGCCACAACGTGAATGTACCCCATTTTCGGCAGGTTCTACTCTAAAACCCTAATTATTATTATTATTTATAAAGCGGCAACAAATTCCGTAGAGCTGTACAGTGGGTGGACTAACAGACACGTATTTGTAACCAGACAAGTTGGACGGACAGGAACAGAGGGATTGAGGGTGTATGGGGGTGCAATGTATGTGTGTGTGGGGGGGTAGTGCGTGTGTATGGAGGGGCAGTGTGTGTGTGGGGTAAATGTGTGCATGGGGTAACTGTGTGTATGGGGGGTAGTGTGTGTGTATGGGGGGGTAGTGTGGGTGTGTATGGGATAATGTGTGTGGGGGGCAGTGTGTGTGGGGGTAATTCTGTGTATGGGGGCAGTGTGTGTGTGTGGGATAAATCAGTACCAATAGTGAACACTGTTAGCGACTTTCCATTTTCAGATTTATTGGGGGATGATTTGGACAGAGAAATTGCTGCTAAAAACAAGCATTCAACCCCTATGGAAAGTTGGAAACCCTATCTGGAAATAACACTGAACAGAGTGATACAGGTCCATTTAGTAGCCCTGAACATGTTCTACAACTGAATGACCTAGAGCTTAACCCGGGTAACTTCAGAGCTGCACAGTGGGAGGGCCCACTTTATCTGAGGCTAGAAACCGTATCTTCATGAGGAATGGGACCCCTGTTGATAAGACAAGAGAGAGATTTCTCAGGAGGTTTTATTGGCCAGGTGTAATCGAGTCAATTACACATTATTGTTCATCATGTCCTGATTGCCAATTAACTGCCCCTCTTACAACATATCATAGTCCCTTAGTACCCTTGCCCATTATAGAGGTTCCATTTGAACGCATTGGTAGGGACATTGTGGGCCCTCTTATAAAATCTGCCAGAGGACACCAGTACATATTAGTAATCGTAGGCTATGCTACTCATTACCCTGAGTCAATACCTATGTGTACAACTTCAGCAAAAGCTATTGCTAAGGAACTCATATTGATGTTCAGTAAGGTTGGTATTCCCAAGGAAATAGTGACAGATCAGGGAACTCCATTTATGTCCCGAGTTACAAAATAATTATGCAATGTCCTTAATATAAAGCAGCTGAAAACCCCAGTATATCACCCACAAACATATGGTTTGGTGGAGAGATTCAATAAAACCCTAAAAGCTATGCTTAGAAAGGCCATTGATAAAGATGGGAAAAACTGGGATTGTCTTTTACCTTATTTAATGTTTGCTATTAGGGAAGTCCCTCAAGCCTCTACTGGGTTTTCCCATTTTGAACTCTTGTATGGTAGACACCCTAGAGCAGGGGTAGGCAACCTACGGCACTAGTGCCATGCACGGCACTCGAGGTGTCTTTCCACGGCACTCAAGGCTGCTAGAGCCAAACAGGCTGTGGCCTATCAGGAGTCTCAGTGAAACTTCAGATATCTGCTAATACGAATACTCAATTTATGCATTGCAGAACGTATGGGAAGTGATCTCAGATCAGTTCCTCCAATCACTTGTGCATGGGAATCCACACTGTAGTAGAGCAGCCTGCAGCTGCTGTTGCAACTCCTGTCCTTGACCTGTACCTGGCCAGCCTGGTCCCTACTGGAACCCAGGGAAGCCACCCACACTGCTAGATATACACAGACCTGCAGAGTAAGCCTCCCCTCATACAAATAATACGAACAGCCCACACACAAACATACACACAATCCCCACAAACGCAACACCACTAACAATCCACATACATGCACACAATCTCACATGCAGCCTCTCACATGCAATACCCCAAACAGCCCCCACACATACACACACACAACCAAACACACAATGTGACATATCCATCCACACACAATTCCACGAGCAGCCCTCATACACAGCCCACATTCATATGTATCATACACAATACCATAAACTACTAATGAACATATACAATATAATAGCCAGTGGCGTACTAAGGGGGGGGAGGTGCGGAGGGGGCGGTCCGCCCCGTTGCCACTGGGTGGGGGTGCATGACCCTGGTGTGGGGGCTGTGTGAGCTGTGGCCGCACAGTGCCCCATGGTAGTTAGGGTGCCGGGCGGCCAGAAAAGCTCACACACGCAAGGAGCAGCTGAACTGGCCGCACAGAAGGAAAGTGGGGGCGGAGCTAAGCAGAATCGGGGGCGGAGTCAAATTGGCAGTGGGGCAGGGCTTAATAGGCCCTTACCCGCTGCTGTTGCTGCTGCAGATGGAGGTGCATCAAGAAGGAATCCCTGCTTCTCCACCTAACAGGTTTCAGGAGAACTCCAGTGAACCCACTCCTCCTCCAGCTCCTGTCTGTAAGTAATAGTGTGTGTGTGTGACTGTGTCTGTAAAACTGTCTTCCTGTAACTATGTTTGTGTGTGTGTGTCTGCATGCCTGTAACTGTGTTTGTGTGTGCGTGTCTGCATGCCTGTAACTGTGTTTGTGTGTGTGTGTGACTGCATGCCTGTAACACTGTGTGTGTGTGTGTGTGTGTGTCAGTGTGTGTGTGTGTTTGCATGCCTGTAACTGTGTTTGTGTGTGTGTGTGTGTCTGCATGCCTGTAACTGTGTTTGTGTGTGTGTGTGTGTGTCTGCATGCCTGTAACTGTGTTTGTGTGTGTGTGCGTGTCTGCATGCATGTAACTGTGTTTGTGTGTGTGTGTCTGCATGCCTGTAACTGTATGTGTGTGTGTGTCTGCATGCCTGTAACTGTGTATGTGTGTGTGTGACTGCATGCCTGTAACTGTGTTTGTGTGTGTGTGTGTGTGTGTGTCAGCATGCCTGTAACTGTGTTTGTGTGTGTGCGTGTCTGCATGCCTGTAACTGTATTTGTGTGTATGTGTCTGCATGCCTGTAACTGTGTTTGTATGTGACTGCATGCCTGTAACTGTGTGTGTCTGTCTGCCTGTAACTGTGTGTGTCTGTCTGCCTGTAACTGTGTATGTGTGTGTGTGACTGCATGCCTGTAACTGTGTGTGTGTGTGTGTGTGTGTGTGTGAGACTGTCTGCCTGTAACTGTGTATGTGTGTGTGTGTGACTGCATGCCTGTAACTGTGTGTGTGTGTGTGTCTGTCTGCCTGTAACTGTGTGTGTGTGTGTGTCTGTCTGCCTGCAACTGTGTATGTGTGTGTGTGTGTGCGTGTGTGTGTGTGCGACTGCATGCCTGTAACTGTGTGTGTGTGTGACTGCACGCCTGTAACTGTGTGTGTGTGACTGTCTGCCTGTAACTGTATATGTGTGTGTGTATGTGACTGCATGCCTGTAACTGTGTGTGTGTGTGTGTGTGTCTGCCTGTGACTGTGTGATGTTGACTGTAACTGTGTGTGTGACTGTAACTGTGTATGTGTCTCTCTGCCTGTGTGTGTGTGCCAAGCCCAGGATCCGCCCCAGGTGCCAAATACTCTAGGTACACCCCTGATAATAGCTCATATTCACACAAATTCAACGATACAAAGCAATTACAGTATAAATAACACAAGCAGAATACGGCAGCATACACACCTCAATTAAAAAAAAATAGGATCGGCACGCTACAGGACATCACAATCCTATATCGGCACAGTACTACTAAAAGGTTGCCTACCCCTGCCCTAGAGGGTTGTTGGATATAGCCAAAGAGACTTGGGAACATGAGTCAACATTTTTATTTAAATTGCCAGACCTCTTAATAAAGAAAGACTGCATTTACATGAAATGCGATTTGTGTGGTGTTCCTATCAGTAGGACTATGTGGTTATATGGTACCAGGTCACAAAAAAAAAATCTATATATATATATGTATATAATCTCCATTCCACAGTACTTTACCATGTAGAGTGGTTTTTCTAAAGCATGAATATGTCATTGTATTGACTAAATTGCTTACAAATTCATACATACAAAAAAAAAATACTTGAAAATCACATTTCCTTATTTCACTGTATTTAGTTTTATTTGTTTTTCTTTAGACAGGTGGTTTAAAAGTGCACCTATCTTAGAATGTGCATTTCTATACACTGAGTATGGGTAAGCCGTGGCAGTTGTAGTTCTGTTCTATGTCATGGCAGCTTTGGCACTCTGAGGAGTTGAGTATTAGCATTACAGTTTTTAGAGAAAATCATTTTATTAATATTTCTTACAATAGAAGCTGTGACCTGATTCCCCCTGAAACCTTCCTAAAATAAATAAAAAAAATACTGCTTGATTGGATGTGGAATAGGGGGACAGGCAATTGACGGAGTGGGATGAATCCGTGAAATCACGATGGAACAGAATCTGCCAAGCACTTCAATGCAATATTCTCAGCATTTAATGAAGGCCGTCATGTCCTGGAAGCAAAGACTCTGGAGGCTGGGCGAGAAGGGGGAACAGTCAGCCAAATAGCTGTGTTCCTACTGTAATAGTCACCACACAGAGTGCTGGCTGAGTTCTAGGGGGCTACTAAGCTTGAATGTGAGTACGCAGTCTGTGTTTGTCTATAATAAGTGTGTATTATATGTCGGTTAGTGCATGTGAAAAGAGGGCAGGACAGTTGGTACCCACTGGAGCCGGGTAAGTGCCAAACGATTAAGAAACATTTTGACTATTTACCATAGGATAGACTCCTGCCACCATAACCACTACAGTACAATGCAGTTGTTCTAGTATTTAGAATACCCCATTTAAACAAAATTATGGTTATTTTCTGAAGGGAGAATTTTGGGGAATATTATGTGAATCTCACACATAAGGCCAACGTAGCCAAACTGGAACAATTCTCCAAGTCGCCTTCCAGTTTGAATACTTTGGCCTTAAATTTGAAATTTATAACCATTAACTCTGAATATCTCCATAAGGTGTGATTAACTCTGCATATTTTAGCTTCACACGGGTGATTTTATATTATTTTGTTTAAAAGCAAACAACTGGTACATTTAGTAATTATGCTGGAATTGCTACATTTTAATTTAAATTAGCTGAACTCAAAAAATTCCCCCACTCAGACTTTTTTTCTTTTCAGTTTAACTATTTTTGCCTGAAACTTGCAATTCTGCACAATAAATGAAGTGAATAAATCCTATGTGTAAGACACTCTCCATTTCAGAAGTATTCCAATTGAAAGCAGTGAAGTAGCACGCATATACTTTAATATGAAAAGGTTACAGCTGCGGCAGACACTGAAGAGTGGTGGATACATGGAACGGCGGTCCAGCAGCTGTGGTAGATTGTTATATAAAAAAGGCAAGTTTGGTAAAGGTGTTCGCTCTTTTGATAAGGGATGAAACCATTTTATCAAATTCATAAAAATTTTGGATAGTTTTTTACCTGTAAGACATCCAGTGCCGAGATCAATTTTTACAGTAGCCATTGTCCTTGTTTGAAGTTGCCCCGTGTATGCGCACAGCAGACGGATGGCTGATAAAGCTTGTGTTTGACATTTATGAGGAGACACATTTGGAATACTGAGATCTGTGTTCTCTCACTGTTAAAGTGATTATTTTACATTTCACACTTGTTCAGTGTGACACTAAGACTGTGTGATCAATGTGATACAGATTATAATGATGCAAGTATTGTCAGGGGGATAAGGAATGCTTTACTATCAAGATTATTCACTAAGGGGCTAATTCAGCAAACTACGAACCGCAACACATTGAAATCAGAAATATAGGAGAAAATAGCCTATCTGGAAACATTCTCCAGCGCAGCTATGGTCACAGCTCCAAATGCAGCAAGAAAAGTCCTGCGCTCACTCCCATCACTACTGGGCGTCTGCAATGACTACAGTACACATCAGCCCCAATATATAGTAAAAACCAAAGAAAAACAAGTTACTTGCGCTCTCTCCTTTATCCCTATGTATTTTTAACCCCTTAAGGACACATGACATGTGTGACATGTCATGATTCCCTTTTATTCCAGAAGTTTGGTCCTTAAGGGGTTAAACAAATGGAGGTCTTTTAGTTACCTCCAA
This sequence comes from Pelobates fuscus, assembly GCF_036172605.1. Lineage (NCBI taxonomy): Eukaryota > Metazoa > Chordata > Amphibia > Anura > Pelobatidae > Pelobates > Pelobates fuscus. The sequence goes on from NC_086323.1 coordinate 128,330,346, forward strand.
TGGCCATGAGAGGATGAGCCCACCTGCCAACATCAAGGCAGACCCCCCTAGGTGGGTCCTAACTCTAACCATTCATCTTGCTTCCTTGAGCCTCTGGCAAAAATCTCTAATGAGACAGAAAGGGGTATTTTTTATATACACCCCTATACATTATTAACCCTTAATAGGGAACACATGGGATGGGCGGCTGCATTGTAACAAGGCTGAGTAATACAAAAAATGGATACAAATGCAGAAAGAAAAGTCCTCCCCTCCATTTGTTTAAAAATACATAGGGATAAAGGAGAGAGCGCAAGTAACTTGTTTTTCTTTGGTTTATACTATGGTCACAGCTCGGCTAGTTTGGTCTCAGATTTAGCATCTGGATTTTAATGTTCTACAATTCAAAGTTTAGTGTAAACCCCAAATTGTGAATTGGGGATTGAAAGCGAATTCAATATGAATCTTACATTTTAAGCCACAATAGAATTAGCTGAAAGATAGCTAACTTTGAGAGTTATTTTAATCCAGCTATGTTGGACTAATTCCCTTTGCCTTTCTTACAATTCATGCTTGAAGGGTTACAAGTGGTGTCGGTGCGTTTAACCCTTTGGCTGTCTGAGGTGTAATTTTAGCTCCAGCTGTGTCATTTGGGGCATCATTATATAGATTAAGGAACAGCGCACTCATAAAATACATTTCTACATTTTATAAGGCTACCTATCACCTATCTCAGCAAACATATATGGGGATTCAGTTTCACCATATGGCCATATTGTGTTAAGCCGACCACTACGTTACTGTACCCTGATATCAGTGGGTCCTACACTACTAATTCTAACATGGGAAGCAAATTAAATAGTGCAGTGCTAAATAAACTGAAGTGTATTTAAATAATCTAAGTTTGGAATCCAGACCAGATTCCCTTTGGGGTTAACCCCCCCCAGAGGGCCCTTTAGAGGTGACCACAGGTATATATTTGAGTTGGTTTTGGATAGTAACATCACAATTATAATTTTCATTTAGCAGCTATATAACATGTATTGTGAGTATTTATATAAAAGGACTATCACTTTAATTGTTTAGTTTTGACGCTTCATTTTTTTAATTGCATTTATCACATTCGTTTTTCACTATATATATATATATATATATATATATATATATATATATATATCCGTCAGGCTTTTGTTTACATATCACAGAAGGAAAGGCAAACTGAGAGTCCAAGTGGTAGAATAACTAATATAAAGGAAACCCTACCTTTAATAAACCTAAGGGAAACCTAAAACAGAGGAAGGGAAAGGCAAGGAAAAGTGTAATGTCTATATGAAGACATACAACTAGAGAAATCTGTGTAAGGAATCAGCTAAAAAAGCTGAAAGGTAATGCCAACCTACCTACACAGAGGAGCAGGTGTATACAGAGGTAGAGAACAAGGGTGGGAGAAAAAACAGATAAAAGGGTAGCCACCCTTAACATCCCCCAAAGCCGAACGCTTAAGTAAAGGCTATCCCTATAGTACCTCGGCACCGTGGATGAGCCACTAATGCCTACCTGAACCTCTGACCCTTCCTCAGTTAAGGTAAAACAAACTTAAACTAACTCAAAACTTGTGCGTAGTGCTACCAAGTGAAGTGAGAAACAAAATAACAAACAATTAGCTCGACGCGCGTTTCGGCTCCTGACGACAAACAAATATTAACACTAACTTTGGCCAGTGTATGGCGTCACAGCATGCTGGTACGAGATAGCCAACACGTCCCACATTCTCCCATCAGCCCACACTCACTGACAACCCTACCCCACAGGCAAAGGGCGAGTGATTTTTTTTTTATATTTGTTTCTTTTAAGTTGGGAGTGCAGATCAGAACAGAAAGAGTTACTCTACTACTTTATAAAAACATAGGTATTTGGTTGGAGTATCTCTTTAAAAGGTGTAGTCACTAAAATCTGAATTGTAGTAAATAAAAATCTGAATGGCAAGTGTCAATGATGATCTCAGCCAATCCAATGCTTCCCCACAGAAAAGCATTGGGAGGCTAGTGCTCATGTGCAGCAAAATGCCACGCCTTGGCAATCAGATGGCTTCCTGAGACCATCTGACTAAAATGGAAGTTATACCCAGCTATTTTATGGAAGTGCCTTTAGTAGCTTTCCTATATATATTCCTGCAGAATAGCAATGTTTTCAACTGCAGCCAGGTTAATAGGGGGGCACATGACACTCACACCACTATGAGATGAAGAGGTCTGGTTGCCTATACTGTCCATTTAATGTAGTGTGTGCTGTGTGAAAGACTGCATTACAAATCCTGTGATTGTTAGATAATGAAAACAGCTTCAGTAGTAGTACTCTGCCCTTATAGCCCACTCATTGGCAAACCTTTAGTACTGCAGCATCCCTGGCCTACTAAAGGTCCCCTAACCAGCTGAGGATTATGGGAAATGTAATTCACAACATCTGCAGTGGAAAAGACTAGCCATCACAGAAAGATGGGCATTTGCATCCTAGCAAAACGTATTTATTTTATTATTTGCAGCAGATAAATACAAGCATTAAATGAGTCAGTGTCACTTTGAGGCACAAAACTCTTTATTATCAGGAACGAACATCACAATGGGGTAATATTAATGCTATAACGAATATAACAGTCCAGTAATTAGTTACTCTTGGATAATAATTGTCCTCTTGGGGACAGAACGATACGGACATAGGAACCATTGCAATGTCAAGGTGTGTAACATTGCAGGACGCTTGCTGTGATACATTGTGCTTTGTAGGACAGTGCAGCAGTGTTGTTATATATACAGGGACAGTTGGACCTCAGTAGTGTCAGGGTTAGGAGCTGATGAGGTGAGGACCGGTACATTATCCGTTCTTGTTTTGTACACGGATGAGGCTGAGACACAGGCCGCACGCTTCCCAGCATGGGTCGCACAGACAATGCACGCATGAGCTCCAGAACATCTTCAGACAGGACACATTCATCTTCCAGATGTGCACACAAGGTCCAATCATCCAGATGTGACAGCACTGAATGCAAGCAAAGTCCAGGGCCCAGCAAAAGGCCATTGGGCAGCCGCATAGTATGGACAGCACTATGTAACAGCAGTTCTTCACGCCGTTGAATGTCTTGAAGGACATACCCCATACCCCGTCAATACTGTGGGATCCATCAGGCTCTCCAAAGGCATCTTCGAAGAGGACCTGGTGAGAAAAGACAACAATATTAGAAGATGAACATTGAAAAGTGTGCTTTATTATCACTGGTGCCTGGTTCATATTTTAAAGGAACACTTAAAGCATCATAACCACTACAGCAAGAGTCGTATGGCCCTCCCAACACCTTCATCCAGGTCCTCCTTGCAGGAGAAGCTCCACTGCGCTAAGCTGCTCCATGCTGTGCTCATTGGCTGATCGTTTTGAGCATTGAGCGCAGTTCTGTATTAGCCATCATTTAGCTGTCTGGAGATAAATAACTTATCCTGCAGGAAAAGACCCGACACGTGCTGCTTTCAATAGCATAATCTGTTATATGACTTAAATTAACATACAGTAACTAATTTTGGGAGCTCTCTGCTTAGCTATTCTTTTTCCCTATGACAGGTGGAACACAGAAAGACTGCGACCTTAGCAACCACTGTAGTATCATCACTGCTCAGCCAGAATTGCACACTATACACATGTACACAATGCCAGAGACACAGACACACACTGTGATAAATGCATACAAACACAAATAGACACACTCAGCCCCCCCTCCCATACAGCTCTCTTCCACACACACACAACACTCAGCCACTACACACACGACTCACAGAAACAGAGCACAGGGCTCTAGAAAGGGGCCACAATCTGGAACCCTTAATCCAGTTCTGATTAGACTACATCCATTAAGTTGCATCACTGACGTGCCCACCAGGGCTCTCCCACCCAGGTGCACACCCTAATAAAAATGTACTGCTCACACCACTGACTGTTAGAATTGCCTAGAATCCTGGCCTGTTAGTATGCATTGAGGACAGATTTTGAAATCACTGCATTGAACAACATTATGACTTGTTATTATTATTCAACAATGGACTTTAAGAAATGCTTAAGTTTTACAGGGAAAAAAATTCCAGTGCTAATACTCATACAATACATATTAAACATGGCCTGCTATAGCATAGCAGCTATATATGCAAAATAATAATAAAAAATAAAAAAAGAGGCTAGAGCAATAAACGAAAAAGCAAGCAATTTTATTGTTAAACATAATCCCTCCTGTGTAAAGTCCTTATTTGGCATTGGCAGTTTTATGTAAATCCCTGTGATATAAGGTTCTTTTTCTGAATCGGATCTATGGAACTAGATTGCTGTGGACACTATACGTTATTAACTAAACACCAATTTGAAGTATAAACTGAAAATTTAGGCTAAAACGTTTTGTGCAGTTTTGTAGAAGTTGTACCACCTCTATATAAAGTGCATTAATGAAAACTACAACTAAAATGAAAAATAAAGATTGTCCAAAACAAAAAAAAGGTCATTAATGGATCCTAACGTTGCTCACTGAGATGCACCACAAGTGATTATATACTTCCCAGAGCTAGATAATATTCTGCTACAATAATATTCCATCCATGAGTAATGTACCAAGATACCCACAGCTCCACATGTCATTCTCTGGAAACCCACAAGGACCTAATCACCATATTTGGTGCCATACTTACCCTAACATGCTCATTCATGTTATTGGGGTCACGGTTCTCCATATCTAAAGGCATGGGCTCGCTTTGCATGGATTTTGGCTCAGCCATGATGCTTGGAGAAATGTCCTGCAGTTAGGGGAGGCCTGTCTCTGTCTCTAGTGGTTCTGGCTCCCCATCACTGTATTTATAGCTGGAGGCTGAGGTTTCCATGGGACTGAGCATCAAACAGCCCGGCCCTGGCCCATAGTTACTCTACACACCCCTAAGCAAAACCTGCCTGGGCTGTTATGGAAACAACTGTGAATACAGGCTGACGGGGACTGACAGCAGAGCAGGGAATCTCTGTGAATTTAAAACTGAATCTGCCAATATATCTGAACTGGAAAGAAATCAGAAACTGGGCTTTAGTCCTAAATTGGCTACCTTATAAATTAGATTAGTTTTATTATTCACGGTTTAGTGAATAAACACAATTGACAGTTTAGTGAAAACCCCTAAACACTGAATTGTGGTGAATTTAAAAGGAAATTACCAAACTCAGGAAATATTGTTAAATGGGATATATTCTCCAAATTAGCAGTTTTGTTAGAACCTACATTTTGCAATTCTATAAACATAATATTATTTATGGTTTCTTCTAAATCCCAGGTTATCATTGGCTGCTGTAGGACTGAGTAACTGTAACTCAGCAAGCACCAGCCATGGGGGCTTTGGCGCTTTCCAAAATCCAATGCAATTGGTAGTCAGTAACTCCTTTTCCTATTACACGACACTGAATGTTCCTACTAGTAGATGAAAATATGGCACATGCTACATGTACATATACATATACATGCTACGGTTTGCTAAACAGTGAAGAGCAGACCACCATCAAAGGAACAATATAAGCGAACTTTAATATGGATGGCTAAAGCCCACCATCTCACAAAAAATACAAACTAGTAACCTGTCTAGAACCCTCTGAGATATTAATCCTCCTCTGGGCCCACTCCAATCAGGTCCAGCATTCATACCTCCCAATGTTGTGAGATCTGTATTATGGGTTTGTTTTGTAGACTATGGATCCACCAAGTCTCCTTGTCCACATATAACAGTACAAAGGGATGCCTAGCTCCTCGGCTTAATTATTTAAAGGAACACTATAGGGTCAGGAACACAAACATGTATTCCTGATCCTATGGTGTTAAAATCACCATCTAGCACCCCTCTCTCCTCTTGCCTCCCTAAATATAGTAAAATCTTATTTGCATTCAAGTCTGCAGCTTCTGCCTCTGCCCATGACCTGCCTGTGTCAGGGCTCCGCGAGCAGCGGAGAGGGGAGGCTGCAATCCTCTCGCAGCACTCACCCTCGGTCCGTCGCCGCCTGCGGTCCCCTCTCCCCTTACCGATAAGCGAGCGGCGTCCTCTCTTCTTGACACGCCGCTCGCGTCCTCCTCTCCTCCTCCCAGCGGCAGCATGTCTAACGCTGCACGCTGGGAGCCGGCACTATTTTCTAAGCGCCAGGGTCACTCACGTGACCCGGCGTTAAAGCTACAGTGCAACAAACACAGTGGGGGGTATAGATATCCCCCACGTGTGTTTGTTAATACTGATTGGTGGTTAGCCAATCAGGATTCAGGCTAGGATTTAAATACTTACCTTTCCTGTCTATCTGTGCCCTGTTGTGGTCTTTGCTTTATAGTATCGATTGTGAACGTGTGCTTTCTGGTTACGTACCCTCTGGCTTGTTATACTGACTTTGTGACTTTCTCCTACCCTTTGACCTCGGCTTGTTTCTCGTTATTCTGTTTTTCTGGTTCCCCTTACTCGGCTTGTCTCCTGACTATTCTGTGTGTGCTTAGCCCGGCCACTCTAAGGACCGGTACTGCACACTTTCTGTGTGTGTGTCTGTGTGTGTGTTAGCGTGTTGGGTTCCCCGGAATCGTGACAGCCTGCTTGTCTGACATCATCAGAAGTGATTATGTGAGCCAATCACAATGCTTTCCAATAGGAATCAGATCAGGGGCAGAGCCAGCACAAGTCAAACACAGCCCTGGCCAATAAGCATCTCATCAGAGATTAATTAAATCAATGCATCTCTATGAGGAAAGTTTAGTGTCTCCATGCAGAGGAATCCTGGAATCTAGCACCGGGTGCAGTTTCTGGGCTACTTTCCACACCTCATCTGATATGACCGCTGCCCTCAGTAGTTCAGCTTAAATGCTTCTCATTTGATTGGACTGTTTCACCATCTCAGAGGACATACACACACTCTGAGACAGGGAGGTGGGGAAGGAGTGCATAGAGTGAGGGGTTCGCCTCCAGTGTTGCAAGAGAGAAACTCGTTACAACTATTACCAGCTCGCTGCTGACAACAGATGGATTTTGTGCACAGAATTCACTTTAGGGAGCCCAGAATCGAACTCGCACCCGACACAAAAGTGCAAATATCTCTGAATGTACAGTTCAAGCCGCACATACCACTACTAAAAGCAGAAGTGGTCATGGAGAAACCATATTTTTTGGGACAATGCACTGCAAAACATATCACTTTAACATGCTAACAGGCAGTGCTTGGAAAGTGTTACCCAGGACATGCTGAAAGAGGGAGATCAGTTACCTAATCAATGCAACTCCTTTGGGACTTCTCCTTGACTGATGAATTAATCTCCTCTTCCAATTGAATTTTATGTACTAGACTACAATATTTTTTCGATTGATGCTAGAGTTGCCAGATCCACCATGTTTCCTTGGACATCTATCACTTTCCCTGGGTTTCAGGAAAATATGGTGGATCTGTAAATCCTATCTGGAGCAATCATCGGTTTGGTTTTCAAATGGGAAAATCCATATGGTGTCCCTGGGGACTTGTTTAAATTTATGTCAGTACTGTAGCAGAGTGTGTCCCTCTATTGAGACTGGGTTATAGTTAGCTATGGTTGTGTTCCTCACATGGTGAGTAATAGGGACTAGGAAATGACAACTAATAACTTATTTGGACCAAGATGAGGGAGTTATTCAGTAAAATTTTACTACGCATTGGAACAGGGGCCTATTGTTGCTGTCCTTACCCAATCGATGCGCTGCTCCTGCCTTACTCCTGTTGTGCGTGTCATTCGGAAAGTACTTCCTCCTGGTTATCTTCAGCCTTCGTGATCGGCAGTTACATTAGGACTTCCCAAACGCACTGAACGCATCAATCAGGAGGCAAATGCTATGACGCATACTAATAAAGAGAGGAATGCTGCACGCTCGAGTCGCCCCTCTGTTTATACTGATATGATGTCTAGCAGCATTTCCAATTCAGGCAGTGTCACATCATCACTGCGACCCTGTTTCTGCACTATTTGGGGTTGCAGTGGTGACGTGGACCAAACAGTGGCCATCATAGGGTTTAAATAAAGATTTTGGCTCCGTTCGTATATTTGGACTATATGGTTCGGGAACTGAACAGCCGCACAAACCGGAGACCACCCTTGAGCTTGTGAAGCCTAATTGCTACTTTGTAGCAATTTCCACCTCAGTGTTCTAAGTGTTCGTCTGGATGGCTGCAATTCCTATGGACGACCACGAGGTGGCGGCCATCTTGTTCACATGAACGCAGGCAGCGATGTTTGGACGTCGAGTTAATGGAACTGTTTTCGGATACTGAAACTCCTGAACACCGCTGGACTTCCACTTAGAAAGGCGCTGTTTGGTGGAAACGTTCCCACGAACAATGGGTAAGAGTATTGACTATGTTCGGTAGTTTGTTCATTTTTAAACTACCGAACTAGATCGACCGCAAGTCCTGATTCTCTGGAACTGTTTTGGACATGGGACCATGCATTCGGTTGGTCAAATAAATGACTTCCAGAAAATTCTGGGTGATCTTTGGATATGTTGGTCACGCATATCGGGCTCTCAGGGGATGTAACTTTTGTGGGGCTTTATGTATTTTTAAGGTACTTTTGGGGTATTTGGGGAAAAGTATGTTTTTTCCCTGCTTGGAGATAATTGGATTAGATTAGTACAGAGCCTGGTCCAATTATCTCCAGGCACAGAGGAGGGATTATCTGATTATGTATGGGAGTGTCCTGCATCTGAGAGCCAATGTAATTGGGTATTTGTTTCTACTGTGGTTTACTCTTAGGTCCAGGGGGGAGTGCCCCTTGCATGGGGACCTGCCTTTAAGGCCAGTTGTGGCTGCCATTAAACATTATTCCAGCTTGTACTCCCAGAACTATGAGTTGTCTGGTTACTGGGAGTGGAAAGGGCTATTCTTTAACACTGTTCCAGTGTGGATGATTCAACAGGGAAAATCCTTGTAAGGACTAGAGCTACCAGGACTGAGTATTGTCCAGTGCCTGGGGGTGTCTAGAGCGAGTTCCCCATTCAGCTCCACAAAAGAGCGGTTCTAGGGCCCCAGTCAAGCCACGGCGACTGTGGGCAGAAGTGCTGCGGTTTGTCCCCTATTTCAGCTAGGAAGCGGTCCTTGCCAGAGGTACCCAGTCATGGGTACAGGGAGCTCCGTTACAAGTTCCTTACCTGTAAGTAAACTGTAATTTCTTCACAGACTGTTTTCTTGATGCAGGAATTAAAGGGACACTCCAGGCACCAAAACAACTTCATCCAAATGAAATTGTTTTGGTGCTAGAAGGCACCGTTAGGCACTCTTACCTAAAGGGGTTAAACTGTTTTCGAACAGTTTAACCCCAAAGTTGCCTCCTGCGGTGATGTCCACTCCACTCAACTCCACTCCACTTTTTCCAAGCCAGTTTTGTGAATGAGGAGTTACTGATTGGCTCTCAGTCAATCAGCAGTGCCACTGCCTGAAAGCACTCCGCGAATCTGAGCCGCTGGGGAGGAGTGGATAACGCCACTGGACTCAACTTAAGGGTTTAACTGTTTGAGAACGGTTTAACCCCTTGAGGTAAGAGTGTCTCCAGCAGGTCTCCTGGCACCATAACAACTTAATTTAGATGAAATTGTTTATGTACCTGGAGTGTCACTTTAGTTCACTCAAATTATCTGTTGGAGAACCGTTCCAATCAGATTGAAAATACAATTTCTTGAAACTGTGGTGGAATCTCGGTAAAAATAAATTTAGTAGGCCGAGATTACCACGTGGCATGTGTACGTGCATATGCTGACGTATCGATCAGTTGGATGCACGAGGCAAGATACGATCAGTAGTGTACGGAGCATGTGCAAGAATACAGGATATAGTATTCCCCTCCTCCATTGTGCTGGACAGGCCATGCGGTCAAACAGGAAGTTAATTCTTATTTGTGTTGATTGGTTAAGAGAATGTGCGGGTGGAGCTTAATATGGGAGGAGTTATATGCCTATATAAGGAGCCTGCACTATTGTCCGGGGCTCAGACTTTGCTGTATTTTGGTGACATTAGTCCCTCTGAGTCCCGATCGGTGATCCAATAAAGAATCTCTTCCTTCCTGAAGAAACCTGTGTCCATCTCTCTGTGCTTGGCTTCCGTCAGTTTCTCCGGTATCATTTGGTGCATTGGCCGGGAAGCTCATCGTTCAACGGTAGCTGAGAGGCAGAGGCGTGAGACGGTCTATCTTTGCCCACGTTCTCTACGGCTGCACCCCTGAACTTCTGCGTGGACCTCCCTTCGTCTCGGCGCCACTGGTCTGTTGTCCAGGAGATCATCGGCCTCTACGTGAGAAGTGCTGGGGTGTCCCCGTCGATGAGTGTGAACTCAGGTTCAGGAACGAGGAGGTAAGACAACTGCTGTTTTAGACGGCAGGACCCACTAGGGGTATACCGATTGTGCGGTAGGCCCAAAGGGGTTTTGAATCTGTGTATCTGCCCCCTCTGTCGGAGGGAAGGAGCGAAGGCGCACCGCTCGATCGAACGCTCTTTAGTCAGACCGTTTGATTTGGTTAGTCAGGCGGGGCGCTCTGGTGTAAAATAGCCCTAGCCGGACACCGGTGTCTTGTCTAGACTAGCGTTCTAGGGTGTATATTTTGTTCGCTAGGTCGAGGGGCCGGGAGACTAAGCGGCGTCTGTGTAAATCCGGTTCGCTAGTTCTCATCCTATCTGGGCTAAGTGGGAAGGCGTGTAAATTTGGAACCCACTAGACTTTTGATAGTACGACTAAGAGGCGTCTGTGTAAATTCGGTCCTCTAGCTCGTTGTATAGTGCGACTAAGAGGCGTCTGTGTAAATTCGGTTCTCTAGCTCGCTATATATGTGGTGATTGGGCAGTGTGGCTAACCAAAACGTATGTAGATTGTTTTTAGGTAGTCCATTTAAGGTACTGGCCAATAGTTTAGTTGGGAATTGTAAATGTGTTAGCGATTGTTTAGTAAAGTGTATATCTTGTTAGATAGCGCGAGCTCAGTCGTCTAGCGAGAGTGTTAATAGTGTGTTGCTGTATTATAGTGCACGGTACCATAACCCTGTATATTTACTGACATTGTATAATAAGTACTAATCATTGTCGTCCATTGCATGTTTAACACCATAACCACTAATAATTGTATTGTGACCTTAACTTGTGCTTTGACCTATGCTAACCGTACTGTAACCGCTATTTGTAAAAGACGATGTTACTGGGGTGTGTTATAGACGGGTAATTCGTATATAGAGAATTATAGCGTGGGTGACTGTATAGTTACGCCAAAGGGCATAATATTGATTATATAGTGACTGGTGTAACAGCTGTGTGTGTACGGGAATTCCCTGAGTGTTTATTGTTATTGTGTACGTTTCACTTGGTAACCGTACCACGTGGTGCTGTTGCCAGAGGAAACGGGTGTGACTGTTGAATAGTACACGTGTATAGTATTCGTTGTCGACGACGTTCCATTGTTAAGTATGGGTGCGTCGCAGTCAACGATTCCGGATCCCTTAGGTTGTATGGTGAAGAATTTTAAAAAGGGATTCAAAACTTGTGATTTTGGGGTTAAGATGTCTCCTGTGCGTTTAGTTACTTTGTGTACTAGAGAGTGGCCTACTTTGGTTGCGGCATGGCCGCCACGTGGCAGTTTGGATCCAACTCTGGTACAGCGCTTACACGTGGCTGTATCAGGTAGGCCTGAACTTTACGGCCAGTTTCCTTATATTGACTGTTGGAGACAGGCCGTAAATGACTCGCCAAAATGGCTCCAGACATGCCACGAGGAGCAGTGTCGCCTCATGGTAGCTAGGACTTGTTCGTCCACTAGGACCGGTGTTAGGCCCATTTTGGACACGCCCCCTGAGTCCGAGATCTCTTTGCCGCCCCCTTACTTTCCGTTAAGAAGAAGTGACGCAAACGCAGGAAGCCCTGCACCCCTCCCCTCATTACCCTCATCCACTTCCGCTTCCTCCTCCAGTACAGGATCCACCCCCCCTCGTACTAAATCTCCCCTTCCGGAACCAGAACCCACCCCCATTAAAAACGAATATCCTGATTTGGCGCCACTTCAGACTTCCGGTCAAGCTTCATCTAGCTCGGCTCGAAGTGTTTTATTTACGACCTTTTCACAAAACCAACCTCCCACATCCCCATACCCTATCTCTCCCCGACCGGAACCCATGACTGACGCCTCTCTACGTAGCCCCATCCAAACCCGACAGTTGACTGGTGCCCAACAATTAAAGCATTATCAGATGCCTCTTCGCCTAAATCCCGGGTCAGCTTATATCGATGCCGCAGGTCAAATGGCACACGCTGACCCAGTCTTCGTATATGTCCCATTTACCACTACCGACCTTTTAAACTGGAAGACCCATAATTCCTCGTATACTGAGAAACCACAAGCCATGACTGATCTGTTCACCTCAATAGTACAGACGCATAATCCGTCATGGGCTGATTGCCAGCAGTTACTAATGACTTTATTTAACAATGAGGAAAGGACAAGAATAAATCAAGCAGCCATTAAAGCACTAGAGGATAGAGCCCGTGCTTTGAACCAAGCTAATCCAGCAGCATGGGCCGCAACACATTATCCCAATACTGATCCCGATTGGAACGTAAATGGTGCTGATATGGTTCAACTCAGAGCCTATAGAGACGCTATAATTGCTGGCATGAAAGCAGGAGGAAAGAAAGCCATTAACATGTCGAAGACAGTTGAGGTGATCCAGAAAAGCGATGAAGCGCCCAGTGTCTTTTATGACCGATTATTGGAGGCGTACCGCTTGTACACCCCCTTTAATCCGGAAGACGCAGATAATTCCCGAATGGTTAACTCCGCCTTTGTCAGCCAAGCATACGGAGATATTAAGCGCAAGCTACAAAAGTTAGAAGGGTTTGCAGGTATGTCCATCACCCAACTAATGGAGGTAGCAAATAAGGTCTATATGAACAGGGATACAGAAAGTAAGAAAGAGGAAGAGCGCAAGATGCGTAAAAAGGCTGATATGCTAGCGGTAGCAATCGCAGGCGTAGATAGACGGGGCCCGGATAGAGGCGATAGTAAGTGGAATGAGGAACCTCTAAGTAGGAATCAGTGCGCTTACTGTAGGGAAGAAGGGCATTGGAGAAATGAGTGTCCGCGAAGAGAACAGTCTGAGAGAGACAGACCTAGGTCAGGTTACGGAAACTTTAGAGGCAGAGCGAGAGGTAGAGGAGGCCCCGGAGGGAGTAATGGTTATAGAGGGAGTAATGGGAACAGAGGAAGTGTTAGGGAAGACAGGTATATTCCAGCAGCGCAAAGGTCCCGCGATAGAGAAGGTAAGGACTTTGTAGGATTGGCTGACACGGTCATGGAGGACTATTGATACCGACCGGGCTCCATCCCCCTTGGTCGAGCGGAGCCTATGGTCGATGTATCAATAGGGGGAAAAAGGAGTGCGTTCATGATCGACACTGGTGCTGAACATTCAGTGGTGACTAATCTAGTTGCTCCTCCATCTGGAAGGACTATTACTGTGATAGGAGCAACTGGAAGAAGTGCTGAAAAACCGGTTCTTAAAAGTCGACTCTGTACATTGGGAGGCCACGTAGTAAAACATCAATTCCTTTATATGCCTGAATGTCCAGTCCAATTGCTGGGACGTGATATGCTATCAAAATTACAAGCGCAGATTACGTTCCTACCAAATGGAACAACATCTTTAAAGTTTAATGGACCTTCAGGTATTATGACTTTATCTGTACCAAAGGAAGAAGAGTGGCGACTTTATACAGTGTTGACTAGCCAAAACCCTAGGAGTGATGAGACATTGTTTAACATACCAGGAGTTTGGGCAGAGAACAACCCACCAGGACTGGCCCGCAATATTCCACCTATAAAAATTGAACTGAAACTTGGGGTTTATCCAGTAAGCCTAAGACAATACCACATCCCACAGAAGGCTAAGAAGAACATCCAATCCTATCTGGATAAATTCATACGGTATGGTATCCTAAAATTCTGTACTTCCCCCTGGAACACCCCATTGTTGCCTGTTCAAAAGCCCGGTACAGATGAGTATCGACCTGTGCAGGACTTAAGAGCAGTCAATGATGCGGTTGTTAGTATACATCCAGTTGTACCCAATCCATATAACCTGCTTGCTTTAATTCCGGGCGGGGCTACTTACTTCACAGTCTTAGATCTCAAAGATGCCTTCTTTTGCCTCCGAATTGCCACAGAAAGTCAATGTATTTTCGCTTTCCAATGGGAGAACGCTGTAACGGGCTCAAAACGCCAAATGACTTGGACAAGACTACCCCAAGGGTTTAAAAATTCACCTACCCTATTTGGTTCAGCTCTAAGTCAAGATCTACTGGATTTCGAGTCCATCCCAGGAGAGTGTGTATTGTTACAGTATGTAGATGACTTGTTGATAGCAGCAGTTACAAAAGAAAAATGTCAGCAAGCAACGCACGATCTACTACACATTCTCTGGAAGGCAGGATACAAGGTGTCTAGAAAGAAGGCTCAGTTGTGTTTGCCAACTGTCAAGTATCTGGGATTCCATATCTCTGAAGGTCAAAGGATTATGGGGCCAGAGAGAAAAGAAGCTGTCTGCCAAATACCAATACCCAAGAATAGAAGACAAGTGCGAGAATTCTTGGGGGCAGCAGGCTTCTGTAGGATATGGATTCCCAGCTATGCGATACTGGCAAAACCTCTGTACGCAGCCATCAAAGGTACAGAGCATGACCCCTTCTTATGGACCCAAGAACAGCAAACGGCATTTGAAGATGTGAAGAAGGCTTTGATGAGTGCCCCAGCATTAGGTCTACCTGATCACACACGACCATTCTACCTGTACGTACATGAGCAAAGAAGAATGGCTGTGGGAGTATTGACACAGTACTTGGGATCATGGCAAAGACCTGTTGCCTACATGTCTAAGCAACTGGATGCAGTGGCCAGCGGACTTCCACCTTGTCTAAGAGCCGTAGCTGCAGCCGCCTTGCTAGTAGCTGAAGCCGATAAACTCACTCTGGGTCAAGAACTTTATGTACGAGTCCCACATGCAGTACAGACGTTGTTGGATTACAAAGGAAATCATTGGTTTAGTAATAGCCGTATGACCAAGTATCAAGCAATGTTGTGTGAAAACCCAAGAGTGCATTTAGAGACTGTAAACACCTTAAATCCAGCTACCCTTTTGCCACAACCTACTGAAAGTCAACATGATTGTTTGGAAGTAATGGATGAAGTATTCTCAAGTAGACCAGATCTTCGTGATTTTCCCATCCAGAACCCCGATGTTCAATATTACACAGACGGCAGTAGTTATGTGAAAGAAGGGATCCGCTATGCAGGATATGCAGTAACAACAATAGACAAGGTGATAGAAGCTCGGCCACTGGCAAAAGGAACATCAGCACAAAAGGCAGAATTAATAGCACTAACACGAGCGTTACAATTGGCTGAAGGTTTAAGAGTGAATATCTATACGGACTCTAAGTATGCGTTTTTAACCACTCATGCCCACGGAGCTTTGTATAAAGAAAGAGGACTACTGAATTCAGAAGGCAAAGAAATCAAATACGCAGCTGAAATCCTACAACTATTGGAAGCAGTGTGGGAGCCGAAAGAAGTCGGTATCATACATTGTCGAGCGCATCTGAGAGGAGATGGTGATGTAACCAAGGGAAATCGGATGGCAGATAGTGCAGCTAAGCGTGCTGCTGAATCAGGAAGACAGGAGTATGTGGGGCATATAGCTGCTCTTATACCAACTCCACTGTCCCAATGGACTCCAGTTTATACAGCTCAAGAAGAGGAGTGGTTAAAGACTGAACCGGGAAAGTATTTGGAGAACAAGTGGTATCAGCTAGAAGATGGAAGAATAGTTATACCAGCATCACTAGCAGTAGAAATTGTCCAGAACTATCATAACGGGACACATTCTGGGAGAGACAGTACAGAAGAATCTCTCAGGAAACATCTCTACATACCAAGATTGTCCAACTTGACTCAGGCCATTGTACGTAGATGTGTAACGTGTGCTAAAAATAATGCAAGACAAGGACCAGTAAAGCCACCAGGAGTCCAGTTTATGGGGGGACTCCCCATGTCCGATCTACAAATAGACTTTACAGTGATGCCTAAATCGGGTGGACATCGTTACCTGCTGGTAATTGTGTGCACCTATTCAGGCTGGGTAGAAGCATGTCCAACTCGTACAGAGAAAGCAGGAGAAGTTGTAAGATTCCTGCTACGAGAAATAATACCCCGATATGGACTACCCTGTTCTATAGGATCGGACAATGGTCCAGCTTTTGTTCACCAGTGCCTACAACAACTGACTCATATGCTTGGTATAAAGTGGAGGCTTCATACTGCATATAGACCCCAGAGTTCTGGTAAGGTAGAGAGAATGAATAGAACTATTAAGAACCAGTTGGCTAAAATGTGTCAGGAAACCCAACTTAAGTGGAACGTTCTCTTACCTATAGCTTTATTGCGAATTCGCAGTACCCCTACCAGAAGGATGGGCCTCTCTCCTTTTGAAATTATGTATGGGCGACCACCTCCCGTACTTGGTAACTTAAGGGGGGATTTGAGTCAGTTGGGAGAAGGAATTACCCGGCAGCAGGTTGTAGAGTTGGGTAAGACTATGGAGGAGGTACAGAAATGGGTACAAGATAGATTACCTGTGAATATTTATCCCCCTGTTCATAGTTATCATCCAGGAGATCAAGTGTGGATTAAAGAGTGGAATAATGTACCGTTAGGGCCCAAGTGGAGAGGTCCTTATGTTGTTCTTTTGTCTACCCCTACAGCGATAAAAGTAGCCGAAGTGACTCCGTGGATACATCACTCCAGGGTTAAGCCAGCAGCAGTCGATTCTTGGCAAGTTACAGCAGATCCAGAGAATCCCTGCAAGATCCGGTTGAAACGCACTACTCAGTCGGAGTAACGAGGAATTATTGTGGATTACAAATTTTATTGTTACAGGTGTGAGTGAGAAGGCCATAATAAAGCCTGTCCGCTTACCATCACATAGTGTATAAGCCAGGAAAGTCTCGAAGGGACACCTGTGAAGACGAGCAGAACTCCATTCCCTGCAGCCCTCACATCCTGGAAGCTGAGGTTCCATCGCACGGACGAAGACTGAGGATGACGGCGAAAGATGTGCTTCTGATTGTGTTTATTTACATGTGTTTTTATATTCAGGAAGGTAGAGGTACCGACACTCCTAGCTGTGAGGTATGCATTAAGACTACGAGAACAGGTAACCATATTTCCCAAACCCTAATTTGGCATTCACAGTACGAGTGTAAAGGAGAGGTATCAAAATGTAGATACCTAAATATAGACTATAGTGTGTGCCATTTAGGAGTAGGAGAACCTAAGTGCTTCAGTCCAGAGTATCAACCTCGTACAATTTGGTTGACTCTCAGGAATGGAGATCCTCAGGGGACCCTAATTAATAAGACGGTGTTAGAATCCGTACATTCTTCGGGTGTTCTGCTATTTGATGCGTGTAAAGCGATATCGAGTGGTAGAAAGCCGTGGAATGTATGTGGGGATCTTAGATGGGAGAGGACGTATGGGTCTAACGATAAATACATTTGTCCCAGTAGCAAAAATAAATATGTGAGTCCTAGATGCCCAAATAAAGACTATAACTTTTGTCCATATTGGTCTTGTGTGGGGTGGGCGACTTGGGGACAGACAGTAGACAAAGACATGATAGTGACTAAGTTGCCGACTAGCCCATATTGTAAGTCTATGGAATGCAACCCAGTCCATATACTTATTAATAACCCCGACAAGTTCTTAGATAAGTATGGAAATTTATTTGGGTTTCAAATATACGGGACGGGTTTAGATCCTGGGACATTATTGTTTATAGGAATAGAGACTGATACGGTATCCTCCCAGACTCATCAAGTATACCATTCCTTTTATGAAGAGATGAGTATAGATAATAAGATCCCCCATAATGCTAAAAACCTGTTCATCGATTTAGCCGAAAGTATTGCCGGTAGTCTTAATGTTACCAACTGCTATGTGTGTGGAGGTACTAACATGGGAGACCAATGGCCTTGGGAAGCAAAGGAGGTAATGTCCGGTTCTGAGGCAGTTGACCAATTAATATCTACACAAGCCGATTATCATATGAGTGTTAGAGGTAAATCTGAGTGGAGATTAAAGACCTCCATCATAGGTTATGTTTGCATAGCAAGGAAAGGAATAATGTATAATACTTCTGTAGGAGAATTAACTTGTCTAGGGCAAAAAGCTTATGATGATGATACTAAAAATACAACTTGGTGGTCGGCTTCAAATGTCTCAGAACCATCTAACCCGTTTGCTAGATATGCCAGTTTAAAGGATGTGTGGTTTGATTTATCCATCACATCTACCTGGAGAGCCCCAGCAAATTTGTACTGGATCTGTGGTAAGAAAGCCTATTCGGAGTTGCCACAGGACTGGGAAGGGGCATGTGTGTTGGGTATGCTCAAACCATCCTTCTTCTTGTTACCGATTGAAACAGGTGAGACTTTAGGTGTTAAAGTGTATGATGTGAATCATAGGAAGAAAAGGGGACCCTTAGAGATAGGCACCTGGGAAGATAATGAATGGCCTCCCCAGCGTATCATAGATTATTATGGGCCAGCCACGTGGGCAGAAGATGGTACCTTTGGTTATAGAACCCCTATTTATATGCTCAACCGCATTATAAGATTACAGGCGGTGGTTGAGATTATCACAAATGAGACATCACAAGCGCTCAATCTCCTAGTGAAACATAATACCAGGATGAGGACAGCAGTATACCAAAATAGATTAGCCTTGGATTACCTTTTGGCAGTAGAGGGAGGTGTATGTGGGAAGTTTAACCTAAGCAATTGCTGTCTTCAAATAGATGACGAAGGGCAAGCAATAGCTGAGCTTACTAGCCATATGGTTAAACTAGCGCATGTGCCTACTCAGGTATGGAAAGGGTACAATCCAAGTAGTTGGTTTGGTAGCTGGTATGAGTGGTTTGGAGGGCTTAAGGCAGTGGTAGGTGGAGTCCTACTGATTTTACTGTTGTGTCTACTCCTACCGTGTCTTATACCCTTAGTAGTTAGGTCTGTGCAAAGCCTGATAGGAAGTATAGCAGAGAGGAAGGCTGCTGCACAGATAATGGCGATATATAAATATAAGGCTCTAGATCAGGGAGAACCGATGCAAGAAGATGAATGTTGAAGATTCACATCATAAGATAAGTCTGGTCTGGTTCAAGGTAACTTGCGGTGTAAGCAAAACTAAGGTTAAGTGATGCCTCAAGTAATTGTAAAATATCAAGAGGCATCAAAGGGGGGAATGTGGTGGAATCTCGGTAAAAATAAATTTAGTAGGCCGAGATTACCACGTGGCATGTGTACGTGCATATGCTGACGTATCGATCAGTTGGATGCACGAGGCAAGATACGATCAGTAGTGTACGGAGCATGTGCAAGAATACAGGATATAGTATTCCCCTCCTCCATTGTGCTGGACAGGCCATGCGGTCAAACAGGAAGTTAATTCTTATTTGTGTTGATTGGTTAAGAGAATGTGCGGGTGGAGCTTAATATGGGAGGAGTTATATGCCTATATAAGGAGCCTGCACTATTGTCCGGGGCTCAGACTTTGCTGTATTTTGGTGACATTAGTCCCTCTGAGTCCCGATCGGTGATCCAATAAAGAATCTCTTCCTTCCTGAAGAAACCTGTGTCCATCTCTCTGTGCTTGGCTTCCGTCAGTTTCTCCGGTATCAAAACTTCTAAATTGTTTTTTAAATAATGTTTTTCTAAATATAAAATAAGCAAATACTACTTTTTATATGTGGTGGCTCTTCACACCACAAGCAATCACACAATGAGTATGGCTGTGAGGATATCTGTTAACAACAGACTACAAAAATACAGGGGCCTTAGGAAACATACTTTAAATTGTATATGGTCAGATAATATGATGCTCTCACTGGGGAGATTGTAAGTAGAATTACAGACAAATTTCTTATATCCTTAAGCTACCTGACATGAGTTTCTCACAAATAATAAGTTACGCAAAAAAGTTCCACTGATCTGTTTTTTGCATCCTCATGTTAAAATGAATCATTTTAAAAGCAATGTGAAAATAAAAACTAATGTTTTCAAAATGTGTTTTTTGTTGTTTTACTTCATTCAGCTTAAAGTGCTTGTTTCTCAAGAAAGCTCCTTTCTCCTTCAACCCAAGATTCCCATTGCAGTGAGAATAGTAGAATGGACGTCAGTAAAAAATGTAACTACCACTGATACGCTTCCTCATCGCGGTGACTTCCATGTGCCCTGATGTCGTAGGCACACACGCATGGGCATCTGGGCATCTAAGAGAGAAACGCTCACATACACATTCAGCATTTTCTACATGCACCGTGAGCGCCACACTACAACAGTTAACTCTGTTACATAGATTGACTGGCTTTGCCCGGCAAAACATGTGAACTAAATAAAACATTTTTTATAAACAATAAAAAAAATAGTATTCCTTATAATAAATGAGTTAGCTCTTAGGTAGGGTTGAAGAAATTGAGAATATGACGTCTTTTTACAGAAAGGCACATGATTTTACCACTGTCATCCACCCAACACAAATGTGAAGGAGTATTTGTCGTCTCCCCCTCGTGGCTACTATTAGAAAGATACATAAGCAAGAAAAGTTATATAAGCAGTGAGATAACCCGTGACATGGATAAATATATTCACAGAGCAAACATCATGTTAGATATAAAACAGTTAGATCTATAAACTGACAGATTTAAAGGGACACTGTCACTTTTCTATATTTGCCACAACCTCATACTTAACTGAACAAAAATAGTTTTTATACTTTCAGTTATGTTATATTTCAGAGCATGTGATGGTAAATACATCCCTCTGGAGAAACTGGGAACGGGGGGAGCGTGACTGCTGCACACACATGCACATGTATTGTAAGAAGAAACTTTGCCTACCATCAGCTTGAGGAGACAGTTTGCAGGGAGGGTTGGTGGTTGATGGTGTGACTTATTTGGACTCTGGGTTAATGTCATTAATGAAACATCTGTTGGTTGGCTGAGATTTAGCATTTTTATTAAGGTTGCTGGCAAGTTCTGTATAATAATGATAAATAAGTTTAATGATGAAAAGCTGTAATGGATTCTCTATCCAATTTGGAAAGATGTCCGTCAACTTTCAAGAGGGGTTGGGGTTTAGGGCATTCCTGGTATGGTTAGAATGGGGGTTTACATTGGGGTAGTTAAGTTAGTGTTCATGAAGTTAACCCCCATGATGCTTTGCAACAACACGAGGCTGTAGCACTATGGAAGGAGTGAAGGAGTGAAGGAATCTGAAGCTCAACAAAGCATTATGGAACAATGACTTTGCACACACACGCAAGTGCTGCACAGCTAAGTACATTTAACCACCTCACCCCAGTAAACGATTCAATAATGTTTACTGAGCTAAATGATTGAGGAACTGTCACTTCCAGAGAAGTGACAATGACCCTTTAACGTTGAACTTGCTACTTAAAAATTCTAAATGGACCTTAAAAGATCTGTTTGCAAAAACGAAAACAAATCAAAGCCAAAAATACATTGAAAAGGAATATTGAGACAATGGATACAGATCTAGAGGTCTATGACACACAGGGGCTTATTCACTAAACAGTGATTTGAAAACAGCATAAGTCCAACCCAGATGATAAAAAAGGAAAAGGAAAATAAAAGAGATAGTTATGGTACTAATGGATCCAGGGCATTTGGAAGGAGTGAATCATATTTGCAACATTTATTATGAAATAACGATGGTAACCACCAAACTATTTCTAACTGTACCACAGCTCACTCTTAGTGAAGAGAGCACAAACTGCCTATTGTAAAATAGACTTAAATTGTCTTAATTGCCATGTGTGAAACATTATTGGGACACTGTAGGCACTTTAACCTTAATGTTAGGGATGCTGTTATAGTGCGTTTAGTTGTGCCCACCCCCCCTCTCCTACCCATCCAAACCCTTTTGTTCACTAATTAGGGGATTTGAAAGCACAGCTCCAAGTCCTCTGGATATGAGAGCTGGGAATATTACTTCTCAGTTCTCATACCATAACGTCTGTGCATGTGCTGAAACTAACCAATGCTTCTCTGAGAAGCACTGCAATGGCCCATCATTTTGGAGGCACGTCTCCAGGATGACGAAACCCGAGGAGGAGTTTGAGAAAAGGTGAGTAATATGATTTTAGTTTATTTTGGGGGGTTTTATTTGACACATGGGGGGACCTTATTGTGTATCCCGGTCCAGCTCCAGACCCACAGGAGCACAAGCTGAAAGCACAGTGTCACAGCACCTACTCAAAATGGCGGCTGCCTGCAGGGGAAAGAAACAAGGGCGCCACACTGACCCACAGCTGCTAAGCGATGACCTGCCAGCCCGCATCGACCAACTGTTTGCAGACTTTTGGAAGAGGCTGCAGGAGAAGCTGGTACTCAGAGCTGGACAAGAAACGGCACCACAACGATCTGCCTCCCCACATGAAAGCAACGCCTCCACGGCGCCGAGACCAGGCCAGACTGGGCCCTGTCGGACCCCACGGAGCCTCACCTGTCCAATGCATGGTATGCCAACCCAAACCGACCCACGATGCACAATCACCCTCCCACGATCGGGTAAATGCTTACCCCGAGGTCACCAGACAAAGTCCTCAAAAGGCACCAGCCGCAGAAACTCCATTCATGCGGCGAACCATACACCGCACACCCCACAAGCTCAAGACTGCGCAGAAACACACACTCACGGTGAAGACCTCAACAGAGAAGCCGCAGAAGCAATCAACGACATTAACAGCGGCACGGTGCCGGCTCAAGCCTGACAAGCCAAGTAGGGATTCAGCCCTGACTGCCGAAACATACTGCCTCTCTTCTGAACCTCAAAGCTTGGCATGCCCCAGCACGGGCAGGGACTATGCTCTGCCGATACAAGGCATAGGGTGACTGGGGACTGAGGTATGGGGACTGCGGGAGGTTTCATCAGCCTTAATTAGCTAGACGTGGAAATAATGTTTTATTGTCTCCCTTTACCTCCCGCCCTACCTGCTCTCTGAGCCCAGCTAGGATTGTTGGTTGCTTACCCTATACCCTCTATTATTCTCTCTATAAGCGGTCCCCCAGGATTGGGATAATGTACAAAACATACTGGGCACCGGCTGAAACACGCTAGGCCCCTATAACTACAACCACTAGCTTTTCTGATTCATTCCACAGCAAATTAAGAATATTCACACTTGTGCATTGGTCTGTGGGTCTCTGTTAAATCTGTTAAATCTACTTACAATTAAACGTACACCACTAAGAACAAGCATAGCTGTTTAAAGACACATGCAGGGGGATACATCATCACGCCTATACACATTGGTTATACCAATCCAACTTGCGAAGTGTCGCAAATAGCTTGTTTACTTTACTATGTTATACCATGGTGTAAAAACACGGCAAGCGAACCCTATTTCACTGTTTTTTATCATAAGTTAAAAGCCTGTTGATATCACGTGACGCCTCAAGCTAGTTATACTAATTTTGTTTTATTTTAAATTTTTATTCTTATGTTCAAACTCTGCATGTCAGCGATATCAGGATGCCGCAAGCAAGCTCGATCACAAACAAATAGATATCGTTTAGACATGTCAGCATAGCATATTACGTTTAAAAAACAAAAATTGTGCAAAATCTTCCAAGCCACTGTATAATCTATCTATGTTTAAATATGTATGCACGCTGTTGTGGCGTATAAATGCGCTTTGTACTCTCCTGCACAACAAAAATAAAGAATTAAAAAAAAAAAATTGTCAGATATTATTTGTAATAGGCACCAAACAGAGATTATATCACATTCCAGCACTGACTTATGGTGGCTGTTCAATCCCATACTTCTCAATGAGCTATATGTTTAATAACTTTGGAACGTGGTAACATTTTTACATGTAGACTGTACATTCCTATCTACTCCAATAAATGCTCATGGTAATTGTATTTTAAACATTACTTTCTAATATTGACATTACCTGCCGATGTGCCTAGTGCCCAAGCTCCTAATTGAGGGCCCTGCTAATTAATTAATTTTATATAGGCAATCCTACTAGTGACTCTGCATTGGATCAGATATATCTAAATTGCTTTTTTTTATTATTATTTAAAAAGGGTTCTATAGTTGAAATTCTGACAACCACATAAATAAAACACTGGGATGGAAAATTGTAAATACCCCATTTTTCTTTTCCAAGTGATGTTTATTGTTGGTAACAATGTAACTAGTTACCATAAAGACTTGACGAGCTTGAAGTTAGTATGAGGCAGGTCTGGCTGTAAACATGGTTACTGGAGTTGGTAGGTACATAGAGAGACACACATATTCTTTCATGCACTCTAATGACAGTTACACATCAATCATCCTTAAGATCAGAGGGCAGTCCACACCTTATATTCCGACCCCTAGATACCTTTATAAACACACACACTCCCTTGCTCCCATGACTACACTAAAGGTGTTCAAGATACAGGTTCCTAACCTGCTTATATATTTATTTTTTTATTGCAGTGCGGCATATACATTTTGGGGGCTTTTTATTTTTCTAGGGTTTTTTTTCCGGTTCTGTAGCCTCATTGGTATTCATATTGTACTTTTATTTTTTAAATAAAAGTTCAGTTTTGTATATTCATCCCTTGAGTTTCAACAGATTTTTGTATATTTTCCTATCCTGCTTAGACCAGTAATAGGCTTACGTTCCGTAACTGCCTTTACAATGGAGCTGGCTGTATATGATGGGAAATATGGTTCAGGAATATTTGTGGAACCACTTTTACCACTTTTAGCCATCACAGACATACACAAATGCAGTCTATTTCTTTACTATATATACCTACAAACCAAAGCTATTCCCTTTTTTTTAGTTGATGGTTGCCAGGGCCTGTGATAGACTATTTTTCACACTTTGCAAGTCCAGCTACTTGCACTCCCCCCCCCCCCAAAAAAATGGCAAACTTTGTGTCTCTCTTCCCCAACCCCTTTTGTGTGTTTTTTTCCACACTTCCCCAGCCCATTTGTTTGTCGCTTTCTCCCCCCAGCCCCTTTGTGTGTTTCTTTCTCCTTCAGCCCCTTTACATGTCTATTTTTCCCCTTCTACAGGCCCTCTGTGTGTGTGTGTGTGTGTCATTGTCCGCTTCCTCAGCCCCTCGGTGTGTGTCTTATCTCTTCCACCCTTGCGCACCTGTTCATCCTGTGTAGCCTGGCTGGGCAGACCATGCGTAGAGGATCTTCCGTACCCTCTATTCAGTCTGAGAGGAAGCTGTTCGGTGCTCCCAGCGAGTACTTCCTGTCAGACCAGGTAGAGGACACAGAAGGTCCTCTACCGCAGTCTGAGCAGTTACGCTACAAGAGTGACTGGCTGGAGGGGGAGAGCTGTGCTATATGCTCCCCTCCTGATGGTCACCAGGAGCCCACGCATTGCCCTTAAGGCTTGCTGGTTTGCAGTGGCGCCTACCCTGAATATAGCACAGTAATAAGGATAGACTGGACACCTAATATAACAATGATGTGATCACTAGAACATTTGCAGTGTTGCTATTTATTGCATTCCCCCTGTTTGCCATTCATAACAGGCCTGTCAAGCTCTGACACGTGAAGGCTGCAGACACATCATGATTTCAGGGTGATACTTATGACATTAGCTGAAGCTCAATGCTGCTCACAAAGCAAAAATCAATTGCAAAATAATTAAAACAAACCACTCTGAAGGACAGATTTAAGATAAAGCCATGCCAATGTTGTCGTTGTTACTAAATAAAGATTTGTATAGATGCTGAAAGGCATTGCATGCTGAAGAAGTGACTGAAGGGTAGATCGTATTGTCACAGTCATAACTGATATTTCTGTAAGTGAGTGTTTAGGATTTCTCAGTACTCCCCGGTGGGGAACATCTTTGGTGGAATTGATTATACCTGGGCTCGTGTGATGGTAATGTTTTGGTTTTTCCAAATCAGCTATTTTTTTTTTTTTTTGCTACAATTAAAGGACCAGTCCACGCACAATAACAAATACAGCATGCAACCGTTTTAGAACGGTTTAACTTTTTACCCAGGGGCCACTGGGTACTGCACCCCACTTTCACTACAGCTCAGTTGGAGACAGAAGTTCCTGGTTCTGTTAGCATTCTAAACCGGTTTGACTTCTTACAATGGCGGGCACCAGGACACGCCTGGAACCATAACCATAACCATTACAGTGCTTGGAGTGTCCCTTTAAAAATTTACTGAATAAACCTTTGGGCTTGGGGAATAATGGGTTTGGTTATGTAGTGGTGATCCAAATTAAAGGCACAGTCCAGGCACTATAAGAACTATTAACTATTGCTAATTGTATTGTTCCTAGGAAGCTTTGAACTAATCATTTTTGTGATTATTACCGGGCAAGGGTGGCAGAAGGGCAAATGCTTGGATTGACAACATATGGCCAAATTGCACCAGAGGATGACTATCACCATAACCACTACAACGCACTGTAGTAGTTATGGTGCTTAAAGTACCCCTATAATAGTAGCAAAAGGTTTGATATGATGGTTCATGACAGAATACAGCGGGAGTGTTGCAGCAGACAGGAATTGTGCAGGGTATTTGCTAGCCCAGTACTGTGTGGGCTTGTGCATCGGCTGGCCCATAGTCTGGGGATCTACCTTTTGGGCACCCCTGGTCTATATGTTCTCCCTGCCAGGACTGGCATACTGACAGGTTGAAGAATCTGAGGTTGAGAAGGCGGCTAGACAATAATGAGTATGTATGGTGTCCATGGAGCCATTGCCAGAGGGATAAGATTAGACAGTGTTCATGACATTCGTCACATACTATTTATCATAGGTTGCAGGTCTTCAGAAAAGTGAAGAATATAGGAATCTCCTTCTTAAGTACCAAGTACCTAAACAACTGATTAAATGTTAATTTCAGCCATGTCAGGTAAATCCTGTTCTGACTTGGCCCTGGGAGGTAGTCCATAGTTTGCTGGAGTGGGAAATGTTTAATTACTATAAATGGATGGGTGTGGAAGAATGGCAGACAAGGACAATGGATTGTCAAACCAGTATTAGTTGCTTGGCACAGAAACAATTGATTGCACAAAACATTTTCTGGAAATAAAACAAAGGAACACAATTTAGAGGGTAGAGTGTAACATGAAACGGTTCCTAATGTGAAATCACATTAATTTGCAAGTAAACAGGCTAAACCCAGTCTTCAATTATTTATTTATTAAATATTTATTTAAACTCCTGTGCCAACCCCCTCCCCCTCCTCCCATCATTTGTGTGTGTGTGTGTGTGTATGTATGTACAGGGAGTGCAGAATTATTAGGCAAGTTGTATTTTTGAGGATTAATTTTATTATTGAACAACAACCATGTTCTCAATGAACCCAAAAAACTCATTAATATCAAAGCTGAATATTTTTGGAAGTAGTTTTTAGTTTGTTTTTAGTTATAGCTATTTTAGGGGGATATCTGTGAGTGCAGGTGACTATTACTGTGCATAATTATTAGGCAACTTAACAAAAAACAAATATATACCCATTTCAATTATTTATTTTTACCAGTGAAACCAATATAACATCTCAACATTCACAAATATACATTTCTGACATTCAAAAACATAACAAAAACAAATCAGTGACCAATATAGCCACCTTTCTTTGCAAGGACACTCAAAAGCCTGCCATCCATGGATTCTGTCAGTGTTTTGATCTGTTCACCATCAACATTGCGTGCAGCAGCAACCACAGCCTCCCAGACACTGTTCAGAGAGGTGTACTGTTTTCCCTCCTTGTAAATCTCACATTTGATGATGGACCACAGGTTCTCAATGGGGTTCAGATCAGGTGAACAAGGAGGCCATGTCATTAGATTTTCTTCTTTTATACCCTTTCTTGCCAGCCATGCTGTGGAGTACTTGGACGCGTGTGATGGAGCATTGTCCTGCATGAAAATCATGTTTCCTGAAGGATGCAGACTTCTTCCTGTACCACTGCTTGAAGAAGGTGTCTTCCAGAAACTGGCAGTAGGACTGGGAGTTGAGCTTGACTCCATCCTCAACCTGAAAAGGCCCCACAAGCTCATCTTTGATGATACCAGCCCAAACCAGTACTCCACCTCCATCTTGCTGGCGTCTGAGTCGGACTGGAGCTCTCTGCCCTTTACCAATGCATCCATCTGGACCATCAAGACTCACTCTCATTTCATCAGTCCATAAAACCTTAGAAAAATCAGTCTTGAGATATTTCTTGGCCCAGTCTTGACGTTTCAGCTTGTGTGTCTTGTTCAGTGGTGGTCGTCTGTCAGCCTTTCTTACCTTGGCCATGTCTCTGAGTATTGCACACCTTGTGCTTTTGGGCACTCCAGTGATGTTGCAGCTCTGAAATATGGCCAAACTGGTGGCAAGTGGCATCTTGGCAGCTGCACGCTTGACTTTTCTCAGTTCATGGGCAGTTATTTTGCGCCTTGGTTTCTCCACACGCTTCTTGCGACCCTGTTGACTATTTTGAATGAAACGCTTGATTGTTCGATGATCACGCTTCAGAAGCTTTGCAATTTTAAGAGTGCTGCATCCCTCTGCAAGATATCTCACTATTTTTGACTTTTCTGAGCCTGTCAAGTCCTTCTTTTGACCCATTTTGCCAAAGGAAAGGAAGTTGCCTAATAATTATGCACACCTGATATAGGGTGTTGATGTCATTAGACCACACCCCTTCTCATTACAGAGATGCACATCACCTAATATGCTTAATTGGTAGTAGGCTTTCGAGCCTATACAGCTTGGAGTAAGACAACATGCATAAAGAGGATGATGTGGTCAAAATACTCATTTGCCTAATAATTCTGCACTCCCTGTATAGATATAATCTCCCCTCTAGACTGTAAGCTCATTTGAGGAGGGTCCTCATCAACCTATTGTTCCTGTAACATTTTGTAACTGTGTCATTTATTATTACATTTCCCCCTTTATAATACTGTAAAGTACTGCATAATGAGTTTGCACTATATAAATGCCTATAATTATATTCCGATTCAAATGGACAAAGAGGGACACGTGCATAACACAACAAACATGGCAACATAAACACGTGCTAATTATAATTTTTTTTTTTTAAGGACTGGCAGGCAAGAGTCTTCAAAATCTTATTTTGGTGTTTGGTGTTTTTGCGCTGGGCTTCAGGTGTCTAGAGAACCTTTATTTTTTTAGTGCCCCTTTAACCCCTTAAGGACCAAACTTCTGGAATAAAAGGGAATCATGACGTGTCAGGCACGTCATGTGTCCTTAAGGGGTTAAGAGCGGCAAAGCAGCATGGGAGTTTTTGTTCTACAACAACTGAGGACATACATGACATACACAGGGTTAATCACAAAAGGAGATAATTTAAAACGTAAACTCAAAGTATCAGAACTGGGAATAATCAGTTTGGGTACTTCGGCATTAAATTTGAAATTCACTTGGAAATCCTGACAATTTTTATTGTAAAAAGGTAAATGATGTCATATTGTGCTGCCTAACATCTGCACTGAATCACGGCTTTAACTCAGGATTGTTCTAGATCGCTGTTAAATATAACTCGTTTTATCAAATAACTGGATATAGTTGTTGCCTGAAGTGCTGATCATTTCTCCTTTCTCTCTTTAATATGTAGGAATAGAGCTCTAAACAGGGGTTTTATTTCTATTGTAATACTCGTGGACACGGTATCATTTCTTGTTATCAACACATCTTCTATTACAGTCCATGAGAGAATTAGGAGATAAAACCAGTGATACGTTTTATTCTAGGTAATGAAATCCGGCCCTGAGTCTGAAGCCGCAGCTGTCTGTTACACTGTAACTGCTATTATCATCCTCAAGCAATCTGTTTACATTCCGCCTCCCTAAACCTTCTGCAATACACAGTAAACATGGCAATTGTCAAGGCACATTCCTCCAGCATCACAATAGCAAACAGACAGAGTTAATCAATCAACAGAAATCTGACACTCAAGTGCCAATACAGTCATGTTGTAAAATTTTCCAGGTGTTTTGACTTACATTTGACCATTTAAACTGTCAACAAAGGTCAACTTAACAAAACTCACCCTCTAGTGAATAGTCCCCAAGAGAAAGAGGGCAATGACATCATCCTGGGTTTATATTCACAGATTGAAGGACTGGCTTGAGAACCACTGGTCTACAACTTATGTTGCAACTGCCCCCCACCTCACCACCCCTAAATTATTGTCACCCACCCTGAAAAGCAGCAGGGCTCTAGGGGAAACCAATGGTTATGTGTTCAGCCATAAACTGTACTTGGCACAGTAGGCACCTGCTTACCCATGCAGCAGATGCCTACTCTGTTAAAATCTCAGTGGTGGTGGTGATGTAGAATTATTAAAAAACCTTTATTAATCCTGTATTGAATTTTTGTACTAACTCCATTTTAACTTTATTACATGACAGATTTTCCTAACAGCATTTAGAATATTAGACAGAGAATATATTTTCTAGAAGAATATGACTAACACCGGAATTATCAAGTTCCTGTAATATGTAACAAAGTATACTATAGCTAGGCCATGAGAAAACTGCTCTAATGAAATGTCCATTCTCTAAAAAGCCTGAGAAACTAACCTTGAAGCTAAAATGGCTAGCTGCCAGATTCCCCCTCCCATCGTGAGCCTCGTGCTAAAGAGCAATGGCGACTGAATCTCAGTCTCATCCTTGTCAGAAATGACGACATCCCATGATGGGAGGATGCCCCACTAGCCACTCAAATCCCTAAGCCAATTACTAATACAGATGGGAGGGCATTTAACTTACCACTTAATACATAGACCAATTAATGATGTTTATTTGTTGTTATCTTGATATTCAATAATGATGTAATTTTGCTCTTATAAGGGTCTGCATACCCACTTTTGGCCCAGATGCCATTAAATTTTCTGAAGTTATTTTAACCTGAACTGCATGTGTCAGTGTGAATTTACTTCTGCGTATACGCAATTTAATCATCTCAGATTTGGACAGGAACAGATAGTCATTCAAACATATTTGTTTGCTTAACCCCTTAAGGACACATGACATGTGTGACATGTCATGATTCCCTTTTAATCCATAAGTTTGGTCCTTAAGGGGTTAAAATAATCTATGTCAGTGGTGTGAAGAACAGGCAGTGAAGAAGCTCTGTACTTACTGTGTTCTCCCTGCACAGCTCCCTTGAGCAGCCTGCAGTGTGTCGACAGCAGGGTTATCACGTCATTCTGGAATTGGCGTCACGACAGGGTGCGCATGGGACCTGTGAAGAGAGAGCACAGTGATCTCAGCAGCAACCACTGGCCACCAGGGAGAGGATCCACTCCAGCCCTTCCAGAGAATGGTAGGTAGGCTAGGTGGACATTTAAATTAATAAATACAAAATGTGGGTATGTATGTCTGTCACTGTATGTGTTTGTCTATGAGTATGTGTGTGTTGTCATAAAAATGTGTGTTTAGTAGATAGCTTCCTAGATTGACATACTTAAATATGGCAATCCCACATATGGATAGCAAATGAGGGATTTATCTTCTAAACAACAGAAAGGCCAAAACTAAGAAAAGGGCATGGGCTTTTTTAAAAATTTTATCTGTGTAGTTAATAACTCCCTAAATCAGGGATAGGCAACATTCGGCACTCCAGATGTTGTGGACGACATCTCCCATGATGCTTTGCCAGCAATATGGCTGTAAGAGCATTATAGGAGATGTAGTCCACAGCATCTGGAGTGTAAAAGGTTGCCTATCCCTGCCCTATATTGTATCCTTATGTAGAATTTCCAAATTGAAGGATATCAAATTAGGGCGCTGTTTAGAAGATAGCCCCCTAATTTGGTGTGCTTGAGTATGGCAATCCTACATAAATAGGGGAGTTATCTACTAAACTACAACAAATTAAGAGGTGTCTTTAGCCAGCCCAGAATAAGAATTCTCGGTGGCTAATGGGAATTCTGTGCAAATTAGTTGTCTCATACCAGCACACACAGCCTGCTGGCACCAATGGCGGCATGTTACACCCTCCCCCTGCCCCCCAAGTGGAAATTGTTAGTGCCACCCCCCTGTTTAGACTGTGGTATTTTATTTGCCCCCCTATATGTTGTTCCTAGAATCACCACTGTCCAGATGTTTTGTAGGCACATTTCACTTCTTCATACCAAGTGCTGCCCTGTTATCTTGCATTTATATACATCAAGACATTACATGTATCACCTTGTCATGTTAACGGACAGCAGGTTAAATATGCTACCTACAGTATGAAGAATGCATATTCTGCTGGATTTGGTGATTAATTATTACATTTCCTCTCCGCATTGAATGCTACATACTGTGGGGAAGCATTTTTCATGCACGGTCCATCAATACGCATAGCTGATATTTGTCCCTGCCCCTAATGGTATTAATGCAGGATTAGTTCAGGGGTATCAGAAAACGTCAGACAAAATGATTCACAACCATCAGCTTTAATTGAAAGCAATTGGCAGAATGTGCATTAAGGAAACATACATGTCAGATTGCATCCTGGAGCTATTACTGCAATTCAAAGTTTGGATTCATTTACAATTGGATGTGATTTAGCAGTTAAATCAAGATAATCTTGTGGTTTTGTTTCCCTTTGTAAATATATTGTTATCCTGTTGCCATCTTGTCTCTATGGTTTTGTTTGATTACAGTAGCCCTAATGATTTAACTACAAGGTTTCTCTTCAACTGAGCATCACATTTGTAAAGAATGTGTATAACAATGTGCAGAATGTTTTGACATGTGTTTGTTAACCCCTTAAGGACAGAGGTAAATATACAAGGTCTGATCCAAACGTTCAACCATAATTTACCTCTTTTATATTACATGCACCAACACTTATATGTAATTTTATTCAGGAGAAATAAGGATTATATTTCATGAAATTATGTTTAATTTATATATATATATATGAAACAATTTAATATGAATACATTTTTTTGAAATATTGAAAATTAAGAAATAATTTTTCAAGTTCTGCATCACATTTTAACTGTGAATGTCATAATACTTTTTGTTTTTACTGCAATAAAAATACACATATTTGTGTTCAGCGATGTCTCACTGTACAACAGTATCAGTATCAACCAGGTACAGGTTCTATGAGGTTTAGGAAAGGTACAGGGTCAAATATAGGGCTTTCCCTTTTTTCAATTTTTACACATCAAAATTTGTCAGGTTGGTTTGCTGGACCTATGTTGTCTTTGAGACCGTATGGTAGCCCAGAAATGAGAATTACCACCATCATGGCATCAACCCAGAGTATTCAAAATCGAGTATGTCCAGTCTTTTTTAAGTAGACAGTCACAAAGCCTGGCCAAAGACAGTGTTCATATTTGTTATTGTTTTTTTACATGATATATCCATACATTTTACTGCTCTAAAACACTCGTACTCGTGAGACATTGCTGAACACAAATATGAGTGTTTTAGAGCAGAAATACATATGAATATATCATGCAAAAATATTGGGGTATACTATATGGAAGAAAAATAAAATATGATATATATATATATATAAAATTTCATTCTAACTATATTTTAATATTTATATATATTAATATAAAAATAGACTTAGAATGAAATTATATATAAATAATTGCATTCTAATATATTTATTGTACTTTTTAAAAATCATTTTTCAAACCCAGGCAGTTATGTTTACTGCCAATCCAGTTATGTGATCGCAATGTCATCATGATCACATGATCACAGGCACTGTCTTGGTTATCAGGCAGTCCCCACCAATAGTGATTGCCGTGGAAGATAAGTATTCAGGTTCCCAGGAGGGCATGATTGTTAGTGCATGCTAACAATGTTAAAGCCCTCATATTGCAGGGCAGCACAATGTCATTAAAGGGGTCTTGTTAACACAATTTGCACATTTTATTTCAACACCAAAATATGAAAAAACATTCACAAATGTTTTCATATTTAAGTGTTTATGAAATCATCTCTCCTTGTTATGCCTGCCCCTATTAACTCACGTTACATGTTTAAAACGGTCTTGGGGGGAAAAAAATAATAATAAATAAATATATAAAAATATAGCAAAAACCAAAAAATGTATAGTGGGGAACTATTTTTCCCCACCATACCTTTTTTGGTTTTTGCTTCACAAGCACTGCCAAGCCTCACTAGCCAGCCAGTAACCAACCTCATGCTGATGATTTGCATTAACAATGAAACAGCTGTCCATGAGTGGTTCACTGGCTTTGCATCTTTTCCTAAGTTGTGTTTCAGAGCTGTTGTATACAGCAAACACAGACTCAAAGGAATCCATGTTTAAAATGGAATGAGACAAAAATGTGATTCTTTGTTGAACTAATTTGCATATGCCCACCCAGAATCCTTTGGGATAGTAACATCACTGCAAATTTGTGATTCCTGTGGGAAAAGCAAGTCTTATGGCTTGACTGGTTTGCAGATTTTTGTTTAACATTGTATTATATATATATATATATATATATATATATATATATATATATATATATATACACACACATATCACTATTTACTGTAAGTATGGGTCTTTCAATTGGGGAAAAAAATTATAAGCAAACAGCGCTCTCTAGTGTTAAATAAATATTTTGCACTCAATATATTTGTTATCTAAAGTCTACTGATAATGGAACTGTGTGTTCTAGACTTGTGCACAAATTCTGTGTGGAACAAATAAATCCCTTTTAATCCATGCCTGAACAATAATCCATTCAGGATTTACCTGTGAAGTGTTATTCACACAGACACCCACATACTGGGGGTTGTGAATAAATGGTGGGCTTTCATACACATTAAATATGTTTTCTTTCTGAAGTAGTACCAAGGGAAACTGCTGATTAAAATGGCAGATTTAGAAGACAGGACAAGGAGAAACAATGTCAGAGTAAGAAGTATATATGAAGACATAATGACCTATCCTCATATCTCTCTTTCAATTTCTTGCCCCTAATGTCAAAGACAAAGACTGGTTTCTGGATAAGGCCCACAGAGTGCCCAAGCAGAAATGCCTGGTGGATAGCTTGGCCAGGGATGTAATGGCACATATCCACTTTTACTATGCTAAAGAGGCAGTCCTGGCAGCAGCTAGAAAACAAGGTCCAGATCCCTACAGTTGACTGGCAATGTATGCCGACCACTTACCAAATACAATGGCAAAGAGGAAGAATTCAGCAGAGAAGAGGCAGAGGGGTCAAAAGGACCTTTTGTCTTCTCTTGGATCAACAGCAAAAAAAGATGTGAGAAAGACTGAACTTGATGGACACATGTCTTTTTTCAGCTATGCAACTATGTTAACATAGATTACAATACATGCATACATTTCTTTTATTTATATATCTTTATTAGGTTTTAGACATAATTTATATATACATACACACCATTAAATGCATTCATACTGGTTCTGGGGGCCTTCGGGGGAGATGGGATCCACACTGTTCTCAGTATTTAAATGCTAAAAATGAGACCTATTCAGGGTCTTGAGACTAATTTACTAGTAGGCGGATTAGCTTAATCGTAGTTGAATCAGTGAATAAATATGTTATTAGAAGTTGATGGGTCTAAATATCTTTTCCATGGTAGCCACAATACCTCAAATTTTTCATCTATCTCTAGTTGTATAAAAACTTTGTTCCATCTTATATTGAAAGGAGATTTGATTACATATTGTTAGCCAGCTTATATCCAAAGATTTCCAGTTACAAGCCATAACTATTTTTGTTGCAAATAGGATGTGGGTTATATTAAGTATTCCCGGCTTTTTTTACAAGATGGGAAGTCAACATTCCATAGAAACATATGTGGGATGAGCTTGTCAAAGGTGAATAGTTAATAGAAACATTTTTAAATTTGTGACTTAATAGAGTCCAAGCTTGTATGTTTCCACTAAATATGTAACAAATCTCCTTTCGCTAGGTGACATCTACAACAAATATCAGGATGGTTTCTAGAGATCTTTTTAAATCTCGTAGGGATCAAGTACCGTCTATATATGATTTAGTGCAATTCTAATATAGAAATTGAGTGAATATTTTGTGTGACTTGTTTAATTCCAGCAAGTCCATTAGCTAGTTAAAAAAAATAATATTCAGATTGGATTCCCATTTAAGGTATCCTCCTTTCAGGTCTGTTATTTCTGAAATTAGTGTTAAGGAACTTCAATATCTTAAATACTATTTTTTACTTTGAGAGATGGAAATCAAGACATACTTCTTGTCGATTCGTAGACAGAGAAAAATATCTATTCTGGAGTTTACATTTTTTTTGTAGTTGATAAAATGGTATGATTTTTCCCTTCTTAAATCAGATGAGATTTTTAAAATGCCTCTTAATTCCCAGTGAGCTGTGCTTAAATCCTATATATTATTGGAGAGTGTCTCAATAGGGGCATTTTGAGATTGTTTATTACTTAAGGAATGTCTAGGATAGGATTCATAAAGAATTTAGATTTAAATAGAGAAAGAATAGACCAAAATAGGTTAGGTAAATCATAAATCCCCATATCCAATTTCTCAAAATGTCCAATCTGAAGCCAAAGAGTTTAAATTTACGCAGTGAATGAAATGAGATAACACAACTGCTTCATGAAGTAGATATATATCAGGATAGGATAACCCGCCATGCATTTTATGTTTAGTAAGAATATTGTATGCAATCCTGGGCTTTTTGCCCATCCAGATATACTCTCCAAACAATAAATAAATTGAATATTTTATGATTTATTCTAAGAGGAATGGTTCTAAAAAAAAAAAAAAGTGATCTTTGGTAGTAAATAACACGCATACATTTCTTATGGTGCTGTACACTGTGATAGAGATTATGCGTATACACACATTATATAAACATTTTAATTGTTTTATTAAATGATCTTCCATTTATGTTGCTGGTTGGCAGCTGAATGGTGAATTCCCAGGGGTCTAGTAAGGATCGGGCAGGTATGACTGCTGACTCCTCTTCTGTCCCTTGAGGTTTCTATGAGCACTAAGAGCTGCCTAAGAGGACAGAAGAGGGAGCAGTTATAGCGGTCGGTTAAGGTCTACTTAAAAAAGGACGCTCAAAAACCCTAAAGCACTTTGGCTTGCTGATAAGCTCCATGTATGAAGAGTTTGTCCTGTATTTTTTCATTTTACAATAAAAAAAAGAAAGTGCAGATTTCGATAGAAACTAACTCTTATAATGAAGCTGGTTACACCACTATGGTTTAGCTCAGTAAAGCCTAGGAGCACCTGCCTTGCAAAAACTTCTAACTCAGCTGCATTGGGAAGTTTGTGATTAGACAGCCACAGAAAGTCTGGGCGACGTTAGAAGGTGAGGCTTTGCAAAGGCAGCAGACAAGAGAACTGCAGTTGTTGCAAGCTGTTGTGATTTTTATGTTGTATTTGGGCAGTGGAAAGATCCTTTAAGTAACACAATACAGACCTTTCCATGTCCCTGGATAGCTCGTCACCGAGAACCCTCAATCTCCAAATTATCTCCTGATCCGTTGCAGAACAGGTCCAGGTGATCTCTAGAGGCCCCACAAATCCGGCTGGGAGGCAGAATAAGCGTCCAGGGGGTCTCCATAACTCATTAGCATAGTGACAATAGCTTATTTTTGTCAATGTTGAAATTGGGTTCTTTGACACTGCTCTCCCACGACCCATAAACAGGCAGACCTCGTCAGTTACTAAAGGGTCGGACTATAGGTAACCCCTCACGTTTTATCTGCCAAGCTGGTACTGCAGAGCCAAGCTCCAGTGCAGCAAACGACCATTGTCCCCCAGACATCCGGTTAAGCCATACTATAGGGTTGTGGTCGGCAAGCAAACTGAAAGAGCAAGGTTGAAGGTTTATCAGTGCCCACACTCTGTCAGCTGCCACTTGATTCATCACCACTCCTAACCCAAAGATGGAGGCATCTTATGGAACAAAACATTCCAAGCAGCTACTACCAGGGCTTGGGTCAGGAGCAGTCTTTAACTGTTGAAAGGCTGCTTCACATTTGGGGTAGCACAGAACCTGTCGGGGAAGGAATTTCTTGGTCATGTCAGTTAAGGGCTTGGCTATGGAGCTATAGTTGGGAATAAACTTCCTATAGTATGCTGTTGTAGCTAGGAATGCTAAAAATCTCCTTTCTGTCTATGTTGGAATGGGGTTCTGTGACAGAACAGTTCAGCATCTGCAGTGACAAAGTTGAATCTGAATCTACAGGAGGCACGGGGCTGGATGGCCAGCACCAATTCCAAAGTGTGTATCTGAGTGTGTGTGTGTAGGTGTGTGTATGTGTCTGTGTGTTTATAGTTGTAATATGTAAATATTTGTGCTCTGTTATAATAAAATATCATGTCCTTGTTCATACTTGCTTGGTGGCTGTGTGGGGGTGCAGTTGCTGGTGAAGCCACCTTCCTGAAATTAGTTTTTGCATGTTGGGATGTCTGTGATTGGCTCTTTGCTTGTTTGGAAAAGTAGAACCTTACCCACAGCCAGAGGCGTACCTACCATGGTTACAAGGGTTGCAGCTGCAATCGGGCCTGTCACTCCAGGGGGCCGGGCCCCAGCTGCGATCCCTGCGACCGTGGGCCAGTCGTGGGGTATAGCCACTTCTTTTGATCTCCCTCCCGGGTCTTTGCAGAGTAATCGGCAACGCTCGATTACACGTGGTGCCATGACTCGCACGCAAGAGTCTTCACCTGGCAGAGGAGGAGGAGATATACTAAATAATTAAAATTAAAAAAAAATACATATATAAACTTTTGAGCCCCTATCCTACCCAGAAAACACGCTCTCTCACACACACACACACACAAAATGCATCCCTACATACACACACAGAAACACACAATGCAACCCTACACAGGCACACACACACACACACAATGCATCCTTTACACACACAGAAACACACAACGCGCCCTTTACACACACACAGAAACAGACACTACTTACTGGGAAGGAGGGAATGACACATATGGGTGGGCTGGGACGGAGGCAAAGACACACAGCACCCCTTACCCCCACAGCACCCCTACCACCCTAAGCACCCCTTACCACCCACAGCACCCTTACCACCCACAGCACCCCTTACCACCCTCAGCACCCTTACCACCCACAGCACCCCTTACCACCCTCAGCACCCATAACCACCCTAAGCACCCCTAACCACCCACAGCACCCCTTACCACCCTCAGCACCCCTAACCACCCTCAGCACCCCTAACCACCCACAGCACCCCTTACCACCCACAGCACCCCTACCACCCACAGCACCCCTTACCACCCACAGCACCCCTACCACCCACAGCACCCCTACCACCCACAGCATCCCTACCATCCACAGCACCCCTTACCACCCACAGCACCCTTTACCGCCCACAGCACCACCCACAGGACCCCTACCACCCACAGGACCCCTACCACCACATTACCACCCACAACACCCCTACCACCCACAGGACCCCTACCACCCACAGGACCCCTACCACCACAGTACCACCCACAACACCCCTACCACCCACAGAACCACCCACAGCACCCCTACCACCCACAGCACCCCTACTACCCCTTACCCCCACAGGACCCCTACCACCACAGTACCACCCACAGCACAGCACCCCTACCCGCCCGCACACACACAGCACACCACACACACACACACACACACACACACAGCACTCCACACCCTTACACACACACACACACTGCACACCTCAATGCAGTATGTGTGTGTATTCAGCAGTCTGTCTGTATGTGTACTCAGCGGACTGTGTGTGTGTGTGTGTGTGTGTGTGTGTGTATTTAGCGGACGGTGTGTGTGTATGTATTTAGCGGACGATGTGTGTATGTGTTTAGCGGACGATGTGTGTATGTGTTTAGCAGACGGTGTAAGAATGTGTTCTGCAGTCTGTGTGTATGTATTGCATTTGTTGGAGATACTAATAAATATAAGCTGAATTTTATCTTTTTATATCATTATTTAAAATCTGTATCATTGAACTCTCTGTTGTGTTATTCTTTTAAAACAAAATATGTTAATTAGTTCGGACAACTGTACAAGTTGTTTTTTCTAAACTTAAACCTCAGTATTCAGGTTTAATTGCAGTGTTGGCGCTTTGAGGAAAAAAAAAGTTGGCATATATTGCGGTTTGGGCACTCGGGCTCAAAAAGGTTCGCCATCACTGCTCTAGTGACTGCTGCTAGAAAGCCACCTAAAGTTTCACCCACCCCCCTCACACCCTTAATATTAAAGGGACACTATAGTCACCCAGACCACTTCAGCTCAATGAAGTGGTCTGGGTGCCAGGTCCCCCAGGTTTTAACCCTTCACATTAAACATAGCAGTTTCAGAGAAACTGCTATGTTTACATAGCAGGGTTAATCCAACCTCTAGTGGCTGTCTTCCTGACATGTGCGATGCTGGATGTGAAATTTGCATCCAGAATGCAGAACGTCCATAGGAAAGCATTGAGAAATGACAGTATGAATGCGCGTGCGGCACTTGCTGCACATTCTGCTCCACTCGGGAGCTGACGTCGGAGTGGGAGGAGAGGTCACCAGCGCCGAGGGAGCCCGGAGCTGGATTAAAGTAAGTGGCCACGTTAGGCGGACCCTGAGGGTGGGGGTACCCTTAGGGCACTATTGTGTCAGGAAAGCGGGTTTGTTTTCCTGACACTATAGTGATCCTTTAAAGTTTTCCTTTTGAAATTTGTTGGAAGTGTATGTGAATGACAAAGCTACATTAGAGCTGTAATTATTCAGCAATCTATACACCTCTTGGTCAACCATGAAAGGATGGACAAAAGTAAAAAATACCGAGCTGTCGTAGAACTACAGCTCCCATGATGCTTTATCAACTGTAAGGTTGGCAAAGCACGCTGGGAGAAGCCGATCTGCAACAGCTGCAAATCTAGCACTTTATAGTCCAAGTCTCAAGTGCTGTCTTACCCAGCAGCAGACTACATATCCCATGAACCTGTGCGAGTGACGCAACGTAAGGGACGCTAGTTTAGCCTAACGAACGCACCAGTACGCTCTGCGCTCGAACTACATTTCCCGGGACTCCATGCGTCGTCGTGCAGTGCGTCGTCACGTCTGCCCTCTACGTTGCTGCTGCTGCTGCTCCTCCTGCGGTGACGTTGTTGGGTGGAAGGTGTCAGGCGTTTTCCGGGAGCCGCGGCCTCAGTCCCCAAGGCACAGCGTGGGAAAGCCCGAGGCTGCCGCCTGCCTGGAAGTTTGTGAACGCGGTAAACGTCACTAAACAAGCAGCAACAGGAGGGAGTGGGGGCCAACTCAGGGGGCATTACAATGTGCACTGAGTGAAGTTTAAGGGCGGAGTTATGTACTGGGTGACAGTAGGGTTTAGGGGAAAGGTCAGTGACCGCAGAGAGCAGGGGTCACATCACTAGATCCCAGGGCTCCACAGCACCAGAGCTCCACAGCACCAGATCCCAGGGCTCCACAGCACCAGATCCCAGGGCTCCACAGCACCAGATCCCAGGGCTCCACAGCACCAGGCTTCCTTATATCCCAGCCATAGGATAGCACTGCCCATAGGTATCCAGGGATTAGATCATTAAATCCCAGGGCTCCACATCACCAGGTATCCCCAGCCATAGGATAGCAGTGTCCATAGATATCCAAGGCTCATTGTGCATTGAACCCCAGGGCTATGGATCCCTAGGGTCCCACACTTCAGTGGCCATAGGATAACTGAGCTCTCTGGCCAGGCCTTGGGGATCCAAATTTCAGTGTATTTAATACAAGAGAACTTAATGGACCTTTGAGCACAGTGCCCTTAGACTGCCAAGTTACAATACCAATAAGATCTTAAGGCTCAGTAGCCATTGAATGCGTTTGGCTGCTAGATAAGTTGCCAAGTGCAAGGCATTAACTTTCTGTTAGTGAAAGTAGGGAATAGAGGTTTAAAGGTTTGTGTCAAGTGTAGCCCCATATTCATAGAATAGTGAGGTTGACCTCCACCAACTTTGCTGCCATGTTGCGCTCTTTCCGTGCCAACTCCATTCTCGCGGTTCTCTCTGGAAGCAGTGTTCTGGTGAAGTGCCTATGGGGAGCTGTGTTGCTCCTTTACCTAATTTCTTTTTGGGTTAGCACAGCACGGGTATTGTCAATAACTCCCGGTTTGCTTTTGCCCCCTAACCTGTGGCTTTGGAGCCTAGTCACGCATGGACTTGTTGAAGTACATATCTGGGATGTGTTTGCCAACCTTCTTCTAACACTAGGGGCTGGTCGCCGACTAGAACCACTGTGGGGAGCTCCTGAACTACTTCTGTTTTATGGTGTGGTGAGCGTTGCTGTGGGAATCCTGAGTGCACTTTGGTATTTACTAACTTATGCAGCAACATCAGACTTACATTTTCTCTTCTCTGCCCACATCCATGGATTCCCTGGATTTGCTGGAGCTGTTCTGGTTGCCCATAAGCAGACAGTGGGAGATGGACAGATGGAGCCACATCGCTGGGTGCAGGCGTTACCCCAACTTGTCCTTCTGGCAGTAACCTTACTCAGTGTAGTTGGCCTGGCACCAAGCCGAATGCTGGTGGGATATTCTATAGGCATGTTGTCTGGCTGGGTGTATCTACGATTCTACCAGCGACACAGCCGTGGCAGAGGCGATATGTCTGACCATTTCTCGTTTGCTAGCTTTTTTCCTGGTCCAGTTCAACCAGCTGCGGCTTTGTTAGGAAAACTTACACATGCTGCCCTGGTAAAAGTTCGATTGTGCCCACGTGCGGTTAAGCGGTATGATGTGGGCGCTCCTTCGTCTATCACCATCAGCTTGCCTGGTACTGACCCCCAGGATGCAGAGAGGAGAAGGTAAATTGCAGATTGGGAAATTATTGTCAGCCAATTTAATGATTTTGAACCTCGGTCTATCTAAAACTACACTTTTTGATGATGTCATAAATTTGTTTTGAGAAAGTAAATCTACCACTAACAGTAAAATCATTAGGTACAACTATAACTTGATTCAGATTTTTTTTTTTTTAGCTTCCATTATTCATTGTATATCTCTTTGCATGCACTTTATGGGTTTACTCTCTAAACTGATCTGCAAGACTGAAGATAAAATTGCCTTGTTGATTATGAACCAACTGCATCTCATGCTACCAAAATAAGCCGCTTTGTGTTTTACTGTTTATATCTTCACAAATATTTCTGAGTATGTACCTCACTCTGGGTGTCTCTAGACGTCTGCTTCCAAATAAGGAGGAAGCATGACAGTGAAAGAAATAAAACCCGTGGTAATTCACTAAGCTACGCATTGCACTGACTCAGGAAACGCCTCTAGTGGCAGTCTGAGTGACTGCCATTGGAGGTGTCCTTTTGGCAGCAATGTAAACAGTACAAAAGCATGCTGGGACAGGCTATAGATGCCAGAACTATTAAGCTGTAGTTGTTCTGGTGACTGTAGTGTCCCTTTAATGAAGCAGTTTTGGTGTGTAGATCATGCCTGCAGTCTCATTGGTCAATTCTCTGCCATTTAGCAGTTAATAACTGTTGTTTATGCAGCCCTAGTCAAACCTCTCTACATGTAATGTTCACAGCCATCCTAAAACTTCCTTTTATTGTACAGTCTGTTTCTTATCTGCCACACTGTTAATTGCTTGTTAGATCTTGCTTGAGCCTTGTGTGTGTGTGTGATTAACCCCTTAGTGACCAAGGACGTATCACTGATCGGTCTTCTTCTTAGCCCAGACAGTCCCCCCTCTGCAATTTAGGACCCCCAGGGGCCATGTGAGCGGTCACATGGCCGCAAAAGGTGTTCACAGTACTGCCTGAACTGACAGTCTCCCTGCTGGTGAAATATGTAAAAAAAAAAAAAATACAAGGTAATAAATAATTTTTATATATATATATATATATATATATATATATATATATATATATATATATATATATATATATATATATATATATATATATATATATATATAACAAAGCAAAATAATCCTGCACTCCACAATCCAAATGTAAATGCCCGGTGCTTGTCCAGCAAAATACAAACAATGAAAAGAAGATAGCACTCCCAGGACTTGTAAATAAAGTAAAACTTAACTTTTAATCAAACAGCAGAAGGTCGACATTTCAGTCTGTTAACCACAGACTTTCATCGGGAGTCCTGATGAAAGTCTGTGGTTAA
This sequence comes from Pelobates fuscus, assembly GCF_036172605.1. Taxonomy (NCBI): domain Eukaryota; kingdom Metazoa; phylum Chordata; class Amphibia; order Anura; family Pelobatidae; genus Pelobates; species Pelobates fuscus. The sequence goes on from NC_086323.1 coordinate 128,374,613, forward strand.
AGGGAGGGAGGGGCGATGACGTGACGACGCACGCCGGTCACGTCCCGCGGAAGGTGAGGGGAAAAGCCGCGAAAAAGACAGGGAAGCCGCGAGGTACCTGAGGCAGAGGGTCCATGGCGGCAGTTGGCGGTAGCTGGCGACGGATGAGTGAACACGAGGCTGCAGGGTCCAGATAGCACAAGAGAGTCTCCTGTTGCATAGAGACCCAGGACAGCGAAGCCTGAAGTTAATGTCAACGCAGTAAAGGGGAACGAACGAGCAGATACACGTGGTGGACGGACAGACGAGTAATTCGGACCATTCAGTACGACAGCAAGCCCTAAAACGGCATACATAACAAGCAGAAGACAAGCAGAAGACATTCCAACTGCAAGTATATAAAAAGCATATTAATAAGCTGAATAATGTCTGTATAATCAACAGAAAACTATTTCACAGGCAAATTGAACATAGACTTGACAAATACTGGGTGTATACAGATATACAGACTTACTGAAAACTCCACCAATAGGAGTGTGCAAAGTTTGTGCAAAGGTTCCAAAACTAATTTCAGCTGATGTATACTGTTATACACTGATATATAGACCTAAGGAAAAGTCTGATAATAGGAGCGTGAAAAAGGCTCCAAATTAACCCCAGTTGTGAGACTCGTTCCCAATGGAGATCTGTGATTAACATATCATTATTAATGAAAACTCCGTTAACAGGAGCGTGCAAAGGCTCCAAATGAATGAATTTTGGCTGAGAGAGTTATCTCTTTTGGAAAAGCGTGCTTAATTCAATCATTATTCATAAATTAGTTAAGACGGAAAAAAAAAAAAACGGAATAACACAGAATATATGGAATAGTATGGAATGTCGCTAAGTCCCATGTACACGTTTAAAATAGACATTTAAGAGGGAAAAATTAATATTTTGTAAATGGCCTGGAGCTATCTGGAGAACTGAGGGATAATTGGATAAAATTGGATAAAATTATCTATTTATCTTTCTAAATGCTCTAAAAACTTTAAAGTTTGCCTGTTGCCTGTTGAATGTTAAGACGCTAAGAACGAAACGCCAGAGAACAATTGAAAGCCGTGGAACGCCGTGAGACCCTAGTCCCTGAAATCAGGATACCGGATACATTCAAGCGAAAGGAAGACGGAACAATTAAATAAAATAATTTTTCTTTTTTCTTTTTTTTTGATTTTGTTTTGTTTCATATATACTTTTTGATACATACCATCCTGCTCTTATTAACCCCATACAAGAAAGTGCAACAATGGCAAACAAAAAAAGTGAACTTAAGCTGGGAAACAAAAGAGAAAAAAAACTCGACCAAAGAAATGAAAAAAGACTCTCAAACTATTTCTCACCCCAAGACAAGGAGAAGGCAGAAAGAAGAAATAGTATAAATGGAGCAGCCCAACTCATAACGCAATCTACAATACAAACAAACCCCGAGCATGAAATTTCGGACTCTTTGAGTAAAGACGCTGGCCTAATTGGAAAAGATCTCTTGAATGAATGCTTACAAGTGCAATTAGAAAATATAAAGAAAGAGATGCACCTAATGATGGGGGATTTTAAAACAGAGCCAAAATAATGGGCAGAATAAATCTAATAGAAGACAAAATGGAGCATATAAAACTACAACAAGGTTTAAATGAAGAAAGAACTATACAGATGGAAAAAAAAATGGCGTTAATGGAAGCCAAGATTTCGGATAATGAAGATAGAGCAAGGAGAAACAATATCAGAATAAGAGGAATCCAAGAAGAAGTTACTTCAGGAGGACTTGACGAATTTCTAAAAGAATTTTGTAAATTTTTGGGGGTCCAGCAGAACATTAGCCAATTTTGTACGGAAAGAATACATAGAATTCCAAACCCAAATAATATTCCAGTCCAGCAGCCAAGAGACGTCATTGCAGCCTTAAACTCATATAGACTTAAACAAGAAATTATGAGGGCAATGAGATCTAAGCCCCTACAGGACTCTAAATATGAATCCATCAAAATATTTAACGACCTATCTAGAAGTACCAGAATGGCTAGAAAAAATTTTACATCTTGCACTGTTAAATTGAGAGAAATGGGAATCAAGTATATTTGGTTGTTCCCAGTTGGATTAAGATTCACGTATGGAGAAAAAGTGGAAATGTTTAGAGAAGTTCAGAGTTTGCAAAAATGGATGCAGGAAACCTTTAAATAATAGTTGTAGGGGCCTACACTAGACTTCCCCCTCCCCCTCCCCATGAATAAGGGTCGGGAAGAGGTAACTCTGAGTAGCCCTATAAAGGCTTTTTTTTTTTTTTTTTTCTTTTTTTTTTTTTATTTCCCCCTCTTGGGTCTTTCCCCCTCGGTCGTTTTCCCTTGAAGAGAGAGTATGATAAGTAACATTGATAAGCACTTTACACAAAGACGCGTTATGAAACAAGAAGAAGAAAACTAGGAAAGTAGGTTAGTTAATATAAATTTCTCTATAGAAATTAACACGAGGTGAATTGAACTGAGATAAAACACAATTAGAGAAATAGAAAATCATATGGTTAAATAATCCACACAAATATTAAAGAATATATAAAAAGAAAGGAAATAGAGAGGAAGAGGAGGAGTAAGATAAAGAGGGTAAGAAGGGAAGGAATATAAGATATATCTGAATATCACACAAATAAATGATAGTAGTGGGGAGCACTTAAGCACCGAAAAATAGATATCACTAGTATAATTAGAAGCGAGAAGGATAGGGAAATTAAATAATTAATAAATAGAGAGAGAGTATTACACTATGAGAAAATAATATTGGACATGAGCACTAAAGATAAATATTACAGGGGAAAAGACAGAGAAGAGAGAAGAGGAAGTCTGGTAAAGAATGTAAAGCAATTATTCTTTTTTTTTTTTTTGATATTATCTCCTGCTTGAATTCAGGGTAACTCGCGGAACGCTTCCCTATATACTCGATAGAATGGTTAGTATATCCCATCACCTAACCATATAGGGTGGTTAATTTGTAAATTTCTTCCCTCCTGACATACAGGGGGAAGGAACGTAGGGATATTTATGGCTCCTAAGGGAAAGGAACCATTCATTTTAGTGTTAATTGTAGGGGTGCAATGTCTTGTATGTTATGTCATTTATTGGTTGTCCAGACTGAGGGGAAAGGGGTCAGATAGAAGTAAGGTATGCTTAGAATAGCATCTCTCAATGTAAGGGGGTTAAATACACCACAGAAAAGAGTTATTCTCACCGACTTTATTAGGAAAGAGTCAATACATATATGTGGAATACAAGAGTCACACTGGCTAAAAAATGACAAGGATAGATTTAGCTCAAAAGAGTTCCCACATATTTTTAGATCCTCTATGCCCAAGAACAAGAAAAGAGGAGTAGCAATTATAATTTCCGCAAAGATAGATTTCAAGTTAATTCATCAAGTTTCAGATGACGAAGGAAGGACTCTCATAATAATTGGAGAGATAAACAATCAGAGATACACAATTGTAAATCTATATGCCCCCAATAAAGCTCCCATAAGGTTTTTAAATAAACTGGTAAATAAAGTCGAAAAAATTAAACAAGGGAAAATAATATATATGGGAGACTTCAACTGTATTCTAGACCCTGAAATGGACAGAAATAAATTAAAAACAAATGAGAACAAGAGACAGTTAGAACAGTCCTCCCAAAAATTTAACGAGGTAATTAAAAAGGCAGGTCTTATGGATACATGGCGCGTATGGCATCCTATGGAAAGGGATTATACTTGTTTTTCCTTCCCGCACCAGGTATATTCAAGAATAGATTACATATTGACAGAAATAAACATTGTTAGAAGGGTCAAAAAAATTTTGATCACTAATATCCCATGGTCAGATCACAATGCTTTAATTCTGGAAATCAAAGAAGAATTTCCCAAAACTAGATCTAACTGGAGATTGAATGAAAATTTGTTAAAAAAAAAACAAAATGTAGACACAATACAAAAGGCTATAGAAGACTATTTCAGAGAAAACAATAATCCTGAGACCTCACTATCTACGCTCTGGTGTGCGTTTAAATGTACAATCAGCGGAAGCTTTATAAAAATGGGCACAGAGGAAAAAAAAAGAAACTTACAAAACTTGGCACAACTTTATATAGATCATGATAGATTGGAAAAACAGAATAAAAAAAAAATATCGTTTGAAATAAGTAAAGAATTAAAAAAAATAAAGGAGAGCATTAATAATATATTGATAAACAAATCTAACCTTGCGTTAGAACGTTTAAGAAGAAACTGGTATTATAAAGGGAATAAAGCGGATAAACTACTAACAAATAGATTAAAAAAGGAAAAAACTAAAAAAATTATTTCTAAAATAAAAATAAATGGAGAAGAAGTAGTCCTGTCGCCAGAGAAGATCGGTAACGCATTTCAAAAATATTACGCAGAACTATATAATCTACCCGGGGGAAATAATGCCGATGATATTTCCAAATTCATTACAGAACTCAAACTCCCGCGTATAACAGAGGCCCAACTGGAAGTATTAAATGAACCTGTCTTACAAAACGAAGTAGAATCTGCAATTAAAAAATTAAAATCAAAAAAAGCACCAGGTCCCGACGGGTTCAGTAACTGCTTTTATAGAACCTTTAGGGGTAATATAATAGAACCTCTTACCAAACTATTTAATGACTTTATGACATATGGAAATATTCCCAGCAAATTGTTAAAAGCCCACATAGTTCCAATTCCAAAGCCTGGAAAAAATTTGGAATTAGTAATAAATTATAGACCTATTTCATTACTTAACAGCGATATTAAAATCTACTCTTCTGTTTTAGCAGACAGGTTATCTAATGTAATAACTAGTATTATTCATCAAGATCAGGTGGGCTTCATATCTAGTAGAGCCCCAACTTCTAATATTAGGAGATTGATAGATGTGGCAGATTTGGCAACCAGATATAAGATCCCCCTCCTTGCCCTGTCACTAGATGCCGAGAAGGCCTTTGACAGGGTAGGGTGGGAGTTTCTGGAGACAGCCCTGTCTGGCTTCGGATTTCAAGGTAATATCACCAGGGCTATCATGGCTTTATATACAACTCCAACGGCCAGGGTAGTGGGAAGCGGATTTTCTTCCGAATGGTTCCAGTTAACAAATGGAACTAGACAGGGTTGTCCCCTGTCCCCTCTATTATATCTGATTAGTCTTGAACCATTAGCACACAAAATCAGAGCGGATGACGCTATAAAAGGAATAGAACTAGAGAACGAATCACTAAAGCTTACAATGTATGCAGACGATGTGGTACTTACTCTGAGAAATCCCGTGAAATCCATGGAAAAGGTCATGGATTCCATAGAGGAATATTCATTCTATTCAGGATATAAATTAAATTTAAGCAAGTCTACAGCACTCTCATTCAATCTCACGTTGAATATTAAACAAAAGTTATTTGACAAATTCGGATTTAATTGTGAAAAAAAAACCATGGAAGTTTTGGGCATAGAAATTACTAATGAACCAAATAATATGATGGAACAAAATTTTTTAAGGCTAATGAAAGATACAGCTAAAACCCTGAATAATTGGAAGGGAATTGAAGTATCATGGTGGGGGAGAATAAATATTATAAAATTCTATATATACCCAAAGTGGGTGTATCTCTTTCGCATGCTACCCCTTTACTGCTCTGAAAGTTGGCTATCTTTAGCACAATCAATCATTAACAAATTTATTTGGGGTCAAAAACGTCCTAGATTAAGCAGAAACCATTCAAAATTAAAGATAAAAGCGGGTGGACTGGGAATCCCACAATTAAATCATACCTGGAGAGTATGTAACATTGCACATGCAATAATAACCCAATCCGATGTAGCAAAAGAACAAATTTGGGTTAAAATGGAACAGAGACTACTTAATGATGAAATAAAGGAGGATATATACCCTCTTTTTTGGAAGACAGACCATAGAAAAAACCTTAGACAAGGTAATTATGATAAGGGCTTGATCCTAAACAATTTAATCCCCATATGGTACAAATTAAGAAAAGATCTAGACTTACAAGACAAACTGCTTACTAGCATTGATTTTAGACAGTTACAAAACATCCAGAGCTGGATCAATGCAGGAGTCAACAAAATCAACAACATAATAGATAATGGCAAGATAAAAGATTTTAATACTTTAACTGACGAATATAAGTTACAAGCCAAAGAGATATTTACCTATATGAGAATAAAGGGGTACCTGAATGAGCACTTAATAAAAAATTACTCAGCGAAACATTTAATACTGGAACAATTATTAAAAGACCATACTATTATTAAAAAGTTAGTCTCAAAGTGTTTTAAGTTAATCGAAACTGACCCGGAAGAAATTATTGGCCTAGTGATATCAAAATGGGAGAAGGAAATAGACAATAACATAAGTTACGAGGACTGGATAAAAGCACTGAATTTGACCATAAAGAATGTACACTGTCTGAACTTAGTGGAACTCCAATATAAAATCATGAATAGATGGTATTTAACGCCAGATAAACTTGCTAAAATGTACCCGGATGCATCAGATAAATGCAGGCGCTGCGGGGAACATAAGGCAGGAATGCTACATATATGGTGGGAATGTGGTGAGATAAAAAGTTTTTGGGATATTGTAACTAAGAATATTGAATCATGGACAGGAATTAAGGTTGATAAGAAACCACAGTTTTTTCTGTTACAACTACATATGTCTCAGAATCTAGACCAATATGTTGTCCTGATAACCCATACACTGTTAGCAGCCAAAATATCAATTGCTAGGAAATGGAAAGCTAGAGAAATCCCAATATGGGAGGAAGTAAAATCACAATTAATCTATCAGTTGAAAATGGAGATAGGGATAGTTAAAGAACCAAGTACTCTGAAAAATTGGCTAGATATCATACAGGAAAATTAGTTTATAGAACCCTGCTTACATTTGATACAAAGATAGCTAGATGCTATAATAGGAATGTAAAATTACTTAAGTAAAATCTAATCTGACTCAAGTTAGACCCCAGTCTGGACTTTTTGTTTATTTTTGTTATTGTATAGTTAATGTTTTGTATGTCTGATATGTACACACTTGAATTTTTTTATCACGTAAATGCAATATGAGAAAATGGAAATGCATAAAAGGCGGTATATGTATTATATAATAAGAAAAAAAAATAAAATATTAAACAAGTAAAAAAAAAAAGAAAGTCTGTGGTTAACAGACTGAAACGTCGACCTTCTGCTGTTTGATTAAAAGTTAAGTTTTTTATCATTTCATTAATGTCCCTCGGCGCTGGTTTAGGGACCGCCCACTCTCCTCCCCCGCCGACGTCATCCGGCGGGGTAGACCGATTGCACATGCATTAGACCTCTCCATAGGAAAGCACTGAAAGCATTTCCTATGGGGATTTTAGTGACACTGGAGGTCCTCACATAGCGTGAGGACATGCAGCGACGCTATAGCACAAACCTGTGCTATAAACCAGGAAGTGCCCTCTAGTGGCTGTCTAGAGGAGGAGTTAACCCTGCAATGTAAATATTGCAGTTTATGAAAACTGCAATATTTACAGTTGCAGGGTTAAGGGTAGTGGGAGTAGGCACCCAGACCACTCCAATGGGCAGAAGTGGTCTGGGTGCCTGGAGTGTCCCTTTAATACCTTAGGTTGTAGTGATCGATGAATGCAGTGTGTATTTGTGTAGTGCGTGTGTGTATATAATAAATGCAGTGTGTATTTGTGTAGTGCGTGTGTGTATATAATGAATGCAGTGTGTATTTATTTGTGTAGTGTGTATAATAAATGCAGAGTGTTTGTGTAGTGTATGCATATATAGTAAATGCAGATTGTGTGTGTGTGTGTGTGTGTAAAATGTGGGGGGAAGGGGGAGGCATTTTTAAAGAGACACTTCAGGCACCCAGACCACTTCTGCCCATTGGAGTGGTCTGGGTGCCAACTCCCACTACCCTTAACCCTGCAAGTGTAATTATTGCGAGGGACATCGGCGCTGGATACAGGTAAGTCACTGAAGGGCTTTTAACCCCTTCAGCAACTTGGGATGGGGGGTGGGAGGTAGAGGGGACCTGCAATGCTAGGAAAAAAAAAGGTTTGTTTTCCTGGCACTGGAGAGTCCCTTTTAATGAAAACATTTTTTATTACCCCTCCCTGCTTGTTACCGGGGCGGGTGGGCCCACTTACCTTCTCTTCAGCTCCCCTGTCTAAATCTCGCGGCCTGTGTGCTGCGCGATGGCTGCTCTGACGGCCGCGGGACTCGCAAGATTTACTCAGGGAGCTGCTGGGAAGGTAAGCGCTTGCGGGACCCCACAGGACCGCCGGGCTTGGTATGTATTATCGGCAATATCGGTATCTTTATTGGCCGATACCAATATTGACGAAAATACAGAATATTGGCCGATAATAATAAATGCAGTGTGTATTTGTGTAGTGTGTATACAGAATGCAGAGTGTTTGTGTAGTGTAGCATATACAGGGAGTGCAGAATTATTAGGCAAGTTGTATTTTTGAGGATTCATTTTATTATTGAACAACAACCATGTTCTCAATGAACCCAAAAAACTCATTAATATCAAAGCTGAATATTTTTGGAAGTAGTTTTTAGTTTGTTTTTAGTTATAGCTATTTTAGGGGGATATCTGTGTGTGCAGGTGATTATTACTGTGCATAATTATTAGGCAACTTAACAAAAACAAATGTATACCCATTTCAATTATTTATTTTTACCAGTGAAACCAATATAACATCTCAACATTCACAAATATACATTTCTGACATTCAAAAACAAAACAAAAACAAATCAGTGACCAATATAGCCACCTTTCTTTGCAAGGACACTCAAAAGCCTGCCATCCATGGATTCTGTCAGTGTTTTGATCTGTTCACCATCAACATTGCGTGCAGCAGCAACCACAGCCTCCCAGACACTGTTCAGAGAGGTGTACTGTTTTCCCTCCTTGTAAATCTCACATTTGATGATGGACCACAGGTTCTCAATGGGGTTCAGATCAGGTGAACAAGGAGGCCATGTCATTAGATTTTCTTCTTTTATACCCTTTCTTGCCAGCCACGCTGTGGAGTACTTGGACGCGTGTGATGGAGCATTGTCCTGCATGAAAATCATGTTTTTCTTGAAGGATGCAGACTTCTTCCTGTACCCCTGCTTGAAGAAGGTGTCTTCCAGAAACTGGCAGTAGGACTGGGAGTTGAGCTTGACTCCATCCTCAACCCGAAAAGGCCCCACAAGCTCATCTTGGCTCAAGAGGCACGCACCAGCCCAAACCAGTACTCCACCTCCACCTTGCTGGCGTCTGAGTCGGACTGGAGCTCTCTGCCCTTTACCAATCCAGCCACGGGCCCATCCATCTGGCCCATCAAGACTCACTCTCATTTCATCAGTCCATAAAACCTTAGAAAAATCAGTCTTGAGATATTTCTTGGCCCAGTCTTGACATTTCAGCTTGTGTGTCTTGTTCAGTGGTGGTCGTCTTTCAGCCTTTCTTACCTTGGCCATGTCTCTGAGTATTGCACACCTTGTGCTTTTGGGCACTCCAGTGATGTTGCAGCTCTGAAATATGGCCAAACTGGTGGCAAGTGGCATCTTGGCAGCTGCACGCTTGACTTTTCTCAGTTCATGGGCAGTTATTTTGCGCCTTGGTTTTTCCACACGCTTCTTGCGACCCTGTTGACTATTTTGAATGAAACGCTTGATTGTTCGATGATCACGCTTCAGAAGCTTTGCAATTTTAAGCGTGCTGCATCCCTCTGCAAGATATCTCACTATTTTTTACTTTTCTGAGCCTGTCAAGTCCTTCTTTTGACCCATTTTGCCAAAGGAAAGGAAGTTGCCTAATAATTATGCACACCTGATATAGGGTGTTGATGTCATTAGACCACACCCCTTCTCATTACAGAGATGCACATCCCCTAATATGCTTAATTGGTAGTAGGCTTTCGAGCCTATACAGCTTGGAGTAAGACAACATGCATAAAGAGGATGATGTGGTCAAAATACTCATTTGCCTAATAATTCTGCACTCCCTGTATAGTGAATGCAGATTGTTTGTGTATAGTGAATGTGGTGTGTGTGTGTGTGTGTGTGTGTGTATATATATATATATATATATATATATATAGTGAATGTAGTGTGTGGTGTGTGTGTGGGCATTCACCAGGAAATATAAGACACTAGCGGAACTGCTGATGTATTGAAGACTTTTCCAGGTCACTTATTTTGGCCTCAAATATGCAATTCTCTGATTCACTGAATTAAATGGAGCTTACTCATTAACTGTCAAAGACTGAAAACTGAATTGTCACATTTCGGCTGAAACCGCAAGGTGTGATTTCTTCTGAGTTGGAGAATACTTCCAGTTTTGGTATTTTAGTCTAAATTCTGCAATTCTGTTTTTAGTCGACCATAATTCAGTGCTTATTGCTTAACCCCCTTAAGGACGGAGGACGGTTCAGGACCGTCATCGGCATTTTTCCATTGCCGACCGCTGACGGTCCTGAACCGTCCTAACTTTAAGATTTACTTACCCGATCGCCGTCGTTCCCCCGGCGGCGATCGGCGGTGCTCCTGTTGTGGGGAGACTTCCTGCAGCCCAGACAGTCTCCCCATGGCAGATTAGGACCCCTGTGGTCATGTGATCGCCCAACAGGGCGACCACATGGTCACAATAGGTGTCCATGTGTCTGCCTGCAGGGGGACAGTCTCCCCATGGCAGATTAGGACCCCTGTGGTCATGTGATCGCCCAACAGGGCGACCACATGGTCACAATAGGTGTCCATGTGTCTGCCTGCAGGGGGACTGTCTGTGCTGACAGGCAGTCTCCCTGCTAGTGTAAAATCATAAAAAAAATAATACAAAAAAATAAAATATATATATATATATATATATATATATATATATATATATAAATGATATATAGACAAATGTTATACCTGTGTGTGTGTGTGTGTGTGTGTGTGTGTATATATATATATAATGTCATACTAAGTGTATTTTTATATTAATATGTACATATATTAATATAAAAATACTTATAATTAAATTACACGTGTGTGTGTGTGTGTATATATATATATATATATATATATATATATATATATATTATAAAATACAAATAAGTAATTTAAATTAAACATGTAAAAATTTTAAATTATATCTATTTGAAATTTTATATATATTTATATCAAAATACACTTAGAATGAAATTGTGTATATATATATGTATATATAAATAAAAAGAATACGAACTATTCATATGTCCATATACAAAATTACATAATTATATAAATATACACGTAGACTTCAAATATATAAATATGCATACCGTATATACTCGAGTATAAGCCGACCCGAATATAAGCCGAGGCCCCTAATTTTATCCCAAAAAACTGGGAAAACTTATTGACTCGAGTATAAGACTAGGGTGGGAAATGCAGCAGCTACTGGTAAATTTCTAAATAAAATTAGATCCTAAAAAAAATATATTAATTGAATATTTATTTACAGTGTGTGTATAATGAATGCAGTGTGTGCGTATGTGTGTGTATGAGTGCAGCGTGTGTGTATGAGTGCAGCGTGTGTGTATGAGTGCAGCGTGTGTATGAGTGCAGCGTGTGTGTATGAGTGCAGCGTGTGTGTATGAGTGCAGCGTGTGTGTATGAGTGCAGCGTGTGTGTATGAGTGCAGCGTGTGTGTGTATGAGTGCAGCGTGTGTGTATGAGTGCAGCGTGTGTGCATGAATGCAGTGTGTGTGTGCATGAATGCAGTGTGTGTGTGCATGAATGCAGTGTGTGTGTGCATGAATGCAGTGTGTGTGCATGAATGCAGTGTGTGTGTATGAATGCAGTGTGTGCAGGGCCGGTGCAAGGATATTTGCCGCCGTAGGCAAAAAACATTTTGCCGCCCCCTCCCCCCCATATGTCCTGACTTCCCCTCCTCCTCCCTCAGTGGTCCTTACCTCCCCACCCCCGTGTTCCTTCACCCCCCCCCCCAGTGGTCCTGACTCACCCCTCCCCTAGTGGTCCTTACCCTCCCCTCCCCTAGTGGTCCTTATCCCACCCCCTCCCTCTCATAGTGGTCCTTATCCCCCCCCATCCCTCCCATAGTGGTCCATATCCCCCCCCATCCCTCCCATAGTGGTCCATATACCCCCTCCCTCCCATAGTGGTCTTTATACCCCCCCTCCCTCCCATAGTGGTCCTTATCCCCCCCTCTCCCTCCCATAGTGGTCCTTATACCCCCCTCCCTCCCATAGTGGTCCTTATCCCCCCCCTCTCTCCCATAGTGGTCCTTATCCCCCCCTCCCTCCCATAGTGGTCCTTATACCCCCCTCCCTCCCATAGTGGTCCTTATCCCCCTCCCTCCAATAGTGGTCCTTATACCCCCCCTCCCTCCCATAGTGGTCCTTATCCCACCCCCTCCCTCCCATAGTGGTCCTTATCCCCCCCTCCCTCCCATAGTGGTCCTTATCCCCCCCCTCCCTCCCATAGTGGTCCTTATCCCCCCCCCTCCCTCCCATAGTGGTCCTTATCCCCCCCCTCCCTCCCATAGTGGTCCTTATCCCCCCCTCCCTCCCATAGTGGTCCTTATCCCCCCCTCCCTCCCATAGTGGTCCTTATCCCCCCCTCCCTCCCATAGTGGTCCTTATCCCCCCCTCCCTCCCATAGTGGTCCTTATCCCCCCCTCCCTCCCATAGTGGTCCTTATCCCCCCCTCCCTCCCATAGTGGTCCTTATACCCCCCCTCCCTCCCATAGTTGTCCTTACACCTCTTTTTTTTGTTATTATAAATTTTTTTTTATTATTTCTTATTTTTTTATTATATTTTTTTTTTCGTCCCCCCTCCCTGCTTGATACATAGCAGGGAGGGGGGCTCCTTCCCTGGTGGTCCAGTGGCAGTTCAGTGAGGGGAGAGGGGGGCTGGCAGAGCTGTACTTACCTTTCCTGCAGCTCCTGTCAGCTCTCTCCTCCTCCGCGCGGTCTGTGCAGCTCCCTCTGTCAGCTCCCAGTGTAAGTCTCGCGAGAGCCGCGGCTCTCGCGAGACTTACACTGGGAGCTGACCGAGGTGCTGAACGGACGGCGCGGAGGAGGAGAGAGCTGACAGGAGCTGCAGGAAAGGTAAGTACAGCTCTGCCAGCCCCCCTCTCCCCCCAGTCTGTATTATGGCAATGCAAATTGCCATAATACAGACTCTGACTCGAGTATAAGCCGAGTTGGGGTTTTTCAGCCCAAAAAATGGGCTGAAAAACTCGGCTTATACTCGAGTATATACGGTATATATTTAAATTCTACGTGCGTATTTATGTAATATTTTTACATAATTAAGTTATTTTATTGATTGCAATTTAAGGGAACTGCCTGCCAACCCAGGCTGAAAGTCCAGAGAATTTAATTTGCTATCACTGTATTTTACCCTGTAACATTCTACGACACCCTAAAACCTGTACATGGGGGGTACTGTTTTACTCGGGAGACTTTGCTGAACACAAATATTAGTGATTCAAAACAGTAAAACATATCACAGCGATGATATTGTCAGTGAAAGTGACTTTTTTTGCATTTTTCACACACAAACAGCACTTTTACTGATGATATAATTGTTGTGATACATTTTCCAGTTTTGAAACACTAATATTTGTGTTCAGCAAAGTCTCCTGAGTATAACAGTACCCCCCATGTACAGGTTTTATAGCGTTTTTTAAAAGTTACAGGGTCAAATATATGGGTCAAATATTTTTACATTGAAAATGACCAGGTTGGTTACGTTGCCTTTGAGAGCGTATGGTAGCCCAGGAATGAGAATTACCCCCATGATGGCATACCATTTGCAAAAGAAGACAACCCAAGGTATTGCAAATGGGGTATGTCCAGTCTTTTTTAGTAACCACTTAGTCACAAACACCGGCCAAAATTAGCGTTCAATTTAGTTTTTTACTTTTTTCACACACAAACAAATATGAACGCTAACTTTGGCCAGTGTTTGCGACTAAGTGGCTACTAAAAAAAGTCTGGACATACCCCATATTGAATACCCTGGGTTGTCTACTTTAAAAAAAAATATGTACATGTGGGGTGTTATTCAGCGATTTATGACAGATAATAGTGTTACAATGTCACTATTGATACATTTTAAAAATGTATGTTTTGAAACCGCAATATCCTACTTGTACTTATAGCCCTATAACATGCAAAAAAATTGCAAAAAGCATGTAAACACTGGGTATTTTTAAACTCAGGACAAAATTTTGAATCTATTTAGCAGTTTTTTTCATTCGCTTTTGTAGATGAGTAAAAGATTTTTCACATAAGTCAAAAAACATGTATTTTTTTTCAATTTTTCATCATATTTTTTCATTTTTTTAAAAATTAAATTACATGAGATTATATAAATAATGGTATATAAAGAAAGCCCCTTTTGTCCTGAAAAAAACAATATATAATTTGTATGGGAACAGTAAATGAGAGAGCGGAAAATTACAGCTAAACACAAACACCACAAAAGTGTAAAAAGATGCCTGGTCGCAAATGTACAACATCGCAAAAACAGTCCGGTCCTTAAGGGGTTAAACACTCCTATAATATTTGTAAATAAAAACCAAAATCCCCTGTGATGTCCTCAAAATGCAGCTCCGCAATCACAAATAATTTCCCAGTTGTCTCATTACTAGTTTTTCTTTCAAAGAAGCAGCATAAATTTATTTACATCATACAGATTGTATTGTTTATTGTGCAGCCCAATTCATGAATGTGTCAAAGTGGTATCATTAGTGATTATATGTATTATAGTATATATAGTTATATGAAAACGCTAGGCATTTGCACTAGCATTTGTAAAACATCTTGCTGTATTTTTGGGAACGCAAATTCCAAAACTGACAGCACAATGTCTAATAGGTGTCTTTTTTTTTTCTTCTTTTTTTTATTTATATTTTTTGCACACGACAGGTAAGGCAAGAATATTACAACTATGATGCTTGCGCAGAAGCCAGAGTATAAAAAAATCAGTCTTGTAAATACAATAATTGACATCAAACGGGGTTTCAAGCCACTTTATAACTTCTATACAACCTGCCTCCCATCGAGGATTGTGTTTTTTAATTCTCCATTTATACTCGTCTGGTAGAGCAAGTATACTTTAACTGTGATGCCTACGCAGAAGCCAACTCGTTGTATATAGTCATGAGACAATCATACGGATTCAGAGTCAAACATAACGATATTCCCCATTCTAACCCGGTCCCGGGCTTCTCATGGGTTGCCCCCTATCGAGGACATTTTTAAACTTTATGAGCCTAATATCAGGATTGCCAGTGCTCTAGGATATCCTAGTGGGGTAGCCAAGAGGCTCCGCTGTTCCTTCAAACCCTTTAATCAGGCTAGAGAGAAGAGAGAAAAGAACAAGAAAAATAAAAAAGAAACAGAGAAAAAGGACAAAGAGAGGGGGGGACACCCCCCCAGAGGAATAAGAGAAGAGAGGAGTAGAGAGAGACGAGGGCGATGCCACAGCTAGCAGAGAAGAAGAGATAAGTGGTGGACGGGGGAGGAGGGAGGAGGGGGGCCCACCGATTAGTGATCAAGGCTAATAGGTGTCTTTAAATTTGTATAATGCAGTATATAATTGCTTGTGTAAACACAGGCAGAGTGTACAGTATTGTAAAATGAAGTGGTGTCTCCTTAATAAATATCCTGTTTTGCCTGACTCTAACCCTTCCTCTAATATTTCCTGTGTCCTGTTCAGTAAGTCTGCAAGTCTACCACTCTATTGAATGGAAAAAGACAGTTGAACAGGTTCAGGCAGTAAGAATCATTGTATAAGTGTTGAGGAAAAACAAGCAAAGCCCTTGTATGCACAGGGATGGTAGAACCACCATGCTATTCTTCTAAAATGTTGTATATAAACAATACATTAACCATGTATGCAAAAATAAGAAATTAAATATTCCTACATTTACTATAATATACAGATATTCAATCCCCTTCAGAAACTTCTGTGCAGACCAGTAAGTGACTCCGCTAACAATGTTTATTTATAGGGTACCGGTCATGACCCAAACAATGTATGCTCATTAGATAAAATACATTGTGTTCGCAGTTTTTTTTTTTTCTTGCTGTCTGTCATTTACTGACAAGGAAGAGCAGAAAAGACCTCTCCGTAGGTCCCTCTGCTCTCCTACCATAGCGCAAACAGCGCATGTGCTGCCGTTGCTATGGAAAATCCCTAGCCGGCCCTAACGTGATGTCATTCTGACGGCGGCAGCAGCCGCCAGTAAATGAAACCGACGTGACTGACGAGATTTGTCCTGTTTGGTTATGTGTCCCAAAGACATCGGCAAATCAAGAAAAAACAGGCGGATCGATGGCAGATTACGCCCAGGAGGTGGGTGCTACACAAAGTGTAACACCCTTGAAGCAACGCTGATACGGAGGAAGAGTGGGTAAATCTTTATATTTTACATTGAATATACCATGTATCTTTATGATGTATGGTGTATTCAATGTACCGTATTTATCAGCGTATAACACGCACCTCATTTTAAGAAGGAAATTTCCCCCCCTCCCATAGTGTTCCCCATCCCATAGTGTTCTCCTCCCCCCCATACTGTCCCCCCTCCCCTTGTCCCATAGTGCACTTTCCCTCCCCATGTCCCATAATTACTTACCTGTCTTGAAGCGTGGGCCGGCTTCACAGCACGCACCGCGGAACAGGAACTTCAATTTCAGGTTCCGGTTTCCGGTGGGACTGAAAGGAAGTGTGCACACTGAGTGCGCACTTCCTTTCAGTCCCGCCAGAAACCGGAACCAGAAATTGAAGTTCCAGTACCGCGGTGTGCGCTGAACACCGGCCCACGCTTCAAGACAGGTAAGTAAACCTTCACACTCGCTCCATAAGACGCACAGACATTTCCCCTCACTTTTGAGGGGAAAAAAAGTGCGTCTTATGGAGCGAAAAATACGGTATATCGGCGTATAACACGCACACATCATTTGCCTCCTATTTTCAGGGAGAAAAAGTACGCCGATAAATACAGTATATGGAAGCATAAGTTGTTTTTCCATTACATGTTCGTCGACTTCTGCAACAGTGTCGAACATTTTCTATAAAACTACAGAACATCCGTTTCTGGTAGTTGCAGTCCAGTTTTCTGTTTCTTTCTGTGGAAAGCTAACCACTGAATTCTAGGAAAGACATTATTAAATGCTGTATTATTGGAGCAAAAATACCAGATCGCAAGAAAACAGTAAAAATTGTGGCTTCATGGGGCATAGTTATTTTATTAAATACGTTATAAAAACTTGAATTACTGTAACCAATCCTCTATAACATGTAGCTGTGGTTTGTCTTTAAGAACACTATTTATAGCTTAAGTAAATTGCTCCCATGCTACATGAGATTTAATTGTACTGTATTTAAGTGGCTTAGCTTTCATGTCTTTAGTTTACAAAAACATGCCACGTGTTGGCAGGGCCTTTTACATGAAGTTGTGGCATTTTTTTTTTTTTTTTAACCCCTTAAGGACCAAACCTCTGGAATAAAAGGGAATCATGACATGTCACACATGTCATGTGTCCTTAAGGGGTTAAAGCAATGTATCCCATGGCTGTGAACAGTTCTTACACAAGATAAAACAGAGCTGTACTGGAATTCAAGTTCGTTGGGCTGTGTGCTGTGGGAGTGCAATATGCAGCCTCCTCTGTTCTACAGTGGGAACCCTGGGGGCGTCTGGTTTACGGTCCAGCTGATGTTTTCTTGTGCAGGAGGCCGTTATGCAGATGATTAATAGGGTTTGGCAGTGTCCCCTGTGGCAAACTCTTCTCCGTTAGTGTCCCAGTCTTAGTGCAGCCTGTCATAGGAGGGGAGACCGCTCTTCCTTAGCTAAACACCCGCTGGACAGAGGACTGAAAGGGACCTTGAAATAAAGGAGATTCAGTGAGAAGAAAACCACCAGCCTGGAGCGGATTATAGCTCCATTACCCCTGCACATGTGCATCGAAATGCATCCTTTACTGTCAAAAATATGCTTTTCTGCAAACATATTTAATGTGGTGTTCTTACCAGGATTAGGTTAATATAGAATTGTCTTACTTTTTTGTTCTTTTGCTTTTAGAACCAAGTTCTTGTGAATGTATTTTGTGCGTAATGTTCAATTAGGGGTAGGTTATGTTTTGTTACATTAGTACATACTTAAAGTGACCCAATGTGTACGTTTTAGCCTTCAAATGGCGTTTATACACTAAACTAGTAATTGGCAAGGGGGCTGCAAATTACAGGCCTAACTAACTGACCTAGGATAACAGCTGGGCTGAAAGGTTTTTATAATGCAGCTATGTTGGCCTGGAGTTTACTACTCTTGTCCATTCTCCACAATTATTGTTTCAAGAATAAACTCCTACATGAGCAAGTATTCTACTTGGTGCTAGTACCAAAAATTTTAATAATTTTGTTGGTGCCCACAGCATCATCTTTTTAGTGAATATACGGTTTAATATTTTATTTGCTAAATTAATATCGTCCTTTTGATCCATCCCCCCTCCCTTTCTATTAAAAGCTTATGTGGCAAAGCCGAATACAATTGGCTTAATTCCTAAAAACGCTATTTCAGGTTTTATTACCTTGCACAAATGGCATTATTTATGCATTTTAAAGAAATAATCTAGTTGCTGTCTCCACAGCTTCAGTATAAAGCTGGCAGCTGAAATGCAACTCCTGTAGGTTTAGGGTTTGTGCAACATAACTTCCATGCAAAGTAGTTGGAGTTGGATAAGAGTTTTTAGCCATGTTGTCAATAGTAAGAATTCAATGGACGTTTACAGAAAAGAGACTTTAAAGTTGAGTCTCCGTATTATTTTCCATGCATGTTTGTGTTTTTAATGATGGGGCAGTGTCCATTTAGGGTGTCAGTTTAACATGGTAAGAGTTCATTGTAGTGATGCAGGGTTGTTGAATCATAAAGGCTTTAATACATTTATTTTTGTTTTTACAGACAGTTGGCTCTGAAAGCTTTGAATGAGCGCTTGAAAAGAGTAGAGGATCAGACCTCTTGGCCTAGTATGGAGGAAGAGGAGGATGAAGATTGCATTCGAGAAGACACCCCCTTCCTCAGTGGGGGTACCCCAGATACATTGGTAAAAGAAACCAGCTCGGTGCCATCACCTCCAGTGTAATAACCCACAGACACTCTCCTATCATCGGCCAGCCTTCGCCAGCCACATTGCACGTGGTGGTGGTTTCTGCAGATCTGTGTTTTGTGTGAAGGAGGTGTCCCATGTAAACACTTAAAATATGCACCCAGAGGGTCCCTTCACCCCCACTGCTCATATTAACAATTCTGCACTGTTGATCAGCTAAAAGTGGGTAAAGACACATGGTTTATCTGTGCTCAGCTACCACACTCCCTTTCAACTTAGCGAAGGCTCTCACACCCTCTGTGCACAGGCAGGGCTTCCTCAGTTCCATGTCTACTTCGCTTTGTGTACTTTTTTTTCCCCCCCTCTGTAACTTCAGCTGATGACTATCTATCTATCTGCAGAAGAAGCCTGATTATGTCTGAAAAGAAAGGACCGACTGACTTTTTGTGGGTTGTGCCCAATGCCCACCATGAAACATTCGTTACTGGGTGTCATCGGGCTTAAACTCCTAAACTGACTGGTTTATACATTGTCCTCTTTCTTGTGATTTGACTTCTCGAGTTGCTCTGCATGGAAAAGTTGGGAGGGCAGCTGGGGATTGGCAGCGGAAGGATATTTTTCTCTTTTTACAGTTGAAACCTTTTTTCTTTTATTTTCTTTTTTCTTGAAGACTGAAATGTAAATTCTGAATTTTTTCCTGTCTGGATTAAATCTTTTTGAGATTACATAGATATGCATTTGTGTGGCCTGTCTGTAATACATATATCATCAAACTTTTTATGAAATAATTATGCAAAACAGATGCATTCATATCAGTTCACCTAGCCAGGAAGTTTGATGTGGCACCCTCCGGGCACTATAGTGCCAGGAAAACGAGTGTTTTCCTGGCCCTATAGTGGTCCTTTAACCCAACATTCTCTCACTCAATGCCTTTCAGGTTGACACAGAAAATGCGAGTGTTAATTCTGCATTAATAATGCAGGTGAGGTGAGGGTAGCTAGGTTTATGTCAAACAATTTGTATATTAAACTGGAGGATGCAACCAAGATTTCCTAGGCACCAAAACCGCTACAGTGAATGTATCTTTATTCCATGCATATGAGTTGTTTAATTCGGTTATCATGACTTTGTTATAACTCACTTGCAATCACTTCATTACGAAGTCCCCATATTCAATGTATATCCACTAGTAGAAACTTGTATCTTCTCTGAAATGTGTTTTTTTTTTTTTTTTTTTTTCAACTTCTAATGAAATTATTGAGGAGGAAAAAGCCCCTTAGGTGTTTAACATACGATGCAAACCATTACTTAAGCATCAAGAACAGGGGAGATATAGATTCACCAGTACCAGAATTGATAGAATGTGTGGAGAAACAAGGGAACAACATTTGATTACAAAAAAAACCCACAAAAATAAAGCTATGTAGTGGTTTTCCTTCTTATGGTTGGAATCCTAAATTGAGAACTAAAGTGGTCTGCTAATATATAGTAAGCCATTTATCTTGACCGTTATTATGCAAGGGAAATAGGCGGGTCATACAACCAAGTAACTGCGAGTGCTCTGAGCAGCCAGAGTAATCTTACTGAACAACTTGTGGATTGGTGAGATCATTTATAGCAGTGGTTCTCAACCTTTTTTCACTTGAGTACCCATTGGCAGCCCATTTCCAAAAACTATACCACTCCTATTAGCGAAATGTTTGTAATTATTATAGTTGCTGTTGCGTATCTCTCTTCCCCAGGCTCTTCCACTAGGCTCCCCCTTCTTCTCCTCTTCTGCCTGAAGTGTATATATGTGTGTATTATGTATTTAAATATACACATACACAGTACAGATAAAAACACTGACAAACATGCGGATGCGCAGACACACAGATACAAGCATTGCCACAAGTAGAATTACAGACACACAAAAACAAACTGACAGACACACACACACTGATAAATGCAGATACATAGACGCACAGATACAATGACCATCATACAAATGTACAGAAACACAGATACAATCCCTAAAACACATGCAAATACACACACACTGATACAAATAATTACACATATACAGATACACACACTGCCCCGATAGACACACACTGCCAAAACACACAGCTCAAAATGTTAGCCTCCCTCCAGTTTCCTATCTTTTGGGTGCAAGAGGATGGCTTCATAGTGGCCCAAGCTGTTGGGAGTTTTTGCCCACTCCTGGACCACACATTCAGTGTGTCTGAGTATGCAGGGAGGAATTGACAGGCTATCATCAAGATCTACTAAGCTGTGCATCTGCAATCAGCATATATATTAAGGTTAAACACTGCCATCAAACTTAAAAAAACATTCCCTATCTTCATCAGAGAGGAGATGATACCTGGCAATAGAAAAACTTCTGTAGAATTGTCTCATGTGTAAATACATAGGTGTGCACACAAAAACATTAACTCTGTTGAACATTACCATGCTCCATTTTTAAGTCAGGTCTCCATCTCTCCTGGGAGAGGCACTCAGACAGGTTCAGTAACACTTGCAATCTATCTGAAGTGGTTAATTGCTTATCCTGAAACACCTGTGGGAGAAGGAATCTAATGCAAAGGCAGAATTTTTCTCTTATCTACTTCATTTAAAAAAACTGAAATAGAAAATGCACAGTATGTAATAGTTACTTACCCAGTACAACAGTGCATTTGTTTTTGGTAGAATTGGGCTATATTACATTTCAGCGCAAAACACAGACCTTAGATCAGTTGCATATATTAAGGCTGTGTATAAATTGTGGTTATATAATAATACCGACTTGCATACAGAATATACTAATCACATATATTGTGGGTGTTTCTTAACAGCGCCTTATACACAGAGATATCAGTCACATATACAGTCTGTTGAAACAGTAAATCATACATAGCCTACAGCTGCTATATACAGTGACACTACGCCTGCACACCAGCACATATATTAAATGGACACTCCAGTTTTCTTGGCACTGCAGGTCCCCTCTCCCTCCCACCTCCCATCCCCGGTTGCTGAAGTGGTCAAAAGGGACATCGGCGCTGCTTCTGGGTCCGCCCACGCTCCTCCATGTCATCTGGCGGCAATGCTGCGCACGCGCATTAGACCTCGCCATAGGAAAGCATTGAAAATACTTTCAATGCTTTCCTATGGGGATTTTAGAGACCCTGGAGGTCCTCACACAGCGTGAGGATGCCCAGCGATGCTATAGCACAGAAAACCTGTGCTAGAATCCCGGAAGTGCCCTCTAGTGGCTGTCTAGTAGACAGCCACTAAAGGAGGAGTTAACCCTGCAAGGTAAATATTGCAGTTTATGAAAACTGCAATAATATAGTTGCAGGGTTAAGGGTAGTGGGAGTTGGCCCCCAGACCACTCCAATGGGCAGAAGTGGTCTGGGTGCCTGGAGTGTCCCTTTAAGATGAGTGAGCTAAATTGAGGCTGTATTTTCACAGAACTTCATGCACAGATTATACCACTCACATATACTGAGGCTGTGACTAACAGCAACCCACACACAGAGCTTGTATTAGATTGGACTCATATAGAAGATGTGTCTTATATCATTCAAGAATATTGTTGTTTCCACTAATACATCAAGCATTTGGTGGACACATATACTGAAGCAATGTCTTCGCACCAGCTTACATATAGAGTATGTAGAGGACATATACAGAGGCTGTGTTTTCACAGTAACTCGTAGATAGAGCATATAGAGAACACACACTGAGGCGGAGTCTTCAGACCAACTCATACATATACTTTGTCTGTGTCCTCATAGTAACTCTTACATAGAGCATATACTGGACAGACACACTGAGACTGAGTCTTCAGACCAATTCATACATAGAGCATATAGTGGAAACATACTGATGCTGTATAACAAACCAGTTCATGTACAGATACTGAGGACCAGTGGTCTCATATGCAGTATAATTTCTTCCACTCTCTGAAAAAGCATACTTATTTGCAATAATGCACAGATAACCACAATCAATGCCACATGCCTTGATAGAAACAAGTGTGTGTGTGGACTTAGTTAGGTTTTAACCGGTCATATACACGTGTGTACTTTAATCGGCCATCCAGGAAAGTATTCTTTTACCTTGGATATTTCTCTGTCTTTAGGACTGTGGCATTCCACCAGACTTAATACAGCCAGGATATCCATTATCAGCACTCTTTTGCACAATGCCTCCTTGCATTATTAGCACTATTTTGCACAATGCCTCCTTGCATTATCAGCACTCTTTTGCACAATGCATCCTTGCATGTATAAACTTACCTAAATGCTCACCACACAAACCTCCTAAATGTGACCTATTTGTTAGAAGGAAGCCTAATGTAAGCAGCTGGGAGGGACTGTAAGAACAGAGACCCAGGTGCCTATACTAGCTTTAATCTAAATTACTAATGCACTTACCTGAACAGCTGCAGGCCTGTGTTTCAGCGGCCAAATGGGGATTTGAACAACTCACAGCCTAAACTATTTAAACTATAGGCTTCCATCTGTACCCCAAATGCCGTTCGTCATCACCAGTGGGAGAAGGTTTAAACCAAACACCCGACAAGGTGGAATACATAGAGGCATACCCATGTAGTCACCTTATGGAAGTACTGTTTACTGGGTCTTCAGGGATAAAGGCTTGGACTTGGCTGGGCCTCATGTATGCAGTGGACCGCTGTTATCCCCTCAGGGAGAGAGATAGGTCAGACTCCTGATTGCTGAAGTAGGTACCCAGGCTGGCGACTAAGAGGCTGAAGCCTGGCCTGGCTTCATGTAGACAGTGGATCACATTCATCCCCTGAGGGAATACCAAGGCTGGCGACTCAGAGATATGCTGTTGCTGGGTCTTCAGGGATAAGAGGCTGAACCCTGGCATGCAGTGGACCATTTTCATCCCTGGAGGCGGAGGTTGGGTCCGACCCCCGGTCACTAAAGGGGGTACCCAGGCTTGCCACTTTTACAATAGTGCGTTGCTGGGGGGTTAGAGGCTGAACCCTGGCAGGCCTACAAAAATATTGCCTGGTGAGCATAAAAGAAAAATCTAGGCCTGCATAAGCAGACTCCATCCAAACTGCTGTGAAGGACAGGAAAAAAGACTGCCTGATGGGAAGGGGGAGGATCTATTTATACCAGTTTCAAAGTTCTATTTCCTGTCCTTTCTGCTGTGAGGGGAGGAGCTAACCGATGAGTAAATGCTGCCATAATTGATCAGGAAAATAAAATGAAAACAATCAAATAAAATAGTTTAAGATTCCAACGCATTTCGTCTGGAGTAAACTTCTTCACTATCTGATTGACAGCCGGGGGGGCGTGAAAAGGTTAATTAACAAAAGTGCCAATTTCAATAGACATCTGTTCTTTTTGTTAAATGAAAAGAGTACATACCTTTCACACATAAAGCACTTGAACAAGCTAAAGTATTTCAGTTGTTTAGAGTTGTTGCTTTTCTGCAGAGACTCAAAATATCTAACAGGGGAGAGCTGGCAAATTTTAGGCATGGCTGGAAGTACAAACAAAAGGTAATTTTCCTTCTGTGTAAATAAAAAAACAACAACACTGAGTTGTGAAATATACAGTTCTGTACACAGGTAAGCATTAGCATACACCCTGATGTAATGTCCACAAAATAAAACAATACATATTGATGGGCATCACATTAAGGCACTGCAAGCCTTTATTTAAAATACAAACATAGAATGTTTTGGCAATTAAGCCTTATTCATGTAGAATTCACAGATATATCAGTATGACTAGAAGATATAGACTCTGTTTCCATCAATGACAAACAGCATGAGTTATGAACGTTATCATCGCTGTCCTATCTCCTCCTGTGGTCAGGGTCAGTGCAAACACTTTTAGCTACACAGGAAAAGTTACATTGTGCCCCCCTCTATCTCCAATGGATTAATTTACAACATTTACACAAAGGCACCACATACAATTACACAGATTATTGCTTTGGAGCTTACAGATATGCAACCATGCCACACAGTATTGTGAGATGTGGGTTTTCCTCATTTAAATTAGTATGGGTATGGAAAAAAATCTCAACCTCTTTGGTATTAAAACTTATCGTAATGTAGGTGTGTATCACAGAGCTCCACAGCAAGAAAAACTCACAGTAATGTGCCTTGTGTAATAGTATATAACAGAACCACACAACATTGCCTGGGGAAGAGGCTGTGTGTGTGTTTTGCTTTGCGCAAGCATATTTAATGGCACACTTTTGCTGCGTATGCTGATGACTTGTCTCTGGTGTATCCATGAGAGGGATATCAGAGGACAACAGTGGGACAAGGCCAAGAAAGGATATTGTGCATGCATCTGGAAGCTGGTTGTGAAATTGTATGTAGGGTGGGCTATTTGTGCATTTGTGGCTAGGGGCAGAAGAAGTTGTATGTAAGGAATGTATTGTGTGTATTTGGGAAACATAATGTGGGGCGCACAGGGACGTTTTTTGTGCGGGTCGGGGGGGGGGGGGGGATATGTCTTTAATTTACCTACATGAAGATATGGGGGAGCAGGTTTGTGATTTTTATTAATAAAATAGTAAATACATTTTATTTCCCACTCCCTCTTGCATACATTTGCCAGAGAGGGGGGATTGCTGATACATTGTGGTCCAAGGTCATTTTCAGTGCTAAAGGTCTGCACCTCCACTGATTACCAGGATCTTTCCTCTTGTAAGCTCTAGTACTGATAGTATCAGAGCATTCCCATGGTAACCTATGGACACTCTGAATGCCAGAGCTGAGAGAGCTATTCAGGGTCTGCATAAGGCTCACCGTGGGAGCTGGAGCTCTGTGTCACCATGCGCTTGTGGGGGAGATCAGAGATCTCCCTCACCGTTTCAGTGTGTCCAGTGCTGAGGAGAGCTCAGAAAGTTTCAGGTCTGCACCTTAGCCCCATGCAGACCCTGAATAGCTATCTTAATGTAGTCCCTGCCCCTGTAGTCTGACAAATGTAAATTTTGACGTTGTGACGGACCTGGTATCATTCCCTGAGGTTGCCCGAACCTATTTTTAGTTTTCCCGAACAGATCTTGTGTGGGCCCCCTCTTTATTGTTTCAGAACACCGACCACCCCTGGCTGTTAACCGCCATTTAAGGATTAACTTGAGTGCTTTTCCTGTGCGGCCATTTTGTCCCCCGAACACAGGCAGCAGTACTTGGTCGTCGAGCATGTAGAACTCATTGCGGCTACACACTCTCACGAACACCCGGCAGAGAGAGTACTGCTGTCCGTACACTTTCCCGACCAGCTGCACAAACCACGTTCGGGAGATAGGAACTACCTACTGGGGGGAGCATTCGCTACCTAAGAGCCAGGGGGAGCGTTCGTCTGTGTTCATACAGGAATCCCGAAAGGCGATTCTGTTTCACCGAACAGATCTGAGCGCTTTTTTGATATGTTGGGAGCTCAGACATGGGCTATTCGGGGATATAAGACTTATGGGGTTCCTGTAATATTTTCTAAAGTTTTTGGGGCAATTTCTAATATTTTGTTTTACTTCCTGTGCCTGAGAGATAATGGAGTTGGCCTTCCAATTACTCAATTATCTCCCAGACTGAGAGACGCTGGGGAGGAGTTTGTACTGTATTCCATGCTGGGGGTCTGTGCATAAAAAGCCATGTGTGGCACAATAAACCTCAGTTGACTCCCAGAACTGTGTGTTGTCCAGTTACTGGGGGAATGGGCTATAATCACTGAACAGCTTTTTCCAGCGGAGATGTTCGATCTCAGGATTGCAGCTCCGCTACAGTCATCTCTTAAAAACAGCAGTATTAAAATCCTAGAAATATTGTACAACTGTACAATCAGGACTAATCAGGGATTCTATTTTGATAGGTTTTTTTTTTGTATTTTTTTTTTATTTACTTGCACTAACTTTGCTGAAAAACCATGATTATTTTTTTCTTCTTAATTAATATGTAGTATTATGCTATGCATATACTGTATACAGGGTATCAGAAGAAAGCCCCATCTGTGTTTTTTTAAATAAATAAAATAAACAATTAAATATATAATATGTATTGGTGCACATAATTGGAAAGCAGGGACATACAGTGGAACTAGCACACGGCAAAAGTACTTAAGAGCCCAATGTCGTGAAAGCACATTCTCTAAAATTAATCTCAGTCACTAAGGGCTTAAATGAAGAGCCGACCAGCAACATGCGTTCAAAGAAACCACAGTAAAGAAAGAAATACAGCAATCATACAATTCCAATTTAAATATAAAAATATTTTTATTTTAACTCCACATGGAAGAATATTGTAAAACCAAAGTCAGCATGATGTAAAATAAACCTCTTAATGGGACCCATAATTTTGATTCAACATGGAAGGTAGAGCCAATTTAGGAAAATAAGTCATGTATAATCTCCAGGACAGAGGGACAGTCCATAAACATTGCGTTTATCACTTAAGACTAGCTCCTCTTACGATACAGGTACGCATTGCTCACCTGGTTCATAACTACCAAACCAGTAAGAATGGGACACAAGGCACAAACGTACCAGGACAAGCCAGTGACAGTGGTAGTGAACCAGATTGAAAACATTCCCAGAAAAAGGCTGGAACAACCAAGCAGGTAGCCCAGAAGTCCAGCAGTGGCATGATACAGTTTGCGAGTGGCTAAAGTCCAACGTTGCACCAGCTTAGGGTAAAGCAAAGACACTCCACCGAAGCTCTGAAGCACGGACCACAGCAACGTCAGAGCCCCAAAAAGTCCGTGCCAAGTGGAAAAGTGAGGCTTTGCGAGCAGAACTTTGTTGGCATAAATGATCCCCAGACCCAGCAGTGCACACAACACAGCTAACAGTTGTAGAGTCCAATGGGCTCTTCCTTTAGCTTTCCGAGAAAAGGATCGTAATAGAGAGGAGTCGGGAGAAAAAACCAGGATAGCCTCCGTCATGAGGAAGGAAAACTGTGAAGACAAATATTTTACTAAATTATGACTCAAACACTTGCAAAACCTACCGATTATGGGTCATGTTTTTAAATGATGCTATGATCTATTAGTCACTGAGACTCACCCTCATAAAGGTTTTCCAATATATCTAAAAGTACTGTGGCTTGTATACCCATAACTAGAGTTGATGCCCAGCGTGACATTGTTCCATCTCACTACTAGACGTTCTGTTAAATGCATGAATGGAAGTATCATGGCAATTTGGAGCATTCCGTGTGCTGAGCACCAATGTGTATTTTGTGTGTACAAAAGTTGTTAAGATTACTGATGTTGAGAACGGTGCACGAGGACCTGTTTTTGCAGTTGATCATGCCACCAACGGAGATCTGCTGCATTAGATCTGTGTAGAATGCACGGCTTTGTGTACAGTGCAGCCACAAATGATCTATTAATGAGCCACGCAGGGACACCTATCTCATGCTCCTCCTTCCCAAAACCTGCCTGTTGACTAAGTTATCTATATAACTCATTGCATGAAATTACATTTATTAACTGACAGATGTCATCTGACCAGCCAGTAATTTACGGACTACAAGTCCTATCAGTCCCAATCAGAAGGGATTGTAACTAAACAGTGGATGGCAAGGGAATGGTAATCCTGCATACATCAATATTTAAAGCATACAAAACAGCTTCAATCTTTTGCACTGTACTCACTGCGAGGGTCATGAGAAATGGATGCCATGAAAAAAGAGCTAGGAAATAAGAAAAAACAACAACAAGCAATTAATATTAATATTTACAGAAACTATAAAATAAATGCAAATTTGTATTTATATTACAGCTAAAAGGGTTTATGTACATTAACACGGATTGAACTCTCAGCAACTGTTTAGACTTTATGTTTTTTTATGTGTTTTAAACACCCCCAACCTTTGGTTATAGAATGAAGAGAGAGAGCAAAATGTACTGGTTTAATTCAAAGAAATACTTTTTTTTTTTGGTCCTTTAGTCTCGAAATATTGTGAATTTAAACTAAAATGGAATTGTCACTCAGTTTTCTGGGCAACATCTGATCTTAGAGAATTGTGCTCATAGAAGAAAATCCTGTTTTTCAACAGATTGCAAAATATCTGGGCCCATTCCAAAGTTCCCATTTCACTTCAGCAATATCAATTTCATTCAAATTCAGATCATCATTAATTGGCACAGGATTGGTGTACAAATAAGACGACTGACGTGAGATTTGTGACAGGTAAGTTAAAACTGGTTATTAAATATAATCATATAAACTTCTTCCCTCGTAACTTGTATATTCCTCTGCAATTAACCCCGATGCCCTCTGTTTAATCGTTATACTCACTTGATCCAGGCTGGGACACGCAAATCATGTACACAGTAAATGTAAAAGTGGCCAAGTGTGCAGCAGCTCCAGAGACTGTGCGCAAAGCATGATAGATATGTGTATCTTTGTCTGAGCTCTGAGTCATGATAATCTGAGGAAGAAAGGAACACATAATAAATGATGGCACTGAAATAGCTCAATATATAAGTATGATGAAATATGTAACTTTGGGTGTCCTCAACACAGGGGGAAACATGACTAACCTGAATTTATTTTTTGTTTTAAAACCTTTTCTACATTTAAAAGACACAAACAAACATAGAGGCGTAATTTGTTTTGTACCCTTGACTTCCATATCCTTATAATATTTTAGACTTTGTTCACCAACAAATTGTGATCTCTACATGTTAGTTTATCTGGGCTTAAATGCATTATGTAGCTTTTTGGACCTTCAAACCGCATGTATTCTCAATCCCAGTCTGTCATGAATGTGGGAATAGGTATTTTCACAGTATGTATGACAAGGTTTGGTTTATTACACTGTTAATGGGATAAATTAAAATGTAATATCTAAACAGAAATTATCTTTCAAAACTACTTATCCCCAACTGCGCTACTTTGGTCAAAATACTTCAGAAGCTTACAATTTAGCAATAAATGTTGTAAGATATTCTTGACTAAATAATCAGTAGTGCTAAAGAGTTCTGGGAAGAAAAAAAACGAATGGGGTACAGCAGTGAATTATTATTCTAAAATTATTTTCGGATGAATCAGAATTATCTGTTTTGGTTTACAGTTTTTCTCAAAAGTCCACTGTTTGGTATGTAGAAAACAGGACATATTCAGCAAGACTTCTGTACGTCAAGGGCCAATAAAACATACATGGACTGCATGTAGCTTCAAAGGATTTAAAAAAAAAATATTTTGTTATAGTACAGAACACATACCACAAAAAAACAAACAGGAAACTAGGACCCTTGTTATAGAACTTCCTGTGTTTACAAGAACGCTCCAAGCACCATAACCATTACAACCGCTGTAGTGGTTATGGTGCAGGGAGTGGCCTGGCACCCTCCCAGTGTAAACAGTGCAGAGTGTGAGGACATTCAGCATCATTTAGGTGACCTAGAGTCCGGTAAACCCTGGGAAGTGCCTCTAGAGGATGTCTTGGTACAGAAATGTAACAATGTTTTTTACATTGCAGAACTAATGGGACAGGGACATTGTACCCAGACCACTTCAATGAGATGAAGTGGTCTGGGTGCTTATAGTGTCCCTTTAAGTACTATAACTTCCTGAAGTGTTATTGTGCAAGGTCTGTGCAGCGTTTCATCTTGACATGCTGCCATATCTGAGATATATCACTTTGTTTGCAGTGATACAACTCAATCTCTGCCTCCTGTCAAGTAGCCAGACCATTTTATAAAAAAAGTTTTAAATTTGGTGTCTGTACACTGCACGCCCATATTGGTCTGATCCCTCTCTTCTCTTGGAAGAAAAGCAAAATCACAGCATGTACATGTCTGGACAGCAGCTCTGCGTAGACCCTAACATAGCATGTGTGTAACCTGTGATATGGTTTAGTTTACAGAGCAGTGTCACTTGTCCTATGTGATACGTGGAACTGCACTTGGAGTCAAACTACTCATCCCATAAACTTCTGCATAGCAGATGTTTATGGGATGATAGCTTCCTCCTGGTGAGGGAATGGTCTGCCTGCCTTTGCAATGCAATTCACATAGGGGACATTTCACAGGCCCCATCCCCCAGATAAGAGTTAAACTGGTGTTAGACAGTTTGACACATACCTGGATCCCACTGGGTGCCTGCATACTGAACCCCTCTTCAGATATCACTAAATGGAATTGTCCTACATTTGCATTAGTGGTTGGAATTTTGACGGTTTAGATCAGTGGTAGTCAACCTGTTTCTACCTACTGCCCGCTAATGCATCTTTCTTGATGGAAAAATGTCCTTACCGCCCACCAGTTTTCGCACAAGTGCAGAATATTTTTTAGAAAGGAGGGTGTTTAAAAAAAAAAAAAAAAGTACGTATATTTATCTTTTAATTTCTACTTTATGCATGTTTATAATGTTTTTAGCTTTAGAAAGTTTCATGAGAAAACAAAGTAAATTGAAATTACCTTTACTAGTGATTAATGAGATCCTTGAGGCTGATGCTGCAAGATTAAATATTTGATATCTGGTTCGAGTATCGTAAGGAACAAACACAGGTCTCCTCTTTTGGTGATATTTATTCAGACGATTTCTCTGTTTGCTCATAATATGATTTCTCATCTGTGCATCAGCTCCCCTCCTCTCCCTCCTCACTTCCCCCCCCCCCTTTTTTCTATTTTTTAACCTTCCTTATAGCAATGCACAGTAGGTAGGCTGAGCTAGGTAGCCCACTTACTATTATTAGCCAACAACAATTCTCTCCTTTTCCTTATTTTTCCTTTTTTACAACTACTCTGCTCCTTCTTTCTCCTATTCTACAAATACTCTGCTCCTTCTTTCTCCTTTTTACAAGTACTCTGCTCTTTCTTTCTCCTATTCCTCAAATACTCTGCTCATAGACAAACACATACACTCACACATACACTTACAGACACACACACTGACAGACAAACACACACACATACACTTACAGACACACACTCACACAGAAACACATACACTCACACACTCACAGACAAACACACACACATACACTTACAGACACACACTCACACAGAAACACATACACACAGACACTCTTTAGAGTTTAGACAATGTCACTATACTAAATATTCCATTAAAAAAGAAAAATAACAGCACAGCAAAACACAACTCACTGTAACTTGTAAGGCGATATTCTCATTATAATGAAACTCATCACACTATGGGTTCTGTTTGCAGAGCAATCTCTGGGGTAAACTTCTCAAAGCAGAGGAATCAGCAGCAGAATTCCACTGGTTTCCATGGTGATTGCTCCACTTTCGGAACTTTGCTGTAGAACTCTCAGAACTCTCTGTAGGCAGATTCTCAATATCCATGCAGTGTAACTAGGCACTATTATCAATATCACCATTAATCAGCACAAAGCATTGCATGGTAGCCTATCAGGTCTCATTGCTCTCCCCTCTGTCCCACTGTCACCCAGTACAGTACCATCACCACAGTGCATGATCCCCTAACCTGGGGCTTGGCTCTTTTCTGGCTGAGGGTCTCTGTGCAGTCACCCTGATAGCAGGCCCATGGTACCCTATTTTAATATATATACATGTATACACTTACACTCTGTGCGGCTGTCACGCAAAACCCCAAGGAAACGTCCAAAATCCGCCTCCTGACCAAATCCACTCGTTCATTGGACATACCTACTGTCAATCAACAGATGAGCCCCGCCCCTGCCAGCTATTTCCGGGTGTGAACAGTGCGTTCTTGATCTGTGTCTTCAAACAGGCCACACCATAACCAATAGAATGGAAGTATCTGAAATGGGCGTGGTTGAGCCAGATGGAGGCTTGGAACGCAACCA
This sequence comes from Pelobates fuscus, assembly GCF_036172605.1. Taxonomy (NCBI): domain Eukaryota; kingdom Metazoa; phylum Chordata; class Amphibia; order Anura; family Pelobatidae; genus Pelobates; species Pelobates fuscus. The sequence continues at coordinate 128,407,544 of NC_086323.1, forward strand.
TGTTTGTGAAGGGCTAATTAAGCTAGCAAGTAAGGGGAATGGAGAGGGGCATATACTGATGGGGCTCCTCTGCTTCTGTTTCATTATTTAGTGTGTAAGAAACGTGTCCATAAAGGGTTTCAGCATGAGTAAGTATGCCTGTTCTGGGTCTGGCATTGGTGGAGTTTTGTACTGTGTTATGTAGTGTATGAGCTTGGCAATAAAAAGAAAGCATAGGAGATTATTCACTAAACTGGGAATTGTAGAGAATTGATAAATAAAGCACAGCTTTTAGCGAGAATATCTAAAATTAGAACAATACAAGAAATAGGGAATTTTTTAGCTCTGCATTTTTTTTTGAAATCTAAAATATGCAGTTCCCTTGCCAGTTGTATGTAGCATGTTAAATAACCACTGTGTAGTAATTATGGTCCATTGCAAATATAAAAATTAGGGCTGCAAATTCAAGCACGTGTACCTGGACACATATCACTAATACATGCTGTCGCTCATTACATGAAAAGTGTTGACTTTGTTGCACATAGATTTGAAAAGTCACAGACAGGCGGCTGTAATGGATGAACGTTTGTGTGTCTGTATCCACAGAGAGTGAGCGCACGTAAACATAACAATTATGGGAAAATTGGGACGACTGAGGTGGTGTGATGATCTCATACATTAACGTATTTAATCTCTAAATGCAAAATTGTAGTGAATTGAATAGGAGTGTATCACAAAGATGGGTTCAGCATCCATCAACTCCTATGGGTCTTACAGATAAGACACACAACTCCTCACACAGCTACCTTGCTGTCATATGACTTGTGCAGTGTTCCACAATTTCTAGTATTTGAGAATGTTAGTTGTGTGAACCCGGTTCATCACTTAAAGAAAGGGCCTTGCAAATTCAATTTCATGGGAGCCTGTAAAAATATTTCTGCAGAAATGATGAGCGCTTATGTTACGTGATGGTTTAAAATAAGCTTTGGATAGTGAGCCAACTCTTCTAAATGTGTTAAAATAAATTAATGAAAGTAGAATTTAAAAAAATATATATATATTTTTTTTTAAAGGTTGTGCACCCATTTAAATGCATGTTAAATGATTTCTGATTACATTGTTCTTATTGTAAACTTTAATGTAAGATGTTCATGCAGTGACGTCTAGTCGCAGAATTGAATGCATATTCTTCAGTGAGTTCCACCCAACTCTTGGACCAAAGATAACCTACCAGGTAAGCAACCTCTTTTTATGGCCCACTTGCTGCTACGAGAATGACCTTCTATGATGGTGTAGTCTTGAAGTACTGTAGCTTGTAGGGTATTTTGTACAAAGACATCTTCCACGGTGACACGTCTACTTAAATGGTAGACTGGGTAGTTGCCAAATGATAATTGTATAGCGCTGTGCTTCTTTGGTGCTACCTTGTCCTATACAGCTCCTGGTGACGTCATCTGCCAGGAAATCAGGTACGCAGGCTCTTGTGCAAAAGCGGGTCTCTATTGGAGATCCTGCTAGACAATGGAACTTGCCTAGCTATTGTAGCACATGTGCAATACATTGTTAAAGGCATCTATTGATAGCATGCGCAAAGATGGAAGCATATGGAGGTGCAAGGTCCATCCATTGCATGATTTAGATTAAAATCAGATCCTACCTGAAATAAGTAGTCCCTGCTATGTTTATTATGTATATTTTCTGAGTGCTAATTCTGAAGCAGTTAACAAACTTTTTTTTTTCTTCAAAACAATCAATCTTCATGAAAGTGGCATTGCCACTTTAAATCTGTAACAGTATTGAGATCTGACTTATAATCTGTTCTATTATTTTATGATAATTCACTGATGTTTGTGTTTGTTTAAAATTTTCATTTCTGTTGTTAATTCACAATACTTCCCTTGTGAGTTAGTTAATACTTTATCTGGGCCACTGTGATTTGTTTGCATTAAACCTGCCCAGCATTATTTGAGCCAACTGTACATTCCTGATCAATAAACAGATCTGTTTCACAGAGCATTCCTCGATCTTCCTTTGGCGCAGTGCAATGTTTTAAGGGGAAGGTGGATTTTGTAGTGTGTGTTTGTGTATGTATACCAGACACAACATTAAAACTATTGACGGATGATGTGAATAACATTGATTATATCGTAACAATGACACCTGTCAAGGGGTGGAAAATTAAAAATGGGCAAGTGAATTGACAAGAGCCAAATAGTGATGGCTAGATGACTGGGCCAGAGCATCTCCAAAAAGGCAAGTTTTCTACCGGGATTCCGGGATGCACTGGTTACTATCAACCAAAAGTGGTGCAAGGAAGGACAAACCGTGAACTGGCGTCAGGGTCATGGATGCCCAAGGCTCATTGATGCATATAGGGAGCCCATCTGGTCCGATCACACAGAAAAGCTACTGTAGGTCAAATTGCTGGAAAACATAATGCCATGATAGAAAGGTATCAGAACACACAGCGCATCACTATTTGCTGTTTATGTGACAGACCAGTTAGAGTGCCCGTGATAACCCTAGTCTTCTGCCAAAAAAGCCCTGAATGGAGACATGAACATCAGAACTGGACCATGGATCAATGGAAGAATGTTGATTGGTCTGATGAATCATGCTTTATATTAGATCAGATCTTTTCGTTTTAGATAGCTGGGTGTGTTGTATCTTTATGGAAGAGATAGCAGCAGGATGCACTATGGGAAGAAGGCAGGCCACAGATGTTGTGTTATGCTCTGCGCAATGTTCTGCTGGGAAACAATGGGTCCTGGGATTCATGTAGATATTATTTTCATACGTACCACCTACCTAGAAATTGTTTCAGGTCACATACAACCCTTCATGGCAATGGTGTTCCCTGATTGCAGTGGTATCTTTAAGGAGGATAATACACCCTGCAAAACCTGTTCAGGAATGGTTTAAGGAACTTGACAAAGATTTAAAGGTGTTGCCTTGGCCTCAATCCGATTTTAGCATATGTGGGATGTGCTGGAACAACAAATCCGATCCATGGAGGTTCCAGCCTTATAACTTGCAGGACATAAAGGATCTTCTGTTCATGTCTTGGTACCAGATACCACAGACACATTTAAAGGTCTTGTTGAGTCCATGCCTCGACGCATGAGAGCTGTTTTGGCAGCGTGATGGGGACTTACACAATATTGGACATGTGGTTTTAATGTTGTGGCTGGTAAGTGTGTATGTATTTATATATACATTTTCTTTTAATTGGTAGCATGCTGAATTTATGTATATTTCCAGGTTCCAGAAGAGTACATTTCCCGGGAGCTCTTTGACACTGTCCAGGTTTATATAATTACGAAGCCTGAACTGCAAAACAAACTTATCACTGTGTAAGTATGCTTCACTTTTACCTATATTTTTGGTTTTACTACTGGTGCAGGTTGAATTGTAGTGTAATCATCTAGTGCAGGAGGTGTCTCTTGAGTTAATGGTCCCCATGGGAGTTGACATTCAAAAGAACCTCTACACACAAAACAGAGTTCATGGAAGATCTGTATGAGATTATGCCTGTGTTCCAATCAACATTCACAACTGATGGGCAATGGTAGTATGTAGCTGCAGTAGTTCCACCCATTGCCACATTTTGCCAAATATCTGCATTTACACAAGAAAGAAGTCCCAACACAGTCAAGAATAGCTTTACATGAAGATTCCATATTTAAGAAAATCTCAAAATGATTGTTGAACCTTAATTATCACATGTGGCATTGCAGAGGTTAAACTAATTTGCATGCTATTCCAAATGTATCTAATAGTGTGTAAATTAAAATGATGGACTACTAAGATTTAAAATAAATATCTCAACCAATAGCTAACTTCTTTTAATTATGCAAAATTCCACAATACCTGTTCAATGTATTAGCTGTCAATACCCCCACCTCCCGAAGTGCCAGTTACAACTAATGTACAAAATGGCATACATTTATATTGTGTAATTTCTTTTTTCCCCTGGCACTGTCCATTTAGCGTTAAACCATTTTTTAAATGCTAAATGAGAGTCCCCATCACCTCTTTGCTGCTTTGGCTAAAGAGAAAGCACTAGTCTGAGCCGCACGAGGTGGCTCTGTCACCTAACCCCCTTCAACCTGTCAAAGGACCCATTGCTGGTATTAATTGATATGACTAGAGCTAAATGTGTAACTTCTGTCTTGGCCATACCTCCAGTAAGGTCCAGGCTGTGGGTGGCCACGGATCCTTATTTACTTTTAAACTGCTTGAAAATGGTTTGACTCTGAGTGGATGGAGAGTGCCACAGGACTCCAGGTACTATATCCAATTCAGTGAGATGAAATGGTTTTGGGCATACGGTGTATCCTCGATCTAAAAAACATAAGCTTAGTATTAAAGATAGCTGCGACTTGTCTCGGGAGATCTTGGCATCATGATAAAGGATGTTTAATATGAGACATTTTGTTGATCTCCCTGGACCATCTATTGATGCTTTATTTGTTGATCTCGTTTTGCAGCACGGCAATGGACAAGAAACTGATTGGCTGCCCTGTCTGCATTGAAAACAAGAAGTACAGTAGGAACGCATTGCTCTTTAACCTGGGTTTTGTGTGCAGTGCTCAGGCAAAAACCTGCGCTTTGGAGCCAATTGTAAAGAAGCTGGCTGGATACCTCACCACATTGGAGGTATCTACTAATGCAGATTGGATTTCCATGTTTGAAAAAAATGTCTTGACAAAATATGATTCAATTCTGTTTGGAATTTGAATTTTATGACAAAACATAACCTGCAATAAACCACATTTGCTTCTTGGGAGAAAAAAAAAAGATATTTAACCATAATCATCTACCGGTATGTTCTGCTCAAGGACTTTCCTCAGGACACAATATAATTTGTGTATGAATTTATATAAATGTAGATTTTGAAATCTAGTAAAAAAAAATCCTAGTTTTGATACATGTTCCTTTCTTGTTGTGGGTGCTTTATAGCACATCCCTGTAATTGCATTTATATACTTAGCAAGATGCACTTGCCTTGAATTTATCATACATTTCATTCAGTTCCTACTCCCATCTCGCTGGAGGTATTCATCACATCTTGATTTGCAAAATGAACTCGCCCTCATCCCCATTAATCTTTTACGTCCCTTTTAATGTGAACTGATCTGCCCTTGCAGCTTCAACAAGAGGATGGAGAGAAAGATAAGTGTGCTCAATATAGCCCTTTGAATAAATCTGTAGCATTTCCAACAAAAGGCACAAGGAGGAGCTGTGCAGAAGGAACGCAGCTCTCATATCTCACAAATGTATTGCACTGTTTGAAAATAGTAACCAAGCGTTAGATTGTTTCTAAAAAATATTTTATGAGTCAGAACAGGTGAAAGATCTACCTCAAACTCCTAAGCATTGTTGTTTTAGCTCTAGCTACATAGGATTTGATCACACCGCAATTAATGCACAAAGAAAATGATTTTCAAAACAAACAAAAGTAAAACTACATTTTTAGTGGATACGTTTGCTACCTATGTATTCTCTATTCTGTTTCAAGTACCCGTGTGTTTTTTGTTTTTTTTTCTCGTTTTCTTTTTTAGTTGGAATCTGGTTTTATCTCCAATGAGGATAGCAAGCAGAGATTGGTGCCCATCATGAGTATCTTACTAGAAGGTCTTAATACCACAGGAGAATGTTCTCTTCCTATAGGTATCGCTAATCCACATATGTTTGACCATCACTGAATTTTCATATTCTCCTGGTTCTGAAAAATGTATTCTCCCTTGCAGATGAAAGTAACACCATGCACTTAAAGGTGATTGATTTACGTGTGGCCCCACCTACAGTCCAAGAATATGATGTGCCAGTCTTCCTTGAAGATAAGGATGATTTCTGCAATGCACAATGGGACTTGACAACCCAACAGGTAACTATGAAAACATTCTCTTAATATTGGCTGATTGTGCTCCCGGAGGGGCATTGTTCCTGACAATCTGAACTTGCCTTTTCTCTTCTAGATCCTCCCATACATTGATGGGTTTCGCCATGTTCAGAAGATCTCTGCCGAGGCTGATGTGGAGCTAAATCTAGTGCGGATTGCAATTCAGAACTTGATGTGAGTGATAGGGAACTTGAGAATGGAGAGTGTATGTTTGTAGGCAGCAGTTTCAGAAGGGTGGTATGGAAGTGCTGGGTCAATAATGTGGCACACAATAAATGTATTCTTTGAGGATGTATAGGTCAAGGTGTGCTTGGGTCTTGTAGGTAATAATTTGCAATCTATCTCATTCTTAACAGGTACTATGGTGTTGTAACATTGGTTTCCATATTTCAGGTAGGAAGCTAAGGATGCTTGTGATATGTTGGGTGCATATATAAGTCTGAATCACAATATCAGTCCAGCTATCGCTACTATCGTGATTTTATTACTAAAGTGTGAATTGTCATGTATTTAAAGTGAATTGTGGCCAGGATAGCTGAAACATTCTTCAAGAATCCTATATTTCCAGTTTGACTATTTTTATTTAAAATTCACTTTGAAATATTAACACTTTAGTGACCAACTCTGCCAGTTATTGATTTGTCTAGTTAAGTTTCATGTTATCGTTTCCTGGGTTGGAAATTGCAGTGTGTAATTGTTAGGTTTCAATATAGTGGAGTTACCTGTTTAAATGTTTGACCCATTACTTTGACTGGCCTAACTCTCAGTTGTTCCTTATGTGTTTGGAGAGCCCTACTAAGGAATCCCTATCTTGCCATTTAAGGTTTCTTATTTTTCTCTTATGTCACACTTCTTGGCACACTTGAGGGCTCCTCACACCAGAGAGTGTGCCGTTACCATTCCATTTAAAGTTGTAATCCAACCAAAATCCAGTGTTCGAGTAACCATTGCTGGCATGGTCCCCTTCCTAAAACATAAATAATAATAAATAAAGGCAAAACTGATCTGTCATCTCACACTGAGGTCACGTTTTCCCTGCCACCTGATCCTCCTTCGTCACTGCAGTGCTGCCACTGGTAGTCTGTCACCAGCATGCTATGCGTGCTGCTCACACACTCCATGTGCACAGAACTGACTAATGACACTGATGAAGGTGGTGTTACACCTACAGCAGCAACCTTAAATATCGCTATATGTACAGTGTTTGAAACTGAAATGCTTCACATACAGATTCCAACCACCAAAACCACTTCAAAGCATTGGGGTAACCCTTTAAGCATGTTTGCACTTCAGGTTAGTTTAGTTTTTTTTCACTTATGCATTTTTTGCTAACCTGAATTCTCCCATGTATGTTTGTTGTGTGTTCACTGCAGTATTCCAATGTGTACTGTACCACCCCTCGTGTCCAGGAGTTGATTCAAGACAAAACATTACAGGAGGAATGTATATCTTATATCACCAAGCCAGGTACAGTCTCTACACAATAAATTTGTGAGATAGCAGGCTAACTGCTTCCCTTTAAACCTCCATGATACAGTCTCTTCTGTTTAGGTCACAAACGTCCCAGTCTGCGTGATGTCTTCGAGTTGTATTGTGGTCTCAGCCCAGGCACTACAGTGAGAGACCTCATTGCACGACATGCCCAGCTGCTGCAGAGAGTGGACGAAAGGTTAGAAGCTGCTTATCATTCCTGGTGACTTAAAATGCCTCTGTTCTGCCAAACATGACTTGGTTTCACTTCATACTGAAGAAGAGTTCATCCAATCCTTCTGCTAACTACATCCCTATCAAACAGATAGATGAAAAACTATTTATCTCTGTCTTTTAATCGCCATAATATGCATCATTTTGGGGTGAGACAACTGTGCATGCAGCTGTACTGTTAATTCCACGCCGTCATATAAAAGATATAATTGACTGAACGTGCTTTGCCCACCTTCAAGGTGTCTGTGACCTGGAAGATACTTACTAAGAGTCGCACAATTCTGTTACATCATACGATAACCAAAACATAGCTCAATAGGACTTGGATAGCTTGTCATTCGTTGGAACCCTGCTCAATTCTCAAGTTAATTTTTAGCTTGTTATTATAGAGAGAACCTAAACCATTTGTATATCCGTATATCCCATCCTGATCCTGCAAAGATTCATCAATCGAATCAGAGGATTGTCTTATGAACACCATATTTATTTTCTTCACTGCAATGCAATGCAATATGGCTTAAAGATTAGCAATCTTTTTGCCCGGCTGATCTGCTTACACAACTTTTTGATCTGTTTTCTCAGTCAGCCACCCCAGAACGTTTTCGCTTTCTTGGATTGTAATTGGTCTGATCTACATATTCTATTTTCTGTGCCAACACAGGAAGCTTATTCAGTTTGGTCTGATGAAACGGCTGATTCGGCGGTTGCAGAAATATCCAGTTAAGGTATTTCGTGATGAAAGAAGCCCACCTGCCCGTCTGTACACTGGAAATCACAGTTATGATGAGATATGCTGTAAAACAGGTTAGAATTCACTTCTATATCGTTTATTTTTGTTGTAGAAAACTAAATTTGCAGTGCCAAATACATTCGTCCTATGCATTCAAGTGTTTTGAGTACTGTTTCAGTAATCTTTACTTACCACTGACAGGTATTCTGAGTAGTTGTTAAACTATGTAACAAAAAACTCCTTAATAAGATGTATTCCATCCATTTCAAACCTCTTTAATTTTTGAAAATGAGAACTTTTAGTATAAATCTTTTTTTCAAATCTCTACATCTGTTATAGTTACTATTTAATAGACAACACATATTATACAGATCAGTATTTCATTCCTTACACAGACATTTATCAAGAACTTGATAGACCAAGAATCTACCAAAATGCTTTGTCTGTATTGTGATGCAGTGGTTATGGTGCATGGTGCCCTTGCCTCCTCTCTTATATAGTCAAACAATTTTAGAATGATTTGACTTCTTACTCTGAGCGAAGTCCTGCAGTGCTAGCTCATTGGCTGAGAGTGGCAGATGATTGCTTTCAGCCAATGATTTATGCACTTCACAGCTGGGCCCAACTCAGAGAGAGCCCTTGCAGCGCTCTCTGTAGTAGTGGAGGAAGGGAGCAGCACCCAGCGGACCCCAGGTAAGAGATGTTGGTGGGTTGTGTATGTCAAGTGGATAATCTGTGTTGGTTTGGTCATTTACTTCCATGGTAAACATTAAAGGGACACTATAGTCACCCAGACCATTTCAGCTCAATGAAGTGGTCTGGGTGCCAGGTCCCTCAGGTTTTACCCTTTAGATGCAAACATAGCAGTTTCAAAGAAACTGCTATGTTTACACAGCAGGGTTAATCCAGCTTCTAGTGGCTGTCTTCCTGACAGCCGCTAGAGGCGCATCTGCGACGCTGGATGCGAATTTCGCATCCATCGCGCAGAGCGTCCATAGGAAAGCATTGAGAAATGCTTTCCTATGGACTCTTTGAATGCGCGTGCGGCACTTGCCGCACATGCGCATTCCGCTCCACTAGGGAGCTGATGTCGGACGGGGAGGAGGAGAGGTCAGCTGCTGAAGGGGTTTTAACCCCTTCAGCGCCACGGGAGGGGGACCTTGAGGGTGGGGGCACGCTCAGGGCACTATAGTGTCAGGAAAACTGCTTTGTTTTCCTGACACTATAGTGATCCTTTAAAGGAATTCTATGGTATGTTGCCGAACTACAACTCCCATGATTCTATGAATGATATAGGCTGAGAATCATGGGAGTTGTAGTTCGGCAACATCTGGAGTTCGGCACCCCCCCCCCCCTGTACATAAAGCATTTAGAAAAAAAGAAGAGATTTTTTTATTATTTGCCTATGTCCCTCAGTCCTGAGTTGGTGCTCCGCGTCCTCTGATGTCATTCGATGGTGGGGAAATAGTGCGCAAGCACATTAGGTTCTCCCCATAGGAAAGCATTGAATCAGTGCTTTCCTATGGGGATTTCACTGACGCTGCATGTACTCACGCAAAGTGTGAGGATGTCCAGCGTCAGTGGGCGACCCGGAGTCTGGTTAACTCCTGGAAGCCCTTCTAGTAGCTGTCTTAGTACTAAGGAAGACAGGGACATTGCACCTAGACCACTTCAATGAAATGGAGTTGTTTGGGTGTCTATAGTGTCAGGTTAATGTAACGGGTGTTTTTTTTTTTTGTATATCTTAACTTTGCCTTATTTTAAAATGTTATGGTTTCATTTCAGTACAGTAGAAATAAAACTGCTGTGTACCACTGCGCAATTACAATAAAAATTTTAATATGTTTTTAAATACTGAATGCCTACATGCCAGTAGAATGTGATTTAACATGACTGTATGCACCTAAAGTGCCTGTGCAAATGGCAACACATTAGAACTGTAACATTACTATGCTCATTTTAAACTGCTTTGTGTACATTTCATAAAAGGTTTGAATAGAATTTCAAAAATGACATTATCCTCTAAGCCATATGGAACTTTTCAGAAAATAAATAAAACCATTCCAAAAGCTTGCATTGTTAAAATTGGTCCACAGTATATGGAAAATAAATTCTCCTGTGCAAAATAATTTTTTGAAAGGATTATAAAAAGTTGAATTAAAAAAAAAAAGTGTGATGCTGAATGACATCGTCCCTAACATTCTGCTTAAGGAAGGGCTCTAAGGTAAATCCGTAATTTACATGGAAACAATCTCCTGGGTGGTTTATATTTTTTGCATGGCCTAATGAGAGTTTAGAGGCTTTCGTTGTGCAGTCAGATTTCAGTACTGGGTTAAAAAAATAAAGCATGTTTGAAAAAAAAAAGTAAAACCGGTTTAATTATAATTGGATAGTGAAACCTGTTTAATTTGGATTATAATTGGATAATGCTAAGAGTTTAATGTTCGGGGATGAAAAACTCCCATTAAATTAAAAAACTAAAAAAACCAAGCCAAAAATCTCTGTATAATGTTATACAGTTAACCTATACCTCACTGAAACTGTACATGAAACTGGAAAGACAACACTTCTACAACTTATTCAAATATTACTTAGAGGGACACTCTAGGCACCCAGACCACTTCAGCTAATTGAAGCCACTCTAAGTCTGCCCTCTGTGACTGTCTACCAGACAGCCACTAGAGGGCTTCCAGAATAAAACTTTTGGTCCTTTATCTGACACTGGACATCCTTACTCTCTGCATGAGGACCATAGGAAAGCAGGGGCGAGGGAGGAACGTGGGGACATCGGTGCTGAATTCAGGCAAGTAGCTGAAAGGGGTTTAAACCCCTTCAGTGACATGGGAGGGGGGCACTCCAGGATTCTCTAGTGCCAGGGAAACCGGTTTATTTTCCTGGCACTGGAGAATCCCTTTAAAAGAACACTATAGGCACCTAGACCACTTCATCTCATTGAAGTGGTCTGGGTGCAGTGCCCCTGTTCCCCTTAGCCCTGCAATGTATTTCACTGCAGTGTTTAAACTGCCTCTAGTGGCTGTCACTGAATGAGGACGTCCAGCTTCAAGCAGATCCCCATAGGAAAGCATTAATTCAATTATTTCCTGTGGGGAAGACCTAACGTGAGCTCAGCTGATGTTGGAGGAGCACGACCTAAAAAAGAGGAACAGCGGCACTGGAATCAGGTAACTGAATAAAAGGGTTTTTAAACGTCATATTTGCGTCTAACATTAAAGTGTTCCTTTAACTTTTAGTGTTGGGTCAACCAGGGGTGTACCTGGAGCATTTGGCACCCGGGGTGGGTCCTATTTTTGGCACCTCCCCAACTTTAAGATGTAAAAAAAAAAAAACACATTCCCCCCTCCTCAATGTTTGCATGTTTTTGTATGGAGTATGTGTGAGTGAATGTAGGGGTGTGTTTGTATGTAGTGTTGGCGTTTGAATGCAGACATGCATTTTTATGTAGTGTGGTGTTTGAATGCAGTGGTGTGGTCATTTATAATGGTAGGGTTTGTATGTAGTGTTGACATTGAAATGCAGGGGTGTATTTGTGTGTAGTGTTGGTGAGATTCTGAGATGTATGCACACATTCACACACTGACACAAATGCAGATACATAGACACACAGTCATACACAGACATACATGCAGACACAGTGGTGACTCTAGGAACAATATATAGGGGGAGCACAAAAGATACCACAGTCAAAACTGGGGGGTGCTAAAACTTTTCACTAAGGGATGGGGTATTGTGCTGCGATTGGCTGCCTGATGCCAGCATGCAATGCACATTGGCATCAGTCAACAAATTTGCATATAATTCACATTAGCCACCCAGATTTCTTGTTCTGGGCTGGCTGACACCTCTTAACTTTGATCTTTGTTTAGCAGATCCCCTATTTACTATCCTTATGTGGGATTGCCATATTTAAGGACACAAAATAAGGGAGTTATCTACCAAACACAAACACCCCCTCCCCTTAGTACGCCACTGAGATCAACCTTTCAGTTTTAACATAACACGTTAATCAGGATAAAGTCCTGTCTCTGCACAGATGTGATCAGTGCTGTATTACGCCTTCATTATGAGAAATAATTGCACAAATGTCACCAACCATACTGTGTGGGGACAGAAATGTGATTTGCCCGTTGAAATATCAATCATTTAGAATGTAATTTAATATGTATAATATTACAGAGAACTTTATTATTATTTATAGTCTGCTGTCTTGTCCCTGTTGTAATCTGCCACATAAGGGTATGTCTAGGTCAGGTCAGATTCCTTAAGATTTTTTTTTTCCTAGACTACCCATTTATCTACATATAGATATATTACATCTCATAACAAAAAGCTATTAACTGTCTTACGGTTATTTATGGAACAGATTTTCCTTGATAATAAATTCTAGGTTTTCAGGAAAACGTATTTATCAAATTTTCTTATCATATTCCTTATAATTACAAAAAGCTCTTTACTGATGCTCTCTCTACTTCACAGCTCATTTTTTCATTAATCAATGCAGATTGTAGATAGAAATCTCTTTTTCTAGATACATTTGCTCTCTGTGGGGAAACAATAAAAAATGTGCTTTATAAACATAATAACTCCAACTGTAGCGACTCTGACTTTTCATTAAAATTGGCCAGATCACGTGTTTCTTCCCATTTTCCACTAACATTATTTGTTATCTGGCAGTGTTACTATGAGATTTATTGACTAGTGCTCCTCAATCCGGTCCTCATGGACCACCAACAGTCCAAGAATATATGTATTTCCCTGTTTTATTCCAATGGAGATACTGACAAAACCTGGACTGTTGGTGGTCCATGAGGACTGGGTTGGAGAACACTATGCTAAAATACAATAAAGTGAAAGCCAAATTGTATTCGTCTCCCTCCCCCCAAAAAAATATTTTTTTTCGTCCTAGTTAGAATATATTGGTGTTAAAGTGGCACTGTCTTAGCCACATTTGTATATTTTTATTAATTATTATTTTTATTTTTTTTAAATCCCTCTCCAGACTCCTCTTCATTTTATTGTCCCCCATTGTTATCCCCAAATGCTTGCAGGTCCCACATTTCACTTTTTTTTTTTTTTTACTGCTTCATTTCTTCTCTAGATCTATGTCCTAGGCGCTGCCATCTTATTGTTACCGCAGGGTCTTCATCTACGCGCACTAGTTCGCTCTGTGAAATTCCTGCACACGCCCACTGTAGACTTGGGCATTGGCTTTGTCTGAATTTCAGTTATTTGTCTGAAAGACAAATTAAAGAATAGATATTACATTGAATGAAACAAAGACAAAATTGCAAATCTCAAGATTTACCTGACCGAGCACTCTCAGAGCGCTCTGAGTCAACTCACACTGCGTGGGAAGGTTTTATGCCTTTCCCAGCCCTGAAAAGCTCAGTCTGCACGGAGCCTACGCAGAGTGAAGATGGAATATTATATTTATATATATATATATATATATATATATATATATATATATATATATATATATATATATATATATATATATATATATATACATACATACAATAGGGTCTTTTATTTTAATAGTTTGATACAACTTTATGGATTTTTATTTGGCATTCTTTGGGTCTGAAAAAAAGAGGATGGTAGAAAAAAGCAGCACCCCTTCCTGTCTCAACAGAGAAATTTGCCTTTTAGCTGATACCTGCAAGGTGATTTGTATGTGTTTTATAGCCCTATTTAGGGTTAATAAGTATATAGGGGTTTATAAAACACCACTTCATGTCTCACTAGAGATACCTTTCTCTGATACCAGCAAAGTTTATAGTGTGTGTGTGTGTAGAAGCCCTATAAAGGGTTAAATGTGAAAGGGTTTATAAAATACCCCTTCCTTTCTTATTGGAGATTCTTGGCTGATATCAGCAAATCTTATGGCTAGTGTAGGACTCTCCTTTTGGGGCTTGCCTTGACGTGGCACGTGAGCTTATATTCAAAAGGCCACTGGAATAAAACTAAAGAGCCTCCATTTTGTTTAAATGTACATAGAGATTTGGGCAAGAGCGCAGGTAAATGTCTCTTTGTTTTTACTATGAAATTGAGCTGTTAGATACTAAGCCTATGCTGCTGTAAGCGCAATGCTTTATTTTGTGTTTGTACTTAGGTTATTGCCCCCTGCCCCATCACTATTATTCGGGTGAGGGGGTCAGTAGAGTATTTGTTTGTCAGTGGTAACTAAGACTTTGGGGACCCTTAGTCACTTGGGGAGGGTGGGGGTATTTTTACAATTGGCCCCCAACCTGCGATAATAGGTGGGGCCGGGGACAACAGATCCCCCCCCTCCTCCTCATATGGGGACCCCACCCACTGCTAATGGGTGGGGGGTTGGAGTGGGAACAATAGGACGTCCCCTCACTTCTAATGGGTGGGAGGGAGCTGAGGGTGACCATTTTGCCTTTGCAGACTCTCCTCAATTGCCTGCCTCTTGAGTTTAGCCCTACTAAGCTAGCCACACAAACAAGTAACAGGACCCGTTGTCTGCTTGAAAGCAAGGGGATGTAACCAGGTTCATTTATAAAAGTGTTAATTCTGTTGAAATCTGCACTTTTTGTAAGATGAAAAATTAGGCATGCTGTTCAACCATAAAGCTTTTCAGTAGGCTAAAGTGATTTAGGGGTCAGGAGTGACTATTTAGTCTCATTTTATCTCTTCACCCATTATGAGTAAAGGCACGAACAGTGGGTGAGTAATAATTTGAGTTGTGTGTTTACATTCACAGGGATGAGCTATCAGGAGCTTGATGAAAGATTGGACAGCGATCCTAACATCATTGTGTGTTTGAAGTAGAATTTGGACAATTCTGGAGCCCAAATGTACCATTGATACATGAGGTCATAACTGAAGCCTTTATGTATGACTGCATATGGTGTGATCATGTAATACTGACACTAAAAGGATGGTGTACAACTGACTTGCCATGAGAATCTCTGATTCACTGAAAATTTTAACTGAAATGTACCTCACCTCTCAAGCGTCTGCATGTATCAGGAAAAATCATGCAGAATAAATCTTAGTTAAAATTGACAATTTGTGGAAGATTTGTCTCTGTTTGCGGTCTTTTTCTATGTGTGGCTGTAATATGTTTTTGTAATGGAAGACTGAACACAATTTCAGTTTTAATACATGTTAGAGATTTGGGATAGCGGAATTAGATCTAGCTTGAACAACATCTCATCAGTATAGTTATATCCTATTTTTTTTTTTTACTTTCCCTGCTACTTCTGCTCAGGAACTAGATTGCTAAAATATGACTATAGCTGTAGTTGTACATATACTTTTTCCATATTGGCACTTTTGAGCTAAACTTTGCAATTCTGGTTTTAAATCACTGCAATTCTGTTTAGTAAAAACGCCACAACAATATATCTTTGGATAATCTCAGCTCACATTGAATCAATGCATCTCTATGAGGAAAGTTCAGTGTCTCTATGCAGAGAGTGGAGACACTGAATGTCAGTGCTGCACACTGCAGAACTGCCCCAGGAATCACCTCTAGTAACCATATGAGGAGTGGCCAGTGGAGGGATCACCAGGCTGTAATGTAAACATTGCATTTTCTCTGAAAATAGTAGTTGCAAAGGTATTGACATCTGCCGATTTAATAACCATTGGAAGTCCAGGTATGAATATGGTACAAATCAAATGAACATTCTAGCAATTAAACTATAACATTGGGCATCCAAATGGAAATATAGATTGAATCAATGACCTAGAGAAGAAAATGCTGCATAAGGGGGAGTGAGATTGTGGAACAACATAAACAAATGGGGGAGGGGGGGGGGGGGGGCAGAGCGCTGGGTAAGTTAAGTATAGAGTGAAAACTGGTTTGGACGGGAGAGAGAAGTTCATTTTAGTCAATATCAGTAAGTCAAACCAGCAAAGTCGAGCTATAATGGCTGTGTTCTGTAATTTCAATTGCATATCTGGTTATCTAAAGCCACTGCTTTTTTTTTTTTTTTTTTTGGGTTAACCCCTTAAGGACAGACGACGGATATATTCCGTCATGATTCCCTTTTATTCCAGAAGTTGTCATTAAGGGGTTAACAGATGTGGCTCATTTTCTGTGCACTGCTGACTATTGTACAAGTGCTACTTGTACTTATAGACCTATAACTTTCATCAGGACAACATTTAGAAACTATTTAGCATGGGTGTTTTTTTGGCGATTGTAGATGCGTAACAGATTTTGGTGGTCAAAGTTAGAAAAAGTGTGTTTATTTATTTTTTAACTTTTTAAACATATTTTATAAAAATTATTATAGAAAATTATGATATGATGAAAATAATGGTATCTTTAGAAAGACCCTTTAGTGGCGAGAAAAACTGTATATAATATGTGTGGGTACAGTAAATGAGTAAGAGGACAATTACAGCTAAACACAAACACAGCAGAAATGTAAAAAGAGCCTTGGTCCTTAACGGTAAGAAAATTGAAAAACGGTCTGGTCACTAAGGGGTTAAAGGGTCGTTTATTGTTTACACTTTATTGCAAATTCTATTTCAGTTAGAATTTCTTATCTCCTGCTCTATTAATAGCTTGGTAGGCCCTGAAGGAGCCTATGTGTAATTAAAGGTCAATTTACACGGACAATACATCTATTTATTTTATTTTAGTCCGTACTTTTGCTGCTAAAAGGTCATATTCGAATAAAGTTTACTACTTTGTCTCCACCACTCCTAAGGTGCAACAACAACCTCTTCCATCAGTATCATGCTGACGTGTATCGCTATCATGTCCATTCCAATGCTTAGCGTAGAAAGGCATTGGAGACAAGATGCATATGTGTGGCAAATTGCTGCACTCCTCCAATCAAATACTGCTATGCTTAGGTCGTTTAAGCATTTGTTCCTCATGAAAACATCTTTTGACACACATTGAAATATGCTTTGTACATTATGATTGCTGTCTAGTAAGTAACAACACAACTCAAGACACATTGACAAATTACCATATATACTCGAGTATAAGCGGAGTTTTTCGGCACATGTTTTGTGCTGAAAAAGCTCCCCTCAGCTTATACTCGAGTCACTGTCTGTATTATGGCAATTTACATTGCCATAATACAGACCAGGACCGCCGGGCTCATTACAAGCCTGGCGGTCCTGTTGGGGGCCGGAGCAAGCTGTTACTTACCTTTACAGCAGCTCCGGTCACCTCCGTTCAGCAGCTCCATTCAGCTTCCCCAGTGTAAATATCGCGAGACCCGTGGCCGTCAGAGTGTTGCTACAGGTTGCCATGGCAACGCTCCACGCAGCACGCACACCACGAGATTTACACTGGGGATCTGAACGGAGCGGAGGTGACCGGAGCTGCTACAGAGGTAACAGCTTGCTCCGGCCCCCCTACTGAACAGCCAATGCCACTGGACCACCAGGGAATCATATAGCCCCCTCCCTGGCCAGTCAACAAGCAGGGAGGGGGGCTAAAAAAAAAATAAAAAATTAAACAATTAAAATAATAATTATTATAAAGCGATCATTTAATCATTCTAGTGCCTGATCCCTCTAGTAAAGGATCCTGGTGTGCAGTATTTTCTTGCATGGGAGGGAGGGGCGAGAATGTTTCAAGCCCAAAAACAGCAGAGTCTTTTAAATAATAAAATAAAGTATTAAAATAATAATATAAAAAATATTAAAATAATAATAATGTAATTCTCCACCCAATTTACACACACTGCATTCACACAAACACACACATTCTGCCTTTATTATATACACACATTACACACAAACACACTGCATTCATTATATACAAACACACACAAACTGTAAATAAATATTCAATTAATGTAATTTTATTGGGATCTAATTTTATTTAGAAATTAACAAGTAGTTGCTGCATTCCCCACCCTAGGCATATACTTGAGTCAATACGTTTTTCCAGTTTTTTTGTGGTAAAATTAGGGTAGGTAGGGGGGCGGGGCCTGACAGCCAAGATGGCCGGTAGCACTTTCTAAGAGCTCCAGCACAAACGAACAAAAATAAGCAATTAATTATGGAATCGACACTCAAAGAAGCCCGGGCTGACCAGAGAACGAAGCAGAAACTAACTGGGACCATGGGGAAACCCGTCCCTTACGAACAAGCCATAATTCCGCCTAGTTCTGAACGGGGCCATGTGTATGGGGGAGGCGGCCGATCCCCCGGCACAGAACAGGCGCCTGACAAAAGGCTCACAACAGCCCTGCAACCCCCCCCCCCCCCGACCGGTGGGGGATATCCCGGTCCCCGCTAGGGTTACTTACTGCAACACCGCCCATATACCCACAAACGCGTCCAGAGATCAGCGCTCCCAAGGACCGACAGTCCTACCGCACATCGCGGGGGGGACACATCAACACAAGGGAATGACCCTCGTCTCAGCTTGCGTTGGGGCAGCGGAGCGGCCGCAGCTCTATCACTGCTGAACCACCCGTCGCCTGCGACGATGCCATTCCAAGCGGAGCGCCAATATGGCAGGGGGACTGGACTTGCCTAAACAGGTATCATCACTACCACTGAAGGGGATCGGCTGATCCTGTGGCTGGACTCGAAATTAGACCTCTGGGTTACCTGCTATGGACACTACGTGCTAGAACAAATACACAGAAGACTAATTTTCTTCAAGCTTACAACTGCTTATACCACCTTGCCCACCTTAGCCTTAATGTCTATATGCCAGTCAGGCTTTTCTAGAATGCCATTGATGCCTTTGCCTGTATAATTTAACAAATAGTATGTCCTTTTGTGAAACTGTTCTGCCTGTTTTTTTTTGCCTCTTTTTAGTTATCAAGCCGAGATGGTCCAAACACTTTGGGCACATTAAGATAACGTCAACTTAAAATCTGCATTAATTTTATGAATAGCACCCAGCGGCTACCAAGCTACAGAAATAGATATAGTTTAACATGTTAATAGATTTACTTATTTTAGACACTGTTATCGCTAGTCTTCTCGATATGTTTAACATGTGCTTACTGCCATCTCATTATCTGACATACCATGTTTCTGCTTGTTTATTACTCTTGAAAAAAAAAAAAAAATGTTCGTTTTTTCTTAATTGCCACAGTACTATGTCTCTTGAAATGCCTGTAACTATTATCGTGGCATAGTAAACCTGTCTGTCAAGCTTTTGCACAACAAAACTAAAGGATTAAAAAAAATAAAAAATTAGGGTAGGTGATATATTCGGGTCGACTTATACTCGAGTATATACGGTAATTCATAGAGTTGCACAAAAATATTTAGGCAAAGTTTAGTGCCACTAATAGTATGGGGTCCTGTAAGTGAAGAAAGATCAATAGAATATAGGTATAACAACATACAACAAAATTAGAAGACCAATACAAAACAGTGAAAAATCTTTGCAAATGAATCAGGGCCCCATCTTGGGTGAGGGAGTCCATCAGTATTTAAAGCCTCCCTGCATAAATGGTTTTAACTCGTTGACCAATTATATGCTTTGGAATTTGGACTTATAGACTGAGATACGCCCACAGGGCGACCTTTAAATACTGATGGACACAGACCGAAGGACGTGATCTAAGGAAGCCAGGAGTTGGCGAAACTCTTCATCACGCCTTGCATAATTACGTAAGCACACTATTACGCCACACGAAAGACGTCATCAAACTCCGCCCACCGGTACAAACGCTACAGCCGTTCAACCCAGAAGTGCCGGTGTTGCGTCACTTCCGGTATAGGATTCTGACAAGGTATAGAGATCTGATAGAACACCGGCTACTGGTATTACTGAGGACTCTTCGCAAATTCATCCGAGAGACTGGTGAGACGGAGTATTCTGAGACATGTGTTAATGATTTTAAAGAATAAAGTTTGTTTAAATGGATTTCGACTGTCCATCGTTTTGCTATATACAAGGCTGGATATATATTCAACGCGCATATGTAATCTGGTAATCTGCTTAATTTCCTTTTATTGTATTGTGTTTTTTGGGTGTTTTTTAGGAATGTATCCACAGTAAATCTTCATTGCACTCAGTTGCATGTTAGGGAAATAAAAAGTCCTGTATGGAATAACGTTTATGAAAGTAAACAACTACTGAGCTTTATTACTGTAATTTAACCAGAAAAAAAACTTACATGAACAGAAACATACAAACTGATAAAGCTGTCAAAACTGAAGCTAGACAGAAAGAACATGAAGATGATGATAATGCTTAAATACGTTTATCATCTATAAAGGTAGCAGGATATGAACAGTGTACACCGATGAAGATGCAATATTACCAGGGACGATGGATTGCAGGGGTATTCATTTTATATATATATATATATATATAGCCAATTTAAAATATTCAAAATAAAATTAAATAATGCTAGAATAAACTGGCTGTCTCCACCTTGACTCCCTGTCAATCAGTTTTTTTTCTTTTTTTTTTTTTTTTTACACCATTCAACATACTGGAATTGGAGAAACCAAAACAATGTTTAGGGATCTTTTCCTCATTTGCATTGTGTGCCGGGACTAAACACGATTGCAATAAAACTCCCATAATCTTTAAAGGGGCACTCCTGGCACCATAACACCTTCATTTAGATGGCGTTGTTATGATGCCAAAACTGCCTAAACTGTCCCTTTAATTTACATTTTAAAAGTAAACAGAGCGTCACATGACAAATCTTTGTTAGCACAAGTCATTGTCAATGTTTTAATTGTTGATGTAATTTCCAGACAACTGGAATACATCTGTAGGAAGTAGAATAACAATGAAAAATAAAATGTTGGATAACAGAGTGAGCAGACAGCTTGCACTAGGTAACATAGGATGGACTGTAATAAGGTGTTAATGGGACACAATAGGCACAGTAACTGATCCCCATTGGTTTTAGTGTATTAATAAAATTCTTGATATAAAATTTGTTTGCCTCCATGCTGCCTGTGCTGTGTTATTGTAGTGTTTTTCATACTGTGCTGTGTTGTTGTGGTGTTTGTTCATACTGTGCTGTGTTGTTGCGGTGTTTGTTCATACTGTGATTTGTTGTTGCAGTGTTTGTTCATACTGTGTTGTTGCGGTGTTTGTTCATACTGTGCGGTCTTATTGTAGTGTTTGTTCACACTGTGTTGTCGCGGTGTTTGTCCATATTGTGTTGTTGCGTTGTTTGTCCATACTGTGTTGTTGCGGTGTTTGTTCATACTGTGTTGTGTTGTTGCGGTGTTTGTTCATACTGTGCTGTGTTGTTGCGGTGTTTGTTCATACTGTGGTGTGTTGTTGCGGTGTTTGTTCATACTGTGCTGTGTTGTTGCGGTGTTTGTTCATACTGTGCTGTGTTGTTGCGGTGTTTATTCATACTGTGCTGTGTTGTTGCGGTGTTTGTTCATACTGTGTTGTGTTGTTGCGGTGTTTGTTCATACTGTGCTGTGTTGTTGCGGTGTTTGTTCATACTGTGCTGTATTGTTGCGGTGTTTGTTCATACTGTGTTGTGTTGTTGCGGTGTTTGTTTATACTGTGCTGTTGCGGTGTTTGTTCATACTGTGTTGTGTTGTTGCGGTGTTTGTTCATACTGTGTTGTTGCGGTGTTTGTTCATTCTGTGTTGTGTTGTTGCGGTGTTTGTTTATACTGTGTTGTTGCGATGTTTGTTTATACTGTGTTGTTGCTGTGTTTGTTCATTCTGTGTTGTGTTGTTGCGGTGTTTGTTCATATTGTGCTGTTGCGGTGTTTGTTCATACTGTGTTGTGTTGTTGCGGTGTTTGTTCATACTGTGTTGTTGCGGTGTTTGTTCATACTGTGCTGTTGCGGTGTTTGTTCATTCTGTGTTGTGTTGTTGCGGTGTTTGTTCATACTGTGTTGTTGCGGTGTTTGTTCATACTGTGTTGTGCTGTTGCGGTGTTTGTTCATACTGTGTTGTGTTGTTGCGATGTTTGTTCATACTGTGTTGTTGCGGTGTTTGTTCATACTGTGCTGATGTTACACTATGTTGCTGTGAAATGTCATCAGCTGTAATCTCTCTCTCTCTCTCCCGCCGGGCATTGCTCCCACGGGGTACCCGCTCAATCTCGCCAGCCAATCAAAAAGCTCCACCCTACCGTTAGCCACGCCCACCGCTGGCACCTGCTGACCCACGTGACTCACGCTGCCATTGATCTCCGGTAACCGATTAAACTATTTTGGAAATTTGCGAATATCTCGGTCTTCACTACCGGACGCCTCAGGAGTGTCGGTGCTGGTGTCCGCCATCTTTTACGCTCCTGATCGAGCAGCGTTACACAGTTAAACCGCTGGACCCTGGTTTCCATGGTGACCGGAGACTCCATCCCGGCTGGACCACTTCAAGTTCCACTGAGAATGGTGGTGGTGGGGGGGGTGTTTATATGTGTTAATCTATTAATTCACCTTAAAGTAGTTTTCATGTGAGTACATAATAATCTGCTGCGATATTTATGATTCTGGTGACTTGCAGGTTTGCAACGTTGTTAAAGTGTCAGCAGTTATTTCAGTCCCCCCCCTCCCCCTATTCCTCTTGCACTTGGTATCGCCTGGAACCCGGAAGAGTGCTTCCTGCTGGGTGCAGCGTGACTGTAGAAGCAGTAGGAGCAGCACTGGAGGCAATGCAGTGATAGAGTGACACATTTGTTGTTGGTCCCCCAGCACCCTCCAATGTGGAGCAGACATTATCTATTGGATGCTCAGGTGGGACCTCTGTAGAAGTCTGCAAGATAGGAGCCATTCTACCTCCTGGGTTACTTAAAGAGGGGCCATTGATTTTGGCTGGCTCTGGTCATTGACTGAAAAGGTGAGAAGTTGCTACAAATCCCACCATTTAAAGAAAAGGAAAAAAAACAACTTTAAAAAGAAATCCTATATTTATTTGAAATGAGTTCTGTCCCAGAGTGGGTGTTGTTGTCCCTGATTGCTGCCCTGATCGCTCTATTGTTACTTACACTCTTTGGAGTGGCAGTATACTCAGGACTACTAACAGAAGTAGAGGTACGAGCGGGTCCCCCACCCATCCGTGGGGTGGTTGTGGCATACAAATTCCGTGTTGGACCCTATGACGAGAGTGGGAACTTGTACACGGAGAATGTCAGCCTTGCACCAAAGCTTGTCTCCATTGGGGTTTACTACGACAATCCAATGAAGGTGAGAAAAAAAAAACAGTGAAATCTTTTTGAAGGCTGTTTTATAGTGTTATGTTTACTAGTAAGTTTGGCGTATTTAACTGAATAAGTACATTTCAAAATATAGGCCAAAAGAGGTGCACTGAAATCATATCCGCTGATTTCTGTAACTTAATATTTTGGCCTAAAATTTGACATTCTCTTTAAATTCCTAACAATTTGTAATTTATTGAATAGCTCTCAGCATGTTATCTCCACTACATGCTTTGAGTATTCGCTTTCAAAGGAAATTTAGAATATTCAGGGTTGACCGTGTTCTAATTTGAGAAGCATATGATGAAAAATATATACAAGCTTACCTACGCCACCATGTCGATGATGATGATAATAATGGCAGTTTATAATTCTCCTTCTGACCATTACCTGTTCGGATAATTTTAAAATAATTTCACTAATTAATGCGACTCTGATTAAGGTATTTAATTTGCACAACTTGGCATTTGACAGACATAACATTTCCAGTCCAAACAGGACAACTAAATTTGGGCCACAAAGGCACTTAACTCTGAAACGTGTTGCATAGCTTTCTTTACTACCTATGTAGTTCTGCACACTTTTAGGATAACCTTGTCCATTGGGGTGTGTGACCCAAGTATGACCTTGGCATTGTTGGATGTGGCTTCTAGCACCATACGAGGAAACAGATGCCATGCATCCACTATTACTTTTCCCAGCAGTTTCACTAGAACAATCTATAGTTTAACTTGTACCACTTTAAATGAAGCAATTTGTAATGGTTATATGAATCATTAAATGTACGCAACTAAATTTAAATTAAAATACTACAAGGGTACTAACTTCTTTAAAAGTTTTCTCTAATTATTTTTCTTCCCACTTGCTTTATATCCCAGCATAATCATTAACTGCGTTCTAAGTATCAAAGTGGTGGGGGTGATGTGTTGAGGGCATTGAGGAGAGCAAGGGACAGGTAAATATAGCAGCAAATACTCCAGGGAAAGAGACTTGCTTATAGTAGCAGATGTGCCCTTGAGGGCAGGTAAAATATCTCATTGGGTTAAGTACTTTCGTAATAGAACCCAGGTGCATCAGAAAATTAGTGCAGCTGCTTACTTGTAATGTTGAGAGCAACTAACAAATTATTGCTTTACTAAAGCCGCAGGTCTGTATAGATGGATAGGCCTTTCTAAAACCAGAAGTTATACCCGCTGACAGCTTCATTTTGGGGGTATTTTTTTCATAGTTTTTTCTTAAGAGCCTCCGTGATCATTTTGGTAATGTCCATTACTAGTCTGGTATATCTGAATTCCAAGGCTCACTGAGACTATTTATATATAAACAGGTAGTAAAGTGTACATGTATACATTGTGTTTATTTGCACATCTGCCCAGTGTTGCCCATAATACTCCTGTAAAAGCATGACCTCAAGAACATAGAAGGTTCTGTTGGGAATCAATAAGTCCCACCCTTTCCAGATTTTGAACAAGAGCTTGTGGATTTACTTGTACTTTTGTATACAACACACATAATTTAACTGATACACACGTTTTGTGTTGAGACTCTATTCATTCAGTGAAAAATTGAAGCAGATGGGGCACTGTGGGTAAATGGTCGAGTTAATCAGATCTATAATCTAAAGGTACATGTATTCCTTGCATTGATGCATTATTAAAGGGACATTCTAGTCACCAGAACCACTTTTAGGGCAAATAGCAGTGTAAACAGGGCTGACGCCTCCATAAAGCGGCACAGGCAGCAGGGCGATAGAGCAGAGGGGCGCAAAACTCAGAATCCCCTGCCTCTGGCTGGGGACTCGGAATCTTCTAATTACCTGTCTCCCTGCAGCCATAATACGGCAGCAATTAAAGTCGGCCGGCCTCTCCTGATGACGTCAGTAGGAAGGGGAGTGACTTCCTCTGCTCTTCTCCCAGACTCCCCAAGCGGATGGGAAAAGAGCAATGAAAGTCCCTCCACCTCCTCCTGACGTCATAAGGAGAGGCCGGCTGTGTTTTCTGATGCAGGCTCCAGCTCCTCTCTCACTTTTTCCTGGCCCAAGTTAAGCCTTAGGGGGGAGTGGCTGAGGCAATGAGACACACCGGGGGGAGTGGCAGGGGGAATGAGACACACCGGGGGGAGTTGCAGGGGGAATGAGACACACCGGGGGGAGTGGCAGGGGGAATGCTACACACCGGGGGGAGTGGCAGGGGGAATGAGACACACCGGGGGGAGTGGCAGGGGGAATGAGACACACCGGGGGGAGTGGCAGGGGGAATGAGACACACCGGGGGGAGTGGCAGGGGGAATGAGACACACCGGGAGGGGTGGCAGGGGGAATGAGACACACCGGGAGGGGTGGCAGGGGGAATGAGACACACCGGGAGGGGTGGCAGGGGGAATGAGACACACCGGGAGGGGTGGCAGGGGGAATGAGACACACCGGGAGGGGTGGCAGGGGGAATGAGACACACCGGGAGGGGTGGCAGGGGGAATGAGACACACCGGGAGGGGTGGCAGGGGGAATGAGACACACCGGGAGGGGTGGCAGGGGGAATGAGACACACCGGGAGGGGTGGCAGGGGGAATGAGACACACCGGGAGGGGTGGCAGGGGGAATGAGACACGCGGGTGGTGCTGGTGGCAGGGGGAATGAGACACGCGGGTGGTGCTGGTGGCAGGGGGAATGAGACACGCGGGTGGTGCTGGTGGCAGGGGGAATGAGACACGCGGGTGGTGCTGGTGGCAGGGGGAATGAGACACGCGGGTGGTGCTGGTGGCAGGGGGAATGAGACACGCGGGTGGTGCTGGTGGCAGGGGGAATGAGACACGCGGGTGGTGCTGGTGGCAGGGGGAATGAGACACGCGGGTGGTGCTGGTGGCATGACACGGGGGCTCGTGGAATGAGACACCGGGGGCAGCTGATTGAGACACAAGGCGAGGTTGGGGGAATGAGACACATGGGGGTGTGCTAAGGGAATGAAACACATGGGGGGGTGCTAAGGGAATGAAACACACGGGGGAGTGGCTGGGGGAATGAGACACAATGGGAGGTGGTGCTGGGGGAATGAGACACAATGGGAGGTGGTGCTGGGGGAATGAGACACAATGGGAGGTGGTGCTGGGGGAATGAGAAATAAGGGGGTGCTAGGGGAATGAGACACAATGGGGGTGGTGCTGGGGGAATGAGAAATAAGGGGGTGCTAGGGGAATGAGACACATGGGGGAGTGGCTGGGGGAATGAGACAAATAGAGGGTTTGGGGGGAATGAGGCACACGGGGGGGCTGGTGGAATGAGACAAATAGAGGGTTTGGGGGGAATGAGGCACACGGGGGGGCTGGTGGAATAAGACACACGGGGGCAGCTGAGATATGGCGGTGCTGGGGTAATGAGACACATGGGCGGTGCTGGGGTAATGAGACACATGGGTGGTGCTGAGGGAATATGAGACACATGGGTGGTGCTGAGGGAATATGAGACATGGGTGGTGCTGAGGGAATATGAGACATGGGTGGTGCTGGGGGAATGAGACACAATGGGGTGGTGCTGGGGGAATGAGACACAATGGGGGTGGTGCTGGGGGAATGAGACACAATGGGGTGGTGCTGGGGGAATGAGAAATAAGGGGGTGCTAGGGGAATGAAACATGGGGGAGTGGCTGGTGGAATAAGACACACGGGGGCAGCTGAGATATGGCGGTGCTGAGGGAATGAGACACATGGGTGGTGCTGAGGGAATATGAGACATGGGTCGTGCTGAGGGAATATGAGACATGGGTGGTGCTGAGGGAATATGAGACATGGGTGGTGCTGAGGGAATATGAGACATGGGTGGTGCTGAGGGAATATGAGACATGGGTGGTGCTGAGGGAATATGAGACATGGGTGGTGCTGAGGGAATATGAGACATGGGTGGTGCTGAGGGAATATGAGACATGGGTCGTGCTGAGGGAATATGAGACATGGGTCGTGCTGAGGGAATATGAGACATGGGTCGTGCTGAGGGAATATGAGACATGGGTCGTGCTGAGGGAATATGAGACATGGGTCGTGCTGAGGGAATATGAGACATGGGTCGTGCTGAGGGAATATGAGACATGGGTCGTGCTGAGGGAATATGAGACATGGGTCGTGCTGAGGGAATATGAGACATGGGTCGTGCTGAGGGAATATGAGACATGGGTCGTGCTGAGGGAATATGAGACATGGGTCGTGCTGAGGGAATATGAGACATGGGTCGTGCTGAGGGAATATGAGACATGGGTCGTGCTGAGGGAATATGAGACATGGGTCGTGCTGAGGGAATATGAGACATGGGTCGTGCTGAGGGAATATGAGACATGGGTCGTGCTGAGGGAATATGAGACATGGGTCGTGCTGAGGGAATATGAGACATGGGTCGTGCTGAGGGAATATGAGACATGGGTCGTGCTGAGGGAATATGAGACATGGGTCGTGCTGAGGGAATATGAGACATGGGTCGTGCTGAGGGAATATGAGACATGGGTCGTGCTGAGGGAATATGAGACATGGGTCGTGCTGAGGGAATATGAGACATGGGTCGTGCTGAGGGAATATGAGACATGGGCCGTGCTGAGGGAATATGAGACATGGGCCGTGCTGAGGGAATATGAGACATGGGTCGTGCTGAGGGAATGAGACACATGCGGGTGTGCTGACGGTATAGGGGGTTGTGGGAATGATCATGAGACCCACAGGAGGTGCCTGTGGCTGGGGAATGAGTCCCGGGGGGAGGGAATGAGTCCCGAGGGGAAGGGGGGGGAGGGAATGAGTCCCGAGGGGAAGGGGGGGAGGGAATGAGTCCCGAGGGGAAGGGGGGGGGCTGGGGGAATGAGTCCCGAGGGGAAGGGGGGGGGGCTGGGGGAATGAGTCCCGAGGGGAAGGGGGGGGGCTGGGGGAATGAGTCCTGAGGGGAGGGGGGGGCTGGGGGAATGAGTCCCAGGGGGCGGGTGCTGGGAGAATGGAGGGTTGTGGGAATGAGACACACGAGGGAGCGCTGCGGGAATGAGACACACGAGGGAGCGCTGGGGGAATGAGACACATGGGGAAAGTGCTGGGGGAATAAGACTGGGGGGGGTTGGGGGAATGAGACACATGGGGGGTTCTGGGGGAATGAGACACATGAGGGTGCTTGATATGGGCCTGACTGCTTCACATACGAGGGTCCTACATTCCTGATATAACAGTGCTGGGGGAATGAGACACATGGGGCGTGCTGGGGGAATGAGACACATGGGGCGTGCTGGGGGAATGAGACACATGGGGCGTGCTGGGGGAATGAGACACATGGGGCGTGCTGGGGGAATGAGACACATGGGGCGTGCTGGGGGAATGAGAGACATGGTGGTGTGCTGAGGGAATGAGACAAATGGTGGAGTGTTAGGGGAATGAGACACATGGGGGAAATGAGATACATGGAGAGGATGGGGTGGACACAAGCTGACATAAATGGGCTGGGGGATAACAAGACATGGTGCCCGGGGGGAAGAGACTCGCAAATGAGGGGGGGGTGGGGGGAGGTTACGTACACCCAGATTGGGGGAGACACAAAGGGGCTGGGAAAGGGGCAAAAGAGACAGAGGCTTTAACAAAACCCATTAGATTTTAATTGTCAACTAAAACAATTCAGATAACTAAAATAGTCAAAAGACTATGTATGACTAAAACTAAATAGAAATTTGCTGTCAAATTAACACCGGTTGAAGTGTTCATGGTGGTAGGAGTCTATATGTGCAGCGTTTTAGCTTGAAATGTGGAAAAACCTGCATTTGTCTCCCATCCTTCCTTCACTGAAGCCCTCTACGACCCACCTCCCTATTCCTTTATATATAGGAGTGGGACATTTACTTGATAGCCACGCCCAAAAATGAGAGGGGACCATGAGCGTCAGACGGATATCTACCAGGATCCACAGACAGACACACCGCCATATCAGTTGCCATGATGTCATAAAAGGGGCATGGCCACATCACCTAACACAGAACATGCCAAATTTGTTTGGCATCTAGGAGCCAGCTAAAAAGGTTAGTAGCCAGTCATTTTCAACAAGAAAAATTCAATTCTTAAAGGGACACTATAGTCACCAGAACCACTACAGCTTGATGTAATTGTCCTGGTGTCTCTAGCCTGTCCCTACAGGCTTTTCAGAGTAAACACTGCCTTTTCAGTGAAAAGGCAGTGTTAACATTGCTGCTTAGTACCACCTCTAGTGACTGTCACTCAGGCGGCCACTAGTGTGTCTTGGGTCACTGCTGCACTGTGCAGCACCCTCGTTCAGGGTCTCCAAACTCTGCATGGAGGTGCAGAATTTTCCCATAGAGATTTATTAATTCAATGCATCTCTATGAGGAGATGCGGATTGGCTCATTTGCTGCGCATGCACAACATCCTCCCAATGCTTTCCTAAGGTAAAGCATTGGTATAGCTGAGATCATAAAGATTGATAATCTCAGCCATGGAGGTTGGACCAGCCGCGGCGAAACTGGCACGGCGAGGGAAAATCGGGAAAAAAGGTGAGTAAAACACCTTCCTAATGTGATCGGAGGGGGCAGGTGCCTAGACGTACACGCGCACACTCTGACAGGCTCACACACTCTGACAGGCTCACACTACCTTTGGGAGAGCTGAGTGGATTTTTCTCTGGAGTCCAGTGGGGCTGCTCTCTTCCTGCGTGCAAGAGAGCAGTAATCTTACTGCAGCTCCAATCTGCTCCCAGCACGCGCTCTGTAATGATGCCAGGGCCGGAGTGACGTCATATTCCGGCTCCTGGCATCATTAAACGGTGCGAGGGAGCAGATTGGAGCTGCAGGCAGAGTACTGCTCCCTCGCACGCCGCCTACAATGCCCCCGCTGGCGCATCCATGCTGCTCACGGCTCCAATATACCCTGCCGAGCTGGCAAATCCTTTGCGTCAGGGTGAAGTTTCTAGGTGCCATGGTGACCTGGCGTCTGGGATTTGTCAAGCTCTGACCTAACATCAGGAACAGTGGCAAAGGTGTCTGAGGGTGTTTACAGATGCAGAGCCCTTGAACGCAGGGGTGTCGATTAAGGTTTCATTACATTACATCCTCTCCCAACCCACCCAAAGAATCGCCAATTGGTTTCTAGGTTTAGAAGGGAACCTACTATGAAGTTTCTTGACTAGCAGGTGGGCAAGAACATAACTGGAATTAGTTAAAAATCTTTATTCTGAGACGTGTCCTTTTCCAGTGGACCATATGTTGTAGCCTGCCTCTAGAGATGTGGGAGTCAATTTCTTGGGCTTCATATTCCTCGTGATTGTCAACTAAAATAGGAGCAGGAATGGGAGGATAGGAAAATCTGTTATAGATCCGGGAAATATGGAAGGTATTAGAGATACGAAGGCTCTTGGGTAGGGCCAACGTGTAAGCCACTGGATTTATTTGAAGTATAATACGATATGGTCTGATCGGATTCTGAGTGGACAGCCAGACTGTCCACAAGCTGGAACGAGGGTGCAGCCTTGTCAGTAAGCTTGTCTCTTTTAGCGCCGTACTAATCGATTCAGGATGTCCCTAACGTACGCCCATAGGGACATTAGATAAGCCAGATGATTGTATAGAGCAGGAATTTCATATACAGAATCTCCTGCATCCCCATTCGTTTTGTAATGATACGCAAAGGAAAGCGAGAGCTAAATTCAAATCTCTTTACAAAATGTAGTCCAAAACCAGGAGATGACTACTGCTTTAGCAAACACTTTGGCACGTTCAGCAGATAATGGTAACTCAGGATGATAGTGAAACCTTGAGACGAAAGCAAGTTTTGGGGGGGTAGGGGCAAGGGAAGGGAATAGAGGGACACTATTATGTTAGAAATACAGCTTTGGGATACTCCAGTCCACTCCAGTTAAGTCCAGTAATACACCTAACTATCTCTTCTCACTTTGCCTTTGCTGGGATTGTTGTTTTGCTGAGGATTCTAACTACCGTGACAGGTTGTTCCTGCAAATATTGCATGACTAACATTCAATGTCTCCACACTCTACATGGAGACACTAAAGATCTATTGTTGCAAAGATCCTGTCTCTGCACTCTCTCCTATGTAAGAATGAAGACGTTGCCTATAGCGATACATTGCTATAATGCATTTCTGTAAGGAGATACTGATGGGGGCAGCACAGCAGTTGCCATACATATGCAATAGGCCATCAATGCTTCCTTATGGAGACGCATCGGATTGGCTGAGATCATCAAGGGGTGAAGGCAGCGGCAGGACCTGCGAGGGGTTCTTTTTAAGGAGGGTGGTGTAAATCTAACTATAAAGGAAATTTTAACATTAGAAATACATGTTCTGTACATGTACATGAACAAGTCTATTCAGCAGGTGTTTATAAAAAGTAAATATATATATATATATATATATACTTTGCTTCTCTAGGGCAGTTGATATTCTTCATTATCAGAGAGATAAGTAAACTTTTTCTCTGCACTACGAATACTGGGATCTAGTCTGCAAATCCCATGTTCTGCTTGGCTGTTGGGATTACATACTTTCTGTAGACTTATAATATCAGTAATTGCAAAATAAAGTTGTGTTTTTTTTTTTAATTGTGAAGCAATTCCAAGATGGCCATGCCCACGCAGTGATAATTGTGGCAAAATGTCTTGTAGCTTGGTTAGCTGTAAATATAATATGAATCTCTAGGGATTTTTGGGGAAATTGTATTTATTCTAATGTATGGAAAGCCAGTGTTAACAACCGTGTCCTTTATAAATAGAGTTTAAAAAAAATAAAAAAAATATCACAGCCTGTCCTTGCAGTGTATGCACCTACACCATTCAAGTTGTTTTATTTATTGCAAGTGTTTTGTTTTTTGCTCTGTCTTACGTCAACTGTGTGAAAATTACCGAAACCTATTTGTTCATAGGTCCCTGTGGAGTTCTGTAGGTATATGGTGGGCACTATCCTTTGTGAGGGGGACGAAAAGCCATTACCCGATCATGTCCGAATATTCCGTAAACATGGATTTAAGTTCTGGGTCTTACCTGAGGTGAACCACGCTGTTATGGCCACGTTTCCATATACTACTCCCTTCTCAATACAACTGGCAACCACCCGAGTACATCCTGCCTTGGAGAAATACGTCAAGGTAAAAGCAATGTGACAATGTGTGTCTTTTAGGGTATAAGAAGTAAATAAAAAGGGGGTTGTGAATAACATTTTCACATTTGTGTTTGGTGCGCGTGCGCAGTTTCTTATGTATAAAACAGTTACTCTACTGCTTACACATCAGTGCCTTTCTTTTCCCTGCCTTTTCTGTAGCACTCCAACATAATCCATCTTTCTTCTACTTTTTATTCCTGTTGTATACAGCAAACACAGACTCAAAGGAATCCGTGTTTAAAATGGAATGAGGCAAAAATGTGATTCTTTGTTAAACTAATTTGCATATGCCCACCCAGAATCCCTTGTGGTAGTAACATCACTGCAGATTTGTGATTTCTGTGGGAAAAGCAAGTCTTATGGCTTGACTGGTGTGCAGATTTTCGTTTTACATTGTATTAACTGTGTGTGTGTGTGTGTGTTTACTCATTTCCATATGTCCACCCAGAATCCCTTGCAGTAGTAACAACACTGCAAATGTGCTGGCGTGTGCAGATCTGTGTTTAACAATATATTTACTGACTTCAGGTGGAAGGGGTTGTCACTCAGTTTTTTCCCCGCCATAGCTCTATTGGTTTGTGCTCCTGAAATAAAAAAAGAAAGATTGTAAAAGCTGCTTACCTGTCACAGTAAACCTTATTTTTGTTCTTTATTTTTGGACAGCCAATAAAGCAAATGATAAACAGGAAAGGCGCTTGACATACAGAGTCAATGGTAAATAAGGTACACATAACTATAAGCCTGAGCATCATACAATCTAGAGTAAGTACATACATTTAGAAAGTAGTAGTGGAGATTGTACAATAAAATCGCAGTTTGCCGTTCTCAGAAGGTGCTCTTCAGCTATCTAGGTATTGTATGGCCATCTTTCTCAAAATAACTTTAAATCATCAAAACAAAGGGGAAAAAAACATCAAAACCGCAAGCACAGCATCAGTAGTTACTGCGGACCCCCCATTATTGCAAGCCATGCCATCAAACATAAATCCCTTCTCCAGGTGCTGGCACATCTCTGCAAGGCCGCCACATCAGCTGTTGTCAAGTCTCCCCTAGTCTCCTAAGTCTGTCCAGGGAGTCAACCATTTTTCAAATGATTGAGTGGGGTTATGTATTATTGCAGTCAGTTTGTCCATTAGATAGTTTTCCTTAATCCTCTTAGCACCTCTGTCATGCTAGGTATCTATGTGTCAGTCCATTGTCGCTATCTCTCGTCTTACTGCCAGTGTGATTCTGTTTGAGTTTGTGTCTGGTTATCATCTCATTCACTGGCCTGGCTAATAAAAAGGCACAGGGGTGTAACTCGATAGGTCTTTCAAATACCCTGGCTAGTAGATCCCAAACACTGACTTGTGTTGGCGGGTTGCAAGGAGAAAGGAACCTACGTCCACCTGTGATAGGACTGCGAGAAACCAAAACCGCTCTGGCATGGGGGCCAGAGCGGTTTTGGTTTCTCGTAGTCCCATCACAGGTGGACGTAGCTTCTTCTCTCCTTGCAACCCACAACACAAGTCAGTAGCTCCCCTGCCCATGCGGTATAGTTTGGTCTGGGTAGTGCCTGTTCCTGTAGTCCCACACTAATGGACACCTTACAAGTTGCCTCCCATATATCCTGCCCGTTCTCCTGTACCTCCCCCATCTCTGCCTCCCACTGGTTTGTGTAGGCTAGCTCACCCCAGCCAGTGGATTCCAAACTTATGGATTTTTCTATTGTGGATATTAGTCCATCCCCCCACGGCTCTGCCTTGCATAAACTCTCCAAGAAGGGCAAGGATTGGTTCCGCGGACCACTATAGGCACTATAGGAGAAAGGTGAGTGTTTAACCCCCTTCCTCCCCCTTCAGCCCGGCGGGAGTGGGACCCTGAGGGTGGGGGCACTATAGTTCCAGGAAAACAAGGCACTATAGTGGTTCTTTAAGTGCAAAATCTGTAGCTTGAAGATAGAGAAAGAAATCCTGCAGGTGTAGAGGACTTACCTGGGACAGTTCCTAAAATGTGATAAAAGTGTTGTTTGAGTAGATATGTTTAAATCTTAGAAGCTCTCGAGGCCCGCAAAGTCCCTCACTTACATGCCTGGGGGAAAGGCTCTATTTCGCAGGAAAGAAGTCATTGGCGATGGGTTTTCAACCAGAGCCATCTTTCCTTAACTCTGTCAAAGAGGTCAGAACAGCTGGTCAGTCAGTCCATAGCAAAATTCTGTGCTGTTTGTCCATCCACATATAGAATTGTGGGATGTTGGAACACTTCAAGCCTGAATCCAGATCCACCCACCTCCTCTCGTCTGGCAAGGCATGCCACAGGACAATCTGCGCTAATTAGGCCGCAACATAGTATAAATACAGGTTGGGTAGGCTCATTCCACCCATGGGAAAACTGCACCTTTTTATACATTGGAAGGAACACATTTGTGAACTAAAATCAAATGGAGTAGGAAATCTAAAATGACAGTAGAGGCTCAATTAGAGAAATATGGGAGCACATAAGGCAAAAAAAGGAGCAAATATTTAAAAACTCCAGAAACACAGCTTAAAAAGTGAATGTTACACTTTGTATAAATAACCCCAATATTTTTTTTTTTAAATTATGGCTCACACAAGATATTTCTTGATATTATATTGCAATACCATGGCTATTTAAAGCGCATGTTCTCCTATGGGGTGTTCAATATTAGAGTGTAGAAAAAAAGATTTAAACTAAGCACTTGATTGGATGACAAACTACAAGTCATTTTACAAGTCATAGGTTCAGTGGAATACAGAACAGCCAAATATTGGTAAGACAGTAATATATCTCTCTCTTGTTTATTCTCCCTTGATGCTCTCAAACAAGTGTTTCTCAATGAAAATTGCATTCTTTCTCTATCTTACAACAACATTGACTGACTGCACCTAAGAAAATTAAAGCGGCACTGTCATGCCGAACTTACCTTTCCTCAATCTCTTCCTCTTCTCCCCCTCTCTCGGGATCTGTTATTCTTTTCTTCCTGTCTCCTTTAGTTTTCTTTAAAACCATAAGACAAAGTAGGGACTCTTTGTCTTATGGGATTCCTCCGCTTGACCAGCTCTGACCAGCGGAGGAGCAAAGTGTGCTTCATTTCCGCTGGTCAGAGCAATTTTCCCATGATCCCTAGCTTTCCTCCCTGTTCCCACAATGCTTCCTGTCAGTATTGCCAAACGTCCTGTCACTTAGACAGAACGCCGGCAAAACTGCCGAATTGCATCCTAACAGAATTCTCCATTGGTGTTAGGATGCAATTCGGTACTTTGTTTGTATCGGAATTTCATTCTAATGAATGAAACTCCGATCCTATTCATTGCCGCGGCTGCATCTTGCAGCCGCTTAGTAGATAACTCCCTAATTCCCACGGTATCAGGGAGCTATCTACTAAAAGGCTGAAAGACCTGAATTGGTCTTTCAGCCAACTTTACTAATACTAAGTAAAGATTACTTAGTATTAGTAAATAATATGCCCCTACTCGCTATACCGCGAGTAGGGGCATGTCTAGTAAGCAGTGAGCAGCCTGTGGCTGCTCACTGTAAAAAACAAAAAAAACAATAAACACCCCCCCTCCCCTGCGCGGGGTTAAAGATTGGGGGGGGGGGACCTACTGCCCCCCCCCCCCCGGCCCCCACCCCTGCGCGGTGGGTGGGGGCCCTAATAAAACAATAAGGGGGGGGGACCTACTGTCCTCCCCCCCGGCCCCCACCCCTGCGCGGTGGGTGGGGGCCTTAATAAAACAATAAGGGGGGGGGGGACCTACTGTCCTCCCCCCCCGGCCCCCACCCCTGAGCGGTGGGTGGGGGCCCTAATAAAACAATAAGGGGGGGGGACCTACTGTCCTCCCCCCCGGCCCCCACCCCTGAGCGGTGGGTGGGGGCCCTAATAAAACAATAAGGGGGGGGGACCTACTGTCCCCCCCCCCGGCCCCCACCCCTGAGCGGTGGGTGGGGGCCCTAATAAAACAATAAGGGGGGGGACCTATTGTCCTCCCCCCCGGCCCCCACCCCTGAGCGGTGGGTGGGGGCCCTAATAAAAACAATAAGGGGGGGGGGACCTATTGTCCTCCCCCCCTGGCCCCCACCCCTGCGCGGTGGGTGGGGGCCCTAATAAAAACAATAAGGGGGGGGGGACCTACTGTCCTCCCCCCCGGCCCCCACCCCTGAGCGGTGGGTGGGGGCACTAATAAAACAATAAGGGGGGGGACCTACTGTCCTCCCCCCCTAGCCCCCACCCCTGCGCGGTGGGTGGGGGCCCTAAATGAACCCCCCCCCCATCAAGGTGACTAGGGGTCCCAAGCCCCTAGTCACCCCCCACCCAAAACATTCTATCCCCTACCTACCCCCCTCACCCTAAAAATAGTGAGGGGGGAATAAAATAACTAACCTGTAAAAAAAAAAAAATTAAACTTACCATTTGACGTCTTCTTTTTTCTAAATTCTTCTTACTTCAGCCCCCCAAAAGGCCAAATAAAAATCCATAAACCCGTCGCACTTTTAAAAAAAAAACAAAAAAAACCGAGCGCAAACAAAAATTAATCCATCTTCACCCATGGAGGGCACGCCGTGTACTGAGCTCCGCAGGGCGGGTCAAGGCTTATAAAGCCTTGCCCCGCCCTGCAATTAGGCTTAGAACACAATGATTGGTTGGTTTAAGCCAATCACAGTGCTCTGTGTCATTTTACAAGCGTGGGAAAATTCCAAAGAACTTTCCCACGCTTGTAAAATGACACAGAGCACTGTGATTGGATGGATTTCAAACCATCCAATCACAGTGCTCTGTGTCATTTTACAAGCGTGGGAAAGTTCTTTGGAATTTTCCCACGCTTGTAAAATGACACAGAGCACTGTGATTGGATGGCTTGAAAACCATCCAATCACAGTGATCTGTCATTTTACACAGCGTGGGAAAGTTCTTTTGAATTTTCCCACGCTGTGTAAAATGACACAGAGCACTCTGATTGGTTTAAACCAACCAATCATTGTGTTCTAAGCCTAATTGCAGGGCGGGGCAAGGCTTTATAAGCCTTGACCCGCCCTGCGGAGCTCAGTACGCGGCGTGCCCTCCATGGGTGAAGATGGATTAATTTTTGTTTGCGCTCGGTTTTTTTTTTTTTTTTTTTTTAAAGTGCGACGGGTTTATGGATTTTTATTTGGCCTTTTGGGGGGCTGAAGTAAGAAGAATTTAGAAAAAAGAAGACGTCAAATGGTAAGTTTATTTTTTTTTTTTTTTACAGGTTAGTTATTTTATTCCCCCCTCACTATTTTTAGGGTGAGGGGGGTAGGTAGGGGATAGAATGTTTTGGGTGGGGGGTGACTAGGGGCTTGGGACCCCTAGTCACCTTGATGGGGGGGGGGTCCATTTAGGGCCCCCACCCACCGCGCAAGGGTGGGGGCCAGGGGGGGAGGACAGTAGGTCCCCCCCCCCTTATTGTTTTATTAGGGCCCCCACCCACCGCGCAGGGGTGGGGGCCAGGGGGGGAGGACAGTAGGCCCCCCCCCTTATTGTTTTATTAGGGCCCCCACCCACCGCTCAGGGGTGGGGGCCAGGGGGGGAGGACAATAGGTCCCCCCCCCTTATTGTTTTATTAGGGCCCCAACCCACCAAGCAGGGGTGGGGGCCAGGGGGGGAGGACAATAGGTCCCCCCCCCTTATTGTTTTTATTAGGGCCCCCACCCACCGCGCAGGGGTGGGGGCCGGGGGGGAGGACAGTAGGTCCCCCCCCCTTATTGTTTTATTAGGGCCCCCACCCACCGCGCAGGGGTGGGGGCCGGGGGGGGGGGGCAGTAGGTCCCCCCCCCCCAATCTTTAACCCCGCGCATATTGACCCCCATAGAGTGAGGGGGGGACCTGGGGGGCTTATGAAGTGGTGGGGAGCTCTGCTCCCTGCCGCTTCTATAGTTACATATTACAAGGAGGGAGCTGCACGCCGGTAGCTCCCTCCTTGTAATAAACTGAACGAACAAACTAACACTGATACACAGTGTTAGTTTGTTCGTCTGATTTTTTCTATTCATTCATTCGTCTGTCTGATGAATGAATGAATAGGTGAAATTCCCGTTCGCATGTCCAGGTGTTTCACTGGGCATGTGCGGGAATCTCACAGTCTGTCTAGTGTGGGTAGATGACGTGTCCCACAGGGACTTCACCTACCCACACAAAGATGGCGGCGCCCTGAATATAGATCGGGGCAGAAAATAAAGAATAAAAAATAGGTAATGTGGGGGGCTTAGGGGCATTTGGGGGTGACTAGGGGGTCGATTGGATGTAGTGGAGGCGGGAGGGGGGTTAAAAAAAAAACGGGATTCGGCATGACAGTGCCGCTTTAAGTTATATTTGTGTAGCAAGGAAGTGTAAAAGTGTTCAACTTGTGCTGATACCTGAGCTGTGCCTGTTAGAGAATTAATACCTACATCATTCATGTGGCAATGATCCTTTTATAACTGTTTGCCTGTTAAATGATCAGGGTACTTCCATGTCTCGTGTACTCTTGCATACTTGGAGTCAGTTTCTTACAGATTCCTGTCTCTCCTCTTCCCCTTCACTGAACATAATCTTCCTCCACCATACTCACTGGTAAACCCACTCCATTCTCCCTCCAAGGTACAATCGGGTATTTTTTCCACCCACTATTTAAAAGGTACTGGTATATGTAATCCGTAGATTGATAAGTAAATTGAAAACAACACTTTAAACATCATAATAATATTTCTACCAAACTCCCAAAATGCTGATCAGCCTTCTGCAAACCAGAATCAGACCAGCACACAGTGGGATCCCTTGGCAATGCTTTGCACATCATTTTTTTAAATTATTATTTCTTTTGTTTAAAGCAAAGTATGGATTTTGAGCTATGTAAACCATGACGCTGATCTTCAGAAAGCTGTTTCGACCTTGGGACTCATCAGTGTGGAGCAGGATGTCTAGCAAATAAAATCACTATCATTTATCACAGAAAATGAAAAGTAACAGTGTATATATGTATGTGGAAACATAACAGGGATTTGCACTCACAAGTTCTTGGTAAAGTGTTTAGGAAGTATCACCAGCAGAACATGTTGAATGGCATCAAGTGAGATACCTTTTACAGGTCTTTAAAAAAGCAAATTATAATAAATATATGTTGTTGTTTTTAAAAAATTATAAAATGCTTGACTACAATTCGATGATTTTGCATTATTGGGGGTAGAAATAATGCAAGGGAATTGTACTCGAAAATAACACCCAATCAGG
This sequence comes from Pelobates fuscus, assembly GCF_036172605.1. Taxonomy (NCBI): domain Eukaryota; kingdom Metazoa; phylum Chordata; class Amphibia; order Anura; family Pelobatidae; genus Pelobates; species Pelobates fuscus. Next base: position 128,447,337 of record NC_086323.1, read on the forward strand.
TGTTATCCCCAACAGAGGATAGAAAAAGGGAAAGCAATCATAAATCAGTGTTTGTATGCAAGCATGACCAGCCTTGGATAGCAATGAGGCTGAGAACTCCAGGGTCAGTTTAGCCCAATGCTTACAGACTATCACTGTGAGCAATATAGGTGGGCATTATGGAATGGGATCATCCATGTTATTAGAGGGGCCACACTTTGGGTATTTAGTGAAACCTGATTTGTTGGGAGGGGGGGGAGTTGAGGGGGGTTCAAACTGCTCAAAATGTATTTTACAGAAACAAAAAAAAAGCAACACACTAAATAACGTGCAGTGGTTATTAGAGTGGCCATTTAAATATGAAATATGTGTTAATCTATAGGATTCTCTAAAATCTAGTCATGGATTGTGATGACCCCTGAAAATATTAAAATATAACTGTTTGGCACCACTGTGTCCTGCATACTGTATTTTTATTTATTTATATATATATATATATATATATATATATATATATATATATATATATATATCACCTAATAAATATCATTATAAAATATATATAATCATAGATAATATATATTTAGGAAATCCCCTAATAAATATTTTTATATATGTAGGCTTCATTGATATTGCCTACAGTTCTAGATAAACTGAACAGCTCTTTTCTCCTTGGTGCTTAAAAAATAAAATAAACATGTGACAATGTAATAAATTCCACATTAAGCTAAATTCGGGTGCTCTTTTTTTTTTTTTTTTTTTTTAAAGCACACTCCTCCAACCATAAACACTGCGGCCACTGCAGTGGTTATTGTACCAGGAGTGTCATGGCATCTTGCAGTGTAAGGAGTCAAACTTTTTATGAGGGGGAGGGAGAGGGTTAAGCTGCTTGCACTGTGTATTTAAAGATGTATGTGTCTTTATTTATTCCCTTTAAGAAGAAGTAATTTGGAAAAACAGAAATTTGGCATAGCACCTATTTTTTTCCAAATGAATAAAACCAACCATGTTTCTGGCATTTGTTCTTATTTTCTCGAGTCACATGTAGACCTTTTTATGACTAATGATGTGTTTACCTCCTAATCACAATCCTGATTTTATATACAGATCAGATATACCGGTAGGTCTGATCTGCATCTAATCTTATCTAATCTACACAGTGATCTAAAATGGGAAAACCCTGGTGCTAATAGAGGGAGCTATATTTGTATAAATGAGAGGGTATATAATAATGGATGTCTGTGTGTGAGCATCGGGGATTTGTGTGTTTGTGTGCAGGCTTTTTCGTTCCCTCTTCTTCACTCGTTGTCTGAGGTAAGGGAAGTGTAAATTGGCGCCTGCTGTTTGTACTCAGGTGAAAATGAGATCTGAGACAGAGAATGGAAAACAAGGGAAAAAGAGAAATAGTGGGAGGGAGGATGGGGAATGCAGGCTTAGGAGGGACCGGGGGGGGGGGGGGGGGGGAGGGAGATGGTGGTCTGGGAGCATATACCACACTCTTGCATCAGTGCTTCAAACCCCTGATTGCCTCCTTTCTCACTCCCCATATCAACAGCTCCCTTTCTCCACCTTGTTCCTCTCTCACACCTGCTTTCTACATTGTCTCCTATACCTTTCTGCTCTGTCTTTGTTTCAGAGCTAGTTTACCCCCTCATTCTCCCTCTCTCTCATTTATTCTAAAATTCCTTTTATTTTCTCTCATGTCTTGTCATTTTCTGCTCTGTCCTGCCTTCTCTTCCATATCTTGAATCATCGTTTCTCCCTCCTTTGCTATATGCTTTCACATCTTGCCCTGCGGTTTCCATTCCATGGCATAGACGTGTGTGGGGGTGGGGGTGGTGGTGGGGGTAGGGGGGGGGGGGCAGATGTAATTGAGGGAGATCCCCCCAAGGGGAACAGGAAGGAGGGGGTTGCCTTAATCCCTTTCACTGCCCCAAGGAGACACACTCTGGACAAGTTCAGGACTTCACTTCATGTTCCCTTCATTACTGAATAGTATAATGTCTCTATCAGGGCTCAGTTTTGTGCGTAGTGCCAAGACACTGTTATCCTCTCTGCAGAACATTATTCCTAATGTTTCCTGCTTTATTCTGTATAAGGTTTGCCTCTGCAGGACATCACAGTGTATTTCAACCATGCATTCTTTGTGTTTCATCTTCCCAGTTCCTTTCATACTTTCATCTCTGCAGAGCATCTCCCCCAAAGAATTTCCTCCCTGCGGGCCTCTTTAACTGAAGACAATTTGTCCCATATCCTTCCTATCCAGAAAGCTTCACATCAGGCATTCTGCATGGCCAGTCTCCCCAGCAGAATAATGGACCATAGATCAGCACCCAGCATGTACTTGCAAAGTTATTTATTGTGTGCTCATCATATCTCACCTGACATGTGCAAAGCCTCTCTATTCATCCTTAGTGTGATCTCAACAACATGCATTCTTGTTATTTTCTCTTCTCTCTACTTTGTGCCTTTAAAATCCTCCAAGTACCCCCTCCACCCTGCTCATTGCTGACTGCAGCTTCTCTCTTCTACTTTCTCCCCTCATCTCTCCAGAGGCGCTCTCCGCATTCCCTGCAGGCTGCACTGGACATACTGTCCGCTCCTCCCCTTGGACAGCCAGGATCCAACTTGTATTTTAATGAGTCAGATCCAGCTGGGAATAAAATTTTAATGAGTTTGCTGTGAGTTGCGGTGTCTCTTGCACCAAGGGGAGAACAGCTGCAGCCTGACCCCCTACTCACAATCGTCTGGCTAAAACATGTATAATTGTGTGCATCTCTAATACCTCTTTAACTCTGTAAACCTGTATTGATTAAATCAAATATGGGATTTTAGGCATAGCTTATGCGTGCACAAAATATATATTCTAATGTAGTGTCAGACTGGCGGTAGTAGGTGCCATCCTTTGTAAACTCCACCTTGTTATTCTGACACATGCATACCATTATAGGAGAGACCAACATATTCAAACTAGGGGTCATTAACATAAACTTAGTCCTCTTAAACTAATGCACCCAGGTAATGCTGACCTTTTTGCTTGATGTCATTCTTAAAGCAGTGCCATATACACGTGCACAGAGAATCACAAGTGCCATTTCCACTCACACAAATGCAAACATTTGGTGGTTTCATTCTTCAGAATTGCTAAGAATCCACAAGAGTTTACGAGGACCATGCAAATGGGCAAAGAACTGCATTTCGGTAGCATTGCTGCATTTTTAATTTAGATTTTTGCCGATTTGGCTGTCACTGGACATCTATAGGAATAGCCTTGTTTTTTTCTGAGCCATTGAGCTTGGCTTTCCTTGGCTGACACACACATCGAACGTTCCAGTGACATACTGTATGTAACACTGTAGTTTAATCACTAAGCCAATACTGGATAATTGAATAGGAAATGTTCAGCTAAAATATCTGGTAATATAACAGAGTTGCAGAATGTTTCCAGTTTGGTTGTGTTCACCTAAAATGTGTCTTCTAATGGCCTCACAAGGTGACATGTCCACTTGTGTGGAGGTAGCCAAGGGAGCAGATAGGAAGCTACACTTACCTTAAAAGCGTCACTTGTTAGAAACACCGTCTTGCTCGTTGCCATTCTTATTTTGGTTCCTGGCAACTTCATCTGCCAGGAGCTGTTCTCACTGTTGTTCTCTTGTGCAAGGCACAATGCGCAATATGGTGGCATCGACATCTACTACGCATGGCACAAGGTGATGCCTGTTCCCATCAACAATGGGGATTTACAGCGTTTGGTGGCCGAAAACTGAAAGATTAACTATTCAATGAGACAAACAGTTTTACTTTTTTCACGTATATCTTTGAATCGCGTTGTAATTTTGAGTAAATAATAATGTTTTATGTTTTGTTTTTGTATTAAAGAGAGTAATTTCAGCGCAAAAAAAAGAGTATTTCATAAAGATTCCATCTTTTATTAAAAAAAAAAAAAAAAAGCCTAAATGTGACTGCTCCTTAATGGTAATATTTATTCATTTATATATTTGGAATGTATAAATAATGCTGAAGCCGCGATCCGTTTAGTCATATTTTGCCTCTGCACCTAAATCGATGTCTAAACAGGCTTTATACGTTAGAACAAAGTGGATTCCACATCTTATTATTGCATTTGTGGCTTTTGTTACTGAGCTGATAACACCGTGAACAGGATGGCAGAGAACTGAAGCTCATTAAACTGATCTATTTTGCTCCTATTTTTATACATAATCTCCTACTAAATAATAATTAAATCTGTTAGCTGTTTGGCTGCAGCTGGTATACATGGATGTATTTCTGGTGGGAAGTTTTTTATTTATATCTGCAGACAATAATCATGTCAGAATTTGCATGATTTTTGTTTACGAAAAAACTTTTATACATAACCCAAAAATCTCGGAATAGTAGATATGAAGTGTTTTTACACAGTACAGCTTGCAGCTGACATTAAACACACACCATTGTGTTGCCGTGCCAGTTATAATAAGTAGACACAATTTTTATCCAGAATGATGTGCTCTATGCTTACTGCCATCGCATGTCTAATCACTATGCAGCCGTGACCCCTGCTCTCCCATGCAATTTATCAGAGATCTGAGGGGTCTTCTAATTAGTAAAGCGTGCCTGTTTTTTCTTATGAGAAACTCAAGAATTACCCCAGGGCTCAGCAAGGCAGCTTTCTCTAATTAGTCCAGGAAAGGGGCTAAGGGATGGGGTAGAATGTCACCCCCCTCATGTGCATGCATCCTGAGTACCCGAATTCTGCTAAGATACATGCTGTCATTGCTTTTCTATGCCACCAAACCTGACAACGTGATGCTGGAAAGCATGCATTAGCATTCACACATTGACTATATTATAAAAAAAAAAAAAAAAAAAACCTAGCACACACTGCAGCAGAGATGTTATCCCATCTTTCTAAAATGAAACGTTTATCAGTAAGGTTTTGTGTTAGAGTCCAGTTTTCAAATGTTCTTCTGCTTTCTTTTTCTTTCAGGAAAGAAAGCTGAGTGCTCACCCTTATGTTGAGATATATAAAGGAGACAAGATCATATTCATGTGCCCACTGTCTCGACAGAATGACTTTTACGTGCCTGAGATGAAAGAATTGATGAGAAAGGAAAAAGGAGAGGAAAGTTTGCCGGATAGCGCAGGTATGATACCTTTAACTTTCTAGCAGTTGGATGCTGGCCCTTCTCCAATACATGTGACCAAACTGCTGCACTGATGTATCTGCTAGAAACTATTACCTGTTTCGTTGTTTCGTGAGGATAACTTTGTTTCTTTATATCTTTATTTGGAACTGAATGTACTTTTTTTTTTTTTTTTAATTCTTTATTTTGTTGGTGCGTTGCATAGACATATTAACGCTTCAAAACATCAGCAATACAGTTAAAGTGATAGTACAAGATCATATTACTTGTTAGGGTATTGGCACCGTTTTATATGGTAGTTAAACAAGGTTACACAAGTCAAGCTTACATTTACAAATGACAGGTCGAGGGGGTGATGTGGGATTCGATCTAGAGAGTGCATGAGGGTTGTGTTTTGCATGTTGAACTGGGAGAGTAGAGTAAGAGGGAGGGGTAAAGTAAGGAGTGTGACCAGTTGTGCCCGTTGTGTAATGAGGGGGGCAGTAGCCCTTCTCCATGCTAGTTGTGTAGGTCTGAGCACCTCTGGTGTTGAGGATCTCCTCTGCGTGGGGTGCCCCTAACCATGGGGGTGGCGGGGGGGTATATAAAATTTGTTTGCCAGTGGGGATCGTCGGTCTGTGACCGCGTGTAGGTGCAGTATATTAGGCACCTTTTAAGGCCGTGTCAGGCTATATCGCTCGTGCTGCGTTACAGCATGTATATCATGGTTGGCAGGGTGGTCAAGAGTGTGAAAGAGCTGTAGAACATTTGTAGGTAACATGAAAGAAAAAGGAAACAAAGACAAGCAAACATAAAGGAAACGCAGGCACACCATGGGTAACAGCCTTGGTGCGATTTTCTGTAGTATGTTATATAGTCAGGTTGGTGGGGGTGCTGCTGCACCAGATCTTGGTTCAAATATCGCAATGTTGGCTGGATCCCAGCCTCCAGGGTTCGGCGGCCCAGATGGGATAGCGGTGGGCACGTGTAGCCCCAGTGCAGTCAGGAGCGTTGGTCCTTCGGAGACAGTTCCCAGCTTGTGTGTGGCTCCTTCGTGTGATACCAGTAGGGATCGTGGGGTCCCCCATCTGTATGCGATCCCTGCTGTGCGTAGTTGAGATGTGATTGGTTGTAGAGATCTGCGCCATTGTAGGGTGGCCCTTGTGAGGTCCTGGTAGACAGTGAGCTGGGAGCCTTCGAATGTATATGGGGTTTTGTCCCTCAGGGCTGTCAGCAAGTGTCCTTTGTCCTGATATGATATGCAGCGGAGGATAATATCCCTGGGGGCAGCTGGTTGTGCCTTGGTGGGTCCAGGTAAGCGGTACACCCCGTCAATAGTAAATTTTCTCGCCGCTGGGGCCGGTAGCACCGAGGCCACTAGGCGTCGCAGGTAGTGGGGCCGTTCCTCTGCTGTTACTGTGTCAGGGACCCCGCGGATCTTGACGTTATTACGCCTGTGGCGGTCTTCAAGCGCTGAAATTTGTGAGGTAAGTACCTGGTTAGCGGACTGAAGGTTGCTTCGGGTGTGTTGCATAGTTGATATCTCTGTGCGGACATCTTGTATGTCATTCTCTGTGGCACTGACGCGGTCTGTGACCTGCTGGACGTCCTTTTTAATTGCCGCTGTGTCAGCTGCCAGTAGTTTCTGTATGTTCAGTAAGAGAGTTTGTAAGTCATGTTTAGTGGCCAGGTTGCTGGTTATGGAGTCAAGGTGTGTGGTGTCTGTGTCATCTCTCACCACTGTGGCCTGCGTCCCCTTGTGTTCCAACCTGTCTGAGGTGCTCCTCGTGCTCCCGCTCTCCCCGGCCGCCATTTTGGATGGTGCCGATTTTTGCAGCATTGTGCTTATGTCCCTTGAGTCCTGGACATCTCCATGTGAGGGCTTTTGCTGTTTGCGCCTCATGTCCACCGGGTTTGCTGTGGGGGCTGTGGAGGTATCTCGTCCGCTCTGATAAGTGCTGCACCTCCAAGAAACGTGTCCCAGCTAATGTAGGCCCCGGACCGGCGCTTAGATTTGCCCGATTTCGGCGGCTGTAAGAAGGGCATCGGTGGGCAGCAGGTCAATCCTCCAAGCTGATGGTGGTGTCGCCGGGGTTGGATTGCCCCTTTTTTCACGGGGAATCCGTTTTCCTATCGGAGCCCAAGTAAATGGCGTCCGCCCCCCGAACTGAATGTACTTTTAAAGAGAAGTGCTATTTTACTCTGTGATGTAGGTTAGAGGGGTTGTTATAGCTACACAGATCAATGAAAAGGAACAGGGACAGTAAACTTTAAAACACACTAGAAGTATATAGCAAACATATAGCTTTACAGAAACATGCAGGTACTTTAGATTTAGTAAAAAAAAAAACACTTTTTCAGAGTGTTGAAATAAAGGGACACTCCAGGCACCCAGACCACTTACGCCCATTGGAGTGGTCTGGGTGCCAACTCCCATCACCCATAATCCTGCAATTGTAATTATTGCAGTTTTTATAAACTGCAATAATTACTTGCAGGGTTAAGTCTTCCGTGCTTATAACACGAAAAGTGCTTTAAACGACGCTGGGCGTCCTCACACTATGCATGAGGACCTCCAGCGTCGCCGGAATCCCCTTAAGAAAGCATTGAATAATGCTTTCCTTTGGGGAGTTCTAATAACGTCCACACGCGCGCATTGGGTCTCCCCCGCCTGCTGACATCGGCAGGGGAGGAGCGTGGGCGGAGCCTGACCCAGCGCCGAGGGACATCAGTGACTTACCTGAATCCAGCGCCAAAGGGGTTTTAACCGCTTCAGAAACATTGGATGGGAGGGAGGGGACACTGCAGGGTCCTGCAGTGCCAGGAAAATGGGCTTGTTTTCCTGGCACTGGAGAGTCCCTTCAAGCAGTTTTAGTGTATAAATCAGCAATTCCCAAACTATGTGCCAGGGTGCTGCGACGGGCACACAGGGACGCCAAAAAATGTTTCCCCAGTGCTATTAATATAGCACCAAGAAACAGTTCTGCTGAACAGGGGCTGGGTCAGGCAACCGGGCCCCTGTAGTGTCGGTCTATCACTTCCTCCCAGCTTTGTGCAGGGAGACAGCGAGAGGAGGGAGGGGAGAGGAGAAGGAGCACAATGAGCTGCTCCAGACTACTCACTCCCACCAGCTAGCAGTAGGACCAGAACTCTAATCAAGCCACCCTACTGGACACAGAAGGTGAGATAACTGGAAGGTGACTGGAGATATAAAAATATCACTTGTATGTGTTTCTGTCCAATTGTATGTGTGTCTGTCTGTATGTGCGCACACATCTGTGTGTCATTGTGTGCGTATGTGTCAGTGTTTGTATGTCAGCGTGTGTATCTGTTTCATGGTGTGTGCATGTGTCAGTGTTTATATATTTTATTTTCCATAAGATGTTAACTTGCTTTTGAATTTTTTTTAATCTCCTGCAAGTCACATGCAGGGAGGTGTTTCTAAAGCTGGATAAACAAAGCGATTTGCCTAATAAATAACAGAATTGAGCAGTGAGAGTGCAGGGGCATGATCTATACACTAAAACTGCTTTATTAATCTATCATTGTTTTGGTGCCTAACGTTGTTCAAGTATCCCTTTAAATTGCAACTCCTGCAGTTATCCTTTAAGCGGCGGGGCCTACTTCCTCTGTGGCCACATGCTCCGATATATGCTTGTGTCTGCTGGACTCTCTCCTCATTTAAAGTTGCTCACTAATGATAAAGAGCTTGTGGATACGCCATCCAATATTTAAAAACAAAGATGGAAATCGCATCAAAAACTAAATTGGACGTAAATGTTACAATTCTTATATAAGGGTGGAGTTAGGAGAAACATCGATATGGACCAAAAAATGCAACTACCTGATGCTATTTTACATACCTGCTTGCCCCATCTAGACAGCAGTGACTTTCAGCGAGGCTGTGGTCAACATTTTGTCAGTGTCTCTCCGCTCCTGCAGTGATAAATGCTGTGATCAAGTCAAGAATTCCAACGACTTTCCTGTATACAATCAGTCACTGCATGCTGTAAGCAAATCATTGTGGAGTCATGAAAAACATGTTGTTAGTATGTGCAATAAAAAGCACATACTATCGAATTCCCATATTAGGTGCATTATAGGGTTAAACCTCGGTTTATTATTCTTTAATAAGTCCTAGGTTGCTCTGACTTCATAGAACATCACATACATATTATATAAATATACATATTCTGTTTTCAGAAGTGCATGTTTGTTGGAACGTTTCAGGCCTTTCTATACAAGAGCTGGCTTTCTATACAAGAGGTTTAAGTTTTGGTGTCGCCTGAAGTTATTATAATTGCTTTGTGTGTGTGTGTGTGTGTGTGTGTTTGTGTTTGTGTGTCTCTGTCTCCTACTTGTTATCCTTCTTCCCATAGTCTATATTGGGAGATGATCTCTCTGTTTCCAGATTGTATTCTAGAAGCTCTTCCCTGCCCTCATGATGGGAGGTCTGGGACATGGCACTGCCAGGATGGCAGACCCAGTCCTCAAGCTGTGTCAGGCACAATTAACATTATTTTACACTTAATGATTCCCTGGAGGTTCGTCATCAGCCATGGGCAGCACCAGCTGTCACTATCACCTCATCGTGTGATGCTGCCCTCTACTCCCAGCTCTGGGCACTCACTGCCAGCCAAGGTCATTACTAGTTCTGGTAGTTAGGAATCTGCGTGAGGCCCATATTTGGTGTAACGTGCAGGCGGAGGGCAGGACAGTGAGCTGACACCCCTCATCCGCTCCATCTATTATTATCTTTGTGTGTTATTAAGCAGCTGGGATCTGACGCACGCCAAGGGGCGGGGGGCAAAATAAATGGCATGTTATAATCTGCTGGGCAGGGGGCACACCTGCGACACAGAGTGGGTGTACGAAAAAGAGACAGGAAAGTGAGACTGTTCTAAAGGAGAACATCAAGATACTGGTATTATAGAGGGGGAGGAAAGAGACATAAAGACACTGATACACACAGGCTAAAGCATTTGTATTTGAAGAGAGACTAAAAATGCAGCATTTAACTTGATTAAATACACTGAGGGTGGAAGGGAAATGAAAACAAGATTTGTAAAGCATGGGGTAGGAGCCTAGCAGTTCAGTAAAAGCAGAGACTGAGACAGTAAAATAATAGACTTGTATATAGAAAGATTAAAAAATAATTATGTGGATTAGAGGAGTGTACTAAGAAAGTAATACGGGTGCTTTAGTGCCCACATTGAAAGTTAAGACTGTTTAGAACGTGTCAGCACAATAAGTATATCTGTATATATTTGTGCCTAAGGGGGACTTTCCAAAGTACAACTTGAAATATGCAGGTGATGTGCAACACAACAAGTGTGCTCGGTCTCACCACAAACCTTTTAGCACCTAGCTATACGCTCTCAGAGAAACTTCAAGTTCCAGGCCAGAACCAGTGCCATGCTGACGAGACTCACAAGGTTAAAACTGTACAGTCCATGGTTGGTTTTTGGTCCCTGGTCCTTTTGGATCATGACCAACATTATCATTATAAAGAAGAGCTGTGCATTTAAAACCATATCCATTGCTATTACATATGTGTGTCTGTTGTGCATCACCTCTACATCTCAAGGTGGACTTTGAGAAGTCCTCCTTGGGCACAGAAACTCAAGAAATAATGTTTTCACAATTATCCAAGAGTTCCATCCCAGAACCAGTGCCATCCCGGTAAGACCCTCAAGGTCCATGTCCATGACTGGTTTCTGGTTAATTATCCTTCTTGGATTATAAAGCCCATGCTTTGGTTTGAAGGAACACTATAGTGTATAGGAATCCTAACACTATAGTGGTCCCCTACCTATTTTAAGGTATGCCCCCCCCCCCCCCCCCCGCCCTCCCATAGGGGTATTAGAGCTGAGTATTACCTTGCTGAGGTCATGAGGAATGATGATCTCAGCCAATCCAATGCTTTCCCATAGGGGAATAGTGCACATGTACGGTAAATTGCATCAAGGCTCCAATCAAATGCGGCAGCATTTCATTAAAAAAACAGAGTCTGACTCGGTTCTCATAGAAAACTGACTGCGTCAATAAGACAGTCACTAGAGGTGTGTTAAACCCTGTAGTGGAAACATTGCAGTTTTTAGGAAACTGCAATATTTTACATTCATGGGCTAAAACTAAAGGGCCACTGCACACAGGCCATATCATCTCAATGAAGTCTAAACTGCAGTGTAACACATTACTGTTTAGTAGACACCGCAATGTTATAATCGCAGGGCTATACAATAAACAAAGTATGGAGAGACTAATTAACAAAAAGCATAACCATCTGGGGGCTAATCCTCACTGGTATTCCCTCAAATACCCATATAAATAGTAATCTAACAAGAAAGAGAATGCACACCAAAAAAGCCACAATAGTCACTTAACCTGGTTTAATAAGCCAATATCAGATACAGGCAAAAACAAACAATTATAATTAAAGTGACAATATTAGGCTCAAAAAAATCAATGATAATTACCAAAAGTTTTCACAAGCCTAATAGGACAGAAACAGGACACAGGTTACTTTTTGTGTCCTGTTTCTGTCCTATTTGGCTTGTGAAAACTTTTGGTAATTATCATTGATTTTTTTAATTTATTTTTTGTGCCTAATTTTGTCACTTTAATTATAATTGTTTGTTTTTGCCTGTATTTGATATTGGCTTATTAAACCAGGTTAAGTGACTATTGTGGCTTTTTTGGTGTGCATTCTCATTCTTGTTAGATTTCTATTTATAATCGCAGGGCTAAACACACCTGCAATCTCTTCTGTTGAGTAAACAAGTCAGACTCGGTTTTCAATCAAATGTTTGATGCGGAGTAACATTTTGCCTCATATGAATGAATGCTTCCTTGTGGTGGCTGTGGTGAAACCAGTGCGGCAAGGGGGTAAAGGCAAGTTAATAACTACCTTTTTAAAACCCTCATAGTTGTGCCAGACACCTAGGTAGGTAGGGTAACACCTTTGGTACACACCTACATATGAGACAGACGCACATATACCATAAATGGTAACTAATCAAGGGTTAAAGTGTTCAATCCTTTGTACATGGCATATCAGCAGGAGTTTGTCAAATGCAGCCATAGTTGGGCCTACTCAAAGTTTTCTATATATTCAAAATAAAATATGTCCTGGCTGCAAGGGGAGTGAGAAATAGGGGAAAAAGCCACACTAACGAGTGTTCTCTTAAACATCTAAACATATAATGCAGGCACGGTGGAGCAGCAATGAAAAACTCTTAGTAAAGTGAATGTGGGAAAATTCTCGCCTGAATGGTAAAAGGCATGATGGGATGCTTTTCATTATGTATTTTCAACCCAGGAACATGTAGTCATTAAAAACATACATCGTGAGCCTAACCTGTGTGATACCTTTCTCTCAAATATGCGCATAGCCCTTTTTCCTAAAAGAAAAAAAATATATAAATGTTTAAGATAGAGAGTGTTGACCAATGTGTATGCTGCAACTAGAACAACATTGCAAAGGTAAACAGACCGGAACACTGTCAATAAGATGTAGTGATCCGGGTGCCTTTAGTGTCCCTTTAAAGAGAGTGTTTTGTTATGCAATAAAAAGGCATAGAGTATGGGTTGATAGCTGGTAAATAGTGCGTGTTTGTCATCTGGATCACTCTCAGGGTTTGTGCTGTGTATCACGTGAGTCTGCTTGTGTATTGATTGATTGTGTATCAAGTCGGACTTGTATTTAATTCAGTGAAAAAGCTTGTTTTAATCGAATAAGTGGTTCAATTTTTAATATCCTAAGAAGGTGAATACATTATTTAATCTTGTGGGAAACAAATAGGCTTATTTTAATCTGGTGCAAAGCCGTGTACGATTCTAATCTCATGAATAGTCATCGGTCTGTGGTATCAGGCCCTTCGGGACTCATGGTATATTTCCTTCGATCACTAATCTTGCATCAGATGTAATTACCTTAACAAAAGTGACATATCGATACATCCTTTTTGAGTTATGTTTTTGAAGGGGCTTTGAAGGTACCTTTTCATAGGCAGATGCGTGTGGCTTTTTTTAAATGTATTTATTTTCCCAAATAGAGATATTTTTCCTTTTTATCTTTATAATTTAAACCTTTCCATCATAAAAAAATATATAAAATCTTATTTATACAAAACAAAATAGAAGATATTCAGACAACTAAGCAGATATTTTTCAAATCGTATATTCATTTTCGTTTGAAAAGTGCTTAATTCTCATTCCTAACCTGTTTTACGTACTTGTATTTCTTTTGTTGTCTGCTTTTCTCATTATGTCTTCTTCATCCAATGCAGAGACTGACCCTATGTTACCAGAGGAATTAATGAGTCTGGAGCTGGTGTCTGAGAACCCTGAGGAAACAGGAGATGGATCCCAGCAGAAAGAACACATGGAAAGCGAGAAGAGCCACAGCGAGTCTGGGGCAAGCTGCTCCTCTTTTGAAGAACTGGAAACAGATGCATGTGGGTCTGCCGGAAAGGCTCAACTGGACACTAAAGCCAAATGGAGTGAAATGCCCGAGACCTGGGAAAAGGCGAAACCAGAGGAATGAGTGTTCACTCGTGGCTGATGCTCATTCGATCTATTCCCTTTGACTCTTTTCTCTCAGTGCAATATTATTACTATATCTTTTATATCCCTCTTATACTTTGTATCTCTCATAATGTAAGAATTCTACCCTTAAATCCTATTCCTATCATCCTCGGTTTTCCGAAATTCTTTCTTGTTTTCTCTGTCTTTCTGATTATTTTTTTCTTCACATTTTTATGTATTAATTCATTTTTAATTATTATTTTATTACTGCCACTCAGTTGAAGCTGATGAATTTGTATGATGGAGTCTTGTACTTTAACAATAACAAAATCTAGAGTTTTCAAATACATATCGAAACTTTAACCCCTTAAGGACACATGACGGAAATATTCCATAATGATTCCCTTTATTTAGTCAATGAATGTTCTGTATTCTGGCTGGATACATATGTTGTTATTTATTAGTTAATTTATAAACTCGCCACAATATAATGTTTTCAGTGACTGTGATCTTAAAGGGACACTATCATACAACATATTGCGTTTTTTTTGGGTTTTTTTTATGTTGTGTACTTCAGGGATATAGCTGGATTAAGTGCTAGGTTGAAACCCTTTTAAAACTTTGTTGATTTGTATCACAAGGAAATTACACACGTTTATCTCTTTAAAATTACTTATTACTACTATAAAAACTACTGCTAAGGGGTATAGGGCATGAATAAATAATAGATTATATTGCACAGTAAAAGTAACATATGTAGTATATTGCACTCATGATTTTATAAAGCGGTGTATACAACACCTGTGAGGTTATGTTACCCACAGAGAGAAAGTGCACCAATTAAGTTTATGGTCTATAGCAGGGGTGGGGAACCTTCGGCCCTTCAGATGTTTTGGACTACATCTCCCTTGATGCTTTGCCAGCATTATGGCTTTAAGAGCATTATGGGAGATGTAGTCCAAAACATCTGGAGGGCCAAAGGTTCCCCATCCCTGGTCTATAGGTTGCTCTCCCATAGTTCTCAGCACTGCCATTCACTAGTCTTGGACTAATGCTCACTTGGTAGGTTACTTTATTTCCTGGACCCACTGCTGACTTTTATCTTGGAAGCGTATACAATAAACATAGTTGAAGTAAATTAACAGTAAACTGTAATATGGGTTTTTGTAGACATCACTGATCAAATAAGCAAATTAGTCAACACAATGTCTGGGTATCAGCTTCAAAGCTCACAGAATGTATTATTTTTTAATAACACTTGACTTTGGTATTTAGTTACATGCATAAGCCTGGCACCACACCAATGTACCTGCTCTAATGAGATGAACCCACTTAATTGGGAAATCCATCTTCCTGGGACTCCCTTCAAGACAAGGTTAAACATGCCTCTGGAATGAGGAATATGTGAAAGGGAGGGTTGCAAAACCAGGGAGATGGCCTGGACTTCCAAACGTATTTATGTACAAAATAAGGGAGGCTGTGCTCACCCTAAACATTCTTGTAACACAGTATATACAGGGAGTGCAGAATTATTAGGCAAATGAGTATTTTGACCACATCATCCTCTTTATGCATGTTGTCTTACTCCAAGCTGTATAGGCTCGAAAGCCTACTACCAATTAAGCATATTAGGTGATGTACATCTCTGTAATGAGAAGGGGTGTGGTCTAATGACATCAACACCCTATATCAGGTGTGCATAATTATTAGGCAACTTCCTTTCCTTTGGCAAAATGGGTCAAAAGAAGGACTTGACAGGCTCAGAAAAGTCAAAAATAGTGAGATATCTTGCAGAGGGATGCAGCACTCTTAAAATTGCAAAGCTTCTGAAGCGTGATCATCGAACAATCAAGCGTTTCATTCAAAATAGTCAACAGGGTCGCAAGAAGCATGTGGAGAAACCAAGGTGCAAAATAACTGCCCATGAACTGAGAAAAGTCAAGCGTGCAGCTGCCAAGATGCCACTTGCCACCAGTTCGGCCATATTTCCGAGCTGCAACATCACTGGAGTGCCCAAAAGCACAAGGTGTGCAATACTCAGAGACATGGCCAAGGTAAGAAAGGCTGAAAGACGACCACCACTGAACAAGACACACAAGCTGAAACGTCAAGACTGGGCCAAGAAATATCTCAAGACTGATTTTTCTAAGGTTTTATGGACTGATGAAATGAGGGTGAGTCTTGATGGGCCAGATGGATGGGCCCGTGGCTGGATTGGTAAAGGGCAGAGAGCTCCAGTCCGACTCAGACGCCAGCAAGGTGGAGGTGGAGTACTGGTTTGGGCTGGTATCATCAAAGATGAGCTTGTGGGGCCTTTTTGGGTTGAGGATGGAGTCAAGCTCAACTCCCAGTCCTACTGCCAGTTTCTGGAAGACACCTTCTTCAAGCAGTGGTACAGGAAGAAGTCTGCACCCTTCAAGAAAAACATGATTTTCATGCAGGACAATGCTCCATCACACGCGTCCAAGTACTCCACAGCGTGGCTGGCAAGAAAGGGTATAAAAGAAGAAAATCTAATGACATGGCCTCCTTGTTCACCTGATCTGAACCCCATTGAGAACCTGTGGTCCATCATCAAATGTGAGATTTACAAGGAGGGAAAACAGTACACCTCTCTGAACAGTGTCTGGGAGGCTGTGGTTGCTGCTGCACGCAATGTTGATGGTGAACAGATCAAAACACTGACAGAATCCATGGATGGCAGGCTTTTGAGTGTCCTTTCAAAGAAAGGTGGCTATATTGGTCACTGATTTGTTTTTGTTATGTTTTTGAATGTCAGAAATGTATATTTGTGAATGTTGAGATGTTATATTGGTTTCACTGGTAAAAATAAATAATTGAAATGGGTATTATTTGTTTTTTGTTAAGTTGCATAATAATTATGCACAGTAATAGTCACCTGCACACACAGATATCCCCCTAAAATAGCTATAACTAAAAACAAACTAAAAACTACTTCCAAAAATATTCAGCTTTGATATTAATGAGTTTTTTGGGTTCATTGAGAACATGGTTGTTGTTCAATAATAAAATTAATCCTCAAAAATACAACTTGCCTAATAATTCTGCACTCCCTGTAGAAACAGAACCCACCTATGTAAAATGGCAACAAAACACACTGCTTGTACCCCGACTCAGCAACGCAACTGCATTCCTGGCGATATTAATACGCATAATTAACTATTTCATTAGCACTTTATTTATTTGCAGAGTGCACTGAGCAGGATTTAAGGCAAATGGCATATTTTTGTGGACTTATGATTAAAGACCCAATTAAACTCTATGATGCTCATATTAAAAGTATAGACAAAAAAAACTGTAGATGCAATATTAATTTACAAAATGTGTCTGTGCCTTGTAAAAGCAGGTTAAAATTAAAATTAATAGATGGACTTAACAAGGAGTAGGTAACATTGTGAGATATAATCAAGGTAACCATGCAATAATTACTGCTAGAACATTTGACTGCATTTGAACCTGGTCAATCACAGTTACAAAATATATGTCAAAGTTTAAAGGATACTTTCTGGGATATCCTTGGAGGAAGCTTTGCATACTTCTAGATAAGACAGGTTTTTTTTTGCCACACAGATTGGCGAGGGTGCTGTTTTTGTGTGTATACATATACAGTGAGAGAAAAAAGTATTTGATCCCCTGCTGATTTTAAATGTTTGCCCACTGACAAAGAAATTATCAGTCTATAATTTTAATGGTAGGTGTATTTTAACAGTGAGAGACAGAATAACAAAAACAAAAATCTAGAAAAACTCATGTCAAAAAAGTTAAAAACTGATTTGCATGTCAATGAGTGAAATAAGTATTTGACCCCTTCGACTTACTACTTGGTGGCAAAATCCTTGTTGGTCAGACATTTCTTGTAGTTGGCTACCAGGTTTGGACACATCTCAGAAGGGATTTTGTCCCACTCCTCTTTGCAGATCCTCTTCAACTCATTAAGGTTTCGGGGCTGACGTTTGTCAACTCGAACCTTCAGCTCCCTCTACAGATTGTCTATGGGATTAAGGTCTGGAGACTGGCTAGGCCACTCAAGGACTTTAATGTGCTTCTTTTTGAGCCACTCCTTTGTTGCCTTGGCTGTGTGTATTGGGTCATTGTCATGCTGGAATACCCATCCATGACCCATTTTTAATGCCATGGCTGAGGGAAGGAGGTTCTCACCCAAGTTTTGACAGTACATGGCCCCGTCCATCGTCCCTTTGATACGGTGCAGTTGTCCTGTCCCCTGAGCAGAAAAATGACCCCAAAGCACAATGTTTCCACCTCCATGTTTGACAGTGGGGATGGTATTCTTGGGGTTATAGGCAGCATTCCTCCTCCTCCAAAGAGCTCGATTTTGATCTCATCTGACCACAACACTTTCACCCAGTTCTCTACTGAATTATTCAGATGTTCATTGGCAAACTTCAGACGGGCCTGTACATGTGCTTTCTTGAGCAGGGGGACCTTGCGGGTGCTGCAGGATTTCAGTCCTTCACAGCGTAGTGTGTTACCAATTGTTTTCTTGGTAACTATGGTCCCAGCTGCCTTGAGATCACTAAACAGATCCTCCATTGTAGTTCTGGGCTGATTCCTCACCATTCTCATGATCATTGAAACTCCACGAGGTGAGATCTTGCATGTGCCACCAGACCGAGGGAGACTGACAGTTTGTGTTTCTTCCATTTGCGAATAATCGCACCAACTGTTGTCACCTTCTCACCAAGCTGCTTGGCGATGGTCTTGTAGCCCATTCCAGCCTTGTGTAGGTCTACAATCTTGTCCCTGACATCCTTGGACAGCTCTTGGTCTTGGCCATGGTGGAGAGTTTGGAATCTGATTGATTGCTTCTGTGCACAGGTGTCTCTTATACAGGTAACGAGCTGAGATTAGGAGCACTCCCTTTAAGAAAAAAAGGCACCTAGGAGCCAGAAGTCTAGCAAATTGATAGGGGATCACATACTTATTTCACGGACATGCAAATCAATTTATAGCTTTTTTGACGTGCGTTTTTTCTGGAATTATTATTTTTTTTTGTTCTGTTTCTCACTGTTAAAATACACTGTCCGTTAAAATTATAGACTGATCATTTCTTTATCAGTGGACTAACGTTCAAAATCAGCAGGGGATCAAAAACTTTATTCCCAAACTGTATGTCAAAGTGCATGCAATATTTGAAATCATGGGACAAAATCCATTATCATGGAAGACTTTCAGACAAGCTTCTGTGCTGTAATAGCCAAGTATAGAATATAGTAACTTTTAACAGTCATGGGAAATGCATAAGTCGTTTTATTTACTCATCTAGGAAAACTTGGATTAACTGTTAGTTTAAACTACCTGAAACTTTAAATATAGCGGATAAGCCTCAGATTACAAAATTATTTTTCAGCTCAAGTCTTTCCAAAGTTTCTTCTCAAAACATGATCCGACACAGATTATAGTATGGCATGATTGCAATTCTCTGTCAATGCCTAGTTTACAGGTACTCAGCACGCACCAAGGTTATTCTGTTCATCCAGCATGGGGAAATCTTTATACAATTTATACATTAGTATTGTATGAATGGTTTTCAACAGTACGAATACAGATCAAAGGATCTGTAAATACATTTTTTTTTTTTAAATAACACCCCTTAATTTTGTACTCAGTAAATGTTTCAGAGTTTTTTTTTTGTTTTTTTTTAAGGTGCATGTTAATGTTTCTGAAGTAAGCAAAACACCTTGGGCTTTTCCGTTATTATTTGAATTTGCACTACACCTACTGTTACCAATTGAGATCATTCAAAGCTTGTGAGTGTCGTTTTAAAGTTTGTTCCCCATTCTGACCTGATACCTCATCCCTCGCAGCCCGCTCAGAGACTGAAAAAAAGGGCTGCTGGCAAGTTCGTTCACAGTAATAAAGTTTAGGGTTAGGAGCTGCACTGCAGCAAAGGGAGTTTTGAAATTTAGGATTAAGATGAGGGTAACAAATACACTTCGAGTTAAACGATCACTATAGTGTCAGGAAAACAAGGCGATTTTCCTGACACTATAGTGCCCCCACCCTCAGGGTCCCCCTCCTGTGACGCTGAAGGGGTTAAATCCCCTTCAGTTACTTACTTTAATCCAGCGCCTGGTGACCTCTCCTCCCCGTCCGACGCCAGCTCCCCTGTCCGACGTCACTGGAGCCGAATGCGCATGCGCGGCAAGCGCCGTGCGCGCATTCAAAGTGTCCATAGGAAAGCATTTCTCAATGCTTTCCTATGGACGCTCTGTGCGATGGAGGCGAAATTCGCCTCCAGCGTCGCAGATGCGCCAGAGGCTGGATTAACCCCAAATGTAAACAT
This sequence comes from Pelobates fuscus, assembly GCF_036172605.1. Classification (NCBI taxonomy): domain Eukaryota; kingdom Metazoa; phylum Chordata; class Amphibia; order Anura; family Pelobatidae; genus Pelobates; species Pelobates fuscus. The sequence continues at coordinate 128,467,293 of NC_086323.1, forward strand.
AGCAGCTTCTCTGAAACTGCTATGTTTACATGTGACGGGTTAAAACCTGAGGGACCTGGCACCCAGACCACTTCATTGAGCTGAAGTGGTCTGGGTGACTATAGTGTCCCTTTAATGGATGGAGTGCTAAAATTAACTCTACATGTTATAACCATTACTGCAGAAATCCCTTTATCTAAATTCAGTTTTAAACCTAAATTTACAAACTCCTTGTCCTGCAGTGGAGCCCTTAACCTTAAACCTGAAATTGTAACTTAGGTTGCAGGACCCCACCAGATTAGCCCTCTTAAGACAGTGTGTGTGGTTTCCTAGAAATCAAACAACTGAATTCTGCAGGGAACCCATTTTAGCGTGACATTGGTTCTTTTTCCCCCCTCTATATGTTCATAATTGTTTTAATAAATTCCATATTTGTTTTAAAGGACCACTATAGTGCCAGGAAAACAAACTAGTTTTCCTGGCACTATAGTGCCCTGAGGGTGCCCCCACCCTCAGGGTCCCACTCCCGCTGCGCTGAAGGGGGAGGAAGGAGGTTAATCCCTTACCTCTTTTCCACCGCCGGGCTCCCTCTGCGCTGGGGAATCTCCTCCTCTTTTCCCCGTCATCGGTTGAATGCGCATGTGCGGCAAGAGCCGTGCGCGCATTCAGCCAGTCCATAGGAAAGCATTCTCAATGCTTTCCTATGGACGCTGGCGTCTTCTCACTGTGAAAATCACAGTGAGAAGCGCGGAAGTGCCTCTAGCGGCTGTCAATGAGACAGCCGCTAGAGGCTGGATTAACCCATAGATAAACATAGCAGTTTCTCTGATGTTTACAGCAGGAAGGGCTAATTCTAGGTGGACCTGGCACCCAGACCACTTCATTAAGCTGAAAGGATCTGGGTGCCTACAGTGGTCCTTTTTTTTTTAAATTATTTTTGTTGTGCACAAAAGTAACAAAAAGCCTTGGTGCGCCACAACAGCGACATCAAGAAAAATTGATAGACATTTGCAGTACAAGTCGTGGCATTTGTTTGTCAAGGCACATTTTTAGATTAATGAGATCAATATTTCGACAGCTTAGGTTCTCATTTAGTTTAAATGATTTAACAAGATGCACACGTCAGGTAGGAGTATTCAGAGGAGTGACAAAGAAGGAAAGTGCAGGGTAAGTTATAGTCATAAACAAAGACTCGTACAACAGATTAGGTCGTCATAGACATTTGGTATGGGTAGCAAGATATGCTGCACTATTTCTTTTATGTGTGATATCAAGATAGGAACACATTTAAAACAGGGCATGGTATAGTAATGATTTACAGTACATTCAGGCTAAGCACGCATAGCTATATGAGTCAGCATAGACAGGTTTTTGATATGGTCACAGATTATACAGTTTCATGACATTTGCTAAGGTACTACACAGTATATTTGTTAACGTATAGGTAACCAAGTGTGTCAGGTTTAAGCTATGCTAATGCAGGTACCAGGTATTCACTAACTATACCCTAAGAACAAGATATGGCGGCATGCCGTGTCACATTCTGCATTTTTATGGTAGTTGAACCAACAAATAATAATCATACGTGTAGGAGTATAACAAGTTGCAGTTAACTAGAGACATGCTGGTCTAACTAACAGAGTGCACGCTCAGGTTTGTATACCGATATTTATGCATGCTTAGGGGTATTGTATACCACCAGGGAGCAAATCTTCTGATCGGCAATGGCACAGGGTTCCGGGGCATGGAGGCAGGACAGTCTCAATGGTGAAAAGTCCTTCTGCAGGTTAGTTTAAGATAGTCCCCTCTGCCGCCTTTACAGGTTGCTGGTACGTGGGAGTTCTGCTTGTTATCAGTCGCTAGGTAGGGTGTCTGCTGTATATTTACCGCCTGTGAGAGTCCCTTCCGTAGTAGGGGTCCAGACGGATGCCCTTCTGCTTCTCCTCCCGTCGGTAATTCCCATGGTGAATGAGCGGTTACAGGCGGCCGATGCGTTGTCGTTTTAACCTTGCCTGGGGGAGGGTGTACCCAACCTCCGCGGGTCCGATCATGGCTTGGCAAGGTCCGGTATTGCCTGCAAACGGGCCGAGGGTGGTATCTGTGGGTTGTTGGCTGTCCCCTATAGTGTCTGCTGATGTAGAGTAGTTGCCCAGCAATGCTCCGGTCTTGGTGCCGTCACATGCGGCCTCTGCCATCTTAGTTGTGGTGTCCGGATGGACTGGCGGCCCTGCTGCCGTGCCGACACAGCCAGCAGTGGTCAGGTCCCAAGGGTGGGGACTGGGATCATCCCCCCCCCCCCCGATCCATAGGGGGGGGAACAGGGCCAGATCCCGCCGGATTCGTGTCTCATGTTGCGGGATAGTGGGGCAGCGGCCGTCTGCCCCACTCACCGCCGGAGAAGGCCTCGGGTAGTTTGACGAGAATGTCTCCTCCAGGGGACTGTAGCTCGTGGAGCCAGCCTCTCCCTGGATCCAGCTGTCCCTCTGTGTTGGGCTTTGTTGCTGTAGGTCTATCGTTCAGATTAAAGCATTGTTTTTTATCGTTTTTGCTGCGGTCTTGCAGGAGCTCTGCGTGCCTGCTACCATTCAGCTCGGCGGTCCGGCCCCGCCCCCTACAGTGGTCCTTTAACCCCTTAAGGACAGACGACGGATATATTCCGTCATGATTCCCTTTTATTCCAGAAGTTGTGTCATTTAAGGGGTTAACAACATTCTTCCCCAGTTGGAGCACTAATGCTTGGTAACTGAAACTGGCTGTAATTATTCCTAAATGCCCATGCCACATTTTCTCAATGTTATTGATCAGGATCTGCAAAATCTCATCTTATGACCATTTTATAATATGCTACAAAGTCCTTTTATCAGCACGGTCTAAATAAAAACTAATGATATTTCTATAAAACAGGATGCATATCTAAAAAAAAATTTTTATTTCTTTTGTGTAACTCATTTTTAAAATGAAGAATAACATAGGTTCATAAATACAATGAATATGAGACCATAGACAATATTTTTACGCCTAGGTCATGATGGAATGGTAGCAGAAAGCCAAACATCCCTCTTTTATTAATTTTATTGATTTTTGTTTTTGTTTTTACATTGTACAGATCATTGTTCAAACAGCCGCTTTGTTCACTCAAGAGAGTGCTAGGTGACTGGCCCTTCGGCCTTCTTTTAGTGCTGTGCTATAAAAATGTGTCATGTAGTGAGAAGAAAATGCCAAGCCAGGCAACCAGAGCCATCTTTGCAGCATTAAGGTGACAAATTAGTAAGCCACAGTCGTCGTTCACCCCACCCTTTGCCCCTTCTTTCTTTACACTACTACATGTATCAGGCTCCAGAGTATACGGTTAAATTATGGTTACACCAGCTTGCCTGTTACTGTTCACCACTCGATACCAGGGATAGCGGCAGTACTACCAACCAGCATTCACACCTCTGAGCTGGAGGTTAATTGTAAGTTGTGTATGTTTGTTTGTTTATTCATGTATGTGGTTAAATAGTAGTGTGTGTGTGGCTTTAGTTGTGTGAATGTTTATGGGTATGAGAGTAGCAGCTTTTCTATGTGTGAGTGTGGTTCATTGGTCAACTCTACTGGAAACTGTGTCAACTAGATGACTGGCTAGCAACTTCAGACAAAACCGTAATTCTCAGAGTTATTCTCTAAAAATGAAATTTTTGCATAGCAGCAAATTATACACAGCAGCCAGAAAATATCAAACTCCAAAAGCTACACTGATCAGCCACAACAATTAAACCAGCTGCCTAATATTCTGTAGGTCCCTCTTGTGCTGCCAAAACAGCTCTGAGGCATCAAGGCATGGACTCCACAAGACTTCATAACGTGTCCTGTGGTGTCTGGCTGTAACACATTCGACGACCAAGTACTGCTGCCTGCGTTTGGGAGACAAAATAGCCACCATTTTCCAGCACATGTGTGTTCGGTCACACAAATGGCAGCCACCTAGAGAGAGCACTTAAGTTTGTGGTTTCTTTGAAGTTAACGAGCCAGGGGGTGATCGGTGTTCGGTAGGTTAGAAGTACAGAACCACGGGGAAACAACTTGGGTTTGGTAAAACGGGAAAGTGTCATAGGGCAGTTCTTTACACTGGCACCAAGACATTAGCAGTAGATTCTTTAAGTCCTGCAAGTTGCGAGGTGGGGCCTCCAAGGATTGGATTTATTGTTCCAGTACATCCCACAGATACTTAATTGGATTGAGATCTGGAGAATTCGGAAGCCAAGACAACACCTATAACTCTTTGTCATGTTACTTAAACCATTCTTGAACAATTTTTGCAGTGTGGCAGGATGCAATGCAGTATCCATTGATATGAAGGGGTGTACTTGGCTTGAAACAATCTCTAGGTAGGTGGTACATGTCAAAGTAACATCCACATGAATGCCAAGACCAAAGGTTTCCCATCAGAACATTGCCCAAAGCATAACACCGACCTGCCTTCTTCCCATATTGCATCCTGCTGCCATCTCTTCCCCAAGTAAACCACACACTTGGTCATCCACCTGATCTAAAAGAAAACGTGATTCATCATACCAAGCAACCTTCATCATTACTCCATGGTCCAGTTCTGATGCTCGCATCCCCACTGAAGGCTCCTTTTGCAGTGGATAGGGGTCCTCATGGGCACTATGACTGGTCTGCGACTACACAGCCCCATACACAGCAAACTGTGATGCACTGTGTGTTCTGACCTTTTTCTATCATGCCCAGCATTATATTTTTCAGCAGTTTGACCTATATCAACTCTTCTGTGTGATCAGACCAGACAGGCTAGCCTTTGTTCCCTACATGCATCAATGAGCCTTGGGCGCCAATGACCCTGACGCAGCTCACCGGACGTCCTTCCATGCATCAATTTTGATAGGCACTAACCACTACATACTGAGTACACCTAACAAGACTTGCCGTTTTAAAGATGCTCTGACCCATCACTCTAACCTTCACTCTTTTGGCACTTGTCAAAGGCACGCAGTTCTTTTCGCTTGCCCATTTTTCCCACTTCCAACATGTGAAATTCAAGAACTTACTGTTCACTTGCTGCCAAATATATCCCACCCCTTGACACGCGCCATTGTAAAAATATAATCAATGTTATTTACTTCATCTGCCAGTGGTTTTAATGTTGTGGCTGATCCACTTGTTTATTTTAGCCTACAATTTGCAGTTCCCTAGTCAATTTTTCACAATTTCAAGCATCAGTATCCGTTTGTGTATAGGTTGCTATTTGTGGATGCTTTTATATGTGCTGAATTTTGTTTTGTATTGCAATGAGACAGAAGAAAAGTAAACATGCTTATGTATGTTGTTGGTAGGTAAGGGGTTAAACAAATTTTAAGATGCAAAGCATTATTGTAGTACCACTCTAATGTGTCCAATGAAAAAGTGGACAAGAGCATTGGTTAAGTGATCACATCAATCAATGTAGTTCAGTATAGAGGCTGAGGTTTATTACAAAAGCCAGGCGTGCACTTGACTTTAGAAGGTCTGAGTTTTCCCTTATGGGAATATATTTAAACAATCCCTTGGCAAGGTCGAGATCGCAGAGTAGAGTTCAGGAGCTGTGAGACCAACAACGACAGTTTTAAATTCAGAAGACCTTTTTTTATTTATCAACCTTGCTTGTAATCTGTAAAGAAAGACGATATGGTTCTACAGAGAGTCAGCGTACACGGTGAAAGCAAAGTAACATTGTTTGTAGGATTTAGAGCAAGATTTAAATGGAGGAACATAATGACGTAAATAGGATACAGCAAGGAAGCTAAGCATGTAATCAAATGTATGGAGGTCGAGGAAAAAATAGCAAAATATGCATAACAACAAAGGAAATTTGTTTTTACATTATTTTTATTTTGGGGATTTAATATTGTAGGTGGAAGAATAATATGTTTAACCCCTTAAGGACCAAACTTCTGGAATAAAATGGAATCATGACGTGTCAGACACGTCATGTGTCCTTAAGGGGTTAAGGGTGTGAATTATTCTAGCAGTTATTTCTGCCTAGCATTTAAAAATGAAAAGGTGGAGAAATCTAATATATTATAATTCTTTATTTTTTGTGCAGCAACTCAGTAACATGCGCACTTGCAATGCCACGACAGCACGGGCAAGTCAATTATTGACATACATAGTAGAACAAAGCATGGCTTGTATAAACATTGCACATTTTTAAATAGTAATTAGGCGTAATAGAGGAGTCAGGAGTAACTAACCGTTGGACTAACAGTCAAATTATTTATCTAAATTAAAGTCTAGCGTGAGGGGCTCCCGTGGTTGTATGGCGACTAGGTGTAGTGCCCTCGAGGGGGTGTTATAGTCGGCTATTGGGAGCCAGACCGGTCTGTTTAGGGCCAGTGTGTTTCCTATGGTCTACGTCTCCTGCTGTGGGGGATGCATGTATTTAGTGAGACCTAGTGAGTGCGTGGGAACCCAAAGCCTATATCCACCGGTAGTGTGCAATGGTTGCTGTCAGAGTGTAAAGGCATTAGATTGTGTCCCAGTGTGCTTAGGCTTTTGCATAATGCCCCACCACAGGGGATGTCTGGGGGGGAGGAAAGTGTCGTGAGATCATTTTGCGGTGAACACCATGAGTGTCGTCGCTAGGGTTTGGACTATCTTTAGCACAGGTTATTCTGGAGCTCCAGTCAGGTCAGTGCAGTCAAGGTGTTGGGAACAGGTGAGAACGGGGTGGCGAGTATAAAACAAAAGGAACAGAAATCTGAACTTAGCAATTTGTAACAAAGTGTAAAGTAGAGTAAGGTGTCACATTATGTAACTGCTCCCTGTCCATTCCGGGGAGTAAAAGGGGTTATATTGTCCACGTCCCAAGTCCCAGAAGTGGTTCAGGCCCTCCGCTCCTGCGGGTCATCGCTGATACCGACCGCTGCCAGGAAGGTGGCCGCCTCTGCCACGTCTGTGGCCTTGTGTTGTCCTCCTTCTGTGAGTGCTGTAAGGGTTCTGGGCGTAGTCCAGCGGTACTGTATGCCAGCCTCTTGTAGCCGTTGGGTGATGGGTTTCATAGAATTTCTCCATAGTAGGGTGGAGCGGTGGAGATCCTGAAACAGTGAGATCTTGTGGTTCTCAAAGTCCAGAGGTGACTGCTTATGCATAGCTCTTAGTAAGGCTTGTTTGTCTTGTCTCATGCCACAGCGCAGTATTATGTCTCTTGGAGCTGTGGGTGGTGCCCTAGGGGACTTGGCGATGCGGTATGCCCCATCTTGTGTGAATTGCTTGGCTAGTTTCGCTGGGAGTAACTTAGTCACCATTCTCCTGATGAGAAGTGGTAGTTCCTCGTTTGACACGGTTTCTGCTACTCCCCTGATCTTTATATTTTTCTGGCGTGTCCTTTCGTCAAGTGCATCTATTCTGTGGGAGGTGTCAGAGTGCTGTGTCTGCAGCCGAGTGACAGAGTCTCCTACTGCCGCAATTTGGCGTTGTAAGTCGGCTATAGTTGCGTCTGTTGCTTGGACCCGGGCGGTTACTGCCTGTACTTCAGTCCGCACTGCGGCTATGTCGGCAGCAAAGAGCTTTTGGATGCGGTCAAACAAGTTGTCTATGTCCTGCCTGGTCGCAGGTTCTGAGGTAGTCGGGGTATGCGTGGTTTGGGTCTCCGCTAGGGGTGACTTTTGTGCAGTGTCACTCACCCCTTCCTGCCCCTGGTGGGCACAGGCCTCTGTTTCAGCCTGTTCCTGCTCTCTGCGTGGCCGTGGACGTTGGAGCAGCATGCCTATGTCCTGTGTATCTTGAGGGGCATGTGCCTGTGATTTATGGGATTTTCTGCCCATCTCTCCTGTCCCTTGTACCTCTGTTTGTTGGAGGTCGGGTGTGAGCCAGTCCGGGTCCCACCAGGCTGCGGAAGTGTGCGGCGTGGCTCTCAGGCCGACTGTGTGAAAGGCCTTGGGAGGCCGTCGTTTTGATTTTGTGCCCGTCGGGTGAAAAAAAGGCATCGGAGCGTGCCTCTCGGGTTCCTGCAGCCGATGGAGATGTGCCCGTCGGTGTTTGCCCGGTGGGTTAGCGGGTAAGTCCCGTTTTTTTGGTGCGCGGCTCGTGGAGCTCCAGAAATGGCGCCTGTGCTGAGCGCCCGCTAAGCCCCGCCCCCCATCTAATATATTATATACATTTTTACAAATTATTTTTTTTATTTGATTTAACTGCATTATGAATAAGGGATATAGAATTAAAAATAAGTTGTTGCAGTAATAAAGTAAAACAAAAAATACGTAAACTGAATATATTCAACATACAAAGAAAAAAAAACTGTAGTAGAAAAAAGTTTTTCTATATTTTTATCTTTCACCTTTTGTCATTCATTTTCATTGTGTGCATAAAGATTTCTTAAAAAGGCACTCCAAGCTCCGAAGCCACTACAGCGTGCCTAGTGGTTATGGTGCCAGCTGCCAAGAGTGCCCTGGTGCCTCATTTCAGTGGATGTAGTCGAACCATTTTAACTGTGGTCCATCAAGCACTCAGAGAGCCGGAGGGTCTCTGTCTGATCTAAGCCCAGTGTAGCAAGGCTTAGCATGGAAGTGCTAAAGGAAACTTAGCAGGAGCTGATGGCTTTCCAATGTGGAAGAGGAGAGGCAGTGTACTATAGATAAGAAGTCAAACAATTCTAAAAACATTGGACAAGCATTAGGGTATACCTGGCACCATAGCCACTGCAGCGTGCTGTAGTAGTTATGGTGCTTGGAGTGTCTTTTATCTAATTTAAAGGAGAAAATGCTAACTGTGCACTTGTGATACTATACACATGCTCAGTATTTTTCCTGTAAGAAGCTAAGGGAAATCAAGATTGTCTGGAAGAATCCTTTCCCTACACCTTTGGAGAAGGAATATAACATCACAATTAGCTGTAATAGTATGATATTGAAGGGTATAATTCTTTTTCGTCATTATATCTGCAATCCATGTATATGGGGTGGCAAATCCATTGCTAGATAACTCGTCAATATACATCTTACGTTGCTTTATTTTAAGGTTTAAATCCAATTTCTGTTTGGTTGTTTGATCTCTCAAATCCATTAGCAGCACGGAACAACTGTTAAAATAGGCTACATCCATGGCAGAATACAAACTCTGTGCAGCTTAGCACTTACCATTCGCTATATTGTCCAGTCCAGTGCTCAGCGTTCCTGGGAGGCAGAGTCCATAACATTAGCAACAAAAGAAAAGGACTGAATGTACTAAATGTACTAAATAAAAAAAAAGTAGACAATAACCAAGCGTTCACAGTTAAAAAATTGTAAATGCTTTAAAAATAATAAAGATATACCACCTAAAAAATAGGGAAAATTAAAAGCAAAAGGCTACACACACCAAGCATGTTTAATGCTATGTTACATTTACTTTTAGTCATAGTAGACCTTTGAAAAAAAGGAGTTTTCTAAAACTCAAACTTTAATAGCCATTTAATTCTTGACCTGTCAAATGTTCCTTGTTGCTTTGATTATCCCCCCCCCCCCCACCCCCAATTTGTATTTGTTGATACACATCTTGTGTCAGAAGTTGATCAGATGCAAACTAACGTTTCATACATCTCATATTTCATTAACAGAACAGACACTTATATGTCATAGTCGCAGGAGAATTTAAAGTGGACCTGTCACTTTAAAGGAGCACTATAGTGTCAGGAATACAAACCTGTGTTCCTGACACGATAGCTCTAAGATCACCACTTATGCCCCTGGTCTCCTTGTCCCTGATTGAAAAGGTGATTTACTTTTTCCAGCACCAATGCAGGTCTGTTCCCATCTCCCTGGCTGAGATCATGAAACTTGATGATCTCAACCAATCCAATGCTTTCCCATAGGAATGCATTGGGAGGCTGTCACACATGTATGGCAACACGCCGTGCTGCACCAATCAGCATCTCCTCGTTGAGATGGATTGAAACAATGCATCTCTATGGGGAATGATTATCGCTTCAATGTAGCGTGTGGAGACGCTGAACTTTGTACACCACTGACCCAGGAAGCACCTCTAGTGGCTGTCTGAGTGACTGCAACTAGAGGTGTTACCAGGCTGTAACTTTTCTCTGAAAGGGCAGTGTTTACATTAAAAGGCCTGCAGGGACAGGGAGTAGACACTAGAACTACGACATTAAGCTGTAGTTGTTGTGGAGACTATAGTGTCCCTTTAAGCATAGAATTTGTATGAAAACTGCCTATATGCTGAAATTTCACTGGAATCCAGAGATTAGTTCAAATACGTAGCTACTATGCGAACTGGAATAATGATTCATTTCTGATTGTCTTGCCATTACCCATCACCCATCACAGGTAATGGTTGAAATGGCATACCTTCTAGTTTTAGCCCACATGAATTGAGGTTGGGAGGGTGCATGGGGGTAACAGGCATAAGTCAATGCCAGTCTTGTTCTGCACATTTGGGATATTTCCTCTGGAGTTTATGGGAAGCAGTCATCAAAGGAATAACCTAGGGTGGTAAGACAGGGGCATCATGTTAAGGTTGTCCTCTTGGACCCAGCACAGTTGTGAGGTATGATAAGACAAGGCATCTCCTTGAGCATGGAGGATCCTGTGATTTTATAGTATATTCTTTACACCCCCATTATGTATTATAACGTGCTCACTGTCAGAAGGAAGATTGGCAAATGCCAATTTTAGGAGAACTTGATGTACGTATATCTTGCTCATGTTTGAAGTTCTGACTTTTGACACAATCAAAAATGGGCTTGTGACTAAAGCACAGTAGTCCCCATTTTTGATTGTGTCAAAATAGCAGTAGTAATGAAATTGAGTTATTCTTAAAGATGCTACCTCATAAATTTGAGATGAAAAGAGATTGTATTGATGAAATGACAGATCTCCTTTAAGAAGTTAAGGGTGAAAAATTTTATATGGACAGTAAAGGTAAAAAAGAAATTGCTAAGTTCAAGGGCAAAATAAAATAAAAAATCTATGACTATGTTGCTATAGCAACTTAACAGTTTTGCAAAGAGCCAGGGGACTGTGATACAATGATGTCTAAACAGGGGCAAAAAGCAATCTACATAACAAATTTAAATATTTCATATTGTGATTATCTAGTTTAGAACGAGTTATGTCTGCCCCTTTCACTGCAGGCAAACTGGGCATCATGGGAAATATAGTTTAAAAACATTTAGGGTTCCAGGTAAGCCACCAGTGATGTTTTTTAGTTCTACAAGATAATATTAAGTAATATTTCATGAATGAAGATATAATGAATCTAATATAAAAAAAATCTTGCAACTCATAAAAATACTACAAATGTACACATTCTGTCACGCAGCATGTACTGTACATTCCCTCTGAAGCTGAATTCAGAGTCACAAAGTTGGATATCTTGTTCCAAAACTAGGGGCATTTACGATGGAGTTGTCCTCACCCACGCCTTTGTGGCTGTAACTGTTGCCACCTTTCTGAGAAGACTTTCCACAAGATTTTAGACTGTGTGTGTTGGAATTTGTGCTCATTCAGCTAAAAGAGCATTTGTGAGGTTAGTCACTGACGTTGAACGACAAGGTCTGGCCCACAATCAGCATTCCAATTCATCCAGCAGGTGTCCCGTAGGGTTGAAGTCTTGGCTCTGTGCAGGTTACCCGGGTTCCTCTACACCAAACTCCTTAAACCATGTCCTCATGGACCTTGCTTTATGCACATGGCACAATTATGCTGAAACAGGAAAGGGCTTTCCCCAAACAGTTGCCAAAAAACTGGTAGCACCCCATTGCCAAATACAGGATTGTAACTTTACTGGAACTAAGGGGCCTAGTACGAACTCTAAAAAACAACTCCAGACCATCATCCCTACTCCATCAAAGTTTACAGCAGGCACTGTGCACATCGGTAGATAGTGTCCTCCTGGGATCCACTAGAGACAGAATGTCCCATCAGACTGCCAGATCATGAAGCATGATTTACCACTCCAGAGAACAAGTTCCAACTGCGCCTGAGTACAGTTCTTTACGTCCCTCCAGCCGATGGTTGGCATTGCACATGTTGATATGAGGCTCATGGCCATAGAAACTCATTTCGTGAAGCTCTGTGCTCTTGAGTTGATCTTGATCCATAGGCAGTTTGGAACTCTGTAGTGAGTGATGCAACAGATGACTTTTAGTCTCTATTCACATCAGCACCTGGGCGTAATCTCTAAAATGGGTACAGAGCATAGCTGTAACTGGGTATATTCTGTACTTTGAATACAATGTGTATATTTCCACTTGTGTTTGATATTATGAATACATAGAACTAGAATGCAAATAGCAGCGATATATTTATCCATTCTACATGAAAGAGTTACATTGCTTTGCGGAATATTGTGTCTGATGATTTGAAACTTGTCTCCCTTCTTCTTTTCCAACTAATAATCCTGCATCGTCTCCTACTACACTCTTCCTTAACTCATGATATCCTCATCCATAATACGAGATTTAGTTACCATGGCAACACTCTGCTCCTATCTCCTCAGCAATATATTGGATAAAACGTATTCTCCGTGACATCACCAACAAAGACAGAATGAAGATGTGATCTCACACATATCTAATCCCACCTTATCCAGGTGGCTTTGTATATCTCAATCATACATTTAACCCCCTGAGTGCCATTTATATCACTCAAAAGCAGCGTTAAGCTACATTGGACTACAATAACGATAATGCTTTAGGTGATAATGCTTTAGGTGATAATGCTTTAGGTTTGTCGGAGGCATTTTAATGTAAAACCAATACGATTGTAACTTTTTGCCAGTGATAATCCTATATAAATGATAACGTGATATTTTACACATTTTTTTTCTCGATATGGTGGGATTCCTCCGAGTGTCATAGTAATTGTAGTTCATGGCAAACAGAGCTTCCAGAAATTAGCATTCCTGATATAAGTATATTCGTCATATTAAAAAGCACCCAAATCGTATAGGAGGAGAGTTGGTATGTCACGTAGATAAAAAAAAGATAGTTATTCACACATTAAATGTGTTTAACACAAATATATATAGATCTTCCAAGACTTAATATGAGTAGGAGAAAACTTCTGTTAATTAATTTAGCATTATTAAAGTATTACGGTAGTAGGAGAAAACATTTGGTGGGCGAAAAATGAAGCAGTATGTTCTGAATGATAAGTAGAATCAGGACGAGCAGTGGGAGGGGGAGACAAGCAAAAGGGGCAACGAGAGCCTAATAGGTGTATATATATATATATAGATGGGGGAATCACTAGGGAGCTAGAATGCGGGACGATATGCTGGACATCACCTGGCTACATTATCTGTGTGTGTCTGTTTTAGTCTTCATACAGGTAATAGCTACAAGGTCAATAAAATGAGCACCTTTGAGTTGAGTTTAAAATAATATAATTGGGTCCTAGTATTAGTATATACTTTTAAATGCTCCTCCTGGTAAATAATATGTTTATCATCATTATTATATAATTATGTTCTTCTCCCCTTTGTACAGCACTGCAGAGTCTGTAGGCGCTGCTCAATTAAATGATAATATTAATAATTAACTTTTTGGTCTCTACAGTAATTAACGAGAAAAATAATCCACCCACACTCTTCCGTGAAAGGCATAACACAGCAACCATGATAAGAAAAATAATATTTTTTAAAAATCCTTTTATTATACTATTACAATGAGAAAAATGCAAAAATTACTAAATCTTGGTTAGAACACTGCCAACAAAGCATAACGTATCTCACCTTAAATTCCTCATTATAAGCCTCTGTTTGCACTTTACGTTATAGTTGTAACTAGAATCATAGGGTTGTTTTCTAGCAGTTGTTGAATTACAATTCTCACAGTCATTGGAGTGTCTTTAGAAGGGAAGAGCTGATGGATCATGGAATCTCTCTTGATATATATTATTTTTATAAAATAATAATAATTATTATTATTGCTATTTATATTGCGCCAACAGATTCCGTAGCACTTTACAATATTAAAATATAATTTTATTTTTTTTTAATTCAGAAATTAAATAGATTTACTTGTTATTTGGGTGAGCAGATCATGTTTTCAATAGGACATTTTTACACGGAGGGTGTTGTCATCCACGCATTATTCTTGTCTGCCCATGGTTACTGAGACTTTTGCTATTATACAGCTGACACTATTTTAATTCTGCCCTCTCCCAATAATTAGAATGTGGAATGGGACCTGAGGTGACAGAAACAGTGCATTCATGCTTCTTGTGACATTCAGAAACAAGTCGACCTTTGGTCTTGTCATTGTTATGTTGTTTCAGGATACTTCAATGCTACCGCAGAATTTTGGGAGATACATCTTTCATGGTGCTCAGATAGTTTTTAATACACAAAAGCCCATTATATTTGCCGTTTCTAGTCCTTGGAGAGTAAAATGTGTTGGTACTTTTTGTACAGTTTAGATTTTCTACAGTAATATCCATTTATTCTAAATTTAAGTCTACATAATAATTATGTTAAAAAAATAAATAATTTTACTCCTAAGAAAAAAACAAAACACTTTTTCTGCAAAAATACTCACTGCTAACCAAAGTATTTCTGATGAGATAGCAAAGTACTATATACTAAAGTGAGAATTGTTGGGAATTTAAAGTAAATTTTACATTTTAGAACAAAAAAGTAAATAACTTTGAGTTGCATGCAATATCTCTCCTAAGTACCCACTAACTAAAGTCGCCCATACCCTAAGCCCTTCTAACCCCAAGTTAAAACTCTAAATTCAACTTAACTTAAAGGAACACTCCGGTCACCATAACAACATCATCCAGATTAAGTTGTTATGGTTCCAAGAGTCCTCTGGCGCTTTCCTATTTTAAGGGGATAAATAATTCTCCAAGCCAATCAGTAGTTTCCCATTCATATTATAAGTACCTATCTTTTTTATTAATGGGGAGCTACTGATTGGATTAAAATGTCAGCTGACCTCTGTAGCCAATCAGCAGCACCCTTGCCTGGTGGCACTCCACATTTCCTGAAACTCATTTCCAGAAGCCTGATGCAGCTGGAACAAATGGAGATCCGGTGCTGGACCTTTCTAGTTAAACCGTTCGAGATGAAATTTTGTATTGTGTCTGGAGTGTTCCTTTAATTATAAATACAAAAAGAGAAGTCCTGCGCTCACTCCCATTACTGGGAGTGAGCAACTAAATGACCATTGGAGCAACTAAATGACCTCCATTTGTCTAAATATACATAGGGATTAAGGAGAGAGCGCAGGTAACTTTTTATTTTCTTTGGTTTTTACTATATATTGGGGCTGATGTGTATTGTAGTCCTTGCTGCCGGCCCAGTAGTAATGGGAGTGAGCGCAGGACTTCTCTTTTTGTATTTGTATTTACTTTGTATCACACAGCCTGGTTACAATGCTGCCGCCCATCCCATGTATTCCCTATTAAGGGTTAATAAGTATATAGGGGTGTATATAAAAAACACCCCTCTCTGTCTCATTAGAGATACCTCTGCCAGAAGCTCAAGGAAGCAGGCTCAAGGGTCAGTGTTAGGACCCGCTTATGGGGGTCTGCCTTGACGTTGGCAGGCGGGCATTCCCTCCAATGGCCATTGGAGCAACTAAATGACCTCCATTTGTCTAAATATACATAGGGATTAAGGAGAGAGCGCAGGTAACTTTTTCTTTTCTTTGGTTTTTCCTTTAATTATAACCTTACCCTTCAGAAACACAACAATAATTTAGAATCACTATAGTGTAAAATGTATTCATAATTGTCATATTATTTTCTTTTCCTGGATACTATTGAGAATACCATTCAATAAGTCTTCTAGAAGGGATGAAGCAGCCTCTGCCTCAATGTTAAGACAGTGAGTGTTAACAGTGATTTCAAAGGCATACCAGTGTCAATCCATGCCACTATCTAAATGTATCAGGATAAATTCCAGGCATGCTTGAAGGAAACTCAGACAAGGTTGGTGGAGTAATTCCAACATTCTGTTCCTGAGACCAACAGACAAAGTCATGCCAAATCTTACAGTAAGCAGAGGAAGTCGAATACTTATGAGATTGTAGGAGTATCAGGAATACCTTTTGAACTTGAAACTCCCACTTAACTTTCAGGCCAGCAATCCCAATGCTTTTGGATCTGGTTGTAGAAAGCAACTTAAATTAATAGATCTGGATGGATTGGAAGCTCCCTCGGAACCAGGAATGATGTGGTCAAAAAGGAAGGATTGCAATGACTTCCACCTTTCCCTTCGAATATTCTCCAGAACTGCCTAAATCAGTGGTATTGGAGGGAATATGTAAGCCAGTCTGAAATTTCAAGGTTGGGTTAGAGCATCCTGACCACAAACTCATAGGTTATAGTTTCGGGAACACTTCTGGACATAATTGCTATTCAACCTTGTCCATGGTCACTCGGCTTAAATAGTGCAAAATTATATTCTGGAAACCTGCAGGATTGACTGCTAATAAACCCTGTGCTTGGTATTGTGCCCAAATCATTAAAGGTCACAAATCCTTCATCAGTAGGCGTTCCCATCCTGAATGTTAAGATAGGACACTGCAGCTCTGTTGCTGAGCGATTTGTCAGTCATTTGTTCTCTAGGATTATTCTTGCAGAACTGCAGAAGAGTTCTGTCAGTGGCACACAATTCTACTACATTACATGGCAGTGTTGTTTCCTCCTTGGTCCATAAACCCTGAGTAACTAGGTCTTGGCAATACGCTCCCCATCCTGAACTCAAACCCATTGTTAGCAGCATCAGCCAGTGTGTTTCTGTTAAATTAAAACCTACAAAAAAATGTATAACCTTAACCATCAGGTGAGATGGAGAGTTACTGTTGGAGAAATTACCAGAAGCTGATTCCAATTCATTCCTCTCTTGCTGAACTTGGTTAAGAACAATCTCTGTGGAACACTGAGATGACATTCTGTCCATCTGACAAGACCAATGGTGAATGCTAGGATGCCCAGGAGCTACATGTATTTTCTTACCTTGACTATAAGTAGAAATTGGGAAAGAAAGCTCGATAGCTCATGGATCTTTTCGCAATATAGGGAAATGGTGTTTTGGAGGGTGTTAAAATCTGCACCCAGAAACATCATCCTTTGAGTTGGTTTGAGGTTGGTCTTCTGAAAATGTATCAACCATATTGCTGGAGCTCTGCTATTACTAGACTAGGGGGGAGCTTACTAAGGCTACAGTCACAAGAACTGCAGCTTTTGTTATCTATTTTAGACTATACTCCCATTGAATACATGCAGAAAAATATGCATGTCTGTATTTATTGGGGGTATATCTACTAAACTGTGGGTTTTTTGGGGGGATAGGTTGGAAGAGTGGAGTGGTCCTTTAAACTATTTTCCAATGATTGTTCCACTTTAAAACTTACAGTACACTATATAGCATTTATCAAAGTCTCCTCGTGTACCCACTCTCTCAAAGAATTCCGTGCTGTTTCTAAACAGAGTACAGTTATTTTCCTCATTTAAACGAACATACAAGAACGCTGACACTCTCATGTCTAATCATCTCAAGAACATGTCACTATTCTAGGCTCTCTCATTAATTTGATATTATTTGATATCATATAGTTTACCCTATTTTCTTACACCCTACCCCCTCTTCCAAATATCCATTTTGTTCATGCACATATTCTGAAAAGATTTTCTTGTGTGTCTCAGTAAATCATCTAATTCTCCATTCCACCACTCGTCAGGATACAAGATTACCCAGTTGACAACATATGTCTGTCTTATAAGTAACTCTCATTTCTCCCGTTTCAAAAAAAAGTAAGGCTGTAAGGGAAGCGAGTTGACAGTTTATTCTGTGCCTGACAGAAGTAAGATGTTTAATTTGACATCGTCTTCATTCCCCCCTCCCAAGCTTCCCCTCAGCCACAATATCTAATATCCCTTGGGGCCTGCACTTCAGCAAACGCAATGTTTCCAGCTATAATGTTGTAGCCCACACAACCTCTCTGCCACTTCCTGTCAACAGAAATGCCAGGACCATTTTTAAATAATTATTCTGCTCTTTGTGGGTTCAGGTACCCAGTTTACTGACTTTATAAAACTACTATGCGACCCTAATTAGGAAAGAAATTCCCTGTTTAGGCTCCAAATCCCTTTGTCCTTTTTTCATAATTACCCCCTTTTTTAATAGGATCTCAGGAATTTAGATGTGTGGATGTATAACAGAGCTTCACAGCAATAAAACCGAAGTATGAATTATTGTGAATTTTTCACTATAGATTAAAATGGGCAAACTACAAAAATACCTGACTTAGTGATTTTTTTCAATTGGCAAATTATGGCCATTTTAATTTATTTGCCTCTGTAAGGGCTAACATACTCTGCTATCTGCTCAAGTAAAATCAAGCTAAAATTCTTTTGAAACTTCTATATTCTCGGCAATACTTGGAAACATCCCCCTGTTCCATGGCGCCCTGTGCGGCCGTACAGCTCGCACACCCCTAAGGCCGGCCCTGATCTTATGTTCCCAATGATGGTGACTACCGTCACACTCCTACAGAAATATTGCTGGCAAAGCATCAAGGGGAATATAGTCCACAACATCGATAATGCAAAGATTGCCTCCCCTTGTACCAATGCATATCTATGAGGAGTGCATGATGTCTTCATGCTGGACATAAGGATGACGAACATCAGTCAGTGTAAAAAAGAGACAGCTTTAGTAGCTGTTTGAGCAACAGCTACTAAAGGCATTTTATACCAAAGCCACTATATTAAGCTAAAGTAGTTGTGGTGCTTAGGACATCCCTATAAAAATGGTTGTCGACTTAGTCTGAAATGTCCCTTTAAACTCAAATGAAGATGCACGAAGATTTTACTTTTATTTTGCAAACATGTACTTTATTTACTGTTCTAACTCTAATTTGCTTCATCAAAGTTAAAAGGGCACTAAAGGCTGACCTACATTTTTTAATGAAGTATATAGATACTGCATTGAAGAGCAACTGTCGCTAGTGAGATTTCAATTAAACGTTAGCGATGAATTGTGCTAATTATT
Organism: Pelobates fuscus; assembly: GCF_036172605.1. NCBI lineage: Eukaryota > Metazoa > Chordata > Amphibia > Anura > Pelobatidae > Pelobates > Pelobates fuscus. The sequence continues at coordinate 128,486,247 of NC_086323.1, forward strand.
TATTTTTTTTTAATTCTCACTATATTTTTCCCATTTACATGTCCTGTCTGGGCATGTAAATTAAATTAACCCCTGTCATGCCATGTACTAGTGCTAAAGGAATGCCTGATCATGCATGTGCTCGTCTGGTATTTCTCTGTAAAAGTCTGAGCGCAAAGGAACATGCCCGAGGCATCATGGGATGGCAGAGTTGTCCAGAACACTGCAGGGGTAAATGTGTTTTAAACTTACTTATTCTGCATTATTCACCCCCAGTCAGATACTCATCTTTTAAAGTTCTGGATCTCTAAACAGGATTCTCTGATTATTTTCCAGGAGAACTGAGCAAATCCCAGAAACTTCTACCTAGAAGGGTAAGGAGTCTGTTAAATGTTGATAGAGACTTGCATATTGTGTGCATGCCATCAAAGTACTTGGGTTGGCAAAGTAGGAAGAAAATATTTTTGTTCCGACATGGTGGGCTATTTCTGGTAATTTAGAAATAAACAAATATGTTCATAAATATTGCATTTCCTTACCAGGTGCATACGTCATTCAGAGGGGATGTGATAACATTATACAAATATATCCGGGGCCAATACAAACCATTGTGTGGAAATCTATTGACAAACATGACTTTACATAGGATACGAGGTCATGCGTTTAGACTGGAATAAAGAAGATTTAGTCTAAGGCAAAGGAAAGGTTTTTTTACAGTAAGAGCAATAAGGATATGGAATTCTCTGTCTGAAGAGGTGGTTTTGTCTATACAGTCTAAACAGTCTATACAGATGTTTAAGCAACAACTGGATAAATACCTGTAAAAACATAACATACAGGGATATAATTTCTAATTAGCTGAGATATCTGACTGCCATTTTGGGGTCAAGACAGAATTTTTTCCTAGTTTGTTGCAAAATTGGAAGCGCTTCAGACTATTTTTCTTTTTCCTTATTTTGGATCAACAGCAAATACAAATGTGAGGAAGGCTGAACTTGATGGACGCAAGTCTCTTTTCAGCTATGTAACTATGTAAGAGTTATTTACTAACGTAAGAATTATCAGGAATTCAAAGTGTATTCAAAGTAAATTTTAAATTTAAGGCCAGAGTAGTAAAACTGAAAGCCAAGCTGACTTGGAAACTTTTTTTTTCAGTTCAACTATTTTGGCCTTAAATTTGTTCTTCACTTCCCAACAAGTCTTACTTTAATGAATAACCCTGCATATGGTTGAAGTATTAGGCCAAATCACCTGTCATTAAAGGGACACTATAGTCACACAGACCACTTCATCTCATTGAAGTGGTCTGGGTGCAGCATCCCAGTCCCACTTAGTCCTGCAATGTAAATAATTGCCATTTTTGAGAAGCTGAAATAATTATATTGCAGGACTAAGACTGGCTCTAGTGGCTGTCAATCAGACAGCCATTAGAGGCACTTCCTGGTGGCTAAACGACTTTTGGTTTCCTTGTTGACGCTGGACATACAGCATCAGTAAAATCCCCATTGGAAAGCATTGAAGTGATGATTTTAAAAGGGGAGTGCCAAAAGTGTTTGCAGCATGTCGCACGCATGCCCTTTAGCCCCCCCTGATGGATGACGTTTGAGGAGGCGGAGCACCCAGTGCTGAGGGTCCTTGGCGCTGTGGATCAGGTAAATGACTTTAAGGGATTTATAAACCTTTATGAGCTGGAGGACTCGGGGGGTGGAGGAAGGGGGGGAGAGGGATGCAAGGAGGAGGGGACCAGAGAGAATTATAGTGTAAGGAATTCAACTTTGTGTTCCTTACACTATACACTCCCTTTAAGTAGTTACAGAGTTAAAGAAGCTACATTTTCATTTGTTGCAGTGTGTTTCAGAGATAATAATGCAGCTTTTATCAGAGCTGTTATTAGCAGATCCTGCACCCTAACAAGGTATTGAGAGACCTCCCTGTGTGTTTTTGACATGTTGTCTGTATGCAGCTTTGTATACTAATAATTAATAAGATACCAGCATGGATGCTCCACGGTAAGAACAGCATGTATTGAAACAAAGGACTTATCCATTCTCTATCAACAATCGTACAATGGTGCTTAATAACCAGCGTGTCTCCATCAGTTATAATGAGTTGTTTCCTTAGGGAAAATATTTAATGCAAGAGATTGTTTAATAGCTCATTAACCATTTCATTGAAAAAGGAACACATGGCCTGGATCCACCATATTTTCCCAAACACTTCTAACTTTTTATTTTATTTACTTATTTTTTTATGGGTTTTTTTTTGTACTTTGTCATTCTTTCTATTATTGAGGCAATGAGAGGTAGGATACAGAAAAAAAGAGGGAGCAATAGCAAATGGTCACATAACAAAACCACAATAATTAGCACTATGGTATATACTCCTATGTATGACAGCCTCATTGTTAGATTAAGATAAACAAACATAAACATATAATATGGTAAGTTTGTTCAGCTTTTTTATAGCAGAAATGCCAGTGGGGAGATCGTCCCGCCTCTCCCTCACCAGTACCCACAGGTAGGCCGCAGAGACACTCCGAGCGTAGGCAACCCGACTTGCTCCGAAAAACTTCAAAAGTTAGCTCAGTAGTACGTAAGTGACCTCCAGAACATATAATGCTGGTGGTCTCAGGCGATTGAGGGTAGTAAATAACTCGGAGCTCACTCTAAATGCGGCTATCCAACTTATATATATAAGATATATGTTAGAATTAATACTTTTATTGTTACTGAGGCACCAATGTATTCTGTAGCGCTGCTAAATGGGATCCAATGACAGCCAATCACCACTGCTTTAATGTAAACATGTCCATTCATCTGTTGGAGCTCTTGTCAAAATAAAGTCATTTTTTATATTATGTTAACTTATCCCCTATATTTAACAAATGTGTTTGTGAGGTGTAAAAAATTAAAGGAACACTTCAAACACCTAAAGCGTTTTAGCTCACGGAAAAACTTTATGTGTTAAGAGTGTGTCATGTTTTTTTTTTTTTTTTACATTTTACAAAAAGTGCAGATTTTAAAAATGACAACTGATCCTGGTACTTCCTGGTTGTTTATCTCAGTGGAGATATACTCAGGAGGCAGAATAATTGCTCAGAGCACCTACCTTGCAAAAATTTCTTATTGAGCTGCACTGGGGAAGTCTGCGATTGGAAGCCATGGAAAGTCTGGGCGGGGTTAGAAGGGGAGGACTTGTAAAGGCTGCAAACAACAGATAATTTAATGCAAGTGTGTTTTCATTGGGGGTATATCAACTAAATAGTATTGATGTTGGGTTTTGGGGGGGGGGAATAGGGAGTGTCCTTTTAAATGTAGAAATCCATATATATTTATCCTGCAATTAGGTGCCTTCTCTGAACACTTTTATGTCGGAAAAGGTGATGGAAAAATTCATAAATCCATTGTGTTACCAAAAAATTTGCATGTATTCAAAAATGGTGGTAAAAAAGCAACAGATAAAAAAAATCCAACAGGTTTAAAACATTTCTCCTAAAGCTTGCCGAAAAGTAGAAGTAAAACTGTCAGCACAACATTGATAAATATCCCCCATTGTTTCTATTTCTCCAACTCATTTGCAATGGGTGCAATGGGTGCAATGGGTGCCCTAAAAACTGGATTCTGGTGCAGTTTGCTAAATCTTTAAATTAAATGTAAAGGAAAACAGTCCATCAAAAAAAAACAAAAAAAAAAAAACACAACAGTTTAACACTTCTTCAACATTGTTGGTTCTCTCATTCTATTGCTAAACTTTTATCTAATTTGTTTTATACTGTGTTAATGTTAACTGGGCCTCACACCTTACTCCGAAATGCTGCAGGCATGGAAAAAGGAGTGCAATGTGTCCTTCTCACAAAGTTTATGCTAAATGGGTTGAAGAGAGTTGTTACTTTGTGCTACAAACATATAAAGGCTCACCATAAATGTATTTATAGATGATGGTATCTTACACCAGACGGGCTACCTAAAATATATCCATCAGCTAATCCAAACTGTTGGAGGTGTCCCTATGGAAGGTATACAGTTTATCACATTTGGTGGGATTGCTAGAAGATTGCCCTTTTCTGAGCTTAAGGGCACAATTAAGTTACTGCCATAGGTCTACACAACTTTCCCTGAACTCCAGCGTTATGGTTACATTTCTCTTTCCCAAGACTTTATCTTTCCCCACCGGACCTTGACCATTCCTATTATCCTAGTGGCCAAGAATTCGATCTCACTTCACCAGTAGAGCCGGTGATCACTCATTTATCAAAAGCTCCTTACCAAAATACAGACTAAATTCTATGAAGAGATGTCCACGCCTACTCCATCTCAAATGAAAAGAGAATTGATGTAATCTGGCACATGGGGACCAACTTAGTTCCAAAGAGTCCAGCTCATTAACCACCCCTCATAGTCACACAAGAATGGTTGACCGAACCACATATTCGTTGCACCCAATGTTACTCTGAGAGCACCTTACCAATCCTCTAGCATTGGCACAGGGTGGAGATTTTGTGCTGGAATGTTGTACCAATGTGCTCCATTGTTTATTGCTGTGGCATATTTTCACTTTTATTTGTTACTTTTTGTTATGTCATTTTAGTTTTGTTACTTTGGGTACCACCCTTTAGTAGCGGGCCATTTATACGCTGTTTAAAGGAAAACTCCAGTGCCAGGAAAACAATCCATTTTCCTGGCAGTGCAGGTTCCCTCTCCCTCCCACCCCCTAATCCCCAATTGCTGAAGGGGTGAAAACCCCTTCAGTCACTTACCTGAGGCAGCGACGATGTCCCTCGTCGCTGCTTCCTCCTCTGCACCGCTCCTCCTTCTGACTCCGTCGGACGGTGGGCGAGACTGATCCCGCCCACCGGCCGGGGAGACCTAATGCGCATGCGTGGATGCGCATTAGCGCTCCCCATAGGAAAGCATTGAAAAAGATTTTCAATGCTTTCCTATGGGGAATTGAGCGACGCTGGAGGTCCTCACACAGCGTGAGGACGTCCAGCGACGCTCTAGCAGAGAAAATCTTTGCTATGAGTCAGGAAGTTCCTTCTAGTGGCTGTCTAATAGACAGCCACTAGAGGTAGAGTAAACCCTGCAAGGTAATTATTGCAGTTTATAAAAACCTGCAATAATTACACTTACAGGGTTAGGAGTAGTGGGAGTTGGCACCCAGACCACTCCAATGGCCAGAAGTGGCCTGGTGCCTGGAGTTTCCCTTTAATTACTTACTGGTACTTTAACTGTAACCTGAAAAAACTAAATTAAAATTAAATAGAATTAACACATGTTAACACAATCTCAAATAAATACAATTGTAATTTTTTTTTTAACATAATATTAAAGCAATTATCAATGTTTTATTCAGTGGTGTATTAGCGAGAGAAGAGACACTTTAAAGTAATTTTTTTTTTTTAAACTCTACAAAATTCTGCAGATTTTACCTTTCCCTGATTAACAGTCTTTAAAATGAATTCTAATGAAGCAGATTGTGTAAAAACGACATATTTTGTGACAAAACAAAATAGACAGAAATTGGTGATGATTCATAGGTGACATTTCAATATTTACAGGGGTATTCAGTAAAATGTGAATCGGGAGAAACAGGAAAGGCAATTTTTAGATTTTAGGGAAATATATCCAAATTGGAAAAATAACTCCCAATTCACCAGCACCAAAATCCTGCTATAAAATTCACAATTCCCTTATCCATTCTCTACGACTCTAATTTAGTGAATGAATCCCAACAGTTTTATTGCTGCTATAGTATGTTCTTTATTTTGCAATATATACTTGTGATGTTCTCGCCAGGCCTGATTTGACCCTTGAGAGAAGAACTGCAATGAATTTGAGCCGCATACCCTCTTGCTGAGAATCTGCAAGCATACTATTTTTAGTTGTAACTAGCCTTTGGATATGACAGAGCAGCAAATATTTGCAATGATGTTTTTGTTGTTGTTTTTTATTTCTTTAAAATTAAAAAAATCTCCCCCTTTTAACATTCACATTTAGTGACTATACTGATCAAAAATGTAAAAAAATATATATATTTTTTTATGTGTGAAATGTTTTTAAAAACAAAGAAGCTTTCTCTCTAAAATTATTAAAATCTGAAATATTGCGTTCCTGAACTAATTTTCCAACACCACGATCATTTTCTGCCTTGTCTTTGTGTCAGTGGGATTTGTTTACCTAACTGGGAATTCTGAACTAATGAATGAGATACACACCAGCAGAATGTCCCCGAGCTAAACTGGTAAATTACATAATTTTGGCTGTCTTTATAGCTCAGCAGTTTTGGCCTAGAATGTATGATTTACCCATCACATTTTTTTCACCTTACCTGGCTAGTGAATAACTCTCTGCTGTCTTTCTGATCATATAAGTAAATGAAAGAAAATGAAACATATTCAGGTGGAATTCTGCGGAAAAAAGAGAGGGTGATACGTGGGTGAACTAAATAATGAGAATTACAATAGTAACGAGGGATTCTCCATTAAAGGGTCTCTCCAATCATGGAGTTTTACAGATTTTGTTGGCTTTATCAAAATGAATGATACTAATCATGCATACCTCCCAAGTGTCCTCGATCTGGCAGGGCAGTTCTGATATTGGACCCCTGCCTCATTGTCCATGTTTGTTTCTTTGATGTCCTGAATTTTATTTAAAGTGCATGATAGGTAGGCTGACATGTGCCTGTCCAAAATAAATTCTGAAAATGGTAAAGCGTGCTCGAGCACTGGATCAAATTATCATAATGGTCCAATACTCACGCTCTGGTTAGGACTAACAGAAAATTATTTAATTCTGTAATCTTTCCTGTGTATAGTTGAATGATCAAAGATTGTGATATCTGTCTGGATGTCATGTTTTCTTTCGTTTTTCCCCTCTTTGCTTTCTGTATCTCATTGAAAACTTTCAATAGAATGCAATTACAAAACGGAAATAAAAACATATCTGAGTGGGGTCAGATACGAAGGCAACAATGTTTTGATCACCTCTTTGCTCTTTATCACGTCATCTAGTATTAAGTGACAGCCTTTCATATATAGTGACAACAATTAATGAAAAAGGAATAGGTGGTCCACTGGAACCATGCGAACAAGTAGTAACCATGGTATTAGTGTAGTAACCATGGTAAAAGTAAAAAAAAACATCATCAAGTATCATGTATCTGTTTATGATATCTAGGCAATATGAATATTAAAAAATATATTCTTTTCATTATATATTGAAAGTTCATCACTATGTGCTACATGACTTTGTGAAGGCCAATTAGATGGTCAAAAAGTTGTTTCTTTGTACTTGCCTTGATAAAGGATTGCCTACATAGTTTTGCAGGAGTGATGAAATATTTTGATTATGTTTCTCTATGTGTTGCTGGAATGCAGCCTAGATCCCTGGCACTCTACTTATGAAACGTTGTGTGCACACCACTAATCTAAATTTCTATTTGCTACAATTCTGAGTTTTGTGAGCGACCCATTCACAAAATGCCAAATTGTATCAAAATAAATTTGTATGGCAAAGTGGAGACTAAAATAGACAAGTGAATGTACCTGTGCTCAAAGTGTTGCCATTTAGATCAGGGCTGTCCAACCTGCGGCCCCCCAGATGTTGCTGAACTACAACTCCCATGATTCTTTCAATGAAACAGATAGCCAGGGAATCATGGGAGTTGTAGTTCAGCAACATCTGGGGGCCCGCAGGTTGGACAGCCTTGATTTAGATGATACATTTTTAAATTCAGTGACATTTAGTGAATAATCCTAATAGCATTATATGCCCACTGCCCCTTTGGACGCTTTAGTTGAATTGAAGCAGGCATAGCGCTTTAATACTCGTAGATAGCGTCACTCTGAACATGCCTTCCTCTTTTTCTCTTGCCACAAATTTATACTTCACAATAACAGAATATAAAATGTTTCCACATTTGGTTCTAAAATAAATTGCCGTCAGTTTGATTTTTTTTTCTGTAGTATAAAAATGTTCCCATGTTATTGTATTTCTTCGGTATTGCAGGCAATTCTGAGAATCAACGGCAGAAAATCAGAAGAAACAAGAAAGGAATAACAGAGGGGAAGACAAGAGTATTTCACGCAACAATGTAAGATACGGAGGAGACTGGTTTACAAAGGGAAACTAAACACCACAGTCATCAGCATCCATGTAGGTATGGCATTATCTTTCACCTATCATTGAGGTAGTGTTTTGTTTTCATCATTTTTAATATACAGTTAAATGAGCTGGCAATGTCTCTTTAATGTTATGTTTCGTGTAGCTATACAGACACTACAGCTCACTGAGTAGGTGTAGTGCAAAGCAGGCTGCTTCGCATGAAGTGGAGTTTCAAAAATGTTTCTGTCAGCAGCGGAATAGCAATGTGAATCAATATTTTTTATGTGCTATGCCACCAGAAGGGACAGAAACTTTCACGCTTAATTGTACAAATGCTGCCTGTGATTTAGAATAAAAAAATACATGTATCTGCTTATCTATCTGTGTCTCTGTTTTTTTTACAGTGTTTGTCTGTATGTCTGTCTTCTATGTCTGTCTGTCTAACTTTCTGTCTCTGTACAGTGCCTGTCTGTCTATGTACAGTATCCATAAATAAATACACCCACAAGTATAAACATATATTGTTTACAGGGTACACTTCACTACCCAAATAAATAATAAAAAATAAAATAAAAAAAATCATACCCTCAATGACAACATGCATGTATTTCATTATGCATTTGTTCCATTGGGGGTATATCTAAATCTCTTGTCTTGCAAACCTTCCTCTTCTAACCTCGCCCAGACATTCTGCGATTGTCCAATCACAGACTTCCTCATACAGCTCAATGAGAAGTCTTTGCAAGGCTGGTGCTCTTGGCAATTGCTGCCTCTTGAGTTTAGTTCCACTGAGCTAAACAACCAGGAAGTAATAGGACTTGTCTGACTGACAGCCGGAGAAAGGGAGGGGAGGGGGGTAGAGAGCGAGGGATTAAAAGACAAAATGCAAATTAGAAAAGTAGACACAATCTACACACATAAATCATTTCAGCAAGTCAATGGGCTTTAGGTGGCTGGAGTGGAGTAACCATTTAATCCCTGGTAATCCCTCCTTTCTGTTTCGTAGAAATGAATTTGAAGGGATTTGCCAGGTCCTATGTAGCTAAAGGTTCAAAACATGCTTCTGCTTAGCCTTAAACTATCCAAATGCTACTTTCTGTGACTGACCACTTGAAGTTTAAACGGCAACGGTCTCTTCTATGTATATTTATTATTATGTTTATATATTCCTATATTGAACAAATATGAATTCGTTAGGTGTGAAAAATAAGATGAAATGGAGAAACGTACACCTCATTTTCCTGCAAATGAATGTCTCCATAATAGCATAGAAATACATATTTGTATTCATTTCCTAACACTGTACCACTTCTTTAATATTTTTTAAAAAAACTATTACAAAGAATATATATATAGTTTTTTTTCTTATTGATTTTCATCTTTTCTGTTTTCTTTGTTCATTTCTATATATGTTCACATATTTATTGCTTTTCGGGTGGTCAGTTAATCACACTATTTCTATTTTCTACGTGTGCACTTTCACATATCAGCTTTTAATGTACTAATCAATAAAATTAATCTAGCGTGCAGGTACTAGATGTATTTGGAAACCTTGTTCTGTATTGTTCTATTGTTTAATCTAGTGTAGATTGTAATGATTAAACTTGGCACCCCGGGGGGCGGAGCCGAGCAGCCAGGCTGAGCAGATGTGCCGAGTCCCAGCTCCTGATCCAAGTCGACTTTTTTGGGGAAAAACCCACGTCCCTCTCCAGGTTAGCTCTAAACAAGCAGGGGACACCCGGGCAAGCAACCCAATACCACATGTTAGTAGATCGATAGCCGGGGGACCCGATCCAGCCACTGAGGCCTGCTGGGGCTTGAGGCGGGAGGAGACGTCCGCTCTTCCCGCTCGCGGCCTCAAAAACAGACTCCAAAGCACTACTACATCCTACCTCCCCACCCCCCCGGACCGGTGGGGGTTATCCCGGTCCACGCTAGACGTCCGGAGCTATCTGCCTAGCCCCAGACCTACATGCTGAGCAACAAACCTGAAACGCTTCTCCTTCTGGCGTTCTCAAGATGGCGGCCGCTTACATACCCGACATACCGAGCCTGCCTCCAAGCCAAGGGCCCCATCTTGGTACTGTGGTGGAATCTCGGTAAAAATAAATTTAGTAGGCCGAGATTACCACGTGGCATGTGTACGTGCATATGCTGACGTATCGATCAGTTGGTTGCACGAGGCAAGATACGATCAGTAGTGTACGGAGCATGTGCAAGAATACAGGATATAGTATTCCCCTCCTCCATTGTGCTGGACAAGCCATGCGGTCAAACAGGAAGTTAATTCTTATTTGTGTTGATTGGTTAAGAGAATGTGCGGGTGGAGCTTAATATGGGAGGAGTTATGTGCCTATATAAGGAGCCTGCACTATTGTCCGGGGCTCAGAACTTGTTGTATTTTGGTGACGCTAGTCCCTCTGAGTCCCGATCGGTGATCCAATAAAGAATCTCTTCCTTCCTGAAGAAACCTGTGTCCATCTCTCTGTGCTTGGCTTCCGTCAGTTTCTCCGGTATCATTTGGTGCATTGGCCGGGAAGCTCATCGTTCAACGGTAGCTGAGAGGCAGAGGCGTGAGACGGTCTATCTTTGCCCACGTTCTCTACGGCTGCACCCCTGAACTTCTGCGTGGACCTCCCTTCGTCTCGGCGCCACTGGTCCATTGTCCAGGAGATCATCGGCCTCTACGTGAGAAGTGCTGGGGTGTCCCCGTCGATGAGTGTGAACTCAGGTTCAGGAACGAGGAGGTAAGACAACTGCTGTTTTAGACGGCAGGACCCACTAGGGGTATACCGATTGTGCGGTAGGCCCAAAGGGGTTTAAATCTGTGTATCTGCCCCCTCTGTCGGAGGGAAGGAGCAAAGGCGCACCGCTCGATCGAACGCTCTTTAGTCAGACCGTTTGATTTTGTTAGTCAGGCGGGGTCCTGGTGTAAATAGCCCTAGCCGGACACCGGTGTCTTGTCTAGACTAGCGTTCTAGGGTGTATATTACGTTCGCTAGGTCGGAGGGACCGGGAGACTAAGCGGCGCCTGTGTAAATTCGGTTCGCTAGCTCTCAACCTATCTGGGCTAAGTGGGAAGGCGTGTAAATTTGGAACCCACTAGACTTTTGATAGTGCGACTAAGAGGCGCCTGTGTAAATTCGGTTCTCTAGCTCGCTATATGTGGTGATTGGGCAGTGTGGCTAACCAAAACGGGTGTATATAGTTTTAGGTAGTCCATTCAAGGTACTGGCCAATAGTTTAGTTGGGAATTGTAAATGTGATAAAGATTGTTTAGTAAAGTGTATATCTTGTTAGATAGCGCGAGCTCAGCCGTCTAGCGAGAGTGTTCATAGTGTGTTGCTGTATCATAGTGCACGGTACCATAACCCTGTATATTTACTGACACTGTATATAAGTACTAATCATTGTCGTCCATTGCATGTTTAACACCATAACCACTAATAATTGTATTGTGACCTTAACTTGTGCTTTGACCTATGCTAACCGTACTGTAACCGCTATTTGTAAAAGACGATGTTACTGGGGTGTGTTATAGACGGGTAATTCATATATAGAGAATTATAGCGTGGGTGACTGTATAGTTTCGCCAAAGGGCATAATATTGATTATATAGTGACTGGTGTAACAGCTGTGTGTGTACGGGAATTCCCTGAGTGTTTATTGTTATTGTGTACGTTTCACTTGGTAACCGTACCACGTGGTGCTGTTGCCAGAGGAAACGGGTGTGACTGTTGAATAGTACGCGTGTATAGTATTCGTTGTCGACGACGTTCCATTGTTAAGTATGGGTGCGTCGCAGTCAACGATTCCGGATCCCTTAGGCTGTATGGTGAAGAATTTTAAAAAGGGATTCAAAACTTGTGATTTGGGGGTTAAAATGTCTCCTGTACGTTTGGTCACTTTGTGTACTAGGGAGTGGCCTACTTTGGTTGCGGCATGGCCGCCACGTGGCAGTTTGGATCCAACTCTGGTACAGCGCTTACACGTGGCTGTATCAGGTAGGCCTGAACTTTACGGCCAGTTTCCTTATATTGATTGTTGGAGACAGGTCGTAAATGACTCACCAAAATGGATTCAGACATGCCACGAGGAGCAATGTCGCCTCATGGTGGCTAGGACTTGTTTGTCCACTAGGACTGGTGTTAGGCCCATTTTGGACACGCCCCCTGAGTCCAAGATCCCTTTACCGCCCCCTTACTTTCCTTTAAGAGGAAGTGACGCAAATGCAGGAAGTCCTGCACCCCTCCCCTCATTGCCCTCATCCACTTCCGCTTCCTCCTCCAGTACAGAATCCACCCCCTCTCGTACTAAATCTCCCCTTCCGGAACCAGAGCCAACCCCCATTAGATCCGAATATCCTGATTTGGCGCCACTTCAGACTTCCGGTCAAGCTTCTTCTAGCTCGACTCGAAGTGTTTTATTCACTACCTTTTCCCAAAACCAAGCTCCCACATCCTCATGCCCTATCTCTCCCCGACTGGAACCCATGACTGACGCCCCTTTACGTAGCCCCATACAAACCCGACAACTGACCGGTACCCAACAATTAAAGCACTATCAGATGCCTCTTCGCTTGAATCCCGGGTCAGCCTATTTCGATGCCGCAGGTCAAATGGCACATGCTGACCCAGTCTTCGTATATGTCCCATTCACTACAACCGATCTCTTAAACTGGAAGACCCACAATTCCTCGTATACCGAGAAACCACAAGCTATGACTGATCTGTTCACCTCAATAGTACAGACACATAACCCGACATGGGCTGATTGCCAGCAGTTATTAATGACTTTGTTTAACAATGAGGAAAGGACAAGAATAAATCAAGCGGCCATTAAAGCGTTAGAGGATAAAGCCCGTACTTTGAACCAAGCTAATCCAGCAGCATGGGCCGCAACACATTATCCCAATACCGACCCCGACTGGAATGTAAACGGTGCTGATATGGTCCAGCTCAGAGCCTATAGAGACGCTATAATTGCTGGCATGAAAGCCGGAGGAAAGAAAGCCATTAATATGTCGAAGACAGTTGAGGTGATTCAGAAAAGCGATGAAGCGCCCAGTGTCTTTTATGACCGATTATTGGAGGCATACCGCTTGTATACCCCCTTTAATCCGGAAGACGCAGATAGTTCCCGAATGGTGAACTCCGCCTTTGTCAGCCAAGCTTACGGAGATATTAAGCGCAAGCTACAAAAGTTAGAAGGGTTTGCAGGTATGTCAATCACCCAACTAATGGAGGTAGCGAATAAGGTTTATATGAATAGGGAAACAGAAAGTAAGAAAGAGGAAGAGCGCAAGATGCGTAAAAAGGCTGATATGCTAGCGGTAGCGATCACAGGCGTAGATAGACGGGGTCCAGATAGAGGCGATAGTAGATGGAATAGGGAGCCCTTGAGTAGGAATCAATGCGCGTATTGCAAGGAAGAAGGGCATTGGAGGAACGAATGTCCACAAAGAGAGCAGTACGAGAGAGACCAACCCAGGGCAGGTTACGGAAACTTTAGAGGCAGAGCGAGAGGTAGAGGAGGCCCCGGAGGGAGTAATGGTAATAGAGGGAGTAATGGGAACAGAGGAAGTGTTAGGGAAGACAGGTATTTTCCAGCAGCGCAAAGGTCCCGCGATAGAGAAGGTAGGGACTTTGTAGGATTGGCTGACACGGTCATGGAGGACTATTGATACCGACCGGGCTCCATCCCCCTTGGTCGAGCGGAGCCTATGGTCGATGTATCAATAGGGGGAAAAAGGACTGCGTTCATGATCGACACTGGTGCTGAACATTCAGTGGTGACTAATCTAGTTGCTCCTCCATCTGGAAGGACTATTACTGTGATAGGAGCAACTGGAAGAAGTGCTGAAAAACCGGTTCTTAAAAGTCGACTCTGTACATTGGGAGGCCACGTAGTAAAACATCAATTCCTTTATATGCCTGAATGTCCAGTCCAATTGCTGGGACGTGATATGCTATCTAAGTTACAAGCGCAGATTACGTTCCTACCAAATGGAACAACATCCTTAAAGTTTAATGGACCTTCAGGTATTATGACTTTATCCATACCAAAGGAAGAAGAGTGGCGACTTTATACAGTGTTGACTAGCCAAAACCCTAGGAGTGATGAGTCCTTATTCAACATACCAGGAGTTTGGGCAGAGAACAACCCACCAGGACTGGCCCGCAATATTCCACCTATTAAAATTGAACTAAAACTTGGGGTTTATCCAGTGAGCCTAAGACAATACCACATCCCGCAGAAGGCTAAGAAGAACATTCAATCTTATCTGGATAAGTTCATACGGTATGGTATCCTAAAATTCTGTACTTCCCCCTGGAACACCCCATTGCTGCCTGTTCAAAAGCCCGGTACAGATGAGTATCGACCTGTACAGGACTTGAGAGCAGTCAATGATGCGGTTGTTAGTATACATCCAGTTGTACCCAATCCATATAACCTGCTTGCTTTAATTCCGGGCGGGGCTACTTACTTCACAGTCTTAGATCTCAAAGATGCCTTCTTTTGCCTCCGAATTGCCGCAGAAAGTCAATGTATATTCGCTTTCCAATGGGAAAACGCTGTAACGGGCTCAAAACGCCAAATGACCTGGACAAGACTGCCCCAAGGGTTTAAAAATTCACCTACCCTATTTGGTTCAGCTCTAAGCCAAGATCTACTGGATTTCGAGTCCATCCCAGGAGAGTGTGTATTGTTACAATATGTAGATGACTTGTTGATAGCAGCAGTTACAAAAGAAATATGTCAGCAAGCGACGCACGATCTACTACACATTCTCTGGAAGGCAGGATACAAGGTGTCTAGAAAGAAGGCTCAGTTGTGTTTGCCAACTGTCAAATATCTGGGATTCCATATCTCTGAAGGTCAAAGAATTATGGGGCCAGAGAGAAAAGAAGCTGTCTGCCAAATACCAATACCCAAGAATAGAAGACAAGTGTGAGAATTCTTGGGGGCAGCAGGCTTCTGTAGGATATGGATTCCCAGCTACGCGATACTGGCAAAACCTCTGTATGCAGCTATCAAAGGTACAGAGCACGACCCCTTCTTATGGACTCAAGAACAACAAACGGCATTTGAAGATGTGAAGAAGGCTTTGATGAGTGCCCCAGCATTAGGTCTACCTGATCACACACGACCATTCTACCTGTATGTACATGAGCAAAGAAGAATGGCTGTGGGAGTATTGACACAGTACTTGGGATCATGGCAAAGACCTGTTGCCTACATGTCTAAGCAATTGGATGCAGTGGCCAGCGGACTTCCACCTTGTCTAAGAGCCGTAGCTGCAGCCGCCCTGTTAGTAACTGAAGCCGATAAACTCACTCTGGGTCAAGAACTTTATGTACGAGTCCCACATGCAGTACAGACGTTGTTGGATTACAAAGGAAATCATTGGTTTAGTAACAGCCGTATGACCAAGTATCAAGCAATGTTGTGTGAAAACCCAAGAGTGCATTTAGAGACTGTAAATACCTTAAATCCAGCTACCCTTTTGCCACAACCTACTGAAAGTCAAGATGATTGTTTGGAAGTAATGGATGAAGTATTTTCAAGTAGACCAGATCTTCGTGATTTTCCCATCCAGAACCCCGATGTTCAATATTACACCGACGGCAGTAGTTATGTGAAAGAAGGGATCCGCTATGCAGGATATGCAGTAACAACAATAGACAAGGTGATAGAAGCTCGGCCACTGGCGAAAGGAACATCAGCACAAAAGGCAGAATTGATAGCACTGACACGAGCGTTACAATTGGCTGAAGGTTTAAGAGTGAACATCTATACGGACTCCAAGTATGCGTTTTTAACCACTCATGCCCACGGAGCTTTGTATAAAGAAAGAGGACTACTGAATTCAGAAGGCAAAGAAATCAAGTATGCAGCTGAAATCCTACAACTATTGGAAGCAGTGTGGGAACCGAAAGAAGTCGGTATCATACATTGTCGAGCGCATCTGAGAGGAGATGGTGATGTGACCAAGGGAAATCGGATGGCAGACAGTACAGCTAAGCGTGCCGCTGAATCAGGAAGACAGGAATATGTGGGGCATATAGCTGCTCTTATACCAACTCCACTGTCTCAATGGACTCCAGTTTATACAGCTCAAGAAGAGGAGTGGTTAAAGACTGAACCGGGAAAGTATTTGGAGAACAAGTGGTATCAGCTAGAAGATGGAAGAATAGTCATACCAGCATCACTAGCGGTAGAAATTGTCCAAAATTATCATAACGGGACACATTCTGGGAGAGACAGTACAGAAGAATCTCTCAGGAAACATTTCTACATACCAAGATTGTCCAACTTGACTCAGGCCATTGTACGCAGATGTGTAACGTGTGCTAAAAATAATGCAAGACAAGGACCAGTAAAGCCACCAGGAGTCCAGTTTATGGGGGGACTCCCCATGTCCGATCTACAAATAGACTTTACAGTGATGCCTAAATCGGGTGGACATCGTTACCTGCTGGTAATTGTGTGCACCTATTCAGGCTGGGTAGAAGCATGTCCTACTCGTACAGAGAAAGCAGGAGAAGTTGTGAGATTCCTGCTACGAGAAATAATACCCCGATATGGACTACCCTGTTCTATAGGATCGGACAATGGTCCAGCTTTTGTTCATCAGTGCCTACAACAACTGACTCATATGCTTGGTATAAAGTGGAGGCTTCATACTGCATATAGACCCCAGAGTTCTGGTAAGGTAGAGAGAATGAATAGAACTATTAAGAACCAGTTGGCTAAAATGTGTCAGGAAACCCAACTTAAGTGGAACGTTCTCTTACCCATAGCTCTATTGCGAATCCGCAGTACCCCTACCAGAAGGATGGGCCTCTTTCCTTTTGAAATCATGTATGGGCGACCACCTCCCGTACTTGGTAACTTAAGGGGGGATTTGAGTCAGTTGGGAGAAGGAATTACCCGGCAGCAGGTTGTAGAGTTGGGTAAGACTATGGAGGAGGTACAGAAATGGGTACAAGATAGATTACCTGTGAATATTTATCCCCCTGTTCATAGTTATCATCCAGGAGATCAAGTGTGGATTAAAGAGTGGAATAATGTACCGTTAGGGCCCAAGTGGAGAGGTCCTTATGTTGTTCTTTTGTCTACCCCTACAGCGATAAAAGTAGCCGAAGTGACTCCGTGGATACATCACTCCAGGGTTAAACCAGCAGCAGTCGATTCTTGGCAAGTTACAGCAGATCCAGAGAATCCCTGCAAGATCCGGTTAAAACGCACTACTCAGTCGGAGTAACGAGGAATCGTGTGGATTACAAATTTTATTGTTACAGGGATTTGGTGAAGTGAGTGTTTTAGACGGCCATAATAAAGCCTGTCCGCTCACCAGCACATAGTATATAAGCCAGGAAAGTCTCGAAGGGACACCTGTGAAGACGAGCAGAACTCCATTCCCTGCAGCCCTTACATCCTGGAAGCTGAGGTGCCTTCGCACGGACGAAGACTGAGGATGACGGCGAAAGATGTGTTTTTGATAGTGTTTATTTATGTGTGTTTTTATATTCAGGAAGGTAGAGGTACCGACACTCCTAGCTGTGAGGTATGCATTAAGACTACGAGAACAGGTAACCATATTTCCCAAACCCTAATTTGGCATTCACAATACGAGTGTAAAGGAGATATATCAAGATGTAGATACCTTAATATAGAGTATAGTGTGTGCCATTTAGGAGTAGGAGAACCTAAGTGCTTCAGTCCGGAGTATCAACCTCGTACAATTTGGTTGACTCTCAGGAATGGAGATCCTCAGGGGACCCTAATTAATAAGACGGTGTTAGAATCCATACATTCTTCGGGTGTTCTGCTATTTGATGCATGTAAGGCGATATCAAGTGGTAGAAAGCCGTGGAATGTATGTGGGGATCTTAGATGGGAGAGGACGTATGGGTCTAATGATAAATATATTTGTCCCAGTAATAAAAATAAATATGTGAGTCCTAGATGCCCAAATAGAGAGTATAACTTTTGCCCATATTGGTCTTGTGTGGGGTGGGCAACTTGGGGACAGACAGTAGACAAGGACATGATAGTGACTAAGTTGCCGACTAGCCCATATTGTAAGTCTATGGAATGCAACCCAGTCCATATACTTATAAATAACCCCGACAAGTTCTTAGACAAGTATGGAAATTTATTTGGGTTTCAAATATACGGGACGGGTTTAGATCCTGGGACAGTATTATTTATAGGGATAGAGACTGATACGGTATCCTCCCAAACTCATCAAGTATATCATTCCTTTTACGAAGAGATGAGTATAGATAATAAGATCCCCCATAATGCTAAAAACCTGTTCATTGATTTAGCCGAAAGTATTGCCGGTAGTCTTAATGTTACCAACTGCTATGTGTGTGGAGGTACTAACATGGGAGACCAATGGCCTTGGGAAGCAAAGGAGGTAATGTCCGGTTCTGAGGCAGTTGAACAATTAATATCTTCACAAGCCGATTATCATATGAGTGTTAGAGGTAAATCTGAGTGGAGATTAAAGACCTCTATCATAGGTTATGTTTGCATAGCAAGGAAAGGAATAATGTATAATACTTCTGTAGGAGAATTAACTTGTCTAGGGCAAAAAGCTTATGATGATAATACAAAGAATACAACTTGGTGGTCGGCTTCAAATGTCTCAGAACCATCTAACCCGTTTGCTAGATACGCCAATTTAAAGGATGTGTGGTTTGACCTATCCATCACATCTACCTGGAGAGCTCCAGCAAATTTGTACTGGATCTGTGGTAAGAAAGCCTATTCGGAGTTGCCACAGGACTGGGAAGGGGCATGTGTGTTGGGTATGCTCAAACCATCCTTCTTCTTGTTACCTATTGAAACAGGTGAGACTTTAGGTGTTAAAGTATATGATGTGAATCATAGGAAGAAAAGGGGACCCATAGAGATAGGCGCCTGGGAAGATAATGAATGGCCTCCCCAGCGTATTATAGATTATTATGGGCCAGCCACGTGGGCAGAAGATGGTACCTTTGGTTATAGAACCCCTATTTATATGCTCAACCGTATTATAAGATTACAGGCGGTGGTTGAGATTATTACTAATGAGACATCACAAGCGCTCAATCTTCTAGCGAAGCATAATACCAGGATGAGGACAGCAGTATACCAAAATAGATTAGCCTTGGATTACCTTTTGGCAGTAGAGGGAGGTGTATGTGGGAAGTTTAACCTGAGCAATTGCTGTCTTCAAATAGATGACGAAGGGCAAGCAATAGCTGAGCTTACTAGCCATATGGTTAAACTAGCGCATGTGCCTACTCAGGTATGGAAAGGGTACAATCCAAGTAGTTGGTTTGGTAGCTGGTATGAGTGGTTTGGAGGGCTTAAGGCAGTGGTAGGTGGAGTCCTACTGATTTTAATGTTGTGTCTACTCCTACCGTGTCTTATACCCTTAGTAGTTAGGTCTGTGCAAAGCCTGATAGAAAATATAGCAGAGAGGAAGGCTGCTGCACAGATAATGGCAATATATAAATATAAGGCTCTAGATCAGGGAGAACCAATGCAGGAAGATGAATGTTGAAGATTCACATCATAAGATAAGTCTGGTCTGGTTCAAGGTAACTTGCGGTGTAAGCAAACTAAGGTTAAGTGATGCCTCAAGTAATTGTAAAATATCAAGAGGCATCAAAGGGGGGAATGTGGTGGAATCTCGGTAAAAATAAATTTAGTAGGCCGAGATTACCACGTGGCATGTGTACGTGCATATGCTGACGTATCGATCAGTTGGTTGCACGAGGCAAGATACGATCAGTAGTGTACGGAGCATGTGCAAGAATACAGGATATAGTATTCCCCTCCTCCATTGTGCTGGACAAGCCATGCGGTCAAACAGGAAGTTAATTCTTATTTGTGTTGATTGGTTAAGAGAATGTGCGGGTGGAGCTTAATATGGGAGGAGTTATGTGCCTATATAAGGAGCCTGCACTATTGTCCGGGGCTCAGAACTTGTTGTATTTTGGTGACGCTAGTCCCTCTGAGTCCCGATCGGTGATCCAATAAAGAATCTCTTCCTTCCTGAAGAAACCTGTGTCCATCTCTCTGTGCTTGGCTTCCGTCAGTTTCTCCGGTATCAGTACCTCCGCTGATTCCCTAAACCGCCTGGAACAAATGTTCCTGTGTTTCTGGGAAAAACTACGAAAGTGGGTTCAGGCGGAGCAGACGGGACACCAGGCTCTCCCAGCAAAGAGTGTGCTGGACCGTGAAAAATGTGGAGCGAAGGGGCTACCCTCGGGCACAGCGCCAAATTACACTCCTACTGCTAACCACCAGGGCCCTCCCGGGCTGAAGGCCATGAGGGCTCAGACCCAGAGGCATTACCCACACAAACGGAGGCGCACGCACCGCAAACGGATGCAGACCATCAGACCCTCCGGCACCTCCACACGAGGAAGACACTCGGACTCTCGCAGTCACCGGGTTAGTGGCACAGAAATGCCGGCCTACGCAACAGCCTGGGGCTGGAGGGACACCTCCACTCGCACCTGTACCACGGCGGCACTGAAAGGCACACAGAAGGGCTCCAGCTGCTTACAACCAAAGGGAATCGGATGACCGGGACAGTCAAGAGTTTCCAATCCCGTGTCCCTGGAACTATAGACAAGGTTCCCACATGTATTTCACATGGACACGCAGAGTCCCCCATCCAGGACTGACACACAAGGGACCAAAGTACTGTGCTCTGGACGACCACACAGACACACTCAGCATAGCCTGCATAGTCATATAAAATGTTTCCCCCTGCTTGAAACTCATAAGGTAGACATGTTCAGGCCCGGATTAACATAGGGGCTGATGGAGCTGCAGCTCCAGGCCCAGTCCCATGGAATAGGCCCATTGGTTTTAAAAAAAAAAAAAAATAAATTTTTTTTTTTTTTTACATTTTTTTTTTTTTTTTTACACACTACTCTTAGGGTTGCCAGGTATTTCTCATGTATTTCTTAGGGTTGCCAGGTATTTCTCAGAAGTATTTCTCAGGTATTTGAGGCTGCCTAGCCGGTGCCGGTATTGCAGTAATACCGGCAATACAAATGTCTGTCTCAGTATAAACATAGTTTATTCCACAATACTAGCGCCGGCCAGTAGGGGTCGCTGTTTGTGTGGAGAGAGGCAGTGATAAGAAGTTACGGCATCTCCCTCCCTGCATCTCTCTACTCACTGATCCGCGGGGACCAGTTCTGCACAGAGAGTCCAGACAGCAGCTCCGAGACATGGGGACGCTGAGACATTGGGACACTGGGTAACATGGGGACCCTGAGCATGGACGTCCGCAGGAATTTTTCCGGGGGGGAGGGGGGACATAATTGTAATGACATCCATGCTTGGCCCCTTTTTGACAGTGTCATGAAAGGGAAGGAGCATAGTCATTTTCACATAAAGCCAGGGTGAATAGCGTTTTCACAACTATGGTGTCAGGAATATATGTTTGTATTCCTTACACTATAGTGTTCCTTTCATCAAATTACAGGAACATTCTGGTCACCATAACAACTTTATCTAAATGAAAATGATGTGATGCAAGGAGGCCCCTGGGTGCTCTTTCTTTGAAGGGGTTAAACCGCTCTCAAATGGTTTACCCCCAAAGGCTTCCTTCAGCTCCAGATCTCCAGGTCGCTCAGTGGTATTCAACTTCTGAAACAGAGTGTCAGGAAGTGCAGATTGACGTCAGGCATGGGTGCTGCAGATTGGCTAGAGTGGTCAGCTGACCCTCTAAGCCAATCGCTAGTTCCCGATTCATAAAAATGTTTTACGTTTTTATGAATGGGGAGCTACTGATTGGCTTAGAGTGCTAGCTGACCCATCTAGCCAATCAGCGGCACCCCTTCCCAGCGGCCCTCTGTGTTTCCTGACACTCAGTAAATAAAAGTGAACACATTAACACTGATATTGTTTGTTTTTACCTGGGGAGATGAGAAGGTCCAAAGTTTCCCTGCCAGGCCCAGGTACGAACGCCTAATGATGTGGTGTCCAGAATGAAGTGCTCCAATCTAATTTTCTTCTCCTTCATTTGACACAGTCTTCTTTGCCTTCTGAGGCTCCTTCTGCTCCTTTACCTTTCTGCTCCTTTCTGCTTATTTTGCGCCCTTCTGCTCTCTTTCTGATCCCTTTCTGCTCCTTGATGGCCCTTCCTGCTTCTTGATGGCCCTTCCTGCTTCTTGATGGCCCTTCCTGCTTCTTGCATACCCTTCCTGCTTCTTACTGCCCTTCCTGCTTCTTTCTGCCCCTTCCAGCTTCTTGCAGCCCCTTGCTGATCCTTTCTGTTCCTTCTGATTCTTCCTGCCCCTTCCTGCTCCTTGCTGCCCCTTCCTGCTCCTTGCAGACCCTCCCTGCTCCCTCTTCCTACTACTTGCTGCCTCTTCCTGCTCCTTGCTGCCCCTTCCTGCTCCTTGCTGCCCCTTCCTGCTCCTTGCTGTCCCTTCCTGCTCCTTGCTGCCCCTTCCTGCTCCTTGCTGCCTCTTCCTACTCCTTGCTGACCCCTCTTGCTCCTTGCAGACCCTTCCTACTCCTTGCAGACCGTCCCTACCCCTTCCTGCTGCCCCTTCCTATTCCTTGCTGACCCCTCCTGCCTCTTGCAGACCCTTTCTGCTCCTTGCTGACCCCTCCTGCTCCTTGCTGCTCCTTCTACTTTACCCTCCTGTTCCTTGAAAACCTTTCGACCCCTTCCTGCTTCTTGCTGCCCCTTTCTATTCCTTGCTGGCCCCTCCTGCCCCTTGCAGAACCTTTCTGCTCCTTCTACTTTACCTTCCTCTATGCGGTCTCCCCCACCCCCCATCCCTCACTTACCTGCTCTGTAGGCTGCCTCTGTGCTGCTCCCCTGCGGTTTCAGTCATGAGAGAGAGGCAGGGATAAGCTGTAGCTTCCTGCCTTTCTCCATTCACCGCGCCAC
The DNA here is from genome assembly GCF_036172605.1 of Pelobates fuscus. Taxonomy (NCBI): domain Eukaryota; kingdom Metazoa; phylum Chordata; class Amphibia; order Anura; family Pelobatidae; genus Pelobates; species Pelobates fuscus. The sequence continues at coordinate 128,509,254 of NC_086323.1, forward strand.
CTACTGGCCAGCGCTGGTATTGCACTGTATTCTCACACTAAAACGAAAAATAGCAGCACAAGCTGAAAAATCCGGGGGGCCAAGTACCCCCTTTACCCCCCCATTCGGATGCCCATGACCCTGAGACACTAGGGACACAGTGGCCCCATGTCTCCCAGTGGCCCCTAGTCTGTGTCCCCATGTCTCCCAGCCACTGTCCCTAGTGTCTCAGTGTCCCCATGTCTCCCAGTGTCCCCATGTCTCTAAGTGTCCCCTAGTGTCCTAGTGACATCAGGACACATGGAGACATGAGGACACAGACTCAAAGGGACACTGGGAGACATGGGGATACAAACACTAGGGGACACTGGGCGACATGGGGACACTGAGAGGCATGGAGACACAGGGAGACATGGGGACACTGGGCGACTGAGACATAGGAGACATGGCAGTGTTCCCATGTCTCCCAGCCAGTGTCCCTAGTATCTCAGTATCGCCATGTGTCCCTGGTGTCTCTCAGTGTCTGTAGTGTGCCAGTGTCCTTAGTGTCTCAGTGTTCCCTAGACTCCCAAAGTCCCCTAGTCTCCCAATGTCTCTGTGTCCCCATGTCTCCTAGTGTCTCAGTGTCCCCTAGTATAAAAGAAAAAATCTCAGGCACTCAATGTGATAGATTTAGGCAGGTTTATTGGACACCGCAACGTTTCGACCTGTACCCAGGTCTTTATCAAGTCTCCAATGTCCCCTATGTATCAGTGTCCCCTATGTATCAGTGTCTCAGTGCCCCATGTCTCTCAGTGCCCATAGTGTCTCTGTGCCCGTAGTGTCTCTGTGCCCGTAGTGTCTCAGTGTCCCCTAGTATAAAAGAAAAAAATCTCAGGCACTCACTGTGATAGCTTTAAGCAGGTTTATTGGACACCACAACATTTTGACCTGTACCCAGGTTTTTATCAAGTCTCCAGTGTCCCCTATATATCACAGTATTTCAGTGCCCCATGTCTCCCTGTGTCCCCTCGTGTCTGTCACCCAGTGTCCCCAAGAGTCTCAGTGTTCCCTAGTATCTGTGTCCCCATGTCTCCCAGTGTCCCAATGTCTCTCAATGTCCCCTAGTGACATGGGGACACTGGGAAACATGAGGACACAAACACTAAGGGACTGGGAGACATAGGGACACAGACATTCCCCCTTTTTGTGTATGTTCGCCCTTTCGGACGTTCTGGTTATGTGATTTGTGTCAGTAGCCCACCCTTTTACCGCATCCATAGACTTCCTGCTTTACTGGACACTGCTGTTAGGGGGTATGGGTTTACTTGAAAGATGAAAGCATGAGATTAGCAAAGGGTATGTGTTTTCTCATAGTTGCATCCTATGAGTTTCCCTACAGCATCATCTCCATCAGATACATGACGCTTAGGAGGTAGGACTGTTTTAGTGTTTTTGGTCAATAAGATTTTGTAATTAGGCCCATCATAATTATCAGCACCAGGCCCACTGGGCTCTTAATCCGGCCCTGGACATGTTGCAATACACTCATACACATCTCTATGCCTAACCAAGCTTCAAAATACACACGCTGCATTTTTTTCTCCTATGTATAATCTCCACCGGAGAATGAATAGCGCCTATCTGCCAGAAAAAGTTGCAAGTTCATTCTCTAGGCAATGAGTAATGTACTTTACATGGTTTCTTGTATGTTCCTAATAGAGCAGCACTACATGCCCAGTTTACTATTTAGGAGCAACTTGAAATGTCATCTTATCACATATCTACCTGTGACATAGGGATGCTAACTTGAACTGCTAAAATCTAGCTATATTTTCCTTATGCCAATCAGAGTTTTATTAAGTTTTACTATGTCTTCTCGTTTGTTCTCTACATTAACAAAAATGTGCAATGTTCTTTTTCAATGCCAAACTGCTGTTACCCTATGTCTAGTTGTTGTGGCAGTGTAAACCGGCTTGTTTAATCTATGCACGAATAAAATAAAGAATTTAAAAAAAAATAAAAATTGGCACCCCAGATATTTGTGAATAGCATCTCCTATGATGCTCAGCCTGCCTGATCCTAAACCATCGTTCACATTATTAAAACATTAAGAGAAGGGGGGGGCAGGGCTAGACCGCCAGGCTGGAGGGTCGCAAGAGAGATCAGCTCCTTCAATTTACCACTCTTTAAGCCTCTAAATTATGGTTTTTGAACCTATATGCCGACCGGCAGCGGTGGCCCTCAGTGTGCAGGGGGTACTGGATCCGAAGCGAGGCTGGCTCCTTGAGTTTTAGTCCGTTGGTTTAGAAATCTTCGCTGTCCCAGATGAGGCCTTCTTCGGCGGTGAGTGGAGGAGACGGCCGCAGCTTCACTATCCTGCCTAGCAGTGCCCAGCCAGAGGCCCAAATCCGCATGGAACTGGTCCTGTCCCACCCCACCCCTCCTGGACCGGTGGGGGTGATCCCCAGTCCTCACCCTGTGGCCCTGACCACTAAACGACAACCAAGACCCAGTGATACTACCATCCCAAACCTGCAGCCCAGGCACTTCACCTAAAATGGCGGAGGCCATGTGCACAAGTGCGAGGTAAGAGGGATTAACAGCATTTTCCCTGCACTCACCTTATTCAGCACGGTTCATTGGCATAAACTGGCCCAAAAACTGCAGCAGCCTGCTACAAGCACATACCATAGTGCCCTAGCACGACGCTTACCTCTGGAGACTCAACACAGGGCATCAGCTCCGGTTCAGGGGAAGGCCCGAAGCAGGCGGAAGAGATGGAGGCACAGCAGGCCAGCGCACGCAAAACTGCAGCAGCCACCGGAAATTAGCCCGCGAAAACCTACCCTCCAGTCGTGCCGGTCTCCCACGCAAGACACAGCATCCTACCCCTGGATTGCCATACAGCACCTCCTGATCAGCCGTGACGGAACTGCAACGCATACAGACAGCGGGAGTACACTAAGCCCACAGAGGGCATCAGCTAAGCTGAGACTCAAGAGGACACTTTGCATATATGCCTCACTGATCCAAATCTACCTAGTATGTGTATCGCAAAAGCGCAATCTAAGCTTTTATGATGAGCCAACCTCATTGATCATACCCATGCTTAAATATAGGGGCCTATGGGGTGAATTTATCTCCCACAGTTAAGGCAGCTACCCAGCTTATTACAAGCAGCATGCATTGCCGACTTAAATCTCTCCAAGCTGGAATGTTTAAACGACCCTATCTTAGTCTGTTACTCGCTTTATTATCTACCCCCAGTACCTAATAAGCAAGAGTTACTCAATAATGCCTAAAGTTAGCTTGTTTAAAACATAAAATTGTGCATGTGTTCAGATTACCCCAAACGTGAAACTTGCTAATATACCTGAGGATTGCCTTTGGGGTACCTCAAACTTCTATGTATATTATTATGCACTGCAAAAATACAAAAAAAAAAAACATTAAGAGAGTAAAGAAAATAATAATTAACTTAATAAAGTGTTAACAAATTGATTTGTCTATTTCAAAATCGACCTGTAAACATTGTTGACATGTATCTGCATATAGTCTGCATATAGTATGCTAGGGCTCTTAGTAAGTAAGAGGGGCTGCCCCTTACTGCATTGAGAAAGCCAGCTTTAACCTCACAGATCAAAGCAAAAATGACGACATCTTGGGACACTGACTATAGAGTATGGAGCACATGGAAATGTATGGAAATGGTGCAACCCATCCAAGGACATTCCTATTGTCTGTTGAGCGGCATAATTGCAGAGAACAAACTATGAATAAACTGAGAGAGTACTCCTTGAGTCAAATTCCAAATGCCAAGTTCCAACCTCTAATTATTCCACTTTTTGAGTTAATAAAATATGTTTTAATTAAATGTCAGAGCTTTTTGAGTCTCCTCACTTTCCTCCTCCAGAGTCAACATGTAACCATTCAAGGTGTCCAAACTCAGATCCACCATTTTGGTCCTAGGTGTCTGCGAAAGAAGACCAATTCATGGCTACCTCCAATTGATCACAACCCGGATTTACATAATTACAGAAATTGTAATCCAGGCACCTTCTATCTCAGTGAAGGAAGTCACCAGAGGTACCTTCGCAGACCAAAGAGATACACCTTCTAGCTCATGTGATAACTGGTAGAAAACTGACTAAAACATTGCTGTATTAACTGATTCAATAAGGTCTGCTTAAAGGAAGACCTCTGTGTACCCAAACCTTCACTACCAGGAGGTATGTGAGTATCTCACCACAGTACTCAACGGTATGGGATATCACTATAGCAGTGATTGAAGATACTAAAGTAACTAAATCATGCTCAATTGCATCTGAATACATGTAACCAGGACTGACTTTGGAAAATGTGGGCCCGTTACACAGTTAAAGGTCTGGTTTCCTGGGACCAGTATCTGAGTCTGCCCACAGAACACAATCTGAGTTTACCCTCAAGGATGCAGGGTGTGTAGAGTGGATACAGTGTGTGTATAGTGGATGAAGTGTGTGTTTATTGGAGGCAGTGTGTATATGGTGGTTGCAGTGTTTGTGTGTAGTGGATGTAAAGTTTGTGTGTGTAGTGACTACAGCGTGTGTGTGTGTGTGTGTGTGTGTGTGTGGTGGATTCAGATGATGATTGTATAGTGGATGCAGTTGTGTAGTGGATGCAGTGTTTACAAAGTGGTTGCAGTGTCTGTGTGCGTAGTGGATGTATTGTGTGTGTGTGTTGTGGATACACTGTGTGTAGTGGATGGAGAGGTGTGTAGTGGATACAGTGAATGTGTAAATATGTGGGGTAGGATAGTGGTTGCATTCTGTAGGCAAATGGTCAAAAAGCATTTCTTTTAATTTAAAAAATAAAAGATTAAATTTTATTCCCCCTTGCCTGCTTGTTACCTGTGGCTGGGTGACATTACACTCCCTGGTGGTCCTGCATTGTGCACGCTGCAAGCTGTGTATATAATGAAGAGGGGGCCCAACACTCTCCCTGTTTCTTGAGCCTGGCCTGCCTGCCATTTATTATTATTATATTATTTATATAGTGCCATCAGATTCCGTAGCGCTGTACAATGGGTACCATGCGGATTATTGCCATGGTAACTCGCGGCAACACCCTCTTCACTATATATGAAACAGTGGATTACAAGATCAGAGGGATTAGAGGAAAGTTTCCCTGCTGTCCATTCCCCCCAGGACCGCCAGGCCTGTGACAGCCATCATGGTTGTCACCCTATAATGGTGGCCCTGCAGCTCAATCATCTCGTTATGGTGCCAATATTCCCATTATGCACATTATTATTACTGATGTTTATGACAGTACATTAATGGAAAATAGACAGTACAGTATAGACTATCCAAAACAAAAGGAATAGCGGACCCTGCCGTGAGAGGAGAGCTCGCATTTACAGCCCTTTTATATAAAGTACTAAGCTAGATGGCTTGTGCTTACACACGTGCACATAAGACATCTTCCTTCTATTACATCACTGGCACGCATGCACATTCACAGCATGACAGCCTCGACTATAATGTACTGTACAACTGATCAAAACACAGAGATATATTTTACAGAAATAAACAAATAGACATATAAATAAAATAAATAAATAGCACATTTTATGGTCGTTCTTTAGATATTACATTGTGCAGAATTTTAAAATGACAATATCTATCTATCTATCTATCGATCCTTCCACTATCTATCTACCAATCCTTCATCTATCTATCTATCTACCAATCCTTCCCTTATCTATCTATCTATCTATCTATCTATCTATCTCTCTATCCTCCCACTATCTACCAATCCTTCATCTATCTATCTATCTATCTATCTATCTCTCTATCCTTCCACTATCTATCTATCTATCTATCGATCCTTCCACTATCTATCTACCAATCCTTCCCCTATCTATCTATCTATCCTTCCGCTATCTATTTATCTATCTATCATTCCACTATCTATCTATCCTTCCACTATCTATCCATCCTTCTACTATCTATCTATCTCTCTGTATATCTACATACCATTCCACTATCTATCTATCTATCTAGCTATTTATCTATCCTCCTGCTATCTATCCTTCCACTATCTATCCATCCTTCCCTATCTATCTATCTATCTATCTATATATCTATATATCTATCAATCTATCCTTACACTATCTATCTCTCTATCTAGCTATCTATCCATCCATCCTTCCACTATCTATCTATTTATCTATCATCTATCTATCTCTCTATCTATCCATCCTTACACTATCTATCAATCAATCAATCTATCTATCTATTCTTCCACTGTCTGTCTGTCTGTCTATCTGTCTGTCTGTCTGTCTATTTAAACTGCCATTGGTGGTCCAAGATAGTCCCAGCTAAAGCAGTATTCCTCTGCTTGTAGTTTGCGTACTATGCTTTAAGGGGACACCAGATGGGTTCAGGGAAGCCATTAATGGTATTTAGTTATAAAATACTTTATGAGAGGTAATTATTGGAGAGGAAGTTAAGATCAATGGTTCAGATGGAAAAGGATGATAAAACAGTGAATTGGAGGCCTCAATAATCTAAATCACTGTATCAATAGGAAGCGTATTGTCAAAGTCATGACAGTCAAAAACAGTCTCTTAGAGAGTCACATCCACTTCCATTATGACAAAGATACCATGTCTCAGCCTGTTCTAGCTCTCAGGTCCCCCCAACACCCTGCAGTACTGGGCCGCCATAATTCCCATATTCATTAACACTTTGTAGAGGAAGCTAAATATAACAGGAAACCCAATCTTCCTGATAGGGGGGAAGAAGATATCATGTCACTAGATTTGTGACAGAGGGGACAGCAGGAGACACAGAGAGGTGTCCTGGGTGATGGACAGATCGAAAGGAAGCGACATGTGAACAAAGGTAAAATAGAAAGAGGGGGAGCAGTTAAAGAGTTAAGACAGGAGTATGAGGTGGGCATTATAATTATAGCAAACAGAGGTGAAGGGTTAGAGGAAAAGGAGAGGAGATAGATAGATAGAGAGAGAGAGAGAGAGAGAGAGAGACACAGACAGACAGACAGACAGACAGACAGACAGACAGAGAGACAGACAGACAGACAGACAGACAGACAGATAGATAGATAGATAGATAGATAGATAGATAGATAGATAGATAGATAGATAGACGGATAGATAGATAGATAGATAGATAGATAGATAGATAGATAGATAGATAGACGGATAGATAGACGGATAGATAGATATTTTCAGTTTTATTGTATTGATTTTAATTAGAGTTAAAAACACAGAGGTTTTAGAACTGTAAAGAAATGATAAATATAAATGATATTATAGTGGTCCAGTCCTTCTTAAGTTGAACCCTTATAAAACAATGAATAAAATATGTCTATAAGGTAAATGGTGGTCATAGAATCTAATACAATATACATGAATGGCAAAATCAGTTCTCATGGGATCTGAAAGTGTTTCATTTGTTAGGGTGTTTTATGTAGAGGAAAGTGAATTCTATTCCTCTTTAAATGTTTACATTATTTGACATATCTTCATTGTATATCTATCTATTTATCTATTTATCTATCTATCAATCAATGTATCTATCTATCTATCTATCTATCTACCTGTCTATTAGTAATTACCCATCTAGGGCACAGGGGAGAGCAGTGTTGAAAGTGAGTGATACACAGTGTATATAGGAGAGAGCAGTGGAACGCAGTGTTAGAGATAGAGAGGGGCTCACAGTTTAATATTCAGATAATATATGTAAACAGTGTTATTGTACAGAAGATATTATAATGGTGAAAGGAGTAACATCTCTCATGTAAATATCGGAGAATACAATGGGTATAGAGTGCAGAGAGATTTGTGATCACATTGAGTGTGAGAGAGACAGATCAGGGGGAGTGAGTGAGCAAGGGAACCGAGCAGGGATATTAGAAAGGAGGGAACTCAGAGACAGGCTCAGAAGCTGATGAGAAGGAGAGAGGCGGAGGAAGAAACTTCCCATGGAAGCCCGGAGAGCCAGGGAGCATCTGCACAGACACAGCTTCACTCCGGGGACCCACAGAACAGAGAAACTGGAGCCGGCAGAGACCTGAGGAAGAGCGGATTGCCCGAACCGCACTCACCTAATACAGGGAGCAAGCAACCACTATACAGAGTGCTGCTATTCAACTGCCGGGATTCATCTACAGAGAGAGTGACTTACTGACCCCCACTATACAGAGAGAGGGACCCACTGATCCCCAATATAAAGAGAGAGACCCACTGACCCCAATATAAAGAGACCCACTGGCCCAATATACAGAGAGAGACCCACTAACCCCAATATAAAGAGGCCCACTGACCCCAATATAAAGAGACTCACTGACCCCAATATAAAGAGACTCACTGACCCCAATATACAGATAGAGACTCACTGACCCCAATATAAAGAGACTCATTGACCCCAATGTACAGATAGAAACTCACTGACCCCAATATACAGAGAGAGAGACCTACTGACCCCCAAGACCCACTTACTCCCAACATACAGAGAGAAAGACCAACTGACCCTCAAACTACAGAGAGACCTAGTGACCCCCAGAGTACAGAGAGAGAGAGATCATAGACCCCCAACATACAGAGAGGAACCCACTGTACTTCCACTATACAAAGAGACACCTACTTCCCCCAATATACAGAGACACACAGACTACACATATAGACAGAAACTACAGACCGCTTTTATACAGAGACCTAAACTTATAGAGTGCAAACTGCAATACACAATTATAATGATCAAAGAGACATGCCAATTTACACTCCAGACACAATGTATATAGACCACACTGCAAACTGGAGACACCTAATAGACTGAGACACATCCCCTCCTAATCGGCAGGTGCCTAATATGCAGAGCTATCCACAATGAAAGGCATCCCATGCACTTACACTGTAGATATTATTATACACAGACACCCCTTATTATACGTCACATTAGTAATATAAGAAGAGACACTGCTATTACACTTTAGATGTCTAACATAAAGACATAAACCCACAATTGGTCTTAAAACATGGATTTACAGACAATCCAGCAAATTAGACGTTAAAGAGAATATTCCTGCGAACTCAGAACAAAGTTTAATAGATCCAGTCTATAGATCCTCATACAGAGTTTGATGCCCACCGATCTTTACATAGAGAGCTCAGTGCTTTCTGCTCTGACATTGCCCGTTCCATGTACACACACTGAGTCCTGTAGACATAGCTCCACATATACATCACATTGAGCGCTTACACTGAGTTTCCCCTCATTCCACATTACCTTCATACAGACATGTTCATTTAAGAACTTTCCCAATTCCTTATACAGAATTATAATATTGCACAGACCCACTTACACTGCACAGACCCACTTACACTGCACAGACCCACTTACACTGCACAGATCCCACTTACACTGCACAGATCCCACTCACACTGCACATACCCCTCTCATACTGCACATACCCACTCACACTGCACATATCATTCACACTGCACAGACCCACTCACACTGCACAGATCCCACTCACACTGCACATACCCCTCTCACATTGCACATACCCACTCACACTGCACATACCCCACTCACAGTGCACTCTCTACTCACACAGACCCCACTCACACTGCACATATCCATTCACACTGCACAGACCCACTCACACTGCACAGACCCACTCACACTGCACAGATCCACTCACACTGCACATACCCCTCTCACACTGCACATACCCCACTCACAGTGCGCATACCCCACTCACAGTGCACTCTCTACTCACACAGACCCCACTCACACTGCACAGAACCCACTAGAAGTGCACAGACCCCACTAGCAGTGCACTGACTCTACTCACACTGTACAGACCCCACTCTTACTGTTCCGTCCTCACTCACATTACACAGACCACTCGTACTATTCACAATACACAGTCCCCACTCACACTGTACCGACTTATTGCATAAGAGCCAGATAGATAAACTGACACCACGACCCCCAGTTATAGAGCACAAAGGGCTCTCTGTATTAGACTAGCCTTTAGACTAGCCTTTATTAGAGCCCCCTCCTCCTTATTAGACTCCTTAATGAGACAGGGAGCCCCCTTCTACACTCAGCCTCTCACTCTCTCTACGGATCACAGCCAGCAGGACCCGCATTCAGCACCGCGGACAGCGACAGCCAGGTGAGAGGGAGGGACTGACCGAGACGGGTAACGAGACAGTACAGAGGGCAGGGGGAGCGTGATTTGGAGATTACAGGACATGGGGGAGAGAGGGAGGGACAGGGTTAAAGGACAAGGGGGTGAGTGGGAACTAAGGGGATACCGAGCAGGGAGGAGAGAGAGGGAGTGATGGGCTTACTGGGAAGGCTCAGACGGGAACGGTTGTGTTTTAGGGAAGAAGGGGAGAGAGAGGTATGAAGTTACAGTTCAGAGGGGATAAAGAGGGATGGGTCACAGGGCAGCCAGAAAAAAGAGGGAGAGATGGGGTTATAGAGCAGACAGGAGAGATGGGGTTATAGGGCAGACAGGAAAGAGGGAGAGATGGGGTTATAGGGTAGACAGGAGAGAGGGGTACTTGGGGGTTATAGGGAAGACAGGAGAGAGGGAGAGTTGGGGTTATAGGGCAGACTGGAGAGAGGGCTAGTTGGGGTTATAGGGAAGACAGGAGAGAGGGAGAGTTGGGGTTATAGAGCAGATGGGAGAGAGGGGTAGATGGGGTTATAGGGCAGACAGGAGAGAGGGGGAGATGGGGTTATAGGGCAGGCAGGATAGAGGGGGAGAGGGGGTTATAGGGCAGACAGGAGAGATGGGGTTATAGGGTAGACAGGAGAGAGGGGTACTTGGGGTTATAGGGAAGACAGGAGAGAGGGAGAGTTGGGGTTAAAGAGCAGACTGGAGAGAGGGGTAGTTGGGGTTATAGGGAAGACAGGAGAGAGGGAGAGTTGGGGTTATAGAGCAGATGGGAGAGAGGGGTAGATGGGGTTATAGGGCAGACAGGAGAGAGGGGTAGTTGGGGTTATATGGCAGACTAGAGAGAGGGGGAGATGGGGTTATAGGGCAGGCAGGATAGAGGTGGAGAGGGGGTTATAGGGCAGACCAGAGAGAGAGATGGGGTTATGGGGCAGGCAGGATAGAGGGGGAAAGGGTTTTATAGGGCAGGCAGGATAGAGGGAGAGTTGGGGATATAGGGCAGACAGGAGAGAGGGGTAATTGGGGTTATATGGCAGACTGGGGAGAGGGGGAGATGGGGTTATAGGTAAGACAGGATAGAGGGGTAGTTGGGGTTAGAGGACAGACAGGAGAGAGGGGGAGATGGGGTTATAGGGCAGACTGGAGAGAGGGAGAGATGAGGTTATAGGGAAGACAGAAGGGATAAATACAATGATAGTGACAGAGGCATGATAAGCGATAATAAAAGAGAAGAAGAAATACATAGATAATACACAATTGGATCAATAACAAAGCAGGGGATGGAAGGATGAGGGGAAAAAGACCTGGAGAGAGCAAGCAATGAGAGAGATTTAAAGGTTAAATATGTGTCTGTGTCTGTGTGTAGTAGGATTTTTTTTTTACGAGAAAACGGAGATAGGCATTTAGATGGGCACTTTCTGATAAAACAAAGTAGCAAGATGTAGTGATAGTAACAGAGAGGAAGAAATTCAGTGTGTATTTCGGTTATGCAATAGGAACACCTAAATAATTATATATAGCTGTGAGCAATTTTCCAAAGTTTATGTTATGTATAGTATATGTCTGTCTCTCAATTTAATGTGAAATATATATATAGAGTATAGGTATATATATATGTGTGTGTGTGCGCGTGTGTTTGTGTGTATATATATATATATATATATATATATTGTGTATGCTCCACATATTCTATATACAGCATTCTTTTACAAATATGTGTTTTATTGATATTTTCATATATGCGACTGTATTTTATGTGTGCTTTTTCTATTTTGCTTTATGTAGTTGCTATACGGGAATAATAGGTGTGTGTGTGTGTGTGTATATATATATATATATATATATATATATATATATATAAATATCTATATAAATATATGTATATTTGTGTGTTGGTGTGTGGCTGACGCTGGCAGATGGAACAGACACAGGAAGAATGATAGTGAGTGTAAATTCTTGTGAATGGATGTTGTTAAGTCGGGGAGGCAGGGGGAAGGAGACTGGCAGTCAGGTAGACCTGTCACCTATTGCCTTAGAATGTTATCATTCCCCACATTCCATTACCCAACGTGTAACAACTGCCTTTTCAGTTCAAACCCACTCAATAACACTCATTACAATGGGTCTTACCCGTATCATTGTGCAGCATTGCTGGCGGAGGGAGTGAGGGCCTGGCTTTATTTGTCATTATTGAACTTGCAGGGTGGCTGGGGAGGAGGGTTAGTAGTCAATATATACCGAAAGCAATCTTAGGGTAGGTAGATATGTGCACTGACCATGTATATGAAAAGCACTAGGAGGGCACTGGGATACATAAATTAAAGAAATTGGCTATACAGAATTAGAAGAGAGTAATGGTAACTCGTTTTAATGATTAAGTCTTATAGGAAGACAAAAGGCTACAGGCTAGCTGGGCATCATGGGGAGTGCAGTTCATAGACATCTGGTTGACTAAGGTTTAAAATAGTCCCTCAGTGCTAAAAAAAAAAACTAAATGGGAAAAAACCTCTCCTATCATACCATCCCATTTTGTATGATGTATAAACCATTGTCTATACTGAAAATAAAACCCCTACCTTTATATATCATATCCTCTAAATCAGAGAAATGTACACCCTTAGTTACTGTCGTGGCAAACACCTTGATCTATATTAGTAAATCCATTTCATGCTTTGTTACAACATCGATGTGTCTAGCTTAAATTACATGTCAATTAAAAGACTCATCTTTAGAATGTCCCGCTTTATTTATCCATTTACTGACTATTCCTGGGAATTGGAGAACTGACAAAGCGTTAAAATCTTGTGGGTTTATTCAGTAAGTACCGTCTTTTAGTGAACTTCAAGGTAAAGCTGCCAGTCTGTAACTATAGATGAGGTGGGGAATTTTTCCAGATCAATATTTTTTTGCCAACATTCTGCCAATATGATTTTAATTAACTACAATTTGGAGTATTTTGAATAAACCTACTAGATATCAGTTCCATGTGAATCACTGTTTAGTAAATAAATTCCATCCCAACTCAAGCTATTGGTTCAGTCTGACCATTTTGGCCTCACATTTGTAGTTCCCTTGTTAATTCTCCATTATTTCCATTTTAGTGATTCAATCTAATAGAGTCTCTTTACTGGTGAAGAAATGACTCTATATTAGGGAAACATCATGCTCTCTATATTACACAAATAATTGTCACCTATTTAAAACAATAACTCCTTCTTTTTAGAGGTTCTCCAATACGTCCTGTATACGTAAGATGATATTATGAAAAATTATGCTGCTATCTCATTCGGAGTTATTTACTCTGAATTGCTGGGATTTAGAGGGACAAAGGTTTAAAAATAATATCAGGAAGTATTACTTTACTGAGACGGTAGTGGATGCATGGAATAGCCTTCCTGCTGAAGTGGTAGAGGTTAACACAGTAAAGGAGTTTAAGCATGCGTGGGATAGGCATAAGGCTATCCTAACTATAAGATAAGCCCAGGGACTAATGAAAGTATTTAGAAAACTGGGCAGACTAGATGGGCCGAATGGTTCTTATCTGCCGTCACATTCTATGTTTCTATGTTTCTATTTCATCTTTCATTTTATTGTATTTATTTACTTAATTAATTAATTTTAGACCAAAATAACTAAACTGAAAATATAACTAAACATTTCTAGTCTGGAAAAGTTAATCTGAATTTAAAATTAAATTTTACTTTGAATTCAGCTTGACATACAAGCAATTCACACTTTATTGAAAATCCTTGAGAAGTATATTCAAATGTCCCTCTCTTTGTTACAATATGATGGATTAGTGTTACTAAACAACAGTGCATAGTAAAAGAACAATTCTGTGGTAAAGTTCGAAAAGTGATTCTGTCACCATGGAAACCGAACGAATGTTCCTGTTCACTGTTCCACTTTTAGAACTTTGTCCCACCATTGACCACCCTGTATGTGTAACAGCCTATGTTTCTATACCAGAGTGATCCTGTTACAGTATAGCCAGTGGTAGACTGAATGTTTGGGTAATAGGGAACATTGTCTTGGGTTTCTTGAATATCTAACCCCTGAATTAGAAAGAGGCAAGGAGCTAATGTATAACATAGCTATATATATATTGTTGTGGGGAACACCATATTAAATAAATAAAATTAAAATGCTGTTAATGTATTTAAGTGTTGGCTATAGTGAATCGAGAACAAAAGTACAACATCTGTCATCTTGCTGATTGTCACATCTTATTTTGGTCTAAATGGTAAGATTTGGGATTTAGTTCTAATCTCCACTTAATAAATACGCTCCTCTAAGTTATGCACAATATTGTCTATTAGTTATGTTACTGTGTGTACTATGGTTTAATGTGGGCCCCTATTGACAGTATGACCCCAACTTAATCCACCCTATATCTCTAGAATGATTAGTTTACCTTCCACTGCATGGCTATACTTATGTGACTTTCTAATTTTTGGATCATGCACTGCTTCTATTTCTCTTATCTCAGGTTTGCCCAAAAGCTAGACTACCAGCTGTTACAAAGGTTCAGCTCCCATGATGCTCTAGCATCATCAAGGCTGGCCAAGTACTCTTGGAGTTGGAGTTCTGCAATAGCTGGGGATCCGTTTGCGTTTTATTTTTTCATTACTCCTGCTCTAGGTAGGTCTAGATCAGATGTACCATATAGTATGTGCTACAATTTATTTTTTTGTAACAGACAAGTTGCGTGTCTCTCCATTCTATCTATTATAAATACATCATATTGGTATCTCATATGTTTCTGAACCACAATTCCCATCATGCTTAGTTAGTCAGAAATATAGGCTTTTCAGATACATTATTTATTGGATGGAGAAGCTCTTTTTTATTTAACATTTTTGACATTTGAGAAATGGTTCCTTCTTATCCCCATTTGTCATCGTCATCAACCACAATTGTTATCAGGGTAGCAATCTCTCTATATGGCTAAACTGAATTATAAAGTAAATATCCAATTTCTCCCTATCTTATTCCCTTGGAATATCACTTTTACTCCTTGTGTATGAAATAAAGCTGTAATAACTATATATAGTTATATATTGAAGAAAAAATATTGGAAAATCTCCTATATACATTGGTAAGGCTTACAGCAATTCCCCTTGCTTGTCTTTTCTTGTATTAGAGAAGTGCATGCAGTACCCCCCCCCCCCCCCCCCCCCGGCTGTTGCTCTCAAGATCTGGTTTCCATGGTTACTATGTGATTTCAAGCCCCCCTTCAGACAGTGATCTGAGCCACGTGTGTTCAATACATATAGACTTAGATGTAAATACATGTTTTATAATTGTATGTACACACACACACACACACACATATATACTTATATATATGTGTGTATATATATTATCTATCTGTCTATCTATCATGAATATTCATAGAGTGTCTGCTAAATTGTCATCCGGCAGTGGCACCCAAGATTAGAAGGATAGTTTTGGTACAGGTCATCAAAATGGACACAGTAAATGGAACCTTTTTCTTCTTGTCCAATGTACGGTAGTTGATGTTAGTGGTTATTATAGAACAGAGGGCCATAATAGAAACAAATTCCTCATATTCTGAGACACACAAAGTCCTTACAGTGTTTAGTCTCCTGGACCCCCAATAGATGCAGAACAAAGAGAATGGCCAAACCACTGACACTCTATGGGCCCCTCAAAAATACCAAAGCACCCTACCTCCTGCCAAATAATATTAAACATGTATGAGAGCTTGGTGAGAGCAATTTCTCCTTATCTGTCTATTTCAAATGCTCTCCATGAACCTTTTTTATGACCCATAACATAAAAATGAAAAAGAGCACATTTTGTAAAATGCATAGTTCTTGTTTGTTTGTTTTTAAAGTCTGTAGACAAGAAAAATGCTACTTTTTAGTGATGATCAGGTCAGCTCCTCTTGAGATAATGACCTGAAATTCCAAAACTTCTCTCTGATATCATATATATAGAAAACATGAAAAGGTAATGGAACCTCTCTCCAAAACAGTTATGTTACACTTATAGACTTTAAGCAGTCAGTATGAAGTGATAACCACTATTTAGGCTTTCATTGGGTACTTTTTAAAGGACAGCTGCAGATCTATTTACCTGCAGATTTGAAAGCCCTTCCCTTCTTCCCCAGCACAGACCTTTTGTCTCTGTCCAGTCCCAAACTTCCCAATGCAGATCCTTGAAGAGTCCCTGAAAAGCAGGTGCTGGGAGCAATTGCCGCTTCTTGAGTTTAGCTCCATTGAGTTAAACAACTAGAAAGTAGCAGGTCCGGTTGTTTGATTAATAGCCGGGGGGGTGTATCAAGGTACATTTTTCATTTTCTGTAAAATGAGAAAGAGGACACACTCTTCACGCAGCAAGTTGAAGTGCTTTAGTGTGGAGTGTTCTTATATGTTCCTTGATAAGGCATGCTATGGTGGTCCTAGTCCCCTATCAGTCATATGGTGGAGGGAGCAGAGATGGAATGGGGACATGCCAATGGCACAACACATGTCACTCATAATGTGCATTGGCCATAAATATATCAGCCTTACAAGGTGAGAGCCTTAAAGCTAAGCAATATTTACAAAGAAATATCTGCAATGACTATATCAATGTTACAGACACTCAAGGTTTAATGACTAAACTGTGGTCATTGTTGGAATGAAAATTAATTCTGATACATTCGGAGCAAAATAGTCAGGGTGGCAATACATTGGATTTGGAGATTTTTTTTTGCAGCTTGTCTCTCTTCACCCAAATCTTTCAAATTGATTTTTTATTTCATCCCAATTCACTGTTTAGTGAAAGAACCCCTTGAGCACATACAGTCTATCGAATAAGCAGGGGTTTGGTCAAATACAACCCTTGCTACACTCAATAGCTATTTTATTTCCTGAAGAACACAGCAGCTTTCAGTTGAGCAAATTCCACAATTGTTTTGCTGAAAATAAAATGTTTCCAACTGCTCGGTATTTGAAAAGAATTGCTTTCAATGGGACACACTGAGACGTTCATTTTAAAATCTCAGCTCTCCACGAACTTGAGAGAACAGACGTGTAAACAACCTATTTCAAAGGAAAGATGATTTTATATTAAAGTGTACCTCTCACAGTATTCTTAGTGTACATGTACACTTAAGAAATAAAATAAAAACACATACAATTTAATCCATAGATTGTGCTAGTAGAATTCCCTGAAACATACAGACTTTAATGAAAAAAAATAATAAGATATATAGTCCCTTTCCTCTCCTGTCAATCAATTCTCTTTTATGCTCTGTAGTTGCTGTGATGTTCCTCGGGCAAGCTATGCTCTTTGTAGAGGAATATATGAATGAAATGACAGCTGTCACTCCATTCTGACGCCGATGTGCTGCCAATGAAGTCAGTGTGTCGCAGTGAGAAGCAGGGCTAATCCTGGCAGGGGGTAGCAAGGCAAAAGGCGTTACAATTGTGCTACATCCAGAATTCTGAGATCATGGCATTGCAGGCAGCGATGGAGAGGTGATGAGTACTCACATGAGCAAAAAAGTTAATAATTTATCTTTATTATAAATAATATATTTATTGCATAAGTAGACGCTATGGCTTAAAGTGAACCTGTCTTGACAGGTTCCCTTTAATTTTATGTATTTTCAATGGTTCTCAGAAATTGGTTCTGAGGGTAACACAATCAAGTCACTAGCTTCACTTGGTTTCATGGTATCTGCATACAAGCCTCTCTGAAAGACTTCCGTGCCTTTAGCATAAATCAATGCTGAACAATGCACTCTAGGGAAGGTAGTCTGACTACATTATAAATAGATTAATATAAATAACAACTGTGGCGAAACCAACCTCGCCACTGGGCCCTGGAGAAGCCTGTTTGCCCGCCTCCTACCTGCTGACTATGGCCCCTGGGTTATTTGGGGCATATTGTATTTTGTTGTGCGACTGCTGGCCCTTTAAGCACAGTGAATGGTATTTTATTGTACTGCTGCTGGCCCTTTAAGAACTGTCTGGGGACATATTGAGACTTTGGGTAACAATGTTTCTTTAAGACTATGTCCCCAGACCTGTAAAATAACTTGCCCCTGGCTTTCCCCCACTTGGTTCAGTAAATAGGGCTTACTGAACCAAGTACCACACAGGCGGACCACCCAGAAGTTAAAGTGTGCAGGCAATTTACCTCCCAGGCTGTGAGGTTACTGCAGGTTAATTGCACGTGGCGGCGGCCATCTTGGTTCATTCGAACGCGGTCAGCGGTGTATGCTAAAGATTCTGTGGAACTGAAATCGGCTACACATTTTACCGAACACCGCTGACCCTTACCTTCTTCCATACTGAACTTGCAGCTCCAGAGACTAAGTCCCGTTCGTTTTTTCGCATGAAATTGACCGGCCGCACAGCCCAAATCTATGGAACTGTTTTGGGCAGGAAAATGTGCTTGCGGTCGGTCATAAAGGGACCTCCAGCTAACTTTTGATCCACTGGATGGATTTGTCTGATTTTTGGAAGGGTGTATGTTTAAAGTGTGCTGATTCTAAATATGTTTTTGGGAAGATTGGATGTATGGAGTTAAAGTTATAGCACATGTATAAAAACTGTCGTTTTCCTGGCTGTATAATTATGTTAACTGGTTATCTGAGGGGAGGGGATGTGTGGGTTGTACCATGTATGTGATTGGTTATTTTATGCCTCCCCCTGGGTGTGGCCTGTAAGTGTACAAGTGTAATAAAAGCCAGGCTGGATGAGCCAGTCCAGAGTTCCTGTTTTACCCTCAAAGTGATGTGTCGTCTCATTATTGGGGGGAAGGATTTATTGCATGCTGTTCCAGTTGACTGCTAGGAGTACAAGCCTATTCGCATGGTTTTTCCTATTCAGCTGCATACAGCATTCATATGCTAGAGAGGATTCCTATGCTTCTCAGATTCAGTGGTTGTGATGTCTGCTGCAGTGCTTGAAGTCCTCAGGAGCGCTAGGAGCATCCTTTAACGGAGGTACCCAGTCGGGGTGCCAGGTGATCCGTTACAACAACAACACAGAAAATGTATATAGTGGACAAAGGCCAACATATTTTTATCTTTACATACCTACATATTACTGGATTTTGGCAATGAAATAAAACTTGGGCAGTAAATGTATTATGAAAATATGGCCAGCCAGTCGTCTAATATGTAGTTTAAAGAAAAGATTTTTGCCATTGGAATTTACTTTAAAGGGATACTATAGTGCCAGGAAAACAAAGTAGTTTTCCTGGCACTATAGGTTTCTACAGTGCCCCCCTCCCACACGCCCCCCCTCGCGCAGTGCTGAATCCAGCACCGATGTCCCTCAATGATTTCCTATGCGGATTCCGTTGACGCTGGAAGTCCTCATGCATAGCGTGAGGACGTCCAGCGTCATTTAGACAACCAAAAGTCATTTAAACACCTGGAAGTCCCTCTAGTGCAGGGGTTCTCAACCCAGTCCTCAAGGACCCCTCACCAGTCCAGGATTTATAGATTACCTGGGTGTCTAAGGCGTTTTTTTTCTTCTTTTTCAAAACACCTTAGACACACCCAGGTAATCCCTAAATCCTGGACTGGTAGGGGGTCCTTAAGGGCTGGGTTGAGAACCCCTGCTCTAGTGGCTGTCTGGTAGACAGCCGCAAGAGGTGGAGTTAACCCTGAGAGGTTATTATTACAGTTTCTCAGAAACTGCAATAATTACCACTGTGGGGTCAATGGACATGGGGCATTGCACCCAGACCACTTCAATGAACTGAAGTGATCTGGGTGCCTATAGTGTCCCTTTAAAAATCCCAATTGTTTCTCAGCCTAGAATGCAGGGACAAGGGTTCAAAAGCTTTACCTGGAAAATATAGACCTGTGAGCTTAACTTTTGTGGCTGTAAAAATATTTGAAGGGTTGTTAAGGGATAATTTTCAGGAATTCATTTGGAAGAACATTGTTATTAGCAAAATAACCATTCTTTTCTGAAACATAGGTCATGTCAAAATAAGTAAGTAGAAGTATAGATCATGGTGTTGCAGTGAATGTGATCTACTTGGATTTTGCCAAGGTGTTTGAGAAGGTTCCACAGAGTTGGTTAGTGTGCAAACTAAAAGAAATTGGTCTAGAAGATGAAAAATCTTTTTCTTGGGTAGAGCATTTGCTTTAAGGTAGAGTACAGAGAATTGTCATTAATGGTAAATTTTCAGGCTGGACAAAAGTTATAAGTGGTGTCCCTCAGGGTTCTGTTTTGGGACCGCTTCTATTTAACATATTTATAAATGATCTTGAAATGGGCATTAAGGGCCATGTTTCAGTGTTTGCAGATGACACAAAACTCTGTAAAGTAATACAATGTGAGCAGGATATTGCTTTGCTGCAGAGGGATTTGGATAAATTGGGGGACTGGGCACTAAAAGGGCAGATGGAGTTTAACTTATATAAATGCAAAGTTATGCCCTTAAGAGTAAAGAATGCACAAGCAACTTACACCCTAAATGGTAATGAATTAGGGATAACCATACACGAGAAGGATTTGGGAATTGTTATAGACAACAAACTAGGCAACAATACGCAATGTCAATCAGCAGTTGCTAAGGCCAGTAAGATATTGTCAAGTATTAAAAGGGGCATTAATTCAATTTTGCCTCTTCATACATAAATCATAATACCACACATTGAATATGCTGTGTGATTTGGGCACCTGTTCTAAAGAAGGATATCATGGCATTAGATAAGGCACAGAGGCCAGCTACAAATTTAATAAAAGGAATGGAATATTTTAGTTATGAAGAAAGGTTAACAAATGTAAATATCTTTAGTTTCGAAAAACTGCACTTTATAGGGGATATGATAGCATTATACAAATATATTCAGGGCCAAAACAAACCATTGTCTGTAAATCTATTCATAAACAGGACTATACATAGTCAAACATTTAGACTGGAAGAAAGAAGATTTAGTCTAAAGTAAGGGAAAGGTATAAAAATAATAAGGATGTGGAATGGTCTGGGAGAAGAGGTAGTTTTATCAGAGTCTATATCCTGCACAACATATGGCCTGTAGGCCTCGCCAAATGATTTTAAGCAGACAGCGAAAAAATGTTGAGTGCATGGAGCAGAGAGAACCCAGGAGAATCGGTCGGCATGGAGGAGGGAGAGCTGGTCAGCATGGAGGAGGGAGAGCCCAGGAGAGCCGATACTGACACCCAGCACAGTCTCCAGTCTGCAGCTTCGCCGGTGTAATACTTCCTATGGTTTTGGAGTGGAACTCAACTGCAGAAATAGAGGTTAAGAGAACCCTAAGTTATTTAGGAATTAAATATTATAGTTCTTCAATAAGGATATACTTAGAAGTATATTGATTAGAAAAGTCTCAATAATTCGAACATAATATGAAGATAAATTGATAAAAAGGTAGTTCAATGAGAAGGGTTCCAGTAGCCTTAAGGAACACGATATGTAGAGAGTTTGAAGAGAAGAGTTCCTGTAGCTTTCAGGGAACACTACGAAGATAGTTTGATGAGAAGAGTTCCTGTAGCTTTAAGGAATACAATATATATATATAGTTTGATGAAAGGAGTTCCTGTAGCTTTAAGGAACGAGACCTGCAATTGCAGGAATACAAAGAGTTCCTGTAGTTTAAAGGAATACAATGTGAGGATAGTTTGATGAGAGGGTTTCTGTAGCTTTAGGGAACACAATATGGAGATGGTTGTATGAGAGAGTTCCTGTAGCTCTAAGGAACACAATATGGAGATTGTTTGATAAGAGAGTTCCTGTAGCTTTAAGGAACACAATATGGAGAAAGTTTGATGAGAGAGTTCATGTAGCTTTAGGGAACACAATACGGAGATGGTTTGATGAGAGAGTTTCTGTAGCTCTAAGGAACACAATATGGAGATAGTTTGATGAGAGAGTTCCTGTAGCTCTAAGGAACACAATATGGAGAAAGTTTGATGAGAGAGTTCCTGTAACTTTAAGGAACACAATATGGAGAAAGTTTGATGAGAGAGTTCATGTAGCTTTAGGGAACACAATATGGAGATGGTTTGATGAGAGAGTTCCTGTAGCTCTAAGGAACACAATATGGAGAAAGTTTGATGAGAGAGTTCATGTAGCTTTAGGGAACACAATATGGAGAAAGTTTGATGAGAGAGTTCCTGTAGCTTTAAGGAACACAATATGGAGAAAGTTTGATGAGAGAGTTCCTGTAGCTTTAAGGAACTCGATTACACTTTAGTGATTTATTATTTCGGAAAGTTCATTAGAAGAATCTGTAAATAAGTTCATGTATTAGTTACAATTTATAACTTCCAATTAATCTCAGGAGGAGAGCACGTAGTGAAAACTGAAGTGCCAATAGAAATGAATTTATCCAAATATATAACTTGCGTTTATGTTGATGAGCTTCACGAAGTAGAGAATATCCAAAGGTAATCCGAGTCAATTAGAAGGAGAATGGAGATCAGTGGTTACAACAATCCAGGTTCAGTACACGTTATTTGAAGAAAGAGAGTGCTTGTTTGTAGCCGGTCTGATTGATCAGGAAGCTTCAAAGTAATCAAGCACTTTGAATCTGGCGCGGTTCTTCTAAGTAGCGTGATGAAGCCGCGTCAGAGGAGGCGTGTCAATAGTCCATGAACCCGGAAGTGTCTGATCCCGGCAAAGCCGCAAGTAAAGTTCTGACATTAAAGTTCTGACAGCCGGGTGAAGAGCTGCAGACTGTGAAGTAGCTGTCCGAGACCTATATCACATGAGAGTTAGCCCACTGGACCACCAGGGAGGGAGCCCACTGGACCACCAGGAAGGGAGACCACTGGACCACCAGGGAATGGATTCTTGCATTAAAAATATTTATATATGGGGGGCGGGGCCTGGCCGCAGAGCAGTGAAGACGTGTGACTCCAGAGCTCCTGCATTAAGCTACACCAAAACTATAAATCCACAGATTTAAAAGCGACTAATCGGGCCACGAAGGCCAGCAATAGAACGGGGACATAAAGCGGAACAAAATGATACCCCACAAGCGCCATTACTGGCAGCACTCACAGATCTGGCGTCCGAGGCCTACTCACATGGCGAGCGCGGGAGAGACGGCCGCTCTCCTGCCGCCACAACCATCTACCTTGGCGACCAGGAACCCACATCCCCCCCCCTATGGACCGGCGGGGGTCATCCCGGTCCAATCCCTACAGGGCCACGGGATCCAACAAGCCTCCGTAATAGCTAGCAACCCACAGCCGGAGGCCAAGATGGCGAATGCCGACCAGGCCCTAGGGCTACAACCCGCCCAGACTCAACAACTGCAGCTGACTAACACGGACGACATAGCAGCGGCCTTCGACCGTTTCTGGACGAGATGGCAGGCCTTAACGACACAGCCCCGAACAGCAATACAGGCCGCCCAAATGTCCACCAAACTACCTGCACATGGCCCGGCGCTAAAACGCACAGCCAAGCCGCCAACCAGAGTGCGACAGCAGGGGGCAAAGAGGGCTCAGCCCGGACCTCAAAGCCGCACATCGCTTACCCGACATCATCAGCCCGAGCACCGCCAGGTTCGGAGATCACCTCCCCACAGCACGCTACTACAAAGGAAACACACCCGACGGACCTATACACGGCCGTCGGCAGAAGTCGCAAGGAAGGCATATCGGCGCATCACTCGCTTATGGCACTACTCAGCCGTAACCAGCCTCCAGAAGGACTTTGCCTCCACGTTCCTGCAAGCTTATAGCAGTCGGCGGACGCCGGTGCAAACAACAACCACCGTAGGGGCACCAAAGGACAGAGCGTATGGGTACAGAAACTCCCACCCGGCTTACCTGCAACCACTGCGACTCGGCAGATCGGGAGTTGGCTGACTTCGGGCTACGCTGAGGACACAAGTCAAAATAATCCACCCTAACACGGGGGATGACTGCTGCACGCCAGCATGGACTCAGTCTCTAACTTCTGGTGACCTGTTGTCTCCTTGTTATGTTATATTATTTAGATTACTTACACATTCAAGGGCGGATACCACGTAACTCCACATAAATAAGCAAAAGTGTTTGGGTGTTGACAGCTAGACCGAATTGGTTTTCCTATACATATATCCCCATGTTTAGCTAGCCTGTCTGTTTCCCTGGTGGTATCTCACACATAACCTATGTATGCAAATTTTGGCTTGCCCCAGAGGCTCCACTAGCGCTGTTAACAGAGAAAGCGATGCAGCACATTAGATGTAGACACACTGCATGTAATATCTAAGTTTCTAAATGCTTGTCTACACAAAGCTTGTCTACACAAAGCCTAGCTCATGTAATCCACCAAGCGAGGTCTACTTGCAATGTTGCCCTAGTTATAATCATCTTCCTTCACAAGTAAAGCATAGACACCTACCACAATGTAACACCAAACGAGTACGACTCTACTATGCACACACTTAGCCTAGCATGTTTATCACAAACCATAATTGTCTTATAGCTTGTTAACTTCATGATGAAAAAAGAAAAACTGTGCTGTTTAATCTGCCACGCAATGTGATACTATGAAACTGTCTGCAGCAGCTGTCGTGGCTCTGCATACTCACTGTCTAACCATGCACAAATAAAATAAAGAATAATAAAAAAAAAATATATATATATATATATATATATATATATATTTTGTGGGGAGACTGGTCCCACTATTACCCCACTTCCCACACACACTGTCACTCACACACACTGTCACCACCCCCACACACACTCTTACCCTTCTCACAAACTGTGACCCCCCCCCCACCCCCCCCACACACACACAGACACTGTGACTCTGTCCCCCCCCACACACACACACTGTTAACCAAATTATGAAAGTAAGGGGTGAAAAGTGAAAGATAGAATGAAAGGAAGGGGTAGAAAGGGAGAGATAAAAGAATGAAAGGATTGGGTAAAATGTGAAGGGTAATAGAATGAAATGAGAGATAAACAGTAAGCAGTAAAATTATTAAGTGAAAAGATACATAGCGACAGGGGTCAAGTCCTGGGGAAAAAAGTGTGGGAACTCACCCAAGATCTACCCCCCCCCCAAAAAAAAAAAATTGCTCGTATGCATATATATATCTCTCATAAAATACAGTGCAACATTTATTGTAAAGTGCCAGTTTACATTAACATCTCGAAAATTCACATGCATATATAATTATCTTTATATATGTATATTTTGCCACAATTAGCACCTTCATATTGCTTGCATTATTCTCAACCCCCCTTAGAGCCCTCTTGCCAGAATACCTTCTTCATGCCCCTATATAATTATCCACTCTATTCCTTTTAACTTCACCATTCCCCTATATTCTTAAAACACTATAGTCACCAAAACAACTTTAGCTTATGAAGAAGTTTTTGTACATAAATAATGACCCTGCTTTCTTATTGCTCACTTATTTGTCATTTAGGAGTTAAATCAATTTTGATTCTATTTATGAACCTCCCCTGACTGTGACGGACACAGCCTGTATGAAAAAAAAAATGGTTTAATTTTCAATCAGTTGTTACCAACTTTAAAAGAGTTTATCTCCTGTAAATTGAACTTTAATCACATACAGGGCGTTCCTGCAGGATCTAGCAAGCTATTAAAGGGATACTCCAGGCACCCAGACCACTTCTGCCCATTGGAGTGGTCTGAGTGCCAACTCCCACCACCCTTAACCCTCCAAGTGTAATTATTGCAGGGTTGAGTCCTTGTCTAGTGGCTGTCAGACAGCCACTAGAGGGACTTTCGTATTCTTAGAACACGAAAAGTGTTCCTCTCAGGGAGGTGTGACTAGGGTACATAAACAAAGTGATTGAACGCCTAAATAATAGGGTATTGAGTGTGAGAATTCATGGGCATGATCTGTACACCAAAACTGCTTCATTAAGCTAAAGTTGTTTGGGTGACTATAGTGTTTAATTACCATGTTGCCCTCTTGCTATACCCTCCCCAATTCCCTATATTTCTACACAACCTGTTTCCCCTCTTATTGTAACCACTTCGTTCACTATATTACTAACCAGTCCATTACTGTTTCTGTCCCCACTCCCAGATAGGACTATTTGTAATTTGTAGGTTTATTGATTATAGGTCTGTGTTTCTGTAGTATGAGTGTTTGTGCGGAGCAGATTCCATCACTGTGTGTATATGTATGTGTATGTTAGGTAATGTGTGTGTGTTTAGAGGAAGTTGTGTGTTTTTCCAAGGATGCAGTGTGTGTAAAGAATATATTGTGTGTGTTGATGATGTAGTCTTGTAGTGTGTGTTGGAGATGTAGAATGAGATAGGAGATGTAGTATGTGTAGGGAATGTATTGCGTGTGTGTGTGTGTGTGTGTGCTGGTGATGCAGTGTGTCTATGGGATGCAGTATCTGTGTGATACACTTTTGAATATAGTGCTAGGGGGCTGGGGAAGTAGTTTGTATGTGTGTTTGTGCTGGAGATGCAGTGTGTGTTTGAGTGCAGTGTGTCTGTGTGTATGCTGGGGGTGAAGTGTGTGTCTGTGTGTGTGATTAGGGAATATAGGAGATAGTTTGGGGAGATATTGCCAAGGGTACATGGCAGACTAGTAAGGAGTTGATGATTAAAGATGGCAGGCACAGACTCAAAAACAATGGGCTAAAACACTCTCAGGAACCAGCAAAGCACACAGGCAAATCAGAAGTTACCTGCATACAGATAGACACAGATACCTGCATAATATAAAAGGTAGATTTGAACACAGCAAAACACAGCTGTATACAGAAACCCAGAGATAGACCAAAAGTATAACGATAACAGCAAAATACACAGGTGGAAATAATTAAAACTGCTCAAATCTGGTCCCATTTTGTAACATAGACCTGGAGTTACAGCTCAGTCTCCCCATATGGAACTTGGGGTTCCTGGCCCAGGCAAAGACCCTTCAGTGAGACAGTGAGTTAAATAGCCAGCTGAATTACATACATATGCCACCAATTTGGCTATGCAAAAGATTCATATGTGTATGTTCTGCGTTGCTAAATTAACTTGAACCACAGCCATTATAAAAAGAAGCAGTATGGCAGGCCACAATTATTGTAATTCTAATCATTAATCAAGTTACACAGAGAGGGTAATGGACAATTAACATTTCCAATACTACTATCATGACAATAGTTCTATAATTGATAGGAACACTTACCCTTGTGTCCGTGGCTTCGCTCCTCATAGCACCAGCGCTGCTGCTGCTGCTGACTGACTCCTATCTGCCGGCTCTTGCATCAGGGAGCTCTGTGTCCTGCCGCCTGTGTGGCCCTGTACTTGCATCAGGGAGCTCTGTGTCCTGCCGCCTGTGTGGCCCTGTACATGGCCATGATGCAGCATGTCAGACACGAGGTGGATTCTTCTGCTGCTTTGACCCTGATGAGTTACCATACAGCACCAAGAGCTGCCCTGCCGTAATGCATGCATGTGAGCACTGAAGTTCCGGCTCACACTGCAGGTAATGTCAGAGCACCGGAACTTCAGTGCTGAATGTCCCCAGGCAATCCCCCCTGCGGACACCCATGTGCAAAGTGCCGGTCCTGCAGGAATCCTAACAGGAACGGCGTTCCTGCTGTGGAAAAAGTGCAGGAACGCCGTTCCCACGCGTTCCTGCAGGACTCGAGCCCTGCATAGCAAGGAGTAAAACCATGGATGGAAATAATACCCAGTAAGGAAAGAAATAATGAAAAAAGGAGATTAACTGTTGGGGGTAAAAGAATGAATGGGAAGCATACATAGTAAGGAGTAAAACAATGAAATAAGAAGACAAACACTAATGAACTTAAAACATATATGTGGCCCGAAGATGTTTAGCCTCTTTTAATTTTGGCCGCTACCTATCACCAAGTTGTGCAGGTCTGGTCAATACAGATGCTAAAACAGCAACTGGATAAATACTTGCAAAAACATAAAAAAATATTCAGGGATATCATTTTTAATAGGTGGGGACACAGCTTCTTGATCCAAGGAGAGATTTGACTGCCATGCTGGTGTCGAGATGGATTCCTCCCCCCTCCCCTCCCCCCCTTCCCCCCCCCCCCCCCCCACTAGTTTGTTGCAAAATTAGAAAGCACTTCAAGCTGGCTTTTTTGGCTTCTCTTGGATCAAAAGCAAAAATAAAAATTTGAGAAAGGCTGAACTTGATGGATGCATGTCTCTTTTCAGCCTGTAATTATGTAACTTCACTAAGTATGTGAACCCTTTGGAATGATATGGATTTCTGCACAAATTGGTCATAAAATGTGATCTGATCATCATCTAAGTCACAACAATAGACAATCACAGTCTGCTTAAACTAATAACACACAAAGAATGAAATGTTGCCATGTTTTTATTGAACACACCATGTAAACAGTCACAGTGCAGGTGGAAAAAGTATGTGAACCCTTGGATTTAATAACTGGTTGAACCTCCTTTGGCAGCAATAACTTCAACCAAACGTTTCCTGTAGTTGCAGATCAGACGTGCACAACGGTCAGGAGTAATTCTTGACCATTCCTCTTTACAGAACTGTTTCAGTTCAGCAATATTCTTGGGATGTCTGGTATGAATCGCTTTCTTGAGGTCATGCCACAGCATCTCAATCGGGTTGAGGTTAGGACTCTGACTGGACCACTTCAGAAGGCGTATTTTCTTCTGTTTAAGCCATTCTGTTGTTGATTTACTTCTATGCTTTGGGTCCTTGTCCTGTTGCAACACCCATCTTCTGTTGAGCTTCAGCTGGTATACAGATGGCCTTAAGTTCTTCTGCAAAATGTCTTGATAAACTTGGGAATTCATTTTTCCTTCAATGATAGCAATCCGCCCAGTCCCTGACATAGCAAAGCAGCCCCAAACCATGATGCCCCCACCACCATACTTCACAGTTGGGATGAGGTTTTGATGTTGGTGTGCTGTGCCTCTTTTTTGCCACACATAGTGTTGTGTGTTTCTTCCAAACAACTCAACTTTGGTTTCATCTGTCCACAGAATATTTTGCCAGTACTGCTGTGGAACATCCAGGTGCTCTTGTGCAAACTGAAAACGTGCAGTAATGTTTTGTTTGGACAGCAGTGGCTTCCTCTGTGGTATCCTCACATGAAATCCATTCTTGTTTAGTGTTTTACGTATTGTAGATTTGCTAACAGGGATGTTAGCATTTGCCAGTGACTTTTGTAAGTCTTTAGCTGGCACTCTAGGATTCTTCTTCAGCTCATTGAGCAGTCTGCTCTGTGCTCTTGCAGTCATCTTTACAGGACGGCCACTCCTGGGGAGAGTAGCAGCAGTGCTGAACTTTCTCCATTTATAGACAATTTGTCTTACCGTGGACTGATGAACAGCAAGACTTTTGGAGATACTTTTATAACCCTTTCCAGCTTTATGCAAGTCAACAATTCTTAATCGTAGGTCTACTGAGAGCTCTTTTGTGTAAGGCATCATTCACATCAGGCAATGCTTCTTGTGAAAAGCAAACCCAGAACTGGTGTGTGTTTTTTTTATAGGGCAGGGCAGCTGTAACCAACACCTCCAATCTCATCTCATTGATTGGACTCCAGTTGGCTGACATCTCACTCCAATTAGCTCTTGGAGATGTCATTAGTCTAGGGGTTCACATACATTTTCCACCTGCACTGTGAATGTTTACATGGTGTGTTCAATAAAAACATGGCAACATTTCATTCTTTGTGTGTTATTAGTTTAAGCAGACTGTAATTGTCTATTGGAAGGGAAAATAACTCTCTAGAAGAGTGGGAATACCAGGAGCTGGCTCGGTGACTAATGGCTAAAATACTACTAAATAGAGAATAAAAATATAAAAATATAAATATGTGGTACTATGCCTTTAAATCTGGAATAGACAAAGTATCCCTATAAATGTGCAAAAATGTGAATAAAGGTGCTATGAGTGGAGATCTCAAATAAACGTAATATCCCTTTAAATGTGCAAAAATACAAAGAGAATGCTGCTATACCTTTAAATATCCTTTAAGAATGTGCAAACATGCAAAGCAGTGCTATATAGGGGGGTGATAAATAGAAAAAAATCATATATGTATATATATATATATATAAATATATATATATATATATATATATATATATATATATATATATATATATAAATAGATACAAAAATACAAAAAGGAAAAAAATGAGAGACCAAATTCTCTGCTGGATGACCAACAAATATGTATGAAACTGGTGTCTATATCCCAAACAACATGAGGGATAAATGATACCTGTTGCAAATAATATACTTAGTAAAAGATAGAAGTAACAAATAAGCTATACAGTACAAGGAACTGTTAGCTTTAGGCAATAAAAATGGAAACAATATATCGCTGGAAAACTGAAGCATAAAACTGGATCACTTCATATAAAAAATGCCAGTTTATTGAATATATTAAAATAACTTGGAAAAAGTTAAATATAATAAAAATACAGGTCACACTAGATTCAGAAGTGCATTACCAGACTGATGCATAGAAAAATAACAGCAAGGACCTTCGGATTGTTAAGGATGGATACGGATTGTGATGATTCAATATACAGCTGCCGGTGAGGATGGCTTGTGTCTGTGAGCACGTCCCGAGCAGGAGCCTCACTTCAGGGGACGTGCAGGACAGATGCCTCCGGTGGCGGTACTTTCCAAACAGGTCCTGCGTATGGAGATTAGTGGTGCTGCTGGTACATGCGTCTGATCCCGTGTGTTGCTGGGACGCCTGTCTTACGCGTTTCGTAGGGAATGGGCCCTACTTCATCAGAGACATAATAGTGTCTAGTGCTTCAGTTCTTCTTTATATACATTGCCTAATTATCAATCATACGTTTAGGTGTTTAAACCAATATATTCTATACTAATAAAAACAGTATTTGTACCTGCATAAAATGATACATATATATATATATAAAATGCAAATAATTGCCACTAGGGTAAAAACAATATTTATAAAATCTCATAAAATGTAGACAAATACATAGGACCGGTAAATGCAAAAATACAAAAAAGCAATATATGAATGTTCCAAATGAAAGTAACATATATAATGAATTAATTAGAGATGATAAAATGCTGGACATAAAATGCTGGACATAATTATATATACATAAAGATAGGTGGATAAAATCATAATAGTATATTAACTACATATGGATAACCAATACTAGATAGGTACCATATAGGTATAGTGTGAATCCATCCTTCTAGGAGAAAACAGGAGAAAAATAATAATTAATTTTCGAGCAGCTTAGTGCTAGTCCGTCTCCCTCTCTCCTGTGTGGTACATTAGGTACACCAGAACCGTTCTACTGTAATTGTCTATTGTTGTGACTTAGATGACGATCAGATCACATTTTATGACCAATTTGTGCAGATATCCATATCATTCTAAAGGGTTCACGTACTTTTTCTTGCAACTGTATATTGTTTTTTAATAACGCTGCATGACAGTCCAGCGAGGGGTATACCACTATAAACGATATTGTAATGAAATGGGGTAGTGTATCACACGCTGCGATTTGTAGATGAACTAGAGTTAGCAGTGTTAGGATCATTAGGGGTTATGGTTAAAGTGTACTTAAGTTAGGGGATACCTATTTTCAAGGTACTCTGAGCTGTAACTCATATCACTCTCAGCCAACCTAACTTTAAACAGTGCCTAGTCCAAGACACCATAAGTCCCTGTCATGCTATCTCAAACCTACCCCAACCTTAAAATACTTCCAAAATCCTAACCTTTCCTTCAAGTCCAATTCAAAAGAGTTTTTAGTTGTAGATAAGGTAATTAATTGTTCAAATGAATACAGCACCATTACAAAGTCTCCCTATTTTACAATACATTAAAAGCAATCCTTTTCAACAGGGCAGTTAAATACACATGGCCACATTTAAGTGCAGATCAATGAGACAAAAAACAGGGACTGTATGATTATATAATGCACATGTCTTTTTTGAGGATATAAAAAAAACAACACATTTCTATCATCAAAATTGATAGCATCTGTCTTGTTTTCCCTTTTGGTATTGCATGAAAGGGACATTTGCAATAACAAGAAGATATGATGCCCAACATTTAAAGGGCACTGTAGGCACACAAACCACGTATCAATAAAGTGGTCTTGGTACCATGTACCCCTAATGTAACCCTGCAGTGTACAACATTTGCTTTTCTTCTGGAATGACAAAGTTCACATTGCAAGGCTAAAATACCACTACATATGAAACATGGGGGATGGTTGCACTCACCTGAACATGCTTAAATGGGGTGCTGCTGGGGGCCATATTATACAATAAACAATAGACAAAATACCACTACAAGCTGTCACACTGACAACAACTAAAGGTGCTTCTGACAAATTTGCCAAATACTATTAAACTATTTCCATATGGTCTCATTTGCCATACATGCACACTAGCCTCACAAGGCTTTCCTATGGGAAAGCATTGTATTGGCTGAGATCATGAAGATTGATGATCTCAGCCAAGGGGTAGTACACATTTGTATTCCTAACTAGAGATGTCCCGAACAGTTCGCCGGGAACTGTTCGCCGGCGAACATAGCTTGTTCGCGGTCGCCGTGGCGAGCGAACATATGCGATGTTCGGTCCGCCCCCTATTCGTCATGGAGGTGGGAGGGTCTGGGAGGCAGGGTCTGCTGCTGATTGGTTGGAATGTGTCTGCTGACTGTGAGGTACAGGGTCAAAGTTTACTCAATGATGACGAATAGGGGGCGGACCGAACATCGCATATGTTCGCCCGCTGCGGCGACCGCGAACAAGCTTTGTTTGTCGGCGAATAGTTCCTGGCGAACTGTTCGGGACATCTCTATTCCTAACGCTAAAGTGTTTATATATATATATATATATACACACACACATATATATATATTTATATATATGTATATATTGGTTTTTTTTTTCATAAAGAGTTGTTTATATTTATATATTATTTTTCCCCAATAATGCTGTTTGAGTCATTATATATTGGGGTATCTGCATGACAACCCAGGTAGTTCCACGGCAGGCAATGATGTAATCGTGCTTATCCAAGACATGTGATCATGGTGTCATCACAATCTCATGACGCAGATGGGCAGAATTGCTGCAGGGAGACTGCCTCGGTTGTCAGGCAGTCTGCTTGATCGGGACTACTGCAGAGGTTAAGTATTAGGGCTTCAGGGAGGGCACGATTGTTAGGTAGCACGCCCTAAAGGTGTTAAATCCCTCCTTTTATAGGATGACATATCACACCTTAATGTCATTAAGAATTTAACAGGTTGCCTCCAAAGAGACAGTAAAAAGCACCAACTCACAGTTTTACTTTTGCCATTCCTTTATGTAACACCATGTACAGTATAAATATACTGCCTGTTAAAAAAAAAAACAAAAAAAACAGTATTGTCTTGTCCCACCACTTGTGTTTGGGTGCAGGGTGGGAAGAGCAGGACCAGGAGGCCTGTTACAGTAAGTAACTTACTTATGTATTGCAACTTGCAGGATAGTTCCTAGATAATTAAAAAAAACAAAAAAACAACAACTGTGCAACTGTGCAATGCTCACTAGGAAACCCCGAGAACTGAGAAAGTACTGTCTTCCCTCACTTTCCTGTTGTAATAAAAACCTGTGCGGTGAGATTGTGACATGTCATGATTCCCTTTTATTCCAGAAGTTTGGTCCTTAAGGGGTTAAAGGAACAAACATGTATTACCGACCCTATTGTTTTAAAAACTCTATTTAGGCCCCCTGCTCACAGCCATTAAATAATGTTAAAACTCCGCTTTATATCACCGCTGGCGCTGGCCCCATCCTCGATCCACCTCCTTGACTGACATAATCAGAATAACTGATTTAAGCCAATCCAATGCTTTCCAATAGGAAAGCATTTGATTGACTTATATTGTCAATTCTGATGATCTCAGCCAAGATAACAGATTGAGGGGGAGGCGTAGCCAAACACCACCCTGGCCTATCAGCATCTCCTCATAGAGATGCATTGAATCAATACATCTATATGGGAAAAGTTCAGCATCTCCATGCAGAGTGTGGAGAAGCTGAATGTCAGTGCTGCACAGCCAGGAAGCACCTATAGTGGCCGTCTGAGTGACCCTAGGCAGCAATGTAAACACTGCCTTTTCTCTGAAAAGGCAGTGTTTACATGAAAATGCCTCCAGGTGACTATAGTGTTCTTTTAAATTAATATGTGGCAGGTTGTGCATTCAAGTATTTGTGTAGACAAGATGCAGCCTCCCGCTGACTTGTAATGGCTTGGGGGCATGTTAACAATTGTAGGAACTCCTATTAAATAGCAGATATCTGTTCAATAATAGGTACTATACTGGATCAGGCATGTTTATGGGGAAAACGAATGGGCCTTATTCATTGTCCAATTCTATGTACCAGAACGCCCCCTCCTTACACACACTACATACATTGCAAGTTGGGAGACCAGCCTTTCTGCATCAAATTAGCAGACACTGACTGTTTGAATAATTTATCTAATCAGGTTGGTTTCTAATGAAATTGGTCTCTATACCACAATCAACAAAACTCACTTCTCTTTAGCATATTTAAACTTGTCATTACCAAGTTCTTTAAAAAAATTTATTTGCATTTATTAGAAAAAATGTACATACCCAGTACATAAACGTATGATACATAGTAGTTGTATGTACAGAATTTTAGTCTGAGATATGTAACAAAAGCACTATTTTAAATTTTTGATTTTATTTTTTAGCTAATTTTAGATTTAGATCATGCCCCTAGAATGTAAGATCATTGAGCAGGGCCCTCCACCTCTCTGTTCCTGTACGTCCAGTTGTCTGGTTACAATTACATATCTGTTAGTCCACCTATTGTACAGTGCTACAGAATCTGATGGTGCTATACAAATAATAAAATAATAATAATAAAAATAAATAATAATGGTCACTACTACTGTATGAGCCAACACGCAAAACTTTGATAACACAAACAACAACGTATAGCGGGCCTTAGAATGGCTGGATTGAACATTAAAGAGAAAAGTCAATAAACAAGCCGAGGTCGGGGATACAAAATGAGACAATATGAGACAGGATACCAGAGTCAAAGCACAAGCCAATGTAAAAAAACAGCAAATATGAACAAGAACGCGCTCTCTGACAACCAACAAGTGAAGACCACGATAGGGCCCTGATAAAAGGCATTACAGCGTTTAAATATGCCTCTCAGTGCAGTGATTGGTCAGAACGTGGCCTTTGACCCCAAAACGTGCGTGTGCGTCAACAGTGTGACATCACATTCCCGCCGGAGCCATCTTTAATGTAGGCACTGTGTATTTTACTATTAAGAACGAGACCACAACGGGACTATAGAACGCCGCACAAGCTGAGGCCCGTCTCACTGGAGGATCGGGCGGCAATCTAGGTGAGTATGCACTTACCTTCTCTGCGCGACCGCCCTGCTCATGTGCGGCCGCAACGACTGGGGTCTTATGTGCAGCTAAAGTATTGGTGTGGCCGCACTGAGCAGGCGTGGCCATGCCGATACTATCCCCCAGCACTGTGACAATCATAAGCTTGTTTTGACCCTCTTCACCTATGTTAATCATGTTTGTTAGAATTACATGTTTGTCTTGTTTACTTACTGTAAAGCACCGTGGAATATGTTGGCACTATATAAACAATTTAATTGTTCATCCTTTAGAGAACTGTTAATGTTGGTGATAAAGAATTTTAAAGATTATCTGCTATATTTGATTTTGCATTATTTTTGACAGGGTCTGAAACACTAGCATAGTTTCTTCACATACAGTAGGTGTGACAAAAACAAATAAAATGGACACTTCCCCTGATTATGGTTATTTCTCTTAAAACAAAATTAATTTATTGTGAATGCAATTTCCTGGAAATTCCTCCAGAAAGTATTATACGTATATCTGTATAAAGCTCATAAAAAGTAATTACAGTTACACTAATCCTCTGCACTATGCCAAAATTCATGGGACAATCAATATGTTAAGAGTCCATATATCCCCCTCCAAGAATTTAGACATTACGTTTCCCAATGGTATTCACTAAAGTGAGAATTCAAAGATAATTCAATGCAAAATTCAAATTTAAGTCCAAAATAGCAAAACTGGAAAAATAAATCTGCAAGTCAACTATGTTACTTTGACCTTAAAGGGACACTATAGTCACCAAAACAACTTTAGCTCAATTAAGCAATTTTGGTGTATAGATCATGCCCCAGCAGTATCACTGCTCATTGCTCTGCCATTTAGGAGTTTGTTTATGCAGCCATAGGCACACCTCCCTACATGTGACTTACACGGTCATATTATGTTTACACTTCCTTTATTGCAATTTCTGTTTATTTTAGAATTTCTTGTCTCCTGCTCTGTTAATAGCTTGCTAGACCCAGCATGAATCTCCTGTATGTAATTAAAGTTCAATTTACAGTGATAAAACAAACAATCTAAAGTATTAAATAATTGTTTGAACGCTGCAGATTTATTTGATATCTTGCATTTGTACCACCCCTATGAGAAAGACGACTCATTTTTCAAAAGTCCACTTATCCTTTTCTTGGATAGATGTTATTTAAGGAGACAGTTTCACAGTAAATAATACCAAACAAATCTACATAGAAGACCATAGCCTTGTTTATATAGAATTAGAGGAAAAAATATTTTAAAATCCCCAAGAACTACTTGGCGTATGGAAGAATCTATTTAAAAAAAAACAAAAATCAAGATTTTTAAAAAAAAATTATCGATTACTATTTTCAAGAGAATGCCAGTAAAGAAACAGTAAATGCTACAGTATGGTGTGTTTTTAAATCTGTACTGAGAGGCTACCTGGAAAAACTCAAATGTCAGATGATCAAAAAAAAAAAAAGGTGCCTCCCTAGTGGACTTATATGTTGATTTTTATAGACTATTCTCTAACATTAAAAACAATTTTTCAAAAGAAGACCCACTAAAACTAAAAGAAATCTTTAAAAAATCCACAGAGTCTGATAAAATCAATAAAAAATATATATATATATTTTTTTTAAATTAAATATGACCACAAGGAAAGACAAAATCATTTCAAATAAAATAAAAAAAGAAGATAAGGGAAAACTTTATGACAATTAAAGTAGATGAAAGCGTATATCTAACTTCAATTAATAATTCCGCCAGAATATCTAAATTATTGAAATCTTCCAATAAATAAAACAGAGTTAGATAAAGCAATAGAAAATCTGGTCCAATTCACGACACCAGGCCCAGATTTTAGCAGCTTGTTTTACAAAATGTATAAAAGTAACATCTCTGATCATTTGATCAATGCTTTTAATGAAATTGTAACAACTGGGTCTCTTCCTATGGAAATGTCGTACCATATCACTGATCAACATAGATGTAAAGATTTTTTCAGCTTTTTATATTATACTTATGACAGTACATCACGATCAGATTAGTTACATCCAGGAAAGATCTCTCTGCAACAACAGACAACATATAATACACCATGCTGAAAGGACTTGGGCTTCCCATCTGACCTTTTCATTGAACACGGAAAAAGCATTTGACAGTGTCAGTTGGGAGTATATGTTCCAAGTGCTCAAATCTTTTGGATTTGAAGGCTGGATATTGAAAGCCATCAAAGCTCTTTATACAATTCTTAAAGCCAGAGTGGTCATCTCAAATTTATGTTCCGACTGGTTCAAATTAAAAAACAGCACAAGGCAAGGCTGTCCTCTGTCTCCTATTCTGTACATTATATCCATAGAATCATTTGAAGCCAAAATCAGGAACAATATACAGATTGAAAGTTACCCATCCCTTAAAGATGAAGCCAAAATCTTTATGTTTTCATCATCATCATTTTACAGATCCAGTCAAATCTTCAACGGCTTTAATAAAAGAGATTAAAGATTTCAACTTTATATCAAATTAAAAGTTAAATAATGCGAAAACAGTGGCACAATTCATAAAGTCTTAAGACTATAAATAAAAAGAATGTGACAATAAAGAGATTTCATGGTATGGGAGGATCAACATAATCAAAGCTTACATTTTGCCTAAATGGGTATATCTGTTTAGGATCATACCATTAAATTTCCAACCAGCTGGATAGATCTAATACAGAGAAGTTACAGAAATTTAATGTGGAAAGGTAAAATCCCTCAAATTAGTTCAACCAGACTTTCAAAGAAAATTAAAGATTAATGGCTTAGTTTTCCAATAATACACCAACATTACGATGCAAGCATTCTATATAGTATACAAAAAATGAATAATATATTATCAGAAAAATAAACTGAATGAAGGCAGAGGCAGTCAACACACCTGGAATATATATATAAAAAAAAAGAATCACTGCTCACAAACTAAAGGATGTATGGTATCTGGCCTTTTAACTCCCATATGGCAAAAAGCAAAAGAAAAACCTTAAAGACAAAACCCCCAAATTTGTACATTTGGACATAATTGAAAATAATGTTGAAAATCTCATACTTAAAAATGGGGGAAAAAGCAGTCGAACAACTAACTCAATCTGGAAGAATAAAATCCCTTCAAGATTTGCAAGTGAGCTATGGTTTACCTAAGGGTAATTAAGGGTCAAGAATTTCTTGTTTGAACACAAAATTGTCATCATTTAATTCTGAACAAATATATGAATAAATGTAATAACTAATACTTGAATTGCAGCAACATTTTTGATTGCAAGGAGATCAAAACAGAAACACAACTTTCTAAAAACAACTTTTATTATTCAATTACTGTGGCAATTTAAGATGGAAAATGGCAGAGCATGGCTTTCAGGTATCTCAATCAAACAACAAATATGTCAAAAATATCTAGATGAACCCATACTTATGAACAAATACCTCAAACTTTCTCCAACTCTGGACGGCAGCAATAGATATCCGTGTATTTCTTTTTCTTTGTGTAGTTTTTGTCTGTAGTTTCTGTCATCGATTTGTATTTCTTATGTTTTGTTAAGTTGATTTGTCTATTTAAAGTCTATTTGGAAAATAAATGTTTGTGCTCAATAAAGAATATACAAATGTTAAAAAAAAGATATACACAACATTAATATAGATCATAAAGCAGGTTAATGTGTATTGAGATATTATACACAGCATTAATATACAACACAAAGCAAGTTATTGTGTATTGAGATATTATACACAACATTGATAGAGAACACAAAGCAGGTTATTGTACATAGCACTACCATGAAACCAATCAGGTTACACTGTAAATAACATTCATATGGAACACAAAGCAAGTTACAATATTTTCACATGTATATTATGCACATCACAATATAACACAATATTGGAACACAATATATAATTTATATATATAATGATCATTATAGCCCAGTGTTTCAGTAATGCGGTATACAAAACTAAAAGCATTAATACAGTTGTTGAGTGTATCTAGAATTGGGTTAAAATGTATTTATTCAGTGGATAGCAATAATAATTTTTATTAAAATAAATTAAATTGTGGTAAAATAAATTAGTTCCTACAAATCACAACCTGGAAATGTAGTTATTGTATCAAAGGAAATAAAAACTCTGGTATCAATTTCACACATTATAACTGAACAGGTATAACAGTTTTCATAGTAAAAAGTAATAATTTGCAAGTGGAACGGATTATTTAAAATGGGGATTTTAGATGTCATAATACTGAAATAAAGCCAATAAATAAAAATACATTAAAAATAAGTTTAATTTACAGAGCAGGAGATAAAATTAAGTTACATTTGATAGAAAATTAAATAATTTTGGTTTCATGCAGACTGTGTCAGTTACAGACAGGGGAGGTGTGGCTAGGGCTGCATAAACAGAAAAAAAGTATTTTAACTCCTAAATTTCAGTGAATTGAGCAGTGAAACTCCAGAGGCATGATCTATACACTAAAACTTCTTCATTAAGCTAAAGTTGTTTTGGTGATTATAGTGTCCCTTTGAATTTGAAATTATCTTTGCATTCTCACTTTGATGAATAACAATGCTACAGCATGGGAAGTGCGGGGGGTGAGAGGGAGGGGGGGCTTCACTGTTTACACCAGTGTTTCTCAACCTTTTACAGAGAAGTGCCCCAACAGGCCTAAAGAAAAAAACCCTAGTATCCCTGCCTCGAGAAAGTAATTTCTATTGATTTAAATTCCAAATGATACGTGTAGACACTGATATTTAAGTAAAGCCTATATTGGAGAACAAACCTGATTACAAATAGTAAAGAATATATTTGAAATAAATATGGCATAATGTTTATATTGTGTTAGTAAGGAAGAATGTATAAACGATTAATTTGAAGTATAAAAGTCACAAAATGAAAATATAGTACAAATATAATAGTTACATACATAGTACACTGATACACACACAGTTACACACATAGGACACTGATACACACACATTTACACTCAGAGAAAACTGACACACACATTTACTCACAGAGGGTACTGACACACACACACTTACTGACAGATGCACTCTCACTGATTTGACACATACTGACACTTACTAACACACACACATTCACTGACAGACACACTTACTGACACACACACCTCACTCACTGACAGACACACTCACTGATTTGACACACACTGACAGAAACACTCACTAACACACACTCTCACTGATTTCACACACACTGACAGACACACACACACACAC
This sequence comes from Pelobates fuscus, assembly GCF_036172605.1. NCBI lineage: Eukaryota > Metazoa > Chordata > Amphibia > Anura > Pelobatidae > Pelobates > Pelobates fuscus. The sequence continues at coordinate 128,550,023 of NC_086323.1, forward strand.
ACACACACATTTACTGTGAGACACATACGCATTCTCTCACATTCACAATTTAATTATTTTTTACAAATTATCTGTATTTAAGTGCGCCCAGCCTCCCTTCTTTTGGGAGTGCAGGAGTAGATGCTTTCCCTGGGGTCCAGTGGGGATCCTTTCCATGGAGTCTAGTGGGAATACTTTAGCTGAGGTCCAATGGTGAACCTTTCCCTGGGGACCAGTGGGGATCCATTCCCTGTTGTCTAGTGTGGCTGCTGTCATCTTGATAGTCTTCTTGTTCTGCTCCATCGCACACTCTTTGTTGATGCTGGGTGGGGATGGACATCATAACCCAGATCCTAGCATTACTGCAGTGCTCGAGGTAGCAGTGCTGGAAGAGCACAGACATCAGCACTCCCTCACTGCCAATCTTCATTCTCCCTTCTAGACACAGCACATTCAGGACATAGTAGGCACCTGCCGTCCAGGTAGCAGGTGCCAACTCTTAGCGCACAGCTGGCCGCCTCCTGGGGGACCCTAATGTGGCCAGCAGACTACCTGAGGTACACTTACCACAGGTTTAGAACCTGTGTTTGACAGGGACAAAACGGAACCTGGACACAGAAGAAGGGAGAGGTATTGTTTTTTGTATTGTTTATATCGATTTTCGTGAGGGACAAGGCAGCTTAAATAATCTCAGCAATGACATACCTCCGAGTGTATTTACTAACATAATTCTTTCAACACCCCCATTCTTAGAAGAATGTAAGAAATAGTGCCGTCATGTTACAAACACATCACACTTAATAGTAAGAACATTTTCAGCTTTAATGGAACACGGAACAAACATTCTCCACTAATGGAAGCTAAAACAATTGAAACATTAAAAAAAAAGAACAGAAAATAACAAAAAAAACTAAATTTTCTTTTTAAAACACTCTGGCATTCCGTTCTGAGCTTAAAACTGCCTCCTACTACAATAAATAAAATAATGATACATTAAGACTTCAAAAATTGAGTTGAAAAAGCATTTTACGATAAAGGGGTTTATTCCCTAAACTGCAAACGGAGACCATAATAGTGAGATTGGAATACAAAATTGCAGTTTTTCTTTCAAATTCACTGTTTAGCGAATAAAAGCTAAACCTGTATAAAATAAGCCAAAATAATTTCACTACCATAACTGATTAGACCAGGAACCCAGAGGGATATTTTGAACATGAAGATTTGAGTCTTTGTGATACACTAAATCTGCTTTTTTTTCTCTAAACCTAATGAAAGGATGATTTAAATGTGCACTAACACGGAATCAAATGGTCGTTGCTATTTGGTTCCTTTATCCGCAAGATTTACTACACTGAACATCAAAATGTTGGCTGGCCGGCCCGGCCGCGTTGCTGTGATTTATTCTAGGAATCTGTGTAGCTAAAATAACATCTTGATCTGAGAGGAATATAATAGAATCCACCATGTAGTGATGTGTGGGTCACACTGACAAACAACCCACCAAATCTGGTTCACTTTTATTATGTATATAAAATACATTTATTTTATTCTATACCCTTCCTTCCGTATTATTATTGCAAAAACACATGTGCACGTCTAAAACTGTATATTTTAATACAATTTATCCTCAAAGGAAAACTGTCACTTCTCTGGATTTATACGGTTAAATAAAACATGGAGAATCACCTATAAATTGCTTTAATCTCCTTTGCATGCAACGCTCGGTTTCCTTTTAAATTTCTTTTAAATATTTAGCAAATTACTTCATAATCCAGTTCAGATAAGGCAAAGCCAGAGCAAACACTGCAAATGTTTGCAGAGGAGAATAGAAATAGTTTAATGTTCCTCTTCCCCGTATGCTTTTTCTTTGCGGACTGCCAAGGTACAAAAGGACAGAGCTTGTAACGATGACTGACAGGGAGCTAAGATGGCGGCTAAGTTTCAGGATAAACAGGTGTGGATTACTACATTGAATTCTATTTGCCACACCTCACAATTATATATTTGTTAAATATAGGGATAAATCAGCATAATATCAAAATTCTTGAGAAGTGAAACATACCCTTTAGATAAACGATTTTTATATCAAAATCTTTTGACTCAGTCGAATTGACACTTTCTTTCCTCCTGATCTGTCCATTTTTATTTTAAACAGACTGTAAAGAGGAATTTTGTTTTTGTTTTGTTTTTAAATTGGTACACCAAATTGCCTTTTTTGTTGATAATCTGAGATGTATACCGGATTGCCTTGCTAAATTATAAATCATTCACTACATTTCTTCAGTGCTAGGTGAAGCTATGGTTGCTGGAAGGAATGCATCCTTATTCAGAATTGTTACTTCCTATATTATGGTTGCTAAGGCAAAAGGAATGATGTGTTAATTGCATTATATCAGACTTGGAGTGAAGAATGGTGTAGTAATTGCTTTATATTTCTGAGAATACACAAAGCGGCACTGATTGTTTATATCTCAGACTGGTAATAGAGTAGACTAGTCACAACAACATAGAAATATTTGCCATCGCCATTAAAATTATCTGTATATTTTTTCCATTAGAACATTATATTATATATTATTTCAATATAATTTATATTATTATGAGTTACTTTGATAGATTGAATTTTTGTATAGTTTTCCTTCCCTGCTCGGAGACAGCAATTTTCTCCTAGATTCCATTTTTCTCAGTTGAAATTTTATTAGATAATAGGTATTATTACAAACGACAGCATTAAATATTTAACGCTGCTTTAACGCTTTAATAAATTCAGAGCAAAATTAAATAAATTATGGATACCTAACAAAAAAGAAAGGAAAAAATCATAACGTTCCTATGATCCATTAATGATTTAGTACAGGTTTATAGAATGTATACGATTTAATGATTAAAGGGTGAGAGCACATCAAAGGTACTTGAAGTCACATTTGAAATCCAGGGATTCAGGAACATCCAAGTGTTACCAAGTAGAAAGGCAGTATATTTCTCCATGATTATCATGTTCCATAATGTTGCGTCCTAAAACTGAAATTAAATCTAAAGAGTGGAATTACTGATTCGTAAGGTGTCTTTTATGAATAGGTGTCTATACACTAGAGTTCAACTAAGGACCAATTGGTACATATACGTTTGAAACCATCTAGAACAAAAAAACCTCTGTACCAGAGGTAGGCAACCTTTTGCACTCCAGGTGTTGTGGACTAGACCTCCCAAATACGCTTAAAGCCATAATACTGGCAAAGCATCGGGAGATATGTAGTCCTTAACATCTGAGTGTTGAAGATTGCCTACCCGTGCTCTATACCCTAGTTTCTCAACCTGTGGTATACGTACCCAATATGGGTACGCGCACCAAAGGCAAGTGGTATGCCAAGAGGTGGTCGGCTGGGGGAGAATGGAGGCAGCAAAGAAAGTTGTACTCTTTAAGATATTGGAGCACTGCCCACTCGAGCACCCTGTGTTGATACCGAGAGCCGGTTATGACTTCACTATGGCCCTGGCATCACTAAACAGCATGTGAAAGAGCAGTGCTGGAGGAGCACGAAGATGACAGCAGCCACATATTAGACATCAGGGAAAGAATCGACTCCTGCTCTCCCAAACAGAAGGAAGCTGGGTGGACTTAAATAAGAATAATAATAAAAATATTTGTGAGCGTGTGTGAGAGGTTGTGTATGTGTCTGTCAGTGAATGTATGTGTGTCTGTCAGTGTGTGTCAAATTAGTGAGAGTGTGAGCATTTCAGTAAATGTGTGTGTTTATGAGTAGTGAATGTGTTTGTCAGTGTGAGTCACAGTGAGAATGTGTGTTAGCTCAGTAAGAGTGTGTCTGTCAGTGAGTGTGTGTGTAGGTGTCAGTGTCCTCTGTGTAAATGTGTATGTGTCAGAGGAAACTGACATACACACACATTTTCACACAGTGGACACTGACACACAAACATTTACACACAGAGGAAACTGTGTCAATGAGTGTGTCAGTATTCTCTGTATGTATGTGTGTCAGTGTCCTCTGTGTGTAAATGCGTGTGTATCAGTGTCCTTCATGTGTATGTGTCAGTGTCCTCTGTATGCATGTGTATGTGTCAGTATCCTCTGTGTATAAATGTGGGTGTCAGTGTCCTCTGTGCGTAAATGAGCGTGCGTGCTTCAGTTTTCTCTGTGTATAAGTCTGTGCCAGTGTACTCTGGATGTAAATGTGTGTGTGTGTCAAAGTTTGTTGTGTATGTGTGTCAGTGTCTTCCGTGTGTAAATGTTGTGTATGTGTGTCAGTGTCTTCCATGTGTAAATGTGTGTGTCAGTGTCCTTTGGATGTAAATATGTGTGTCAATGTATTCTGTGTTTAAATGTGTGTGTGCATGTGTCAGTATTCTCCGTATTTTTGTGTGTGTGTACGTGTCCTCTGTGTTTAAATGTGAATGTCAGTGTACTCTGGGTGTAAATGTGTGAGTGTGTCAGTGTCCTCTGTGTGTATGCCACTGTCCTCTGCGTCTAAATGTGTGTGTATTCACTGTAGGAAGAGGGTAATGCACACACCAAAAGGGGACTACCCCTCCCACCGCCCACAGTCAGTATAGTTAAAAAATTGCCAGTTTGTTATACATATCTCCAAAGAGCCAACTTAGAACTGATTCATAAAGCAATGCAATGACAGCCAACAAAAATGTGTTTAACACAGATGACTGGCTTTAGATAGGTTGCTATATTTACTGTATGAAGGGAGTATGCCCAAATATAGACATTATGTCAATATCCTGATGACATTTTTGGTCAATTTAAGGGAATTGGACACTTGTTATTGATCTGCTGTATGTCACAAACATTGTATTTCTGTTTCACAACCAGGGTGAACTATAAGGTAAGGGATACAATTAAATTTCTAAAATAGTTTAATTCGACCATCATCTATTTTTATATTTTTATTATCTAATATTATCTATAATATGTGAACAAAGGAAAAAAAGAAAGCAAACTGTTTTTTTACATTTCTGGTTTGTCTTACATTAATGCGCTAGTCCTTTCTCCAGTGTGGTGCATTTATTTATTTATTTATTTAAATTTTTTTTTAAGAAAGAGATTTATAGCAACAAAGGAGTTAATCTTGAAAATTGATTTAGTCTGGATTACTGCATTCCACAAATCCATGCATAGTGACCATTTAGTGCAGTTTTGTTGGAAAACAAACAAACAGATTTGCACATTTTACATATTTTTTTGTAATCTCAGCAGCAAATTCAGTTTGTTGATTTTCTTAAGGACCTAGATGTGGCCGCTTGATTCAGCTTGTTCTTAATGGACTTCTTTGACATAAACATGTCAATTGCACACTCACTCAAGTTATAGATGTATAGAGGGGACATTTACTAATTAGCCCCTGCCCCTGGAAAAATCTAAAAATACACAATCTTGATAAGAAAAAAATAAAGAGGTCAGTTACATGCTTGTGGGACTGGGGAGAGCCGGGCACAATATCCAGATAAGATGAGTCAAAATTCTCCAGATTTATCTGTAATCAGGTATGCCAGACAACTATGATTTTAAAGCAACCTGGTAATATGCAATTTTCACAAATGTCACCATTTACAGAAGATATATGGAGATCCAGTGCAAGTGTAAATATTATATTTAAATTTTTTTTTTTTATTCATTATGAACGTGAACCAGTCAGCTATAAGACATTTATTGTGTTCTCACTAATAAGATAACTTAAAATATATATATATATATATATATTTTAATATTTCAGCAAAGTTCATGCATTGATATATCCAATATATGCTTAGAATATTTGCTTAGTTTTATATCTGTTTTTAGATCATTGTATCTAGGGGAATACAGTCTTTCAAACCTGTTCTAAGCCCTGTTCATTCCAGTGGACTACCGTGTTTCCCCGAAAATAAGACAGGGTATTATATTAATTTTTCCTGGGGGATGTCTTATTTCGGGGGGGAAACGGTTTCAAGCATGCGCTAGAAAGCAGGTCAACGTTTGGGAGAATTCCCCCGAACATAGACCAGTTCAATAGTGCATGGAATCCCGCGAATCTATGTTTGAGGAAACGTCCCCAAACATAGATTAGTTTACTCGTGAATGCAATCACACAAATCTACACTCGGGGAAACGTCCCCAAACATAGATTAGCTCACTTGCGAATGGAATCCCACGAATCTACGTTCGGGGAAAATTCCCCGAACATAGATGAGCGAACTAGCGATTGGCAACTAGGGCTTATTTTCGGGGTATGTCTTATTTACAGGGGATTTTTTGGGGGGGATGTCTTATTTACAGGGAAACAGGGTAGATGAATCTAGGAGCTTAAACTCCAGACAATGCTGGCAATAGGCCCAAGATGCTAGACTTTTTTTATTTGATTATTATTATGTTGCTAGTGTGAAGTCCTCAGCGCCATATTCATAGTATGTGGCCATTGCTCTCCCAACTCTTTGTCTCAGCCTGCATGTAAATGTGGATTATAAATGTTTACATTTCCAGTTTGTGGGTAGGGTTTTATATATGACTGCAACATGTAGTCACAGACAGAGTTCAGGCTCATGATCTTTTAAGTACAAGAAAGTGGAATCAAAAAATCAAATTCCGGAATTAGGCTCACTGTAATTTACAGCTCCAGGCCCATTAAGCCCCATCCTGCTCTGCAAGGGTTTAGGGACATGTAGCAAGTATATTTTTCCATAAAAAGTAATGACAGCTTGAACAGATTGGCTTCTACCTTTAGGTTTTTATCAAGAATGAATCTCTTGAATGACATATTCACACATGACAATCTAATCATCTGCTGCCTACCCGTCATACCCCTACCATATTTGTTAAACCATCTCTAAGCCCCACAAATCTTCCTTATAACAGTTTTTTTCCATTATTTACTATCTTCAGAAAATCTCATGTATTGCACGAATACAGGTCTGCATTATTAATCCCAAATTAATTTAATCATAGTAATGCACATAAGTACAGCAAGGTAAAAGTCATTTTATTTTATGTCTCTATTACTTTGTCTCCATTGTATCGTCTTCCAGATATGTCCTCTTTAGTTTTCTGTTGTCTCTTCAATCTTTCCCCTCCAGTATTTTTTGCCCCTGACATTTTTTCTGTGTTTGGTCTCTCTGTTTTCACAATACCAGTCAATGACATTTAATCTGTCCTTCATTTCCCTGCAGGACTTGCGGCTTTGTACAGAATTCTGTGCCATTTTTATCCCAGTTTTCTGAAGGTGACTTGGCTGAACCGCGATCCACTTTTTACTCTTCAGTAACCATTTGTTTAACTTGCTGCTCACTGGAAACTGGATTTGAGTTAAAACCTGACCTGATCAACTGTACTCATGGAGAAAGTTCTTTGGACTTTGCTTCTGCTTCCAGTCTTGACCCGCCAAAGTGGTGGTGGAGCTCCACCAAGACCAGAAATACGTGTAGATGGAGATGTAGTAATTGGTGGCCTCTTTCCAGTACATGAAAAAGGAGGTCCTGGAGCTGAATGTGGGAGGATGAATGAGCACCGTGGCTTGCAGCGTTTGGAAGCAATGCTTTTTGCCTTGGATTCAATAAATAGAGACCCACAACTGCTTCCAGGGCTCAGAATAGGTGCACACATCCTTGACACCTGTTCAAAAGATACATACGCTCTGGAACAGGCTCTGGAGCTAGTAAGAGGTTCCTTGACACGAGGAGATGGGCCTCAACACCTTTGCCCTGATGGATCCTATGCTATTCATGGAGAGACCCCAACAGCCATCAGTGGAGTTATAGGGGGCTCCTACAGTGATGTGTCCATCCAGGTGAGCCTAAAATACCTTATGTGTACACAAGAGTGACAGGCAGCAGGATTGGTGTGTCTCATTCACTTGCCACTATATACTTTCTTTACTCATGTCTAGGTTATAACATATATCCTGAATTCCATAGTTAAATTTCCCATTGCCTGGTATGGTTTGAGATGTTAAAAAATGTAATCAATAACTGGCTGTGATCGTATTTTCCTTTAATTGAACACGTGGTTGATCATCGGTTTCCATTATTTTCTTGGCTACTACATTTAAAATAATGTTAACATCATGCACAGAAGGTGAGGTCAATGACCTAAAGGATAATGTCCAATTAAGGTTTTTTTTCCCTTAACTATCAAAAGCAACAGTGGACATACCCTGACTTCTCTACCTAAGTTAAGTTAAGTTAAGATGTGGATTTATTTATTTATTTATTTTTGTAAAATGTTATTTTTGCAGGTGATATACTTCATTGTAATAGTAAAAAACTAAAATGCACATTTTGATCAGTTACAAAATATTAACAATACTGTCATAAAAATTCACCTATTTTACAACAAATGAAAGACTTGTAATTAGACGAGTAGATAAAGAGCCTTGTCTGATTAACCATATACTTTTATCAGGCTATCATACATATCACAGGGTATATAAAAATAAAGAAAAGGTGAACTAAAGGTGAAGGACAAATATAGGCGAAAAATTACAAATGGTATAATGAGTTTATGTATTTTTTTGTGTTAGTGTACATTTTAAAATAATAATGTTACTTGATATTACATGTAGCAAATACATTTATTTTGTCCTGTATTATTATTTTTTTTTCTTATGTAATAATCTTTAAAAGGATTGGGCGCATATAGGAAGGGTAATTAGGTATTGATTTGGATTATTGTAATTACATCATCTCCCTTGTGTTTCCCACTTTGCCACCACCCACCTCCCTTGCTTCTCAATTTCTATTCTATTCTTTTTTTTCTTTTAAATTAAAGTTTATTGACCAGTTTTTCAATATAAAAAAAAGGTCGATGGAGCATCAAAATGGCTTTTAGCTTAAGCGAGCAAAAATCGTTGCTCTTAGTAGATAATCATGCATGGGCAGATTAAGGAAAAATGGGGTCACAAGAAACTCCTAGCCAATGATTCCTTTTCATGGTACTTTGAGAGATTACGAGGTACTTTTTTTTTTACCTGGATTAATGGGCTCCCTGTGCCGTCGAGGAGGGAATGTTTAGTGTTTTAGAACTTAAATGGAACTCTGCCATCTATCCTGATTTAACTGCACATAAGTTCTATCTAATATCCATCCTATCCATCCATGTCTAGCTATATTTTGCTTTTCTTTAAGCATACTGGGCACAAAACGTTGTCAGATAAGTTCAAGGATTACTTATATCTATGCGGATGGAAGTTGGCAAATCACGACATACCGTACTTTCTAAAGGTTTTGTTATATGTAAATGTTATGGAGGGTTTACCAAGATGGCTGCCTACATACTCACAAACTCTTCAACCATCACACATTCAAATTTATAGGTCGCAGATTTGGGGGATTCTGGGGTAACCCCACCAGTGTCACTATCCAAACAGGTTGTAAACTGAACTGCCCATGTTATTACCAGTGTGGGTTTAATTTGGTTATATAATAGATTTTGGCCTTGGATAGAATTTACCTTTGATAGGAATGCGGCTTATCGCAGAACTGAATTTTAATTGCCAAATGTGTTTTGTTTGTTGTTTTTTTAATCCATTTCAGCTGATATAGATAATAATATGCCAAATCAGCATTTAGTGATTAGATCCCTGGATATTGGTAAATTGTGAAGCAATTAGCAAAGCAGCAATTACATCTAAAGCACTTATATGTTAGACAAAATATTTAAACATTGAAGATATTGTTTCAAACTGATTTGTATCTCAATTTTATTCTTTCAGCTTTCTTTTTCTTATGTCCCTTGAATCTAAATGATTACACTCATCCCCTTTTGCCTTTCTTTATATGTATTTATTATATTTTCTTCCTTGCACCAGATCTCAATATTTGTTCTCCTCTGTGATGTCTGCAGTTAGTCCTTCTGTGGGATTCTTTTGACTGGTGGATTGTGGGTAAATTACTATGGCAACTAAAACAGAACCTTAGAGGACACCTGTCATCAAATTTTCACTTCTGGTTTCTTTAAGTGTATTACTTTAATTAAACTTAATGATTTTCAGGGTTCATTTTAAAATAAAATTGCAAAGGGACAGTGCTGCTTTAAGGAATAACTTCCTGATACTGTTAAACGACTGCTATGATCCACAGTACCAGAGATTAGACTTTTTTTTAGACATAGCAGCAACATTAATATATATGTTTTGTCAGCTTTAGAATAGAATTTGGGTATCGGATTTTACATAGCCTGGTTCACTGTGTAGGCATTTCCCCCAACATTGGCATCCTGTAAAGCGGGACTCAAGTTAAAAGGATGAGGTTGTCACTGGTGCCTAGAAACGGGGCAGGACCCACCCAAAAAATAATCAGGCCTATTTTGCCAGGAATGCACACTAGCCTGCCTGTCTATAAGGTAGATCAGCCCGCTGAGGGCAGAGTATGCAGGGGTGCTGTTTCAGCAATCCTTGCATGTTCCTAGTGTCAGAAGGGAAGCGCTAGCACATCCAATGATGCACTGATGCTACGCTTCTACGGGACAGTTGCCTGGTGTTCCCAAAAGTTTGGAAGGTGGAACAAGACCCTAAAAGAGGGACTGTCCCACCAGAATTGGACTGTTGGGAGGCCTATGGGACTTATGCGCAGCGCAGAGATATGATTTGTGCATGTCAGAGAGAGTTCAGTCCAAGATGTGCATGCTGTACACAAAGCTTGGACCAAGGTTGACAGCTCTGACAGACCGGGTTAGAGCTACAGTGATATTTGCAATTGCTGCAGTTCCAAGTCACGCTGAGAGCCGTGAGTGGACTGCAACAATGCAAATTTGTCATAATACAGTTATATTACATAGGGTGTTTAGAGTTAAAATGGTTAAAAGCTTGAGAGGGGTTATAGTTGTGGTATAAGGGGTGTTTAGAATTATTGGGTTAAGGGTGGTATTACATTTAGTATTAGGGTACATGGTGCACTTAATTGATTCAGGTTCAGTCTTTTAGTGCTTAAACTTGTACTAAAGAGAGTTTTGAGAGGTGTTAAATTTAGTAAAAAGGGGGTGTTTATGCATATGGAGTTTAAATGGTTATTTGCACAATACTCACCCTCCTGTGAATGATATTAGAGCTGCAGGAGCTGTTATACAGTGTGTATCACTCAGTGCTGTCACTACTCCTCCTGTAAGGCATTTTCTGTGTGAGAGGCTGATAGAGGGCAGATGGGAAGTGATCCCTTCCACTTCCTGTCCAGCCTCACACTCAGACACTGGAAGAGCTCTTACACTCTCTATAACTGTTGCTGCAGGTCTAATATGAAGTACAGGACTGGAATACAGAGGACACCAGCCAAGGTTCCTTCTGGTACTTATTTCCCCTCACCAGCTCAACTAACCTCCAAAAAGCTCATTATAAGTACTGTGAATAGGCACCTGTAGGCACTTGCCTCCAGTGCTAATGGGAAATCCATCCATGCAAGAAATTCCAACAATGGTAATGTAAAACTGAGACAATTTTCAATTCTCTCTTAATAAATGTGAAGTCCTTCTTTGGTAGCAGGTGTAACTTACAGACTGTTACTCACATTTAAATCTAATTTTTAGATTCTCAAGAGATGCGGCAGCCCTTCTATAATTTGGAAGGGATGGTCTTCAGAGAGTTGCATATCCCACACGTTTGCACAGCAATGTTTAATCAGCAAGAATAAAATATGGAATATCATTGTTTAAGGTTAATTGCCTTATAAATATTAAGAGCCTCTGCCGGGAAGTGCTATGTTTGTTATAAGAATATAGAAGGCCTCAATATTGGAGTTATTCCGCTCCCTTTCCCAACCCAGAGAAAGACCAGCAAATCTGGCTGCCAGGCTAATGACAATAAGTCTCAGAATATAGCCAGTCTCAAGTCCTGAGCATCATGTGAATTGTAGTCCATAAATGTAATGGATGATAATCCTTGGCCTATGGAAAGCTAGGCTCTTTTATTATTGTAGCAAGTTATGCAAACGGTTCGGAAACACTCTGTGTGTAGGCAGCCTTGCTTGGCCGCCTTGCCAAGCAGCCTACAAGCTGGCCTGCATGCGTGCCAAATGACACACACCTTTACGGCCATGCACATCACAGGCAGCATGCCACCACTTCACCCTTGCTTGCCAAGGCATACTTTGATAGTAGGAAATTAATGATGAAAGAACAGAAAGAGAGCATAGATTTGACCTACATATACCGTAAGACTGGTTAGATTGTGTCATAAGCAGCATGCTTTGTAAATAGTGGAAGGCTTGTGCAATGCATGATTATATTTTGTAAGTAAATCCCAGTTATTTTGCTATTTTAGATGATTTTACATACTTAACAGACAGTTGATGTCTTTTTTTTAAGCTGGACTATGCAATTGTTTGCCACTGAATTGTACCTTCTACAATGGATTGCACAAAAACAAAAAATGAGGAGATATCTGTAGACATGGGCAATTCGTTTCGGTCTGAATATGTATTCGGACGAATTTCGGACAATTCGGACATTCGGGTACTTCCGAATGTCTGAATTGCCGAAGTGCCGAATTGCCAAGGTCCCGAAGTTCCGAAATGACTAAATTTCCGAAGTGTCGAAGTGCCGAAGTTCCGAATTGCTGAAGTGCCGAAGTTCCGAAGTGCCGAAGTTCCAAAGCACAGTATTGCCTAAGTACTAATATACTTACCCAGTGAAAGAAGAAGAATGTTACATTGTAAATAATTTTAAATAAAAAGTATACAAACATAGCCATGATTCAGCTGTAAGCATTTGCAACACTTACAACAATCAAGTAACTTACTTTCATATAAAATGTAAGTTACTTAGCCTGTCAATGTAATGACCGGAATGAATAAGTAGATAACTCCCTAATTCCCACGGTATTAGGGAGCTATCTACTAAAATGCTGAAAGACCTAAATTGGTCTTTCAGACAAATTTACTAATACTGAGTAAAGATTACTTCGTATTAGTAAATTATGCCCCCGTGTCTATTAAACCCCAAAAAATATAAAAATAAGTTCCCCCCTCCCGAGCCCCTGGCCCCCACCCCTGAGCGGTGGGTGGGGGCCCTAAATCAGAATAAGGGGGTATGGGGACCTAATGTCCTCCCCCCTGGCCCCCATCCCTGAGCGGTGGGTGGGGGCCCTAAATTATAATAAGGGGGGGACCTAAGGTCCGCGCCCCTGGCCCCCACCCCTGAGTGGCGGGGGGCCCTAAATACTAATAAGGGGGAACCTAATGTCCTCCCCCCTGGCCCCCACCCCTGAGCGGCCAGTGGGGGCCCGAAATTGAAATAAGAGGGGAGGGACCTAGTGTCCTCCCCCCTGGCCCCCACCCCTCAGCGGCAGGTGGGGGCCCTAAATACTAATAAGGGGGGGACCTAATGTCCTCCCCCCGGCCCCTACCCCTGAGCGGTGGGTGGGTGCCCTACAGTAAAATAAGGGGGGACCTAAGGTCCTCCCCCCTGGCCCCCACCCCTGAGCGGTGGGTGGGGGCCCTAAATACTAATAAGGGGGGGACCTAATGTCTTCCCCCCGGCCCCCACCCCTGAGCGGTGGGTGGGGGCCCTACAGTAAAATAAGGGGGGGAACCTAAGGTCCTCCCCCTGGCCCCCACCCCTGAGCGGCAGGTGGGGGCCCTAAATACTAATAAGGGGGGGACCTAATGTCCTCCCCCCTGGCCCCCACCCCTGAGCGGCGGGTGGGGGCCCTAAATTGAAATAAGAGGGGAGGGACCTAGTGTCCTCCCCCCTGGCCCCCACCCCTCAGCGGCGGGTGGGGGCCCTAAATACTAATAAGGGGGGACCTAATGTCCTTCCCCCTGGCCCCCACCGCTGAGCGGCAGGTGGGGACCCTAAATACTAATAAGGGGGAGGCATTCCCCCCAGGTGACTAGGGGTCTCCAAACCCCTAGTCACCCCCTTCCCCCCCTCCCCCCCAATAAAAATTATCCCCCTACCTACCCCCCTCACCCTAAAAACTAATGAGGGGGGACCTTTAACTAAGTACCTGTAAAAAAAAAAAAAACTAAGTACCACGCTGTGTAATTTGACTCATAACTCTCTGATTGGTGGATTAAGTAACCAATCAGAGAGTTATGAGTCAAATTACACAGCGTGGGAAAATTCCAAAGAACTGATGGATTGATGAATTGATGGATTTCAAACCAACCAATCAGAGTGCTGTGACAGGTAAATATAGAGACTTACCTGTCAGTCTCTTCATTTACCTGTCAGAGCACTCTGATTGGATGGCTTAAACCCACCAATCAGAGCGCTCTGAGCCTAATTGCAGGGCGGGGCAAGGCTTTATAAGCCTTCCCCTGCCCTGCAGAGCTCAGTCTGCACGGAGCCCTCCATGGGTGAAGATGGATTTTTTTTTTTGCGCTCAGTTTTTTTGTTTTTTATAATTGCGTCGGTTATTATGGTTTATTATTTGGCCTTTTTGGGGGCTGAAAAAAATAAGATTTTAGAAGAAAGAAAACATTGAATGGTAAGTTTTATTTATATTTTTTTACAGGTACTTAGTTAAAGGTCCCCACCTCATTAGTTTTTAAGGTGAAGGGGGTAGGTAGGGGGATAATTTTTATTGGGGGGGAGGGGGTGACTGGGGGTTTGGGGACCTCTAGTCACCTGGGGGGGACATTTATTTTAGGGACCCCACCCGCCACTCAGGGGTGGGGGCCAGGAGGGAGGACCTTAGGTCCCCCCCCTTATTAGTATTTAGAGCCCCCATCCGCCGCTGAGAGGTGGGGGCCAGGGGGGAGGACACTAGGTCCCCCCCTATTACATTTTAGGGCCCCCACCCGCCACTCAGGGGTGGGGGCCAGGGGGAGGACATTAGGTTCCCCTGCCTTATTAGTATTTAGGGCCCCCACCCGCTGCTCAGGGGTGGGGGCCAGGGGGGAGGACCTGATGTGTCCCCCCTTATTTTACTGTAGGGCCCCCACCCACCGCTCAGGGGTGGGGGCTGAGGGTGAGGACATTAGGTCCCCCCTTATTATAATTTAGGGCCCCCACCCACCACTCAGGGGTGGGGGCCAGGGGGGAGGACATTAGGTTCCCCTGCCTTATTAGTATTTAGGGCCCCCACCCGCCGCTCAGGGGTGGGGGCCAGGGGGGAGGACCTTATGTGTCCCCCCTTATTTTACTGTAGGGCCCCCACCCACCACTCAGGGGTGGGGGCAAGGGGGAGGACATTAGGTCCCCCCTTATTATAATTTAGGGCCCCCACCCACCGCTCAGGGGCAGGGGCCAGGGGGGAGGACATTAGGTCCCCCCCTTATTCTGATTTAGGGCCCCCACCCGCCGCTCAGGGGTGGGGGCCATGGGGGAGGACAATAGGTCCCCCCATCATTTTACGTTAGGGCACCCACCCGCCGCTCAGGGGTGGGGGCCGGGGGGGTACTACTTTTTTTTTTAAAACAGTGAGCAGTCACAGGCTGCTCACTGTTTACTAGACATGCCCCTACTCGCGGTATAGCGAGTAGGGCAAAATTGACTAATACCAATTTAGGTCTTTCAGCCTTTTGGTAGATAACTCCCTATTACCGTGGGAATTAGGGAGTTATCTACCAAGCGGCTGCAAGAGAAGTCCCGAGGTGCCGAAGTCCCGAAATTCCGAAATGCCGAAGTTCCGAAATTCCGAAGTGTCGAAGTGTCGAAGTTGCCGAATTTCCAAAGTGTCGAAGTGTCGAAGTGCCGAAGTTCCGAAGTTGCAGAAATTCCGAAGTGTCGAAGTTCCAAAGTGATGAAATGCCGAAGTTCCGAAGTTGCCGAAGTAACGACTTGCCGAAGTCCCGAATTTCGAAAATCCCGAATTTCGGAATGCCGAACCGAACCGAAAATTTTCCCCATGCACATGCCTAGATATCTGCATGGGAATGTGGCCTTTATGCCAGTCAGCTTCCCAAATGTCAATTCTTCAACAAGCTGATCAGGCACCTGCAGGGAGTAAGGAGATAACTGGCATCATAATACAATATAACCCATTTTGAAAAGCAAGAAGAAGCCCAAGAGAGAGATGTAATTGTTACACTATCAGCACCACCAGTTTTATCACCTGGCCCAACTGCCTGTTCTCCTGTACCAGAGTTCTCTTCTCCACTTGTACCAGATGCTCTATGCCATCTTATTCTGCACCACAAGTCTTTTGAACACCAGGCTCTACAACACCTGCCCCTATTTCACCATTCTCTACACCCCCAGCTGGAGACATTGCTGTCTGCTAAACAAAGAAATTATTAAAATATTTCTCCAACCCTTTTTTGTGTTAATTAAAATATTGCACTACAGTATTGACAAAAGAAAAGCTCAAATGCGTTTTAAAATAAGTTATTACTTACCTGCATCTGACCAGCACGTGCCCTTCTAACATCAAGGGAATCATCCCTAGGTCCATTCATGTCCATTGAGAAGCCTTTGATTGGAGGATTTAACTGGCTCAGAACACATGCTCACGCTTTCAGCCAGCAAGGGAAAGGGAAAGGAAGGGCGGGAGAGAAGGAAGAGCTGAAGGGAAAATTATATCAGTGGAGTGGACTAATGTGTCTCCCCTCCGTCCCATGCTGCAAGGAACAAGCAGTTATGTATGTTGATAGCATGCAGTGCTGCCAACAGACTTAAAATATGCCCAGAATTGACATTAGGTGGCCTGGAACAGAGTTCTTGGTTGCCAATGTCACATTTGCTGGGGGATGCAACTAGCCGCCAGCACACAATTAGAATAACTCAAGATTAAACACTGCACATCCAGACTCCTACAACCATGACTACTTCAAAAAGCAGACATGGTCCTGGTGGTTGGAGTAATCCTTTTGGTAAAAAGGTTATGTTATCTCTATACTTCAGAAATTTGGATAAGAGTATAGAAAGTTAATCCCAGACATCAGACACTTAACTATCAAACCAACAGTTGCAGACACAACATCCGCAAGCTCCTACACCTAACCCTACAAAAGAAGATCCTTCTGGATGGGTGGGACACCTACCAAAAATGTTCTTCTCCATCTCCTATCTATCCTATCCTACCTCCCTGCATACATTTTAATCTTTCTTAGTCAGACACTATATTTCTCTGTCTATCAGAAGACAAAATGCTGGCTCCTAATCTTCTGTATGAAAACACGGGTCTGTCCTCACCTGAACATGCATAAATGGGGTGCTCGTTAACTTCACCTTACACCCAGCTAAAATATTACACTACATATGTAGTTTTGAGCCAAGTGAGAGTTCTGTGTCACCAGGAGAACTATCTGTTCCCCTCGATGAACGGGACATCGTCAATGACTAGGCCGCCAATATTCAGAACAAGTAATGGCCGATCATAGATAACCTATAGATATGTTGGTGTACTCATTTCACAGCATGTTCAGACAGGCTAAAGACTGGATATGATGTGAACGTTTCCAATAGGTGCTCCAAGAGCCATGAAGCATCATGCAGATAGCATATTTTTTATTCTTTAGATGGCATTATAGGCTAAGTGTCATCCTTGAGATTCTCATATACACCCACCATTGGGCAACCAGTATTTACTTTTCTCCTGCTCCTCAGTTTTGCCAGAAACAAATATCTGAGAGTTACTCCAGGCATACATATTCTTTATCTGCCTGTCCTTACCACCTGTCTTCTTCAATCCAGGTATCTGAATAAGTGATGTTAATTATTTATTGTTGTCTGTAAACTGTACTGACACCCAACCTCAATGCAGCATCTCCTTCTTGAACCCTTCTGGTCAGCCATTCAGTAACCCTATAGAAGTAGGATATGAATATCTCGGCTGAGTGTCTGTATTGGGCAGGTGGTAATGCAATTCAAGCCACAAAAGGAAACTCCAGAAGGTAGATATTTGGAATGTGACACCACCTCTTTATACTCGTTGAGGGCCTACGTCAAAAAAAGATTTTGCATTTACCAATGCAAAGGGCATTATAAGATATTCAGGGTTGATCAATTGAAGAAGTTCTATAACTCAACAAGAGCTCATGTAATGTGCTTTATATATTGTTCTGTTGAGTTAAAACTTGGCTTGGCCTAAATTGGGAATTAAAATCTGCTTATCTAAAAAAGGGTTCGCCAAAGGTTTATTTTTTTACTCAAGCAAGTGCTAAGTGAGCTTGAGCTGTAATGAAGCAAGGGCATGGATCAAGGACATGAACACTGGAATATTGGCTACTTCTACTCCTCCTCCTCGAGATATTCTGCCCTTTGATTTTCTCAGGACTTTCATATGAAATACCCACACAAGTAGGTTAGTGAGTTAACATGACGCATGGGAGACAAAAGAGGTGAACAGTGCCGACAGAGTAACCATTTAATCTATTACTTTTTAAATCGCACAGGAGGGGGGGACCTATATAGAACTAGGGACATGGACTCTATAGCATTTGAAATACAGTTTTGTATTCCCAACATTCCCAACATAGTGTTCTTTTAACACAAAAAAACATAGTTTATAGTTAACTTGTGTTAATACATTTTAATTTCCACCGGCTATAATTTGCAATCTTCTTTTTCTAATTTAATTTTTTGAGTTAATTCATGTAAATGAGAAAATTGCATCTGAAAAAAATCATCACACCTTGAAAAAAGCCCTCCAGCAAGTCACACTGAAGTACAATTTAAAAAAATTAAATTATTTGTAACTTATTTACTTGGCATAATTTTTGCATTTAAAAAGCATTTTACCAGGAAAGAAAATAGTGAGATGTCTCTCAATGTTTCATCTGAGAAAAGCATTTTTAATACATTTTTTTAAATGGATGCATATTTAAAGGAGAAGTGTCACTTTCCAAGGTTATTAATATTATGTTCACCCTTCCCTATATTTATCAAAAATGTAATAAATCCTCTACATTTGCAATTGTGTGCCTTGGCTATGCCTTGATGGAATTATTTGTAATATTATTTATAAAGCGCCAACAAATTCCGCAACTCTGTAAAACAGGTGGACTAAAACTACAGACAAACTAAGCATTTGCTTGCAACAAGACAAGTTGGACACACAGGAGCCGAGGGTGCTGAGGGCCCCGCTTAACAGAGCTTACATTCTAAATGGGGAAAATAACATTCTAAGAGGTAAAATAACACAAGTGGGTATGATGTATTTCAAGTAGATTGCGAGAAGATTTTAAAATTAATTAATTATTTTTTGTTGTTGCTGTGTTACTAAGGTGTTGGGGGCAGTGGTGTATTGTGGATATGTGCTGCCCTAGGCAGGACGAAACTCGGGCACCCACCCCGCATCTAAATTTGCTCCGCGCCTACCTGTTTAAGACGAACACGCAGGTTTACTGACAGACACACACTGACAGACCCATTCACTCACAGACACAGTGAAAGGAACACTCACTTGGACACACAGTGACAGACATGCACACATTAACTGACAGACACACACATTCACTCACAGACACACACACACATATTCACTGACAGACACACACATTCACTCACAGACATACACACATTCACTGACACACACACACACACACATTCACTGACAGACACCCTGATACTGACACACTCACACACCTACAAAGTATTAGATATATTAGATAATTTGAATTTGAATATACCTTGCCTCCCTACCTTTGGGAGAGCTGGAGTGGATTCTTCCCTGGTGTCTAGTGGGGTTCGCTGGGCTGGCTTCTGGTGGCTGCGTGGCAGGGCGTGCCGCTAGGCAGGCACACAGTTGTGGTAGCGAACTAGCTGTAATCCTCCTGCTCAGCTCTCTAGCGCGCCACTCAGTGATGCCGGGAGCCGGAGTGACATCACTGCAGGGTGCGAGGGAGCTGAGCAGGAAAAGCTCAGAGGACCATGCTCTCCCCTTCCCCCCACCGCTGCACTATGAGCATTTGAAAGCCTCAGGGGGCCCTGTGGTGGCCAGCCGACCAGCTCTTGGGCCCCTCATAAAAGAGGTTAACAGGGCATCTGCCAGGGCGCTTAGAGGGCGGCTATTTTTGCCTTCCCCCTAAAAGTGCCACCCAAGGCAAATGCCTTGTTAGTCTCGTGGGAAATACACCACTGGTTGGGGGAGAAATCTGTTAGTGAGAAGAGGTAGGTAGGAGCAGTGGTATGTAGCAATTTATAAGCAAGTACAAGAATTTGAACTTAAGCGATATATCTTACAGGAAGCCAATGTAAGAACTGACAGAGGGGGAAGGTGTGGGAGAACAGGAATATGAACAGCATTATTTTAGAGTGTAACGTGGCAAGCTGGGAATTAATAAGAAAAGTGGAAAACGGATTTCAGTAGTCAAGGGGGGTGATGTTAGCGGCATGGACTATGTCCTTTTCTACATTTAGTATTAGGTAGGGTTGGAAGTTAGCTATGTTTTTGAGATGGAAGTGGCAGGATTTGGTGATTGACTGGACATGAGAGGGGAAGGAGAGGTTGGAATCGAAGAGAACACCTAGGCAGTGACCTTGCAAGGTAGAGCTGACGGTAGGGCCGTTAACTTGGAGGGAGGGAGACACGGAGTAGCAGTGCTTGATGGTGGATAAATGCAAAGTTCTGTTTTAGAACGGTTGAGTTTGAGGACGTGAGCAGCCATCCAGTTAGAAACAGAATGGATTATGATGGAATTTGCTAAATATTTGATATCCATTTAAAATAAAATGGAGCATTACATGGAGAGGTTTAACACAAGATATACGGTAGGTGTTTTCAATGTTTTAATTAATATATATATATATATATATATATATATATATATATAGATTTTGGAATTTGTCAGGGTTTTTTTTTTGTCCTGCATAGCCTGGTAGCTAACTGAGATTTGTGCAATTTATATGCTATTTGTTTTCCTTCAGAATCATTTTTATTTAGTAATTTATATTATATTCATGTAATGTGGACTATAGGAGGTGTAGGGCACTGAAGTGTACCATAACATATTATGATAGAACTGTTCATGAAACAAATAAGAAAGAAAAATCGTATATATATATGTATTGTAATGGTGCCTCAGTTTCAGTAGTTTGCAGAGGAGCCTGGAGGCCAGCCTCAAAAATGTCAATAAACTATTTTATTGTCGCTGTCTGGGAAGGAAAGGCTGAACATAATTAAATCAGCCTGGGAAACCGAGTTAACAGTTCATACTCAGACTTGGTGGTGCTGGGGAGAGAACTGCTGTTGTTCTGTTAATCACTCCCTGCATATATAATATACATTGTACCCAGTATAAATATGTGTGAGTTGGTTCATACTTTATCAAGTTTTGGCTGATGTTTGGGTGAATTGGTAGAATCAGTGAAAGTGGCCTGCCAAAAAGGAGGGAGATACTGAGGCTGGATACTGAGCTCTGTCACATGGATGTTACTCAGTTTACTTTATTTTAATATATCAGAATATTAGTGTCCCGAATCAGGACAGTCACAATTTTGGGAACCTGACGTGACCAGTGGCTTATTTCCCACAAGGCTAACAAGGCATTTGCCTTGGGCGGCAATTTAAGGGTGGCGGCAAAAATAGCCGCCCCCTAAGCACTCAGGCAGATGCCCTGTTAGCCTCTTTTATGAGGGGCCCAAGAGGTGGCCGACTGGCCACCACAGGGCCCCTTTAGACTTTCAAATGCTCACAGTGCAGCAGGGGATGGAGGAGAGAGCATGGTCCTCTGAGCTTTTCCTGCTCAGCTCCCTCGCACCATGCAGTGATGCTGGCAGCCTGGATATGACATCACTCCGGCTCCCGGCATCACTGAGCGGAGCGCAAGGGAGCCTAGCAGGAGGATTACAACTGTGTGCCTGCCTAGCGGCACGTCCTGCCACCCAGCCACCAGCAGCCAGTCAAGCACGCCCCACTGGATCCCAGGGAAGATTCCACTCCAGCTCTCCCAAAGGTAGGGAGGCTAGGTGTATTAAAATTAAAATTTTAAAAATATATCTAATACTTTATAGGTGTGTGAGTGTGTCAGTATCAGGGTGTGTGTCAGTGAATGTGTGTGTGTGTGTGTGTGTGTGTGTGTGTCTATCAGTGAATGTGTGTGTGTGTGTGTGTCTGTCAGTGAATATATGTGTGTCTGTGAGTGAATGTGTGTGTCTGTCAGTGAATATGTGTGTGTGTCTGTGAGTGAATGTGTGCATGTCTGTCACTGTGTTTCCAAGTGAGTGTTCCTGTCACTGTGTCTGTGAGGGTCACTGTGTCTGTCAGTGTATGTCTGTGAGTGAGTGTGTATCTCATAGTGAATGTATGTGTTTGCCAGTGTGTGTCAGTCAGTAATGGAAGTCACTGTATGTGTATCTGAGAGTGTGTGCCTGTCAGTGAATGGGTGTGTCAGTGTGTGTCTGTCAGTCAAACTGCGTGTTCGTCTTAAACAGGTAGGTGCGGGGCAAATTTAGATGGGGAGGGGAGTGCACGAGTTTCGACATGCCTAGGGCAGCACATATCTAAAATACAACACTGGACGTGACGTCCTTGGCTGGTTCTCTGTTGTGTGGTACACAATTAACTAGACTGTAGGCATAAAGGTCCTTCCATAACTCAGTCCAATTGAAAAGCTCAGATACAACCGCAGGAACCTGATGCTGCCATGATAAATAGCCTGGAAAATAAATTTACTGGTAAGTATGAAATAAAATTTTGGTATTCCTGACTAATCATGGCAGCATCACTTATGGGTAATACCCAAGCTAAAATATAAAAAGAGGGGGGTAACAAATTACCAGAACTCAATAATACTGCAAAAAATACCCAATATTTATTACACAGAAGAAACAGAAGACAATACGCTTCTTCCAAATTTAGTGGCAGAAGAGGCCACATCCAGTTTGTAATGCTTAAAGGGACACTCCAGGCACCCTGCCCATTGTAGTGGTCTGGGTGCCAACTCCCATCACCCTTAACCCTGCAATAATTACCTTGCAGGGTTAAGTCCTCCTCTAGTAACCTTGCAGGGTTAAGTCCTCTTTTAGAGGGACTTCCAGGTTCTTAAACGACTTTTTAGTTGCTTAAATGACGCTGGACGTCACCTCCAGCATCGCCGGAATCCCCATAGGAAGGCATGGAATAATACTTTCCTATGGGATGGTCTAATGCGCGGCCATTGCCGCACATTAGGTCTCCCCCACTGGCGGACATCAGCGGAGCGTAGGCGGAGCCTGACCCAGTGCCGAGGGACATCGTTGCTGGATTCAGGTAAGTGTCTAAAGAGCGTTTAACACTTTCAGCAACATGAGATGCGGGGCAGGAGGGAGGGGGGCACTGTAGGAATCTCTAGTGCCAGGAAAACGGGTTTGTTTTCCTGGCACTGGAGAGTCCCTTTAATAAAAAGTCATAGGAAAAGACCAAGTTGCTGCCCTGCAGATGTCCTCTGAAGAAACCTCTGACAAGTTAGCCCAAGAAATCGCCAAGAATCTAGTAGAGTGAGCCTTAATTTTCTCTGGAGGAATCCAATCCCTAAGAGTGTAAGCCTTTACGATAATGTTAGAAATCCATCTTCTGAGTGTGGAAGAAGATGCCGCTTCACCTTTCCTGGATCCAGCAGGAATAATAAACAATTGATCAGTCTTCCGACAAGACCCTGAAACCTCCAAGTATTTAATCAAACATTCCCTTACATCCAAACAGTGAAGTTTAACCTCAAATCCAGAGGAGGGATCAGGACAAAATAACGGTAAAACAATATCTTGCATAAGATGAAAGGTAGAAACCACCTTAGGCAGAAACTCCTGTTTGGTTCTTAAAACCACCCTGTCATGGGGGGCGGAGCCTAATTGCCGAGCTAGCCGGACGCATCTTGGCCGAGCTTCTGGGGAAAATTATCTAAACTATCGACTAACCACGATTTTCAGGGAAAAAACGAAGATTACAATACCTACAGCGCTTGTATGAGCCCTCATGCATATTAATCAACCGGAGCTTGACCGGCGTCTGGCGGTTCTGGATCTCGGGAGGATGGAGGCCTACTACACGAGGGAGAAAGGGAGGCGGCCGATCCCTCTACCCTCGGGCTCCTACACCTTCGCAGGGTCCATCAGAGCACAGCCAAATCCCCCCGCCCCCTGCCGGTGAGGGAAATCCCGGCACCTACAAGCCGTGCTGTGGGGTCTGGAGGCATGTCTGATCAGCGACAAGAAGAGGAGGATAGCTCCTGTAAAACCAAGCAGCGTTTTCTACCCCAGCGCAAGAAGACAAACACCCACATGAAATACCGCCAGGAACATAAAGCACAACTGAAGAACAAGAACACTCAAACTTACCTGGCAACTCCGGGGTCCAGAGGATTGCAACGCCCCGCTCCACTCCAGCCTTGGATACAGCATGTAAGCCAGCCACTACTATCACCATATGGGCACGGAGACCCACACGCGGCTTGCACGCAACACCAGCGGCTCTGCAGATCGGGAGTCGGTTGACTTCGAGCTACTCAGAGGACAGAAGCCAAAATATTTGACCTGAGCACGGGAGATGACTTCTGCACGACGGCATGGACTTTCAGTCTCTTAAACTTCTGTTGACCTGTTGTCCCCCTTTTTTTTTTTTTAATATAATTTAGAATAACCGTGCACGCAAGGTCAGATTTCAAGCAACATCATACTAACATGCAAGCGTGTTTAGGTACTGACAGCTAGACTTAACCTATTTTGTAGCGACATTTTCCTGTACACAAATCCCAATGTTTGGCTAGCCTGTCTATCTCACCATACACATGTGTCCCAGCCTAGACAGGTTGAACCAGCTTGCTCCTGCTCTCGGTATCCCTTACCTTACCATGATCAATTACACTAATTACACTAAATACCTATCTTTTACCAGTAAGAGGATATACCAAATGCCATGCTTGATAATTACTCTGCCATAACTACGCTTAAGTTTCACCAGTGTTATTGCAAACATATACTATAAAATTGTGCACTGTCTAGCGTTTACCCTACTTGTTATCTATGCTAAGTAGCTCGAGGAATGCTGTTGGGGTACCTCAAGCAAGTTTGTATTCATTATATGCACTGCAAAAATAAAAAATTAAAAAACAAAAAAAACAAAAAACAAAAACACTCTGTCATGAAACACCTGAGTGTAATTGACCTCGCAAGAAAAATCTTTAATCTCTGACATTCTCCTAGCTGAGGTAATAGCTACCAAAAAGAGTGTCTTCTACGTCAGGGCAGTAAGGTCCAATTCTTCTAGCGGAAAACACGTCCAGGATCAGAGGAAGATCCCATGGAGGTGTAAAATTGCGTTTAGGAGGTCTGATACGCAAAGTAGCTTAAAAAAACCTAGTAATCAAAGGATTAGATGCCCAAGATCCATTACAAAGGGCAGAAAGTGTAGAGCACTGAATCTTCAGAGTACTCAATCCCTTATCCAATCCTACTTGTAGAAATTGCAGAATATGGTTTTGAGAAGGTTGCAAAAAATCCACTTCATGATTAGTTGCCCAAGATTTGAAGGTTGCCAAAAAATAAAATAAGTCGGAATGTAAATTCCTGTTGTCCGACTGAGGACAGAAAAAAGACTGAGGTATGGAAGGTATGTGTAATTGTTTCCTGTTCTGATCCGGCTGGGGGTGGAGGCGGAGCTACCCATAAGTGATGCTGCCACGATTAGCCAGCAATCATTATTTTTCCCTTTACAAATATAGCGTTGTTAGCAAGATTTATTAACTCTTTCAAGACAAAGGAATAGGCAAATTCTATTACATCCTGACAGTTCTGGCTCATCAAGTGTCATGAGTGGAAACATACAATGAAATGTGGTGAATTAAAAACCAATTTGCTAAATTTATTCATAAATAGCAGACATAGGCGTGCGCACGGGGTGTGCCGGGTGTGCCTGGGCACACCCTAATCACACCTCCGTGCTGCACTGCCTCTGGGCAGACTGACATGTCGGGTCCTCGGTCTATGACCGAGGACCCGACACAGGAGGGGGCCCGGCGGCTTGCCCACAATGCCGCCGGGTGCGAGGCCCCTCCTGTCAGTCTGCCCTGACAGAGATCCGGCCTCAGTCTGCAGCTCCGCCGGGAGTGAGCTGCAGACCGAGGTGTCTCGCGATCTCCAGCCTGTCAGAGCATTGCCGCGGCAACGCTCTGCCTGGAGATCGCGAGACTCACCGTGTGGTCTGCAGCTCACTCCCGGCGGAGCTGCAGACTGAAGAGAGAGGGCGCCCACTGGACCACCAGGGCAGGTATTTAGAAACCCCCCTTCTACCCCCTGTCACTCACTGCTCCCCCACCCCATCTACTCACTGCCCCCCCACCCCATTCACTCATGCCCTTCTAATCACTGCCCCTCCACCCCCCTCTGTCCCCTGTCACTCACTGCCCCCCACCCTGCCTCTGCCCCCATACCCCCCTAACCCCTGTCCCTAGCCCTCTAACCCCTGTCACTACCCCTCTACCCCCCTAACCCGTGTCACTAGCCCTCTAACCCCTGTCACTACCCCTCTAACCCCTGTCACTACCCCTCTAACCCCCTAACCCCTGTCACTACCCCCTAACCCCTGTCACTACCCCCCTAACCCCTGTCACTACCCCCCTAACCCCTGTCACTACCCCCTGACCCCTGTCACTACCCCTCTAACCCCTGTCACTACCCCTCTACCCCCCTAACCCCTGTCACTACCCCTCTAACCCCTGTCACTACCCCTCTAACCCCCTAACCCCTGTCACTACCCCCTAACCCCTGTCACTACCCCCCTTACCCCTGTCACTACCCCCTGACCCCTGCCACTACCCCCTGACCCCTGTCACTACCCCCTGACCCCTGTCACTACCCCTCTAACCCCTGTCACTACCCCTCTAACCCCCTAACCCCTTTCACTACCCCTAACCCCTGTCACTACCCCTCTAACCCCCTAACCCCTGTCACTACCCCCCTAACCCCTGTCACTACCCCTCAACCCCCCTAACCCCTCTCACTGCCCCTCTACCCCCTAACCCATGTCACTGCCTCTCCACCCCCAACCCCTGTCACTGCCTCTCCACTCCCCCCCACCCCCTGTCACTGCCCCTCTACCACCCTAACTCCTGTCACTACCCCTCTATCCCCTGTCACTACCCCTCTATCCCCTGTCACTACCCCTCTACCCCTAACACCTGTCACTGCCCCTCTACCTCCCTAACCCATGTCACTGCCTCTCCACCCCCTTAACCCCTGTTACTGCCCTTCCACTCCCCCACCCCCTGTCACTACCCCTCTATCCCCCTAACCCCTGTCACTACTCCTCTATCCCCCTAACCCGTTACTCCCCCTCTACCCCCTAACCCCTGTCACTAACCGTCTACTCCTGCTACCTCCTGTCACTGCCCCTCCACCCCCCTACCTCCTGTCCCTCTACCCCCAACCCCTGTCTTTGCCCCTCCACCCTCCTAACCCCTGTCGCCCACACAGTGCACCCCTCACAATCATACACACTGTACCCCACACACACTGAATCCCTCACAATTACACAAACTGTACCCCTTACAATTACATACACTGTACCCCTCACAATCACACACTGCACCCTTCACAATTACACCACACTGTACTCCTCGCAATCACACACACTGCACCCCTTACATGCTGCACCGCTCACAATCACACACTGCACCTATGTATATTTATATATATGTATATATATATATATGTGTATGTATGTATGTGTGTGTGTGTGTGTGTATGTGTATATAAAAATACATATACACGCGATGTGTGTGTTTGTGCTTTAGGGTGCACACCCTAATGCAACAGGCTGCGCACGCCTATGATAGCAGAGGAAATGTTAGCCTTAATTTTGCTACTAGGTTTCACTTCACTAAAATGTTGTGTTTATTTATTGTCTTTAAGTTATTTTCCATATCACAGAAACATTTCTGAATTTAAGTATACTTTTGCAAATATTTTAAAGATTTACATAGAGAAAAAAAAAATATTAAATATGCAAGCAACCATGTCTGTATGCCAATTTTGTATTCTTTGCATTTGTCTTTATTTTGCGCATTTGTATCTGCAACATTACATTACAAGCAATAGTTGGGCTTGTTAAATTTATCAACTAAACACAAATCCACATAGGCAGACAGACAGATGGATGGGCAAATAGGCAGACAGATAACATATGTAAAATGTTTACTTATTTTTTGTGTGTAAAAGAGATACAAAGTTTTATGTGTTATATTTTGCAGTACCTCATCTTCAGCCTTTGCTGGAAGAGTTAATATGATAAAAAAAAAATGTCCCTGTATTCTCAAAAAGTGATGGATTTGAAACAAGAAGGGCCTTTTTTATTTTACAATCACATTTTATCAGTCCCCATGGACTTTCTGTGGCTTATAAAAAAAAACCTAGCATTTAAAGGGACTCTGCAATAATGCTGAGCGGTGAGTTTCTGATAATCTTTAAACAGAAGCTTGGGAATTAAAGGAATCTGAAAAATAATTTAAAGTAAATGGAAGCACTTGCTGACTATTCAAATAGAAACCTGCCAATTAAAAAATGATGCCATTTTATGTTAAGATGAATGTATGTCCAAACACCCACAGAGTAATGAGATTCACAGCAAGTAGACTGAAACCTGTTATTAAATACTTGATATACTCCCGGCTCACTTATGTTAAAGGAACATCATAACAACTTCATCTCTAAACCAGCAGGCTCTTGCAGAATCGAGACGCTTTATGAATGGGGATTGTCTGGTTCAGGTGATGGCTCTCAGGTAATCAGTGGCGCCACTGCCCACTTTTGCAAAAACCTTCTGGTTTAGAGATTTTTAGAAAACGGAAAGGCAGAGAAAAAAAGGAGATTTGGTGCTGAAAAAAATACTTTGGGGTTATGCCATTCGAGAACCGTTTAATCCCTTAAGGTGACAGGGACACCCTGAAACCAAAACAACTTCATTTCAATCAAGTTGTTATGGTGCCTAGACTGTTCTTTTAAATACTGCTCTGTAAGACAGTTTGAATGAGGCATTTAATATGCTCCAAACAACCACTTAGGTGCTTGTGTTATAAATGTAGGAATGGCAAATTGTAGTCCAGAATAATCACACGGGGAAAAAATAGAGGATCCATTTTCCAGTTTGGCTTCTTTGGTCTGAAACATGCAATTCCCTTGTCAATTCCTAAACTTCACATGCTGCAGGATTCATCCAGGATTAATTAGTGGATTTGATTGGGGCAGTATTTTTCTTGTGCTTCCCATCCATGCATAGACGTGTGTCAAGGGAGGCTGCCATTCCTGTCTATTTGAAACATCCCTATGTGCATTTCAACTTCTTCATTTGTCTCTCAGTCTTCTCCCAGTATCACTCAGCCCCTTATGCCATCAACACACACCCCCCCCCTCGTCCTGTGTATCTCACCTCAAAATCATTCCGTCACCCTGTCCCTCTGTCACATTGTTATTTATTAAAGTGAGAATTCAAAGTGAAATCAAATCGAATTTCAAATTAAAAGTGAAAAAAGCTGAACTGCAAACATTCTCTATACCAGCTATGATTCCAGCGTGACTATGTTGACCTGAGATTTGAAATTCACTTTAAATTCTCACTTCAGGACATTTATTTATAAAATATGTTACCAGGAAGGATACATTGAGATTTCTCTCGTTTTCAAGTATGTCCTGGGTCCACAAAACATTGCATTGATACAATAGGGTGCAATAAAATACAAAAACAATATTAATACACAATATATACAAATGTAACATAGAACAGGTAGGAAGTATATAATCAACCATGACACGTGCATTCTGTTTTGAGATATGTAGAGAGGGATCTCTTAAAGAACGTTAGGCTTGGGGAAGATTTGAAATAGCCCTGTTGCCAGTATCATACTTGCGCTGGAGCAGAGACCCAGTACTCAAGTCGTTATCTGTTTGTTACCAAGATCAGGGGAGCTCAAGGGCTTCCTGCATTTCAACAACTGAAATATTCAATGTGGAGAGGGGGGGAGGAGGGAGGAGGGGTTAACAGTCATTGCTGGAGAACTTTGGGCTTATCTTTATGTATGCCTCCCAACTGTCCCACTGAACCTGTCTGTCTGTACATTTATCACGAAGTTGTGTGTTTGTTTGGCTTTTTAGGATTGTTCAGGAATTACCAATTGAGCATGACAGCCCCAATTTGGGGATTATTGATTTTTTTAAACATCTTTCCTACATTTGATAGGGAAAATTTGAGTTTAGTAAGTAACCTCTGTGTTGCTAGGATACCATATTTTGTCGGCTTTGTGACGATCTGCCCCTTGGGCTTTTCCAACGTCTCTATTTTAGCCTTAACTTGCAATATTATTGTCAATTACACACAGTTCCCAGTGTGATGACTAACTCGGCTCCTTATTCAAGGGTATTGGTTAAACTCCACAGAGACCCCAGATTTGCAGAATTCTGTTTATATACACTGAACAAAATTGTAAACACAACGCTTTTGGTTTTGCCCCCATTTTTCATGAGCTGAACACAAAGATCTAAGACTTTTTCTATGTACACAAAAGGCTTATTTCTCTCAAATATTGTTCACAAATCTGTCAAAATCGGTGTTAGTGAGCACTTCTCCTTTTCCTGAGATAATCCATCCACCTCACAGGTGTGGCATATCAAGATGCTGATTAGACAGCATGATTATTGCAAAGGTGTGCCTTAGGCTGGCCACAATAAAAAGCCACTCTAAAATGTGAAGTTTTACTTTATTGAGGAGGTCCGGGGGGGTCTGAAAACCAGTCACTAACTGGTATGACCACCATTTGCCTCATGCAGAGCAACACATCTCCTTTGCATAGAGTTGATTAGGTAGTTGATTGTGGCCTGTGGAATGTTGGTCCACTCCTCTTCAATGTCTGTGCAAAGTTGCTGGATATTGGCAGGACCTGGAACACGCTGTCATATACACCGATCCAGAGCATCCCAAACAAGTTCAATGGGTGACATGTCTGGTGAGTATGCTGGCTATGCAAGAACTGGTATGTTTTCAGCTTTCAGGAATTGTGTACGGATCCCTGCAACATGGGGTCTTGCTTTATCATGCTGCAACATGAGGTGATGGTCGTGGATGAATGGCACAACAATGGGCCTCAGGATCTTGTCACTGTATCTCTGCGCATTCAAAATGCCATCAATAAAATGCACCTGTGTTCATTGTCCATAACATACGCCTGCCCATACCATAACCCCACCGCCACCATGGGCTACTCGATCCACAAGATTGACATCAGCAAATCGCTCACCCACACAACGCCATTCATGCTGTCAGCCATCTGCCCTGTACAGTGAAAACCGGGATTCATCCGTGAAGAGAACACCTCTCCAAAGTGCCAGATGCCATCGAATGTGAGCAGTTGCCCAATCAAGTCAGTTACAACGACGAACTGCAGTCAGGACGAGACCCGGATGAGGACGACAAGCATGCAGATGAGCTTCCCAGAGATGGTTTCTGACAGTTTGTGCAGAAATTCTTTGGTGATGCAAACCGATTGTTGCAGCAGCTGTCGGGGTGGCTGGTCTCAGACTAACTTGGAGGTGAAGATGCTGGATATGGAGGTCCTGGGCTGGTGTGATTACACGTGGTCTGCGGTTGTGAGGCCGGTTGGATGTACTGCCAAATTCCCTTAAACGCCTTTGGAGACAGCTTATGGTAGAGAAATGGACATTCAATTCACGGGAAACAGCTCTGGTGGACATTCCTGCAGTTAACATGCCAATTGCACGCTCCCTCGAAATTTGTGACATCTGTGGCATTGTGCTGTGTGATAAAACTGCACATTTTAGAGTGGCCTTTTATTATGGTCAGCCTAAGGCACACCTGTGCAATAATCATGCTGTCTAATCAGCATCTTGATATGTCACACCTGTGAGGTGGATGGATTATGTCAGCAAAGAAGAAGTGCTCACTAACACAGACTTATACAGATATGTGAAAAATATTTGAGAGAAATTAACCTTTTGTGTACATAGAAAAAGTCTTAGATCTTTGAGTTCTGCTCATGAAAAATGGGAGCAAAAACAAAAGAGTTGAGTTTATAATTTTGTTAAGTGTATATATCAATGTTTGATAAAAAAAAAGGAAATAAATGGTGCAAATGTCATCGAAAGTATAGAATTCCGGGGGCGGGGCCTGACTAGCATGGCGACTGGATGTGAATCCTATGAGCTCCTGGAGAAGCACGCAACAAAAACCTATTTTCAAGCTGTTCCACTCAAACTCGCACTGAGTTTAATCTAAAATTAGACCTACCTACTGACTGACCGCCTTGGGAGCACATTCTACGGTCATCTACCTCCTTCCAGACGCTGGCACAGAGTGAGGCCTAGCAGGCGCTTAGACAGGTTGAGGCGGCCGCTCTCCCAGACCCGCGCAGGCAGGGCTCCAAATATGATCCTGATGCCCCGTTACCTCCCCCTCTGGACCGGTGGGGGTGATCCCGGTCTCTATCCTGATAGCTCCACAGATCCTATGAAGAGCTGTGGCAGAGCCGTAAACCCCAGCAATGACGCCGGAGGCACACTTAAGATGGCGGGCGCCACGAGTACCCCAGCGCAGAGAAGAGAGGCAAGCACTATCCACTAACGATTAGATGCTCTCTTCGATGCGTTCTGGAGAAAGCTGGAGAGCAGGCTGACCTTACCTGAAGCAGAGGGGGCCCCTTCCACACGGTACCCGAACCGCATCCCAGCATGTAAAGCAGTTCCAGCCAGAGGCCCGAGGCCCACGAGACGACGGAGGTTGCACCGGCGCACAAAGAATAAGGCATTTCACCGGCAGACACTGAAGCTGCGTCACTCCATGCCCATGATGATAGAAAATTGGAAAATAGGAGAGGAAGAAGGGAAGCAACTGCAGCCACAGAACCCATTAATGCCAACTTCAGCAACAAGCCTGCAAATTCTAGAAATGTGGGACTGTGCAATACCAGTTAAAGGGATAGGCTGACGGCATTATATTTTAGTACAGGAGATGTACGCGGCTGACCCAGCTCCCCTTAGCTACCAATCTCTATGTTTTTGTTACTGAATATGTCATGCCACCAGTGTTCCTCTCCTTAATAATTAACTGCCTACTCGATATAGCCTAGTAATGCGTAGTATACCATGTTCCTTTTTATTATCCTTCTATCCATGTCTAGCCTGTTATGCCAAGGAAAGAATAAGCTAATACTCACCATGTCTATATTTCTTATCGGTTATACTATTCTGCATTTGCCAAACATTTAGACAGGATTGCTCACCCTGCTTAATACATCAAGAATTGACAGCAATCTTTGAATTTAAGCCTGTATCGCTATGTTGTAATATTTGCCCTCTTCCTTTCCATTCTAGCATACTCGGACGACCTAGCTTGTAACACTAGCAATACTGCCATGGCTCACCTCAAAAGCCTCCCTCACAACGCACACTAGATGTACACAAACCACGCTAGTACGATACACAAGGCACCATACTAGATGTGCTGTACTCTTGCCTATACTATAGGACAGCCGAGCAGGATGTCATTGCATAGCCTGTACTTACCCTGTCCAACATAAAACTATCTTGTAACACACCACTGCTACAAACGCATACTAAAATACTTAAACTAAGCTTGTTTTCTCTTGATAACCATTATACAAAAAATGTGCACCTATATTATATGCCACAACTGTTAAACTTTGTCTATTTCGAAACATGCTCTAATGCTGTTGGGGCATAGCATGAAAGCTTGTTATGTTAACTCATGCGCGGAAAATAAAGAATTAAAAAAAAAAAGTATAGAATTCCAATTGCTATCAAACAGCAATAATTTACAAAATAGCCTCCAAAGTGGGAAAGATGGAGCAAAATTCAAAGATACTAGTAATATTTGCTGTTCAGATACAGCTACTCACCTGCTCTATTTTTACATTTCACAACACTGTATTTTTTTTTTTGTGCAGGACTTGGAGAGTCCATATTGCCAGATCCTTCCTAAACTATAGGGCTGTCTATTCGCTTAGTCAGCCGGCATTTACTAATATGGGGAAATAACTCTGAAAATTAAATGCTGAGTGATCTGTGAGCTATCTCAAACATTATTAGGGCCTGTTTGCGGTTTTCTGAAATAAGGTTCCTAATTAGAACTTGTGAGCACCAATTCTGAAGCAGTCTGGTGAATAAAGGGGAATTGTAAATCTAGTGATCCACTTCTGTAATGTATCCTTTGAATTACTTTAATATCTATAAATGATTTTGCCTTCATGAAATCAGAATTTATTGAATAACTCTTATCAGATTTTGACCATATTTCAAACTATGTATATCACAAAGTCTATGTGCCATATTGCAGGAACATCTTGCATTCTTTTTTATGTCTGTTTCTGGTTTCAACTTGTCCTTGTGTTCTTTCTGTCCCTACTAGGTTGCCAATCTTTTGCGCCTCTTTCAGATCCCGCAGATAAGCTATGCCTCAACGAGTGCCAAATTAAGTGACAAATCCCGTTATGACTTCTTTGCACGCACAGTACCACCAGACTTTTACCAAGCCAAAGCCATGGCAGATATCCTAAGGTTCTTCAACTGGACTTATGTATCCACAGTGGCATCAGAAGGAGATTATGGAGAGACAGGTATTGAGGCATTTGAGCAGGAGGCACGGGCTCGGAATATCTGCATAGCCACTTCAGAGAAGGTTGGACGTTCCATGAACAAGAAGACCTTCACCAGCGTTATTCGGGCACTGCAGCAAAAACCCACTGCTCGGGTAGTTGTCCTCTTTACCAAGATTGAGGATGCTCGAGAACTTCTGGCAGCAGCTCAACAACTGAATGTGTCCTTCATGTGGGTGGCCAGTGATGGCTGGGGAGCTTTGGAGAGTGTGGTGTCTGGGAGTGAAGACGTGGCAGAAGGTGCTATCACCCTTGAACTTGCATCATACCCATTGTGGGAGTTTTCAGAATATTTCCAGTCACTGCACCCGTACAATAACACGCGCAATCCTTGGTTCCGGGAATTCTGGGAGAACAAGTTTCAGTGCCGGCTTACGTCACCGGACTGTGCGGTACATTCATTGAGGAATGTGAAATTTGAACAGGAATCCAAGATAATGTTTGTGGTGAACGCAGTGTATGCTATGGCTCATGCCATGAACAACATGTACCTAGCTCTATGCCCCAATGTCAGTCAACCATGTGCTGCCATGAATCCTATAAATGGACGACGCTTTTATCGTGACTATATCCTTAATGTAAAGTTCAGTGGTGAGTATAAAAAAATAAAATACTGCATGGCAACCATTTTTCATCAACTAGTTTTTAACTCATAAACATGATCCATGTCACTATAGTAAGATTGAAGGGGTCAGAGTATACACAGGACAATTAAAGAAGGAAGCTGCAAAGCATGAATTGTTAAATTAGGTATCCATGTGCTTGTAAATTGTATTTTGTTCATCTTCCCTTTACTGAATAAACAGCATGCAAAATGTAGCTTAAAATATCTGGGTGCCAAAGTTTGCCTTCATTGCTTAATAGAGTCAGGATTTTTTAAAGGGATTTAAAAGTGGAGCAATCACCATGGAAACCAGTGAAATGGTCCTGCTTATTACTCTACCCCATGAGCAGCTTTAAATACCCAACTCCTGTTGTTGGAGCCAACTTACCAGAAAATCTGTAGATAAAATACTATTTTCTTTTGATGTTTCTAGATTCAGTTTGCATCTTATTGACATTGGCACTGGGGAAAAAAAATGCAGATATGTATATCTTTTCATCTATAGTCTTCTTTTACTAGTTATTTCACTCCTTTGTCAAGCATTCATGTTTGAACGACAGATCCACTCTAAAATACATTTTCTGTGACTTAATTTGCAAAATACTTCTACCTCAGGGATAGACATGGTAAAGAATCCCGTATGGCGCATATGCTCGAATTTTATTTCTAGCACTTAGAGACTACAATTTACTCTGCTGCTTCCCATTGGTTGCAATCTCACAAAAGCTTACATTGCCAATAGTTCTTAACCCCATCTATGACAGATGGCATGATATAATGGCAATGATGTCATTGTATTTGCCTATGACCTGGTTGTGATGGGGTTAAAGTAGTAAAATAAGATATTGCATGCCTACTTCTGGTTATTTTGCTCTTAAAAGGCAATCCTTTAATACTTTTTCTATAGATTTGCAAGCATTCTCATAACTTTAGCTGCATGTGTACCTTCACCTGTGTAAATAAAAAGCACCATAACCATATAGCCTGAACATGCTGCATTTTCCCTTTTGCTTCAATAATATAGTTATACAGGGTGTTCTCAGTAAAATGCTATCAACTAAACTACAACTTTCAAAAACCTGTTTTATTTATTTTTTATACAGAATTTGTTTTTGCGTATAGTTTCGATGCATTATCCACATAAGAATGGGCCAACTGCAGCCCTCAGAACCCTGTAAACCTTTATTATGTAACTGAGGAAGTGATTTGTATACATTTTACCCTCCTTGTTATATTCTGTGTGATTGACAAAGCATATTTATTTGTCTCTCTTTCTTCCACCCTAGCCCCATTTCCTCCTCCGGACACCCATAGCACAGTTCGATTCGACAAGTTTGGTGACGGAATAGGTCGCTACAACATCTTCAGCTTTCAGAACACAGATGGTCGGTTCCATTATAAAAAAGTAGGTTACTGGGCTGAGGAGCTGACACTCAACACAAGTCTGATCCCGTGGGCGCGTAGTGCAGTGCCTGTGTCCCAGTGCAGCGACCCTTGCAAAAAGAATGAAGTGAAGAGCATGCAGCCAGGAGATGTCTGCTGCTGGATCTGCATCCCGTGCCAGCCCTATGAGTTCCTTCTGGATGAGTTTACCTGCATGGCTTGCGAGCTGGGGCAATGGCCCAATACCGAGCTTAATGGCTGCTATGACCTGCCCCAAGAGTATATACGCTGGAGGGATGCATGGGCATTGGGGCCAGTGTGCCTATCCTGTCTGGGTTTATTTTCCACCCTCTTTGCGGTTGGTGTTTTCTTACAGAACAATAATACTCCAATTGTAAAAGCATCTGGACGTGAGCTCTGCTACATCTTGTTGAGCGGGGTTCTCCTCTGCTATGCCATGACTTTCATCTTCATCGCCAAACCATCTTCTTCTATCTGCACCCTACGACGCTTTGGACTTGGCACCTCTTTTGCAATTTGTTACTCGGCCTTGCTCACAAAAACCAACCGGATCGCTCGTATTTTCAATGGGGCTCGAGATGGAGTCCAGCGCCCACGTTTTATCAGCCCCGCATCACAAGTAGGCATCTGCTTGGTCCTAATCTCCTGCCAGTTGCTTGTGGTGGTTATCTGGTTGCTTATAGAGCCACCAGGCACACGAAAGGACACAGCCCCCGACAAACGCTATGTGGTGACCTTGAAGTGTAACAGCAGTGATGGGAGCATGCTAGTGTCTCTATCCTACAATGTACTTCTTGTCCTGCTTTGCACATTTTATGCTTTTAAAACACGCAAATGTCCTGAGAACTTTAATGAAGCCAAATTCATTGGCTTCACTATGTATACTACATGCATTATCTGGTTGGCCTTCTTGCCTATCTTCTATGTGACCTCTAGTGACTACAGGGTAAGAACTCTTTACCAAAACGCAAAAATTCCATCTTCTTATATCATCATCAGCATCATCAGGCAGTGCTCTGCCTATGTCATACATCACCCATGACTCATCCACCCAGGTCAGGGCACAAGCAGCCTCGGTTTCATTGTTATCATGAAAATTCTCACTCGCAAAAGTCTCCAGATATTGGCCACCGTGTTACGCACAAATATCAAAGTCATACACCCAGCAGTTATAATTTCTACTAGTCATCAATATTACAGACTCTGCAGTATAACGAACATGTTTTAAACTATGCCGACTGTAATTTTATTATGTAAGTATTTATACATGGGCTTTCACTGTAGAAGTCCTAACTAGCTTATAGAGCTATACTCAGTGCTCCACTTAAAAAGTATGAAAGGGCCAATATCAGTACAAGTATCAGTTATATCAAAATTGCAGGGTAGAACATTGGTTGTTTTTTTTTTATTCTTCTTTTTTATTTAGAGATGGACATCTTAAGTAACTTTACATAAAAAATACCTGAACATACATACGTACAATGAAGCAAAAAATACCCCTTCATGTCAGAGGTAGGAAAAAATCAAAATGCAGGATTATTGCCATTGCACAGTTCTCCTTGCACCAGGTAGGCTGCTGGCACAAATAACCACTACAGCAGGCTGAAATGGCTATGATGCTTCTTAAACTTCCCCTTGAAAAGGACACACAGAGCATCATCACACAGGTTAGAGGCAATATGTAGGTTAGGCTACACTTATGCTGTTAAAACAAAAAAGTGAAATGGTGCAGCTGCTGCACCACTGACTAATGAAAATGCAAAAATGGTTAATATCCATTGCAAATGTGAAAATTGAAATCTTATCTATAACAACTCTTGTGCAAAATGTATTTGAAAAATAAAATGAAAAATACAGACAATAGTTTAATATTGTAAACTACCAATCTCTCAAAGTGCAGAAAATGTGAATAAAATGCACTCACATTTATTAGAGCAATACACATTGACCCATGATACCACAATTTACAGGAACGCTACAGACACCTAAAGCACTTTAGCTTACTGAAGTGTTTTATGTGTGACTATGAAGATTGTGTCACCTTTTTTTACATTTTACAAAATGTGCAGATTTCAATAAAAATTAGCACTTTCATAATTTAATCTTGTTACATATGCACTTGGCGTCAATCAGACAGCTGGTCCTGTAACTTCCTGGTAATTAGCTAACTGGAGCTAAACTCAAGAGGCAGCAATTGCCCAGAGCACCTGCCGTGCAAAGACCTCATTGAGAAGTCTGTGATTGGACAGCCACAGAAAGTCTGTACAGAGTTAGAAGGGGGAGGGCTTGCAAAGGCTTCATATAAGAGATCTATAGGTTTTGCAATCTGTTTTTAGATATAACCCCAATGAAAATATGCATTATTAAATGCATGCATGTTTTCATTTGGGTTATATCTAATAAAGAGTGATTATTTTTTTTTCAGTGGCATGTCCCTTTAAGCCAGCTTAAATTTATTTCACTTTGAATTATTTTAATAGTACCCACTTTTTATGTATTCAATTAAATACATTAACACTTGCTTGAATTGTGGTGCGTGTAGTTAAGTGTACACCCAGGTCTAGCATCATTATTAAAGGATAGTGCTGCCCTTTATAGGCACAGAGCCAACTTTACCCGGAGCAAGGTTTTTGTAGGCTCCATTAAAGGTGAGCAGTTTTCTTTTTCCAATATATCTATTAAAAATACTGCGCTATTGTTTTTTATTTTTCCTTTTGGAGTACCATATCTAGGATTCAAGATCTTAAAGGGACACTCTAGGCACCAAAACAACTTCAGCTTAATGAAGCAGTTTTGGTTTATAGATCATGTCTTATTGTATCAATTCTCTGACATTTAGGTGTTAAATCTCTTTATTTTATGCAGTTTATGCGGCCCTAGTCACACCTCTCCGAATAGGATTTTCACAGCCTTCCTAAACACTTCCTGAAAAGAGACTAATTTTAAGCTTAATTTCCCGATCAAACACGGCAGCAAGGGTTAGCCCTCACCCTCACAGCATAAAGGACAGGAAATATAACTCTGAAACTGGTATAAATAGATCCACCACTCCCATCAGGCAGTCTTTTTTCCTGTCCTTCACAGCAGTTTGGAAGGCGTCTGCGTTAGCAGGCCTAGATTTGTATTTATTTTTTTTACTCACCAGGCAATAACCTGGGTGCAGATTCTAATCCCTGAAAATCCAGCAATTGTACATATGTAAGGGTTGCCTCCCTGGGCACCCCCTTTAGTGACTGAGGGTCTAACCTAACTCTTTACCCGAAGGGATGGATGACAGCTGTCTACAGGATAAATAAGCATATTTCCTTGAAGACCCAGCAAACAGAACTTGCATACCTGTGTATGCCGCTTTTATGTAGACCATGTCCAGTATCTGTTTTAAAGGAACACTATAGTCACCTAAATTACTTTAGCTAAATAAAGCAGTTTTAGTGTATAGATCATCCCCCTGCAATTTCATTGCT
The DNA here is from genome assembly GCF_036172605.1 of Pelobates fuscus. Lineage (NCBI taxonomy): Eukaryota > Metazoa > Chordata > Amphibia > Anura > Pelobatidae > Pelobates > Pelobates fuscus. The sequence goes on from NC_086323.1 coordinate 128,589,932, forward strand.
CAATTCACTGTCATTTAGGAGTTAAATCACTTTGTTTCTGTTTATGCAGCCCTAGCCACACCTCCCCTGGCTATGATTGACAGAGCCTGCATGAAAAAAAAAAACTGGTTTCACTTTCAAACAGATGTAATTTACCTTACATAATTGTATCTCAATCTCTAAATTGAACTTTAATCACATACAGGAGGCTCTTGCAGGGTCTAGCAAGCTATTAACATAGCAGGGGATAAGAAAATCTTAATTAAACAGAACTTGCAATAAATAAAGCTTAAATAGGGCTCTCTTTACAGGAAGTGTTTATGGAAGGCTGTGCAAGTCACATGCAGGGAGGTGTGACTAGGGTTCCTAAACAAAGGGATTTAACTCCTAAATGGCAGGGGATTGAGCAGTGAGGCTGCAGGGGCATGTTCTATACACCAAAACTGCTTCATTAAGCTAAAGTTGTTCAGGTGACTATAGTGTCCCTTTAAGCTTTCTTGGCCTGGTGAGCACCCCCTGTGTAATGATCAGGAAAAGAAAATTAGTCTGAAACTATTTTCCTTATTGCGAATTCTGTTTAATTTAGAATTTTGTATCACCTGCTTTGTTATTAGTCTTGTAGTCCCTGCAGGAGCCTCTATTGTGTAATTAAAGTTCAATTTACAGAACAGGAGATAAAAGATTCAAATAGGCTGTGCGAGTCACAGCCAGGGCAGGTGTGGCTAAGGCTGCATAAACAGAAACAAAATTAATGTAACTCCTTAATGGTAAAGAATTGAGCACTGAGACTGCAGGGACATGATCTCTATATACACTTATGTCATGATTCCCTTTTATTCCCAAAGTTTGGTCCTTAACGGGTTAAACTGCTTCATTAAGCCTAAGTTGTTTTGGTGTTTATAGTGTCCCTTTAACGACACAGAGACTTTAGAGATCAGAGCCAATCGAAAAATGGCTACCAAATGTGTCATGTTTTCTGCACTTTGAGCAATTATCCTAAAATATTACAGATACATTTTGGACAAGAACGTACACCCCCCTTATATAGAGAGAGAGAGGAGGTGTGTGTTTTGTTGTTTTTTTTTTTTTATATATTTGCAAGGGATGTTCTCCACTTATGTATTGCATAATTTATTAAAGTTCTCAAAGTTTTACTTGGGAAAGTTGAACTATAAAGCCTCTTGCTTTACCCATAAAGTTCAGTTCAGTAGTGCAATCTATATAAATTTAGCAGAGCGTCATATCATTTCATGGCCACATCATGGTGTGCACAGAGCTCACTGCCAACGCTGCAATGTTTGGGTTATTCCATCAAACACATTAATATTTATTTTTTTAAAGTGTGCAATCTATATAATCCATTTTTTTAAATAAAGGATGAGATTAAATTTGGTTTAACCTGTGATAATATTTGTCACCACTGGGAAATAGGTTTTCTTAATTCTCTACATTTGTCACCAGGTCCAGACCACAACACTGTGTGTTTCAGTAAGTCTGAGTGGCTCTGTGGTTCTCGGCTGCCTCTTCACTCCAAAACTGCACATCATCATGTTTCAGCCACAGAAAAATGTTGCCAGCCATCGCACTGCCACAAACCGCTACAGCGCCACAGGAACAGGAGTGCAACATGGTTAGTGCCACAAAATGTGTCAGCTCATAGGAATAGCTGCAGTTTATGCCAGAAATTCTCTTTTCTCAATCATATAGCACACTTTGAAATTTGTCAACATATGGTGTCGAGTTGTAGACAACCTCAAGCACTTTTTAGATTTGAGGTCATATTCTATCAGCAGGTATCTGCCCTGCTCCCCCCAGCCAGAAATAAATGAGGAAGCTATAATCCTCTACTGCCAACTAATCTGCCACCTCAGGGAGACCAGATAAATGACATATGTCCTACCAAGGAGCATGGCTTGCCACACTACCTTAGTATTGGTAGATATAATCAGAGCTCAATCCATGCTGCTAGAGATTGTTCTGTATATCAATTCCCACTGTGGAGTTTCTTACTCTACTAAGAAACAAACCAGTTAGTGTTGCCAAAGCAGTCTGATTATTGCTTTCTCCAAAGGGAGAGAGAGGCTGAGCTCCCTCTGATGGAACCATTTATAAAAAAAAAAAAAAAAAAAAAAAAAAAAAAAGTGAGTCCAGCAAAGAAACATTTTATTAAAACTTAAACCATCCCTACTGGTCAGCTAGAATATTAAATAAAAATGTAGGTGCGAGGTTGCATTTATTAACTATTCTTAATTGTTTAATTGTTAATTAACCATTCCTGTCCTGACAGCTGGGGAGGAGCGGTCAAGTGATGGTGCCATGTTTAACCAGGAACGTAAGTTTAAACATTAGATCTCTCTTTACAGGAAGTGTTTAGGAAGGCTGTGCAAGTCACATGCAGGGACTATATAAACACAGAGTAATGAGCATTGAAACTGCAGGGGCATGATATATACACCAAAATTGCTTCATTAAGTTAAAGTTGTTTTGATCTCTGTAGTATCCCTTTAAACTGCCAATTGCCATAGTTCAGAATTATTAGAGAATTATGTACAGTTCAATTCTTTCATTATGGCTTAAAATGTGCAAGTCCCTTCTCAGCTCTCTGCAAACTGATTTATTAAATAATCTTGTTTATTGTCAACCATAAGAAGCATTTTTCTCTGCAGTTTAGTACATAAACCCCTATCATGATAAGTAATACGCTGGAGATTAATATCTAACAAGAACAGCAAAATAAATATTTTATAAATTGATTCGGATCGGCAAGTTATGGTGCCACCAAACCTTCTGTATTGAAATTACAGTGTAGGGACACAACTCGATCAGGGTCCCATGGATAGATGTGTGATGCAGTGGAACACAAATGGTCAAGGATTCATTGCTTAAATAGAAACAAAAAGCTGTGCAAGTCACTGCAATAGCTCCATGCATAGGAGATGTTTTGGGAGAATAAGTCCATTGGTTTCAGATCGAAAGGACCAGACCTGAAATAATAATTATCTGTAAATTCTTGTTTTTGTGTTCAAGCAGCACAAATCCAGAAATAGAACAAAGTAGGGCAATGATGACAAAGTGGGCTTCTCTAGAACAGAAAGCAGGCCAGATTTCAGGGGGGTAAACCCAAGCAATTCGCTTTTACGTCAACTAAGCTAATAATTCCTAAATACGCATCTTAACCTACCACCAGGATTGAAAAGGGTTAAGCAACGGAGAAAATAAAATGAAAAAAAAAAAATAAAAGCAGGAAGAGATGACCAATTTCAGATGTTCCCCAGCAAGCCTAAAAGCACATTAATTTATCTTCTGCAAAGAAAGAGGAGCGCAGAACAAACTTTCACATACATTAGGAGCATCATTTTAATGTGAAGAAATGCAGTTTGAATGCCTTCCCTCCTCCTCTTTCCTTTGTCATCTCATTTTTAACCCCCTGCCCAAAAGGCCCCCAGGGACTATTTTAATGGCTTGATTGAGATTCAGGTCCCCACAGGAGCCTCTGGCTGGCCATTAACCTGCAAAGAATACACAGACTCACTAACAAGGGAGTTAACAGACGGCTCATTAATACTACCCCCTGCTGTTCCACTAAAGGAGACAGATTTTCAGAATGCTGGGTGATGTAGCATCCACAGTCTCTAATCATCAATTCTCTAAAAACATGGGACCCTCGGTAGAAGACACAAATTTGTTTGGTGTGTGTTTGTCTAAAGCCATTTTGTGCCTATTAATTCTAATATATGCATTATTCATCTTTCCAGGCACAGCCGTGCAGTATGTACCAACTGTGTGCAACGGGCGCGAAGTAGTGGACTCCACAACCTCATCTCTGTGATGGGAATAGAGAGGGTGGGATGTGACAAGAGCAGATAATACCGCATGGCAGAACAATACTTCCTCCCACTGCGTAAGCAGAGATCAAGGAGCACAAAATGTCACAATGTGTCAAATTAGGGGTGAAAAAAATACAAGTGACCACGATGTCCAACACCATGCCCCGGGATAAAAGAAATACATACATAAAAAATATTGACATGCAGAGAAACCGGCGCTCAACATCTGCTGCTCAGTGGACCATGACAACTGCCAAGAAGTGAAGGTGGATTCTGACTAAGCCTCAATTGAGGTTTGAAAGTATTGCTTGCTGAGACTGCACAGCTCCTGGAACTGTGACATTACGAACATTCCATATCAGAAACATTGTGGGTTCTATGAATCTGACCTACGATGGAGACTATGGTCATTGTGAGGGTGGGGGAGGGATAACTGTCGTGCTTCTAACTTGAAAAGACCATTTTATGTAGTAGACATAACTGGCCAGCACTTTCCTTTAGCGTGATATAAGCGCTGCTAACGTTGGTATATGTAAATAAAACATGTTTGTAGTTTGAAATTTTGTGTCTTCAGAAAGTCCCCCCCCCTTCCTGTGAAAATACAGGACGGAGGGAATAAAAACAAAACACATTTACACATAATAAATCATTTATATTTAACTTCTGAAATATTGGGGGGGGGGGGGGAGATTGCAGAAGAACTGAAATGCAGATTAACAATGACCATTCATACTAAGGGGAGATCATGATCCTTCGCTGAGGGGCAATTTCCGTTTGAAAGGGATTATGTACAGTCCGTTTTTGGCTTCTTTTATCCTCCACCAACGTCCAAGTCTATTAAAAACAAAAATATTACGATCAGAGAAAACATTTCATCCATCTATATATTGTATGGGGTCTTAACATTTCCATTATTTAAAACCAATATCCCTGTCATCACATACCTGTGCTCCTGTCCAACTCCAGCAACCAGGAAATCGGCTGAACTGGAAAACTGCAGGCTGTTCACAGACCCAACCTGACAATGGGAAAAACAAAAACACAAAACCAAAAAACTTAGCCAAGTGACAAATATGCCAACATAATTAAGAAAAATGTACATCCAGGCACTATAAGATTGAAATAAGGAAGAAAAAAAAATAAAATAAAAAAATTGATGGATAGAGTTGCAACCATAAATGAGTTACCAGGCAGGTAAATGGCAACACTCACCAAAGGAATGGTACACAGTGGATGCAAGCCTCGGAAACCTTCACCACAGCGCCAGAGCCTAACATTGCCATCATTAGATCCTGGAAAAAGAACAGATTTTATTTTTTTTTTAATGGGGGGACCCTCAGGCACAGATTTAGTAAATACCTATTGATCACTCTGTCCTAATTTCAGAATAAGGTATATGTCTTGTCTGCTTATATGCACATGATAAATAGGAACTATGCACCAGAAATACCAGCCTGTCCTCGCCTACAAGATCACATGCAGCCTATGGAAGGGTTTTGTTTCACAGTGAAATGCTGCACATACAGACTCCAGGCACCATAACCACTTCAAATCACTGAAGTGGCAATAGTGTGTTGAATAACCATTTAACACCTGCTAGTGATCGTATTGCTGTTTTAAAGCAGTCATTCAAAAGAGGTGTTCTTCATTTCCACCTAAAGACTACAACCTTGCACATATGGACACACATTAGGCAGCTATTTTTATCCTTTTACGGAGGAAAACCACAAAAATGAATGAGAACTGCTGCCCTACACAATGCTTCTTTTACAGGGAACATCATTTACAACAAAGTGATTAGAAAAGCTTGGAATGGTAGCATATGTGGAAGTATCAAAGCACTGTTAGCTCTGCCTCTTTTGAATACCACCCTTCTACCCTACTCTGCAGGTAAGGCAAGATACTCAAGGCAGCTAGTGAGGATGAGACTGAACAGGGAGAAATTTGAATCAGGATGTAAGAAAAAAGGACTTCCTCTTGAAAAGATGTAGGAGGGTTGCTTGGTTGTAAACTTTGGGGTTAATCCCCCCCCCCTTCTCCTCTTTTCCCCCCTAAAAAAACAAGACTAAAATACAAAGGTAAATTGTTTAGAATCAGGCTTAATGGTCCCCAAAATACATTGACAGTACTGGACAAGCACACACACACAACACGATAAAAAAAAAAATAATAAAAAAAAAATCCTGCTACACCATCTTGGTGTATGGGCTATATACCTGAACTAAACATAAATCACACAAACACAATACATTTTATATGCACATGCTAAATACGCACATAAACACACAAGGGTTTCTCCAAATACATACCAGAGGCCACAACATCGCTGTTGAGAGCAGCACTCACTGAAGAAACCCAGTATGGCTGCTCCAAACCAGGATTGCCATGTTGACCATGGGCACATTTTACCCGTGCCAGGGGCTTCTTCCTGGAAACACTCCAAAGTGCCAGAGACCTGGGTGGTGGTGGGAGAGAGTATTAGATGGAAGGGCAATGCGAACAGATATACAGTTCATGAAATAGGACTAGATGGGTTAGAGCGGATATCATGGGAAGGTTTATGAACAAGGGCATGGTCAATGGTTTTACAAGGGCCCAAAGATTTATGATGCCAATTCTGAATGGGGCATGGAAATGCACAGAATGGCCTATACAATTGTCACCTATCGATATAAATTATTATCTACATGCTATACTAGACATTCTATTCAAAGACCTGCCAGGCACCCTGAAACAAACAACACAAATTACGAGGCACTACCAGGTCCCCATGGCTGTCCACTGAATACCTACTGACATTACTGGCAGCATTGTGGTGTTGCAAATGACCTTTATCAAGCTTGATACTTCTTGCATTACGCAATTAAAAGCCACTAAAACACACAGAGGTTATTCTTTTTGTATAATGAATTGATGATCTGTTACTTATATAGGTACAGTGAATTGCTTACCCATCTTCTGCTCCAGAAACCATGTGCTCTTCATTTATAAGCCGTATGCAGTCTATGGAACCTCTACAATGAATAAAAAGCAGAAAGTCATGATTAGGGAGGGAGATTCAACAAATCAGTAGAGGTTATTCCAGTCTCCAGCTGTGCTCTTTTGCCAAATGTATGCCCAAATGTAGCCCAAAGGTAGAACCTGATATGATGTTCAGCAGCTTTAGTCCACTCAGGTCTGGGTTGCTCTAACACCTGCACACCACGGATATAGAAAGTAGGAAACCAGGTGTTCAATTCTTCACAAGAATCACTCACAAACAGTTATTTACTAAAGTGAGAATTTACAGGAATTCAAAGCAAACAAATTTAAATTTGCAATCCAAAATAGCAGAATGAGACATTTTCCAAGTAGACTGTGCGTCCAGTTTATCTACTTTGGTCCAAAATTTGAAATTCATGACAATTCTCACTTTTTGTAATAAACCTGTGTTTTCTTGTTTATAGCAAAATTCTTTATTAAACTCTTGAGACTGTAAAGTGATTCATTTAAGGAAAGCTGAATGTGACCAAAAATGGCATTTCAAACGTAACCCTTCCTAGTCACAAAAAGCAAATTTGCTTACATCTACAATTTGGTTAAAATCACACACAAAAAGAAGTTGGGACATTTACTGCTCAACTTTTCAGTTTTGTCTAAGAGTGAATTGAACTGATTGAAAGTCAGCACATTTGGTGAATAAATCCCTGTATGTTTAAATCCCAGTGGTTAGAATAGAATAATTATATATATATATATATATATATATATATATATATATATATATATATATATATACACACACACACACATATATACACACACAGAATGTATTTTGATTTAAATGTTTTGCTTTTCCAGATGAACTTATCACATGAAGATGGGTATACAAAACAACCACATGAAAAAAAAAAAAAAAAAAAAAAAAGGCTGAAAACCCCCACACATTCATGGGAAGAGAGACATCTTCAGGCTAAAGTAAAGTACTGCAGTAAAGCAGAATGTTTGTTTCCTACAGTGGTTTAACCACTACCGGTTCTTATTTCATTAGGTACTGTAAGACAAGGATACAGCTTGTGTTGATTACGTTTATGCTTGTTCTTGTTAAAAGCAGATGTACAAAATGGATTAGTCTCTTGGGATGTATGTAATCAACAACCCAGACTGAATAATAAATGTGTTCTCTTGAATAAAATAATAGGAGTTCTAGAGACCTTGTATGTTCTGTTAAAACAAAGAGAGAGAGGGCAGACAAGCTATCTAGTAAATACATAAACACAAATAATCAGTATCAAATTGTCACGGTGCCTAATTGGCACCTCAGTGTGACCGCACCGTGCCCAATCAGCACCACAATGTGGCTGCGCCTGAAAGGCGCAGTCGCACTAAAGGAGGGAGAGCTTACTCACCTCACCGACATAGCCTCTCCCTCCACGCAAGACAGTGCTAAATAATAACGCCGCCCACAATGACATCACTAGTGATGTGAACGTGCGTGCGGCATCACGTTTTCGCCATGCACAAATGTTCTGGGGTCATGGAACCCAAATTAGCCATTAGCAGGATATACGGTGTTATTTAAACCAAAACCTGCAGTTGTTTAGTGCCCTGTCCTGCCTTCCATCCTGTTGGTTATCCGAGAGCACATTCCTGATTCGGATTAATGGTTTTTGATCTTAGCTTGACTTCCTGTATTTCTAGTATCCCTGACCCTTCGGCTTTGTTCTTTCCGTATTAATTCGTTTCTGTATTCCTGACCTCTGTTCGTTACTGTTTATTCTATTACGTAAATTCCGGCCATTCTAAGGCCCGATAATACATTGTTACTTTTTGTATTTGTTACCAGTTTTACTTAATTCTGCATGTTGGGCCACTGGTCTGTCCTGACACAATTTTTTGCAAGATTACCCCCCCCCCACCCAAAGAAAAACTTAGATCTTTATCAGATTTATTAAACGGAGGAGGATGGATTTTAATATTGAGATTAAAAGGAATTCCCAAATGAAGAAAACAATGACCCCAACCTCCATACACCTAAAAAAAAATAAAAAAAAAATATACACAACCCACAAATTGGGGTCATTGGATGCATTAGATGACAGCAAGCGATGTGAATAAGATCTATGTTAACATGGGCTCCTGCCATTTCAATTTACCCCATGTGAAAATACTTCACCTTAAAAGGTTTTGGTTGAAGTTATGGTAGTCTTGAAATAGAATCTATTTTGAATGGAACCAAAGTTATAAAAGCACGAAAAAAATAAAATAAAAGATGAAGGATGCACTGCACTTGTGCATTACACATCAAACATGCTTCTGGCTTGTCTCAATCACTATCACTTTTAAAAGAAGGAAGAAGACGATTGGATGGAGTTCTCTACACCATGCATTGTATTAACACGCAGAATAGTGGGACCTCCACTAGTTCTGCAGGATGGATGTACACCAACATGTTTATTAATATTTATTTAATGTGCTAAGAAGTGCTGCGTGGGACAGGTAGACTGTGAACTCTTTATATACACAGTGGAAACCCATTTTATTAGGTCATTGTATCACTCTCCCCATTTCGGAAAATATTCACAATTTCCTAGCACATGTGACCCAGTTACATCAATGATATTACTCACTCATGGCCACTGAACACAAGCTGGCTCTCCTCTGCAATCTTCCACACTCTAACGGTTCCATCTCTTCCTCCTGAGGTCACGCATCGCTCTCGGCTCAAGCTGTCTAGCCCTGTGATGGCATCCTGATGACCAAAGCTGGACAGATAGAAAGTTTAAGTATCACACTGATTTCCGAGGCAGCGGGAATTGCTATACCTACATTTATAATTCAGTTATGGTAGATTTAATACCTACATTGCAACACACTGCATAAATGCACACATTCACGCTACTGAAGAAAGGTTAGCAATTGTCAAAACATAGATCTTGAAATCTACAGTCATACCAAGTTTTACAGAGCCAGGTTAGTTTATTGCATGACATGCAAAAACTTGGTAAAAGTAGATCAGTGCTAGTTCTACTCTTTTTTTTTTTAAACATGCCATACAGCATGGGTGTCCAACCCGAGGCCCAAGGGCCCCAATGTGGCCCGGTGCCATCCATGCTGCCGGGCAGATAGTCCATTACATTCTGTGCTCTACCTGCACAACTCCTTGTGGCACGTCAGTGAGCCAGCTACTGTGATATGACATCATCCCAGCATCACTGCTAGGCACGCGAGGGCCTGTGCAGGAAGAGCACAGAGGTCCCAGGCTCCAGCCAAGCAGCAATCACTGGCCACTAAGGAAAAAGGATCCATCCCAGCCCTCGCAGAGTAAGGTAGGGAGGCTGGGTGGACCACTTTAGTACCAAGTGTGTGAACATGTGATTTTTGTGTATGTTTTGTCAGTGATTGGCTGTGTGTGTGTGTGTGTCGGGGGGGGGGGGGGGGGGGTATGGGGGATCTGTGGATATGTCTGGGATTATGTTTGTGCATATCTGATTATGTGCGTGGATCTGTGATTATGTTTGTGCATGTATGTGATTGTGTGTGAATGTATGTAAATGTATGCATTACCTCACTAATTGGAAATTATATCCCTGCATGTTATGTTTTTGGAAGTATTTATCCAATTGCTGTTGAAAACTTCAGTATAGACTCTGATAAAACCACCTTTTCAGGCAGAGAATTCCATATCCTTATAGTTCTTATTGTAAAAAAAAAAACCAAACAACCCTTTTCTTTGCCTTAGATGAAATCTCCTTTCTTCCAGTCTAAATGCCTGACCTCGTGTCCTATGTATAGCCCTGTTTATGAATAGATTTCCAGATAAAGGTTTGTACTGGCCCCGAATTTATTTGTATAATGTTATCTCTCCTCTGAGGTGCCGTATTTCCAAACTAAAGAGATTTACATTTTTTAACCTTTCTTCATAACTAAAATGCTCTATTCCTTTTATCAAATTTGTAGATCGCCTCTGCACTTTTTCTAGTGCCATGATATCCTTTTTTAGAACAGGTGCCCAAAATTGCACAGCATATTCAAGGTATGGTCTTACCAGCGATTTATAAAAAGAGGCAAAATTATATTTTCATCCCGAGAATTTATGCCCCTATTTATACATGACAAAACCTTACTGGCCTTAGCAACTGCAGATGGACATTGCATATTGCTGCCTAATTTGTTGTCTATAACAATTCCCCAATCCTTCTCGTGTGTGGTTATCCCTAATTCACTACCATTTAGGGTGTAAGTTGCTTGTGCATTCTTGACCCCGAAGTGCATAACTTTGCATTTCTCTACATTAAATTTTATCTGCCATTTTAGTGCCCCGTCCACAAATCTATCCAAATCCCTCAGCAGCAAAAGACTATCCTGCTCACATTTAATTACGTTACAAAGATTTGTGTCATCTGCAAACACCGAAACATGGCTTTCAATGCCCATTTCAAGATCATTTATAAATATGTTAAATAGAAGCAGTCCCAAAACAGAACCCTGAGGGACACCACTTATGTCCGGACTAAAAATTTACCATTAAAGACAACTCATTGTACTCCATCCTTAAGCCAATGTTCTACCCAAGAACAAGAATATTCATCTAGAGTCCAATTTCTTTTAGTTTGAAGACTAACCTATTGTGAGGAACTGTATCAAATGCCTTGGCAAAATCAAAGTAGATCACATCCACTGCAACACCCTGATCTATACTACTACTTACTTCTTCGTAGAATGTAATTAGGTTAGTTTGACATGACCTATGTGTCTGTGTTGGTCTGATTGTGTGTGTGTGTGATTGTGTATATAGGTCTGTAAATGTGGGTGTATGTATGTATGTGATGGTGTATACAGGGTCTGTGAGAGTGTGTGCGCATATGTATATACATGTGCTTAGTAGATAATTTGAGATCCTTAAATATGCAAATCCCACATAAGGATAACAAATAATGGAGTTATTTACTAAATTAAAATATTAAAATTAAGGAAAGGGCTTTTACAGATATATTACTTATATGCATTATCTATATCGGGGTAGACAACCATCGACACACCAGATGTGACCTACATCTCCCATAATGCTCTTACAGCCACAATGCTGGCACAGCATCAAGGGAGATGTAGTTCACAACATCTGGAGTGCCGAATGTTGCCTACTTGGTGTGGCCCAAGACAATTCCTCTTTGCTCAATGCAGCCCAGGGAAACCAAAAGGTCGAACACCCATGCCATACAATGTATAAGCCATCACTGGTTCTTATCAGTGGCAGCCACTAAACACAGCAAAACCAAACAATCAGATTGTTAATGCTGGGCCCCCTGCCTGAAAATACTTGATTGCAAAGAGCATAAAAGAAAAGACATTTCAGGACAGAGTCCTTTCTCAATTAAAGGACACTGACATTGAGAAATATAGTGTCCTGAAAACATGTATGCTTTCTCTTAGGCTCTTCACAATCAATTGAATTGCATCCTCAGAAAACGAATGGCTAGCAAGATCGACTTCCAGCTTCACACAGAAGCTGTGTGTAGTCACTGGCTAGAGAGGAGACCAGGATCCAGGTAAGAGGGCATAACCAGGCTGTAGTGGTTATGATGCTTGGAATAACCCTTTACTATATCAATACACATTCTGATTTTCTGACCCAACCCACAGTGATATACTCACAGCGTCTCGATGTAGGAATTTTCAGCAACATTCCACACCTTAACAGAGCGATCATGTGATGCACTGAACAACTGGTGTTTTCCCTTCTGGAAGGATAAAGCCTGCAAGAGTTAAAAGGAAAAGTTGAAAATATGAAGCAAAAAAAAATAAAAAAATAAATAAATAGAAAAACAAACTTTATTTTAGATCAGGGTTGTGAGGCCCATCACTCAAGATGTTTTTTTTAAGCATGCAGTACAGTTTTCCCTCTCATCTTACTGGAGTGGTTAACTGTCCGTGCTGGAGAGTATAAAATGAAATTGGTGAATAAATGTAAGGAAACAGAGGTCAACTCATTGTGTAAGATGAATATTTACTTTGTGTTCCTACATTCATTCACCTATTGCCTCCTGTGCTCTTACTATGGTCAATACCCCACTCCAGATACAGCCAACCTCCCTTTGAAATAGGATCTACTTTACCATTGCCAACATCCTTAATGTCTTTCCACAACATACAAACAGTTTTTATCCTGCTCCCCACATCTTCTCTAGTCTATGCTTCAGAATGAATTCCATATGCTACTTTTTGAATTAGAGTGGCACTGCACAGGCTCCCATCATTACCTACTTAAAGGGACACCATCATTCTAATCAGTTTAGCTTGCTAAAAAGCTGCGAGTGAAGAGTGTGTCCTTTTTTTCCCCTTTTACAAAAAAATAAATAAATTCATATTTCAATGAAACTTGACACGATTATAAATGAACCTGGTTACACCGCATGGCTTTCAAGTAGGCAACAGGTCCTGTTACGTCCTGGATTGATTAGCTCAGTGGAGCTAAACTCAAGAGACAGCAAATGCTCAGGGAACCTGTCTTGCAAAGACTTCTCATTGAGCCGATTCAGACACTGGTAGCAGTATCCAAATCCACTGGGAGTGGAGACATGCCTAATGCACCAGTTATCTTGTGAGTGCAATTTTAATAAATCCTTGTTTTATACCTGCAATCTGCACTATTTTTGCTTCATGTGAAGTTTGGGAAGATATACATCATGTTGGAGAATATTTATTCCAGACGCCCCATTTAAGGATGATGAGACTGACATTATTTACACTCTTGTGAGTTCTCCCAATTATATTTTGTGTCTATTTTGGTGTTACTTTGTCATCCCAGGTTAAGACTGTTTTCCCTTTAGATATTCAGGCTACTATTTCTGTTCTCATATCAAGGTTGTATTACCTTTTGATTGTTTCTACTTAGGAGGGGTCAATTCTATATAATCAAAATCCTGTTTATTTGTATGTTCACCAGCAGAGTTAGGTTGGCACTGACCAGAAGAATTAACAAAGTGGCACTTGGGAACTGAAAATTATATATTTGTGTAATCTGTGCATGTATTTTGTTGTTTTTGTTTTCTTGAGTTAAATGAAGCCCATCCATATGTACATTATTGGAAGATTAAGCCCTTTACAGCAAATGACTGACACGCCTGGTTTAGATAGTGGAGGAAATTCACGTACAGACACTGCATCTCGATGTCCTTGGAATTTATGAAGATTCTGACATGTCTCAGCATTCCAAATAAAGATCAGCTTGTTTCGATCACCGGATGCCTGCATAGACGAAAGAGATTGACCGTTAAAATAAAATAATTCCAAATAGTTTCTTTAAAAGCCATCCTAAAATTCTAAAAGCATGGTTACTGAGCAACCAGCCGACTGTCTTACCAGGTATTTTCCATCTGAGGATACTGCCATACATAGAATATGTGCAGTGTGGCCAACATGCTTGTCTTCACTTCCTTTTCTACCGCCTGGGATCTTATGTACCTTCTTCCCATCACATATAGACCCTGCCAGAAGATACACACAAAAGAATAGTTTACAAAAACATGCAGGTGCATAGAGAACTATGTGTAAAGAGCAATTGTAGGATTCCAAAAACAAACAGTTACCACTGAAACAAATATACTGTTCACTGCTACACTTTTAGAACTCTTCCCAGAAGACTGACATTCATATTTAAAAGCAGAATGACAATATGCCTCATATGATATGATCATCCCAGAAAACCATCCAACATAGCAGGACTTGTTCTAGCATTCCCAGTGCTCACATTTGAAGATAGAACAGTCTTTAGATCCAGAGAATACATGTTGATCGTCAGGAGTTATTACAAGGCAGGTGATTGGTCCTTGGTGACCACGAAGTAGTCGAATCTCTGAAGGCTCGGGGGGAACCAACTGAAAAACAATAACATTTGCATTGAGAATCTTAAAAACTAACAGAACTGAAAACAAATGTAGAAATCAGAGAAAAGGAAGCAGGAAGAGAAAAACTAACTTTCCAAGAAGAGCAACATCAGTGGCGAAAAGACAGTTTAGATGAGAGAGTTAAGGGGAGTATTTAAAAAAAAATAAAAATATATATATATATATATATATATATATATAATTTCAGTATAGGATTACCTCTTTTGCCAAAGGTCGTTGAAGTTTTCCACGTTGCTCCAACTACAGAAAGATAAGTTAATAATAAAATTCATAAACAAATACAAAACACACCTCTCTAGTTCATTCACTAGCATCATTAACCTGCAATCATACGGAAAACTTACCACGTCCTCCTGTAGTCTGCTACCAACGATATCTTGGTTCTCATCGTCCTGTCTCTCCTCCTCTGAAAAGTGAGAAAAAAATAAAAATCAAACAAAATTCCACATGTACACACAAGGTGCTGAATCCCAGCAAAGCCATGAGATTGTCCATGTCTCACCTTGCTCTTGCAACTGCTTCAGATATTCTTTGGCAAGGCGCAGCTTTTTTTCCTGCGCTGTCTCCTCTATGTCTTCCTCATCCTCCTGGGGCTTTTGTCGAACAGGCACACTGTATAGTGAGAAAGTGCATTAAAAAAAGCTGAAATGGGGATTTAGTTTACCAAAGTGTCAGAAGAGCAGTGCAAACAGAATGAATATAATATTGGTTTCCAAGGCGATTGCTCCACTTTTGCAAGTTAGATGCACTATTCATAGAATCTATTTAAGCAAAATTTGTAGGACACTTACATCTCTGTATCCGAGTCACTCTCAATCTCCTCCCTTAGGCTTGCACCTTTTCTTTGCTTTTTCTTTAATGACGTGATTTCTGCATTTCCAGCCTGAGGGGAGAATGCATGGTCAGCATGCAGATGAAGCCTTCCATATTGACATACTGATCTTCAGACTCCTTGGAAAAACACACACCTACCCACAAAGTGAACCACCTTGCTCTTTTTTGTGATAAACTAGACCAAATACCGTACAAACTAATTAGAGTGCATAAATATATTCTGAGACACTATACAAGTCAGAGAATTCACCTTTGATCTTTCCAATAGCTATGACTGGACACATATCACACAAGCAATGCATGCACCTTCAGGGTTATTCAGGGAATGTTTAGAAATCGACCAGGAATTACATAAAATTCAAGCCACTGCATTAACTACTAGGATGTTATTTAGGTCATGGACATCATCACAAGGGACTCAAAATAATTTATAGTAGCTTTTCCCCTGTTAATGGATTGTTGGGCTAATGTGTGGGTTTCCTGTGTGCTACAATGTAATTGCTTTAAAGGGTTACTCCAAGCAAAATGACCAATTCAGTGATTTGAAGTGTTCACGGTGCCTTGAGTCAGTAGGTGCCATGTTTTGCTATGAAACACTGCACATACTTACAGCACTACATACTGGGAATCTGTTTCGGCACTTAGTCCCGCCCCCACCCGCTCTGATTGGTCAGAGCCCGTAAGACGGACTGCTCGAACACACATCATGAACGGAGGGTGGATCTAACTGTAGCTCCGGCACTTAGTCCCGCCCCCAACCCGCTCTGATTGGTCAGAGCCCGTAAGACTGACGGCTCTGACACACATCATGAACGGTGGGCGGATTTAACTATAACTCCGCCCATGTCGACTGCTGATTGGCCGAATCTCGGCCACTATTCATATTTAAAAAGTACTCTCGAGCATTTGCTCAATGACAGCCTTTGAGAAAGGCGCTTTTTACAGCGCCGAAACGCGTTAGGCAGGCAGGCAGAGAATGATGATGATTTTATAATCACGCTTTTTTATTATTTTCACTTCACAATGTTTGGGGTGTTGTATTAGGCTAAGAGGAGCTGGGGTCTGTTTGGAGAATTTTTGGAGGGAATAATGGGAGCAGTACTATGACTACTACTAACTGTTGATTTCTTGTTAAGATAGAATAAGTGTGTAATACTGCATTACTAGCCCTACTCTGACCAGTCAGTGCATACAGCACTGAGGCTAGTTTCAAGCAGTAGTGTGTCCGGTGATATCTACTAGGGGGACATTCAAGTCTCCTAAATTATCATTCACAATTCTCAAACCGGAGATATCCTTTCACACTATCTACCAAGTACTGAATGCTACTGTAGGACCAGCTCTATATTGTATAAGCTGTCCACCCTCTATTAGGGGGTTGCCCTACCAGCATTTAGTTATTCACGTGTGGCCATATGAGTAATTATGTAACATTATATGTTGCAGTACCCTCTAGTGTAACTCTGAAGACTTTAATGTCTCTATACCTCTATATGACTACACGTTCTGTGGTTCTGGCCGGCACTCAATAGCCAGTGTGTCATACTATCCGGAGGTTTCGTTTTACACTAGTTATCAGCATCTGAGTGCTACTGTGGAACCATATCATATGTGGTTTACCCTTTATTGGTGATGGTCCTACTAGCACTTAGTGATCTACCTGTGGCCACATAAGCGAGTATGTAACACTGCTTGTTGCAATATCTTTAAGTGTAAACACTGTTGAGACCTCATTGTCTCTATACCTCCATATGAGTACACACTTCTGTGGTTCTATGCTGCACTCCACAGTCAGTGCGTCATACTAGCGTATACTTCCCTTACCAGTATCAAGGGGTTGGATTTGTCTACGCTTCAGCTGGTTAGAATAGTAGTCACTGGTATCTCCCATTTATATTTCCTATTAGTGAGGTATATATCTAGAGTATATTTGTCTAAGTTTATACCTCTCCCATTACTCCCTGAGCCCCTTAAAATCTCCTCTTTCACCACTTGGGTGATTTTCTATTTATCTATTAAGTATTTATTTTTTATGTTTTATTATTTGTTCATGGTTTTGTATACCTAATTAAAGATTATAAATTTTAGCAGACAACGGAGATCTGTATCTCACCAGTGTTACCTAGACCTTTGGTCTCTGGTTTACACTATCTTTTCTCTCTTTCTGTATATAATACAAGGGTTACCCCCTATTGAGATACGATCTGGACACACTTATCTTATCCCCGCAAGGGGGTTATTTTCTTTTCCTTAATTCCACTTTCGGCAGCATCATTGTGGTGACAGCAGCCAGCCCAGAACAGGATATCCGAGGCCGGCTAATGTCAATTCTGTGCATATGTCTATTCACAAAATGTAATTTATTGGCAGAAAGCGATCAGCCGACACTGATGAATGAATGAATGAGTGCCAGAAATGGCATCAGGTGTCGCGAACACTGCAGAAGAGCAGGCTAGGCACCCAGGTAAATCCAGGCAACTGTTGCAGGCTGTAGTGGTCATGGTGTGTGAATTAACCCTTTAACCAACAATGCCTTAAGAGACTGTCAACTACTTTGCATTAAAGGAAAACGCCAAGCATCCAATCAGGTTTAACTCCGCATAGGAGCTACTGCTTGAATAAGCAACTGAAAGACCCAATATAGGTTGTCAAACTGGTCTTAAAAAGGTTGGACCACTTGCATTGGTAATGTGCCAGAGCACTCACCATAAACCCTACAGTTATGGATGCTTAGAGTATTCCTTTATTTACATAGGACACGCACTCTGGGGAAAGCATGTCTGTGAGAAAGGACTCACCAGCAAAATATGATGAAGGTTTGCAAGCAATGCAACATTTTATGGAAATAAACTCAACACAAAAGGGATGCCAAGGTAAACATCAATTTCATGCAGGGCTAAAACTTCCATGAAGCTTTGCCAAGCTAAAGAAATGACAAACTTTGTAGTTGCCCCTAAAACACTGCAGAATTATATGGCTCACCACACTGATAAAAGGGGTACTCTCTCCGGATATTGTGGACTACATTACCCATCATCCTCTGCCATCCATTTGTATGGCTGAACTTAATTTGCAACGTGGTCCACAGGATCTAAACCATCACTGTGGGGGACGCAGACACGGAACCCCCCTATCCCTCTAATAACAAATACAGACAGCAGGAGCCCCCAGCCTCACTGACCTCCGCCCGCCGCCTCCGCGCGGGACCTTCAGATCCCTTCTTAATAAACAGGCCAGACATGATGGCTCTCCGTGCCCCGGTCACACCGGACCCACGTGTAGGAGAAGGCAAACTTCTTCCGGTCTGACCCACTATTCACTGATTGGTTACAACACGGAAGGCCACACCCACTCTGCACGCCTATTGGCTGCCACCCTCAGAGCTATTCCCGAGGTCGCCATAGGTCCAGTGGGATGCGGGGAGGGCGCCCTTTGCTGACGTCACGCTCTTACGTGCTTTGCCTTTACACGTCAATATGGGGGAAGGAAACGAGTTGGTTTCTATGGTAACAGGCAGGTACTGGAACTGACAGTCGCTAGGCAACACTGCCAGGAGTCACTGCTCCAAAAGAGGTATTCACCCATAGAGAATTCAAGGGGAATTTCAAACTCAAGGCCAGGGTAACCGAACTGGAAACATTCTCCTGTGTTTATAGTTAAAGCAAAGTCAGTGTCACCCCCCCCCCTCAGCAAATACTTAGTATTCCATCAAGATAGAATGTTTATAGAAAATACTCATATTGACGGGGCACCCAGACCACTCGGCTCATTGAATTGGTTCGTGTGCAGTGCCCCTGTCAGTTTAACCCCGCGTTGCAATTATCGCAGTGATTGGTAAACTGTAATAACTATATTGCAGGTTTAACTCCACCTCTAGGGGCTGTCTACCAGAGTCGTTTCTGGGTCATTAGGTGAATTTTGGTCGCTTCACCCAACATTGGACGTCCTCACGCTTTGCAGGAAATCTAGCGTCAGCTAAACCCCCATAGGAAAGCATTGATTCAATACTTTCCTATGGGGTTGTCCTAGGGTTGCCACCTGACTGGTATTTTACTGGCACACCGGCTGTGTAGCTGGTGCTGGTATTGCAATATGCAGTAGATCCTGAGCAGGGGGGGAGGGGTCTCTGTCAGGAGAATCCTCTGTGAGGAAAGTGAGTGGGGATGAAAAGGGAAGAGATTCTGGAAATAAAATGGATTAGTGAGAATAAAGTTAAAGGTCAGTGTGAACAGACGGCATTAATTTAAATGTGAGTGTTTTTTTGTTTTTTTTACATAGGATAATTCATTCATTATGTCCAATGTTTTAAATGAAAGCTAATAGCAGTGATTTAAAGGGACACTATAGTCACCCAGACCACTTCAGCTCAATGAAGTGGTCTGGGTGCCAGGTCCCTCAGGTTTTAACCCTGCAGATGCAAACGTAGACAACCTCTAGAGGCGCATCTGCAACGCTGGAGGCATATTATGCCTCCATCACTCAGAGTGTCCATAGGAAAGCATTGAAAAATGCTTTCCTATTAACAGCTTGAATGTGCGCGCAGCACTTGCCACGCATGCGCATTCGGCTCCGCTGACGTCGGCAGAGGGAGCTGACGTCGGCGGGGGAGGAGAGGTCACCAGCGCTGAGGGAGCCCAGCGCTGGAATAAGGTAAGCTGCTGAAGGGGTTTAAAATTATCAGTAAAATTAAGCAATTTTTTTCTTTTTGCAGCGAAAAATAAAAGTGCTTCTCCAATATTGAGACTCAGGAAACCAGTGGTACCAGAGTGCAGTAACATGTTTACTGTCTCCATAGATCCCTTGCAGTTGATGAGTTCAGTCGTCCGCAGTAGAGGTCAGATGGCAGGACTAGTATGATGGTTGCAGGCTCTCTCGCACATGGTACTGGCGGAACATACTCCGTCACTTACTGCTAGTGTGGAAAGTGTTGCAACTCCTTTTCTAGCTTCTCTCCTTTACCTTTCAGTCCGTGCATTCAGGGCACAGTTCTAGAATGCCATTGACAGGGCCGGATTAACATAGGGGCTGATGGAGCTGCAGCTCCAGGCCCAGGCCCATGGAATAGGCCCATTTAAAAAAAAAAAAAAAAAAAGACTTTTTTTTTTTTTTTTTTTTTTTTACACACTACTCTTAGGTTTTCCTCCTGACTGGTATTTTAAGGCACAGCCTGTATTTGAGGCTGCCTGGCCGTGCTGGTATTGCAGTATTACCGGCAATACAAATGCAAATATGTTTCTCAGTATAAACTGAGATTACTCTGCAATACCAGCAACGGCCAGTAGGTGTCACTGTGTATGGAGAAAGGCAGGGATAGGAAGTTACAGCATATCCCTCCATGCCTCACTCTACTCACTGATCCACAGGGGAGCAGCTACACAGCACAGTCAGAGAGTTCAGACAACAGCTCCCAGCCTGCAGAGACAGACTACAGCTCAAGGAAGTGAGGGATGAGGGGAAAGGCATCAGAGAGACATGGGTTCACTGAGACACTAGGGGACACTGGGAGACGTGGGGACACTGAGACACATGGGGACACTGAGACATGGGGACATAGACACATGGGGACGATGTGAGACATAGGTAGACACATTGGGACACATGTCTCCCAGTGTCCCCATGCCTCCCAGCCAGTGTCCCTAGTGTCTGTGTCCCCATGCCTCCCAGCCAGTGTCTCAGTGTCCCCATGCCTCCCAGCTAGTATCCCCATGGCTCCCAGTGTCCCCATATGTCTGTGTCCACATGTCTCCCAGCCAGTGTCTGTGTCCCCATGTCTCCCAGTGTCCCTATGTCTCCCAGCCAGTGTCCCTAGTGTCTGTGTCCCCATGTCTCCCAGTGTCTGTGTCCCCATATCTCTGTGTCCCTAGTGTCTGAGACCCCATTTCTCACAGTGTCCCCATGTCTCCATGTCTCTCAGTGTCCCCATGTCTGTATCCACAAGTGCCCCCATGTCTCCAAGTGTCCCCGTGTCTCTGTGTCCCCATGTATCCTAGTGACATGGGACACACTGAGACATGGGGACACTGGGAGAAATGGGGACACAGACACTGGGAGACTAGGGGACTGGGTGACATGGGGACACTGACACTGTGATGCATAGGGACACTGATGCCAGGCTGGCCTAATTTTTTGGACAGAGATACCCCCTTTTTGGGCATGTTCGCCCCTTCTGGCAGTTTTGTTCATGTGATTTGCATCAGTGGCCTACTCTTTTACCCCGCCCATTGGCTTCCTGCTTCACTAGACACTGCTGTTGGTATGGGTTTACTTGAAAGATGAAAGCATAAATTAGATAAAGAGATTAGCCATGGGTATGTGTTTTCTTATAGCTGCATCCTTTGAGTTTCCCTCCAACACCAACTCCATCAGATACATGACGCTTAGGAGGTATGACTGTTTTAGTGTTTTTCGTCGATAAGATTCTGTAATTAAGCCCCATCATAATTGTCAGCACCAGGCCCACTGGGCTCTTAATCCGGCCCTGGCCATTGAGTCCATTGAATAAGGAGAGCAGGATCTTCTGTCCAGTCTACCCAAGCTGCAGTACAATTCCCTCTACACAGCAAAAAAAAAACTGTAAGCAGTTTTCTAGTAATTTTTTTATTACTCCTTGTAATGTCACGCATATATAATGAATTATGCAAATTAGTGTGGCCGGTATTTTTTTCTAGGAAAGGTGGCAACTCTAGGTTGTCCTAAAGTATGTGCATTATAGTCCACTCTGTATTCCTAGCACTATAGTTTCCCTTTAAATTCCAACCCAGTCAAGAGATTTACTGAGACAATATACGTTTGCAGGGAATTGGCTCTCGCCCTCCATAGACCTCACTGTTATACTCACGTGCATGGACCGCCATGAGTATTGAATATTAGAAGATAGCTTTCTAACTAATCCTCACTGTTATACTCGCGTGCATGGACCACCATGAGTATTGAATATTAGAAGATAGCTTTCTAACTAATCCTCACTGTTATACTCACGTGCATGGACCACCATGAGTATTGAATATTAGAAGATAGCTTTCTAACTAATCCTCACTGTTATACTCATGTGCATGGACCGCCATGAGTATTAAATATTAGAAGATAGCTTTCTAACTAATCCTCACTGTTATACTCACGTGCATGGACCACCATGAGTATTGAATATTAGAAGATAGCTTTCTAACTAATCCTCACTGTTATACTCATGTGCATGGACCACCATGAGTATTAAATATTAGAAGATAGCTTTCTAACTAATCCTCACTGTTATACTCACGTGCATGGACCGCCATGAGTATTAAATATTAGAAGATAGCTTTCTAACTAATCCTCACTGTTATACTCATGTGCATGGACCGCCATGAGTATTAAATATTAGAAGATAGCTTTCTAACTAATCCTCACTGTTATACTCATGTGCATGGACCGCCATGAGTATTGAATATTAGAAGATAGCTTTCTAACTAATCCTCACTGTTATACTCATGTGCATGGACCACCATGAGTATAGAATATTAGAAGATAGCTTTCTAACTAATCCTCACTGTTACACTCACGTGCATGGACCACCATGAGTATTGAATATTAGAAGATAGCTTTCTAACTAATCCTCACTGTTACACTCACGTGCATGGACCACCATGAGTATTGAATATTAGAAGATAGCTTTCTAACTAATCCTCACTGTTATACTCATGTGCATGGACCGCCATGAGTATTGAATATTAGAAGATAGCTTTCTAACTAATCCTCACTGTTATACTCATGTGCATGGACCACCATGAGTATTGAATATTAGAAGATAGCTTTCTAACTAATCCTCACTGTTACACTCACGTGCATGGACCACCATGAGTATTGAATATTAGAAGATAGCTTTCTAACTAATCCTCACTGTTACACTCACGTGCATGGACCACCATGAGTATTGAATATTAGAAGATAGCTTTCTAACTAATCCTCACTGTTATACTCACGTGCATGGACCACCATGAGTATTGAATATTAGAAGATAGCTTTCTAACTAATCCTCACTGTTATACTCACGTGCATGGACCACCATGAGTATTGAATATTAGAAGATAGCTTTCTAACTAATCCTCACTGTTATACTCATGTGCATGGACCACCATGATTATTGAATATTAGAAGATAGCTTTCTAACTAATCCTCACTGTTATACTCACATGCATGGACCACCATGAGTATTGAATATTAGAAGATAGCTTTCTAACTAATCCTCACTGTTATACTCACGTGCATGGACCACCATGAGTATTGAATATTAGAAGATAGCTTTCTAACTAATCCTCACTGTTATACTCATGTGCATGGACCGCCATGAGTATTGAATATTCGAAGATAGCTTTCTAACTAATCCTCACTGTTATACTAACGTGCATGGACCACCATGAGTATTGAATATTAGAAGATAGCTTTCTAACTAATCCTCACTGTTATACTCATGTGCATGGACCACCATGAGTATTGAATATTAGAAGATAGCTTTCTAACTAATCCTCACTGTTATACTCACATGCATGGACCACCATGAGTATTGAATATTAGAAGATAGCTTTCTAACTAATCCTCACTGTTATACTCACGTGCATGGACCACCATGAGTATTGAATATTAGAAGATAGCTTTCTAACTAATCCTCACTGTTATACTCATGTGCATGGACCGCCATGAGTATTGAATATTAGAAGATAGCTTTCTAACTAATCCTCACTGTAATACTCACGCGCATGGACCACCATGAGTATTGAATATTAGAAGATAGCTTTCTAACTAATCCTCACTGTTATACTCATGTGCATGGACCACCATGAGTATTGAATATTAGAAGATAGCTTTCTAACTAATCCTCACTGTTATACTCATTTGCATGGACCACCATGAGTATTGAATATTAGAAGATAGCTTTCTAACTAATCCTCACTGTTATACTCATGTGCATGGACCACCATGAGTATTGAATATTAGAAGATAGCTTTCTAACTAATCCTCACTGTTATACTCATTTGCATGGACCACCATGAGTATTGAATATTAGAAGATAGCTTTCTAACTAATACTCACTCTAGGCAGATAGATAGTAATATTTTTTTTTCAGTGAAAGACTATAAGTTACATTCTTTTCTCATCTGTGATATAATTGAGGTCTGAATTTCATTGATCTCCTTCTAGTGTTTCTTTCTTTGTTCCTGTCTCTGATCTGTATGGTATATACAGATAGCTTGTGACAGTTGTCCCTAGTTTCCAAGAAGCAAACACTTTGCAGAAACAATGAAAAAACAATGGAACAAAAAACAATGGAAACAATGGTTTGAAATTACAAACTGATTATTATACGTTGTAGTAGTCATATGGGACTTTTAGTCCAGAAAAGGCGAGAATGACCAGGTCAGCTTCAGGCAAGTATGGAAACATAATCTCTACATGTTGCTGTAAACATTCCAGGTTTAGGGGACTGGAATGTCCTTAACCATCCTTAGGGTGTTATATTTGTCCTATTTGTTTATTTTTTTTCCTCTCACACGTAGCATATACGGTAATGATAATACAGACAGGTATTCACTTCCAATAGTTCAGCTCATCCATTGCTGTTAGCGGATTACCGTAATAGATATATAAATATATACTGATAAGGAAGTCCTGTTTTAGAATGAGACAGGCATGGCAAGTAAAGCAGACTTCTAGCTGCAGAATGTTGCAAACCTTTTCTTTCTGAGCATGCAAAAAACACCATAATAATGAGGTCCAAACCAATCAGATGAATTAAAGTTGTGTTGGTGCGTGGCGTTTATAGTGGAGATATACTTTCAGACCTTGAAGCTGGAGGTAATAGAAGAAATACAATCTTTATGGAGCTGCGTCAAAATAGCTGTCCCTTGTTTTTTCATGTAGGGGGGGAGAAATGCAATCACATATCTCTTTTCATCCTATATGAAAGGCATCCAACTAGATGTCTCATTCACGTGTTGGAACTTTAGCCATTATTTTAGCAGTGAGAATGTCTGGAACACACAGCACAGGCAAATGCTGCACCAAGGTTGTTGGCCTCCTCAAAAACATTAAATTAGATAACAAACGTGCACCTGATGTGGACCAGGCAGCAGCAATCTGAGATGTCGAGAAGATTGTCTGAGGCACCTTCTATTGCAGGACTGTCTGGGAAAACTAAGAAGGGTGACTGCATGAAAGTGTACAAGCGCGGTCTCAGACCTGGCAGTCACATTTTGTTGCAGTGCGTTCACAGAAGGTCCGTGGGGAGTCACCTGGTGTATCTCACCTCAGCAGTGACCGCATCTAGAAGAGTGTGAGACGCTGACCAATGCGTGTTACAGCATTTTTTGGCTTCTTGAGTTCACGCCCATAATTCTCCCAAAGACTTGCGTGCAACCTCACTCAGACATCCCAACATCATGTGACCACTACTAGCCTATTAGAATACTTATTAGGGTATTTAAACTAATTTTGATTTATTTTCAGTGCACTGTCGTGGTTTCCAGTTTGGTTATCCGACAGTGTTCTTCTGTATTTTGGCCTTGGCTTGTCTTGTCTTGGCTTGTCTTCTGTATTTTGGCCTTGGCTTGTTCTTTGACTATTTTGACTTCTGTATCCCTTGTCTTTTGGCTTGTCTACTGTTTATGTACCTTCTGTTTCCCTGACCTCGGCTTGTACTGTACTAAGGTCTGGTAAAATGTTTTAGGGTTTCTGATTTATTTTTATTTGTTAACTTAAGTTCTGTGTGTTTGGTGTTAGACTATGTTGACAGAAAGCATTTAGGTGACTGGCAGTGGCCAAAGGGCTGGTACTTTGAGACTCCTACACTACAGCTTCTTAAAGGAGAACTGTCACTTATGAGATTTTTGCAGAAGTGGATAGATAGCTAAAGTTATCTTACTAAACACCATGTAACTGGCTTTTCAGGCACGGCATATAAGTTAAATGACCCCATGCAGTGCTGTACCTGGTGCGCATGCGCCTAAACATTTCTGTGTAAGTGCTTGACTGTGCATAAGAGTGTCCAAGCAAGAAAAATCCTAACAAAGAAAAAGGGTGCCCAGCAATAATAATGGCCCTCTAATAACAATGTCCCTTACTACTCAACATTGTGAGAATTGAATTTGGGGCGGGGGGATCAGTCCTGAAGGATAGGCCTGCCTACGATCCAATACTCATCAACGGGGACAAATGGCAGTCAGAAAAAGGAGTGCTTGCTGTGCAGACAGGTTGACAGCAAGCCTGCCGACAAAGGATACTGATGCTCAGAGTGCAGCAAAAGCTCTCTCTCAGTAAGGGCAATATTTACTAGAATAGCCCTGCGTAGTATTGAGCACATATAACGCGATTCACTGTTGTTTATAGAGAGTTTTCTCAGATGTCACCAGAAATAGGACACCACGGTGTAAAAATAAGGTTGCAGAAAAGGTGTCAAAAACCAGGACTGTCCTTCCAGATCGAGAACTTTTAGGAGATATGTAGTTTGCAGTTGCACCTGAATTAAAAGGAAGGAAGACTGCAAGAGTTAATACAGTCACATACTTTTCTTGACTTTGTCTAACATTATATGTAAATACAAATAAATAAAAAGTATATACAGAATTTTAAAACAATTCTAGCACAATCAATAGCTCGTGTTAGCTGTGAAAGTGACTGTTCCTCTTTAACCCCTTAAGAACCAAACTTCTGGAATAAAAGGGAATCATGACATGTCACACATCTTATGTTACAGCCCTGTAAGTATTGTGAATCACCCTGCTTTAGAGGGATGTCCTTTCCAGTCATAGGACACAGAATGAAGAGGGAGTGTTCTAACCAGCAGGAGGGGCAGAATCTTTGTGAAGCAGCCTTTAGACTTGTTCTAACTCGTCCGGCTTGTCAATTAACCTGAGCCTAGGGCCTGGGCATTGCTGTCACTGTTACTGTTACTGCATTCTGAACCACAGATAAAACAGGTGAGTTTGCTATCAGGCTTCCTGTATTTATAGAGAAACGATTTCAAAAGGAAAACATTTAGAATAGAGTTTTTTTGTTTTGTTTTGTTTACTCTCGGTACTGATACATCTAGGGGAGTACTGGATTTCTTAAAATCACACATAGATCAATCCTCAGCTATCAGAGCATATTCTTCAATAGAGTATTCAGATTGCCTCATTGCTCTTGAGTGGGGTGGGAAAAGGGGATACTCTACACTCTCATACTATTTTATAAGAGAATATTGGATCCTTAACCCCTTAAGGACCAAACTTCTGGAAAACTTCTCACATGTCATGTGTCCTTAAGGGGTTAACCCCTCTTCCCAGTGCTGCACTTAGAGCCCTAATCTGAATTCCCCCCTCAAAACAAAAATCCTTGCTGAATTTGCTCTAGATGGGAGTAAGTGATTTCTCTGCTAATGTGTTTTTTGAATTTTAATAAATGCTTATGTCATAGATCTTCCGATTGCACTGCGATCTCCACTCTGGCATCCTTAGGGTGTAGCCAGAAGTGTATTATGGGATCTTGGCAGTAAAAGGGTATTTTCTGTAGTAATTGGAAACTTCACATGAGTTAATTTAAATGCACATGTGCAGAAGAGTTTGCTAAATATGAGTAATGAATGCCTATATGCCCACTCATTGTACAGTAACGGCTTAGCTGAAATCAGGAAAACAAGGCCAGACATGCAAATATCCTCTAGCTCTCATATGACATCCTTATCAGAGGATTTAGAGAAGGAAGTAGGCACCTGTGATGTGTGGCTGCACATTACAGTGTTTCATTTATACATTGCATTATGCCATTTATTTATCTGGAGGCAGGCAGCAGCGCACAGCGGACCCTGGGTAAGAAGTCAAACTGTTCAAAGCAGCTTTGATTACTTACAATGAGAGGGACACCAGGGCACTCCTGGCAACAGTGAGTTGTAGTAGTTATGGTGCGTAGTTGGAGTGTTTCTTTAATTAACATGTTCATGCAATAAAGGAACACTCCAGCTACGCACCATTCAAACAGCCCTTGGAAAGCATTACTCAATGCTTTCATTCAAACAGCCCTTGGAAAGCATTACTCAATGCTTTCCTATGGACGTCCAGCGTCTTCTCACTGTGATTTTCACAGTGAGAATCGCGGAAGCGCCTCTAGCGGCTGTCAGTGAGACAGCTACTAGAGGCTGGATTAACCCTCAGTGTAAACATAGCAGTTTCTCTGAAGCTGCTATGTTTTCAGCTGCAGGGTTAAAACGAGAGGGACCTGGCACCCAGACCACTTCATCGAGTTGAAGTGGTCTGGGTGCCTATAGTGGTCCTTTAATTAACAATGTCCAGATTTAACCTCCCTAATGATGCAGCAGGTGGGGGCATATCAACTAACTGTTTAAAATTCGCGACTGAGCACCCATTGCTGTCCAGTCACTAGAAAGTCTCTATCCTAATGTACCCCAGGTAGTGCGTAAGGGATACTTTTTAAATGTGGGGGGCCTAATACCTGGCCCCAACCCCCACCCATTGGTTTCAGGTGTGGTAAATTTTAATATAACCTAATGTCCCTTCAGATCCCACACATGGTTGTGGGCTCTAATTATAATGGGGTGGGCTAGTGTACCAATGAGCATTTCACTGCAAAAGTAAAGGCTTCATCAATACTTTAATACAGCTATGTACTCTAAGCATAACCTATTCCGTCAGCACTCAAGCTAATATACAATCCACCCAGCCCACAGCTACAACTGTAGGAACAGGGAGATAAAAGATTTTTGGATCTTCAAGATTTAAAGAGCATATGTGTTGATTTGTAAACAATGATATAGAGAATATGGATGGCTAGGCATTATATCAGGTATGAAGAAAAACAAAAGAAGATCCAACAGTGGGAAAAGGTGAGTGAGTTTGGGGGATCTGCTGCGTGGAAAAAAAATGAATATAATTGCAGCAAGGATCTCTGCTCCTGACAGCTCCCAAGTGAGTAATTAACTCTACCTATGGTATCAATGGAGAAGTTGATGTGACAAAGGTGACAACTGGCTGCATGCACGTGACAACCAACAGTCCTCTTCTGCTTATGGATGATCAGCTTGTTGGAGAGATGAAACCAAATGTGATTGCATGTCCTTTACCAATGAATTTTTATAATAATAATAATAATGAATGTCTAGGGACGCATTCATTTTAATACCAAAATATCTTCTGTATATGAGTAGGCTAGTATACTGAAAGGGTCTGTTCACGAAAAAGTGAATTGTTAAGGAAATTCAATACTGGGCCCATGATGCTCACTTGGAAAAAGAAAAAGTTGAATTGGAGTTTTTTTGTCTATTTTGGTCAAAATTTTGCAATTGCCTGGCAAATTCACCACAATTCACTTTATATGGTGTTATTCCCTAAAGCGAGAACTCAAACTGAATTTCAAATTTAAGACCAAACTAGAAATATTAATTAGTTGTCTATGCCTCCAGTTTGGCTACTTACTCAATCCAGTGACCCATGCGTAGAGCCCTGTGCATTTTTGTGGTGTTTCATAGTTGGGGGTTGTTTGTGTGAGGAAGAAATAAGGGCTGTAGTGTAGTGGGAGGATAGGGGCTGTAGTGTGTGTCTGTGGGGAAGTAGGGACTGTAGTGTGGGAGGATGGCGCGATAGTGTGGGAGGATGGCGCTGTAGTGTGGGAGGATGGCGCTGTAGTGTGGGAGGATGGCGCTGTAGTGTGGGAGGATGGCGCTGTAGTGTGGGAGGATGGCGCTGTAGTGTGGGAGGATGGCGCTGTAGTGTGGGAGGATGGCGCTGTAGTGAGGGAGGATGGCGCTGTAGTGAGGGAGGATGGAGCTGTAATGTGGGAGGATGGCACGGTAGTATGGGAGGATGGCGCGGTAGTGTAGGGCAGGATAAGGTCTGTAGTGTGGGAGGATGGTGCGGTAGTGTAGGGCAGGATAAGGTCTGTAGTGTGGGAGGATTGTGCGGTAGTGTAGGGCAGGATAAGGGCTGTAGTGTGGGAGGATGGTGCGGTAGTGTAGGGCAGGAAAAGGGCTGTAGTGTGGGAGGATGGAGCTGTATGTAGGGCAGGATAGGGGTTGTAGCATAGGGGCTGTAATTTAGAAGGCATAGGGGCAGATGGGTGGATAGGGGCAGAATTGTGAATGGAATAGGGGGTTTTAGTGCGGGGGGATATGGTTAGGTATAAACATATATATAAAAAAATAACGTTAATTCCCTTTTGCATACCATGACCAGGGAGGATGTTGACCCCCCAGTGGACTTAATGACTTCTTCAGGCTGCAGCCAGTAAGGAATCAGAGCTATGCCATGGGTTCCACTACAGGAAAAATTTACACGCTCTGCACTTGCTGGAGGTGCAGATCGCTAACTGCCTAGGACCTCCCATAGTAGTCCACTGGGCGGGGAGGAGAGAACATTTCTGATGCTGTTGGGACGCCCCACCAGACCAGAGCCTGGTAGTTGACCGCTCTACCCCTCCTTGCTAGGTCGCTGTAGTTGACTTCTTAACTGGGGTTCGCTGAGCGCTCCCTTCCTCCTCTCAGTCAGATGTTTTCAGCTCTGAGCCAAACTTGGCAGTGTACACGCATTTTGCACTGCAGAACTTGGCTCAAGAGAGATAACTGAAGCTCCCTGTAGGAGCTTCCAGCTCTCAATTCACTGAGAAGTGAAGGGAAGAAGTCAAACCATTACGAAATGTCGAACTGCTTAGGTTGCAGTTGATACCTGGGCATTTCTAGCACCATAACTACTACAGCATGCATGTTGCTTGGACTTTTTCTTTCAAAAACAGTTATCTTCTGTTTGTAATGTTTATACAGTATTCAGTTTGTGTAATAATAGTACAGATAATACTGTGTTCATTTCTCTAACAGATGATGCCTGAAGGCTGTTTATTTTTAGAAACACAGGGTGTGGTCTGTTGACTTTTTTTTTTCTCTTTGCAAACTGAGCTTCATTCGTTAAACAGCTAATTACAATAAAATGAAAACTGAATGTCAAAATGTAGAACACGATATGTAATTTGAGAAAAATGTTCAACCTCTGCTGTAGATAGAACTTAAAGAGACACTCCACTGACCAAAAACAAAATAAATAAACAATCACTGTACAATAGTTATACTCCAAATGAAACCTTGAATGTCTTTAATTATGCCGTTTTTTTAATTGGGGTATATCTGAAAACCTCTTGCAAAACATACATTTCTCTTATCTTCTGCCTTTACAAACCCTCCCCTTCTAACCCCGCCCAGACTTTCTGTGGTGTCCAATCCTTACCTGGGTTAAGCCAATGAGGGCAAACTCATTGGCTGAAAGAATCAGCTTATCATTCTCAGCCAACGAGCTAAGCTCTCCAAATGGTTTGACTATTTACAGTGAGGGATCACCATGGCACTCCAGGCACCATAACCACTACAGCACACTGTCGTTTTTATGGTTCTTGAAGTTTTCCTTTAAATACTGAAATTGAGTTTGTAGTTCACTACAGTTTGATGTTAAGGGAGTAAACAGCCATACTTTCTTTCCTCTAGCCCTGAGGTCAGTGCTCAAGATGGCTCCTAAGAGGAAAGCCGCTGCCACTGCCAATACTCGAGGTACAGGAAGAAACAAGAAATCCAAGGTAAAAGAAGAGATCAAGGAGGAAGTTACAGAAGAGGCAATCCAGGCCCCAGACCGCTTCCAGAGTACCATACAAGCACTGAAATCATCATCTGGCAAGAAAGGAAAGGCCAAGGTGGACGCTGCTTGCCCTCTGAACCGGAGTAGTAATTGTGAGGTGGGTATTAAATGGGCACATGTATATTATAAGCCCTGACAGACAATTTTGTCTATTTGTGAACTCCTACAATACACGGGTACAGTACGCCTGTCTAATTGATATAATCTAGTGTCATGTAGGGCAGTGGTGGCTCATGCTGGCATCTCAGGTGTTGGAAACTGCATTTCCCATGACTACAGACTGGCCATGCATCATGGGAAATGTCATTGATCTGAGGGGGCTCTGTCAGCCATCATCCTTATAGAACATTTCCTCCTTGCATTATGTGAGCCAGATTGTTTTTAAATTTGTAGTTAACAGTCTAATTGATGTTTTAGGCAAGGGTGAACAAAACATTCTCTAGAGCGGCAAAACGACAGCACCAATGATGTTTTGTCAGTTTGGGAGGTAACGTTTGCTGTAGATTTGCACGTGCATTAACGGTAAGATAATATGTAACATATCTAAAGCAGACACGTTTTGTGTTCTTTGATGTGGTCATGGTGTCTGTAGCCCGTATGCACAGCGTTTCGCTATGAAATGTTGTACATACAGATTTTGAACCCTTCTGCTGCCAGAGATGTAACTCCACCTCTGACAGTGTCATTGGGGTGTCATTAGCCAGCCGTGGTCAGCCGAGCTACGTTCTAGCTATATTCTCTTTATTTTGTTTTAAAGAAAGAGTATAGTAGAGTAAAGAAAAAGAGCAATGCTTTCTGATAACATAGTTTTTTTTTTTTGTAGTAACTATTTAGTGATTTATAGCCTCTTCATTTTATCATCTGTGAGTTCATATTCATTTTCACATCATTCTATACCTTTTCTCCCCATCCTTCTCTCATACATTCCAAATTCTTAGGTATGTTTACGGAATGTGTATTGAAATTCTCTGTTCTATATTTTTATTTTTAACCATGAAATATTTAAGCCAAAAATGTCTTCCAGCGAGAATATGTATTTTCCAGTTTTCCTGCTTCAACAATAGATTGTATTGTATTTGATTACATTGCAAGAACAGAATGAGACAGTGCTGGGTTTATTACTAATTAAAAGGGTAACAGAGCTCCTGTACTCAGAATGAATACCTACGTCAGATCAGCTTCCTTGCTGCTACCAAGGGACCCTTGAACACTCCACACCCTGTTGCTGAAGCTAAACTAGGATTTCTGTTGATCTTTTCCGCTGTAAGGACTACCGTGGTTTTATCCCTTTCTCTGGATACCCTCTCTACTGTCTATCAGTGATCATAGCCCTTTTCCCCCCTACACATTAGCTGAGACTTAATGTAAGGGGTAAAATAAGCACACGTTATTGAACACACACTGCATACATTTATACTCACCAGATGTGGATTGACCTGTGGGCCACTCTGTCTGTGAGGATAGTGGTTAATTTGATCAGTCAATATAATCAGTCTAGAGATAATCATATTTCCCCACTGCTGTCTACTCTCCAGGGACCAGGCAATCAGTGCCCCAAAACATCCTTTCCAAAACAGAGCATTCCCACAAACCATACATCCCTGTGCAGCCTCCCCCCTCCCCCCCCCCCCCCTTCCCAGCTACCACTATCCAAGTCCAAGTGACAATACTTTAAAGTTCCACCGGGTCGCGGCCATCCTCCTATCAGGGTCCATACTCTGCGGCTGGCATGCAAGCCCTTCCATTAGCCAGGGACACAGGGGCTTCCGTCACAAAAAACCTTAAGGACCAAACACTACACTTCACAGTAATCATAATATTGTACAAAAAGACTGTATGTATATATGTGTATGTCTCGCATGGTATACTGTACTTATAGCAGCTCTGTACAACCTTACAGATGTCGAATGGGAGGGTGATTCCATTTTGTAAGTGCAAGCTTTATTGGCATTGTGCTGCGATCAGTAAGCGCACAAAGCATTCGGAACAGGACAAGCAGGTTCTTTTAAAAACAACTCAAGTATAGAATACATATCTGGACAACAGAATATGAAATCATGTACAGCACAACCGACAATATCTGAACAGAGACATTATATTGCTGGATATGGATGGGGTTGCCCAGCTTGTTAAAAAAAAGAAAAATTAGCTTATTAGTACAGGCAAACTTATTTTCAACGCACTGTTTAGAGAATAAAGAAGTGGTCGGTATCCAATGCATTCTAACTTCTAACATTCTAACTGATTAACAGTTTTTAGAAGAGACCGCAACTACTGTTTATTATCATTATTGTTCCTTATCTTCTTGATCTATGGATCTTCTGACTGCAGATCAAAGTTAGGTTTTATGGATTTTGTAGTACTAGTTTTACAAATAAGTGATTATTATTATTTTATTATTTATATAGCGCCAGCAAATTCCATAGCACTGTACAATGGGATTATAACTCTTTTTATTTTCTTTCAATAGGTATATGAAGATTTTGACTGCATGCTAAACCAGACTAATATTGGAAATAACAACAACAAGTTTTACATTATCCAACTAGTAACGTCTTCTGGTTCATATTATGGCTGGAATCGATGGGGTCGAGTGGTGAGTACTTTGGAATTAATACTTATGTTGTCTTTTATTTTTGCGTAAAATAACCGTGCTGTACAAAAGAATGGGGTTATAAGGAAGAGAACATAAAGTACATGAATTAAAACCCAGTTCACAAATTTAGGAGCCAGTGATGCATGGCCCCCTTACTGCATCATCTAGCAGTCACACTATACCCAGATGATTTAAATCACAAGCCTCATATTGTTTGCATAAACCAGCAGACCCAACCCTTTACCTTAGACCTCAGCAAACAAGACAACTTTATATATGACAAAGGGCAGAGGTGTGCTTGATATCTCTGATAGTTGCTGCCTGCTCTTTCAGGGAGGAAGCATTTCTCTCAATCACTAAATAGACCTGATGTCCCTTGCTTACTTTTTCACATGAGCTAGATGTGTCTCTCATTGTTATGTTGTGTTTTGTTGCTGTCGTCTTTTTTTTTCTTTTTTTGTGACAACAAATGAGAGAAACATACAACATATCAACATAACAGGAACTGGGAGGGTGGACAGAATTCATCATGGACCTGGGACCTGTTCAAAAAGATAAACTTTCCCCCTCCTGCAAACCTTAATCTCCAATATTGACAGATATTGCCCCTAACACCCAATCACCATTAATTATGTCTATTTACTATTACCGGTGGAGGCTATGTTGTGGGGGAAAATTACTTGCTGGTATTGTCCAGTAGTCATGAACCCCTTCACTCATCTTTCTGTACTCCTATACAGCTCTATGCTCTAGCCATATGCTCTAGCCACTCCTTCCTGTGCCTATTCTCCCATCACTCCCTTATTATCTAAACATCGTTACCTTCTACCCTCCATCACTCCAATCCCTTTTTCCCTTTCCCCCTATGACTTTAATCAACCCCTCTCTTCAAGTCTTCCTATCACTCTAACCCATACCATCCTATCCCCATCTCTCCCAGCCATCACTGTGGTTACATTCATATCTTCCTTCCTTATGCTCCCATCACTCCAATCGCTTCCACTTGTCCTTCAATCTACCCCTACCTGTCCTTTCATCTCTCTAATATATTCCCTCATTCCCTTCCTATTTTCATATAGCTCCCAGCAATCCCTTCCTATTTTCATATAGCTCCCAGCAATCCCTACCCCTATATCCCAGCTCACTACATTCCCTCCCTCCCATTACTCCAATCCATCCTTCCCTTCACGTCCTCCCTATTTACCCATCACGCCCAACCATCCCAATGCTTTCTTCACTACCTTCCTTCTTAATGCTCCCATCATTCCAATCTTACCTTTTCATCTTCCATCACTTCCATCCATAATTATGTTCCCATCCCTCCCTCTCTATGCTCCTGTTTGGCCCACCCAAACCTCACTCCCTCCTTATCCTCCTGTTATCAACACACAACTCCCACACTAAATCACACTCTGCCAACCTGAAACACAATCACACCCAGCCTCCCCACAATCACACTCAACCAAATGCGCTCAGAGGTGCTCTGTGATAGACTCGTGCACTGTGCACATAATTGAGTTTTATTGGTCTGAAGCTCTATGATGCACGCATACACACGGCACATTACTGTGAGTTTTAGTAATCTGTTTACCCAATAAAAACCATAGGTCAGATTTTGTTTCCCTTCCACATTTCAGTAGCTCTTGGTATGGTTACCCTGAGTCTTTCTGCTCACCAATGCCTGGCAAATACTGGATTTTTGTTTATGTAAATATGAAGGGAGGTGCATTGAGGAAACTGGACACTGGACTTATAGCAGTAGAGAGCTATCTGAAGAAATAGTTGTGAGTGTACATCACTGGTCTGAAAAGTCTTCTACTGTCCTTTATTTTTTAGGGGGAGATTGGTCAGTCTAAGCTGACTCCATTTTCAAATCTGGAGAGTGCTCAGAAAGATTTTGAGAAGAAATTTAAGGATAAAACGAAGAATTCATGGTCAGAGAGAGAGAATTTTACCCCACATTCTGGAAAGTACACGATGATCGAGGTGGAACATGATGATGAAGATGCTGATGACAAAGGAGCAGGGGAAGCAGCTGTCAAGGTGATTGTTACAAGAAGTCATTTTCCAATTTCCACTCTGCCTTTCACCACTTGCTAATAACCATGGATTAACTCTTTCCATCCAGTATGTGCGCTTAAACTCCTGATGGTCCTTTTGGGTTAGTCAGATTTTTAGTTCACTGTACACCCTTTCACATCCTTTCAGTACATTAACAGAAATGAGAAGATTCACACGTTTTTATATTATATTTCTAAAACACCTTCTACTATAGTGCAGTGAAATTTGGTTGTAATTTCGGTAACGCAGCGCTAGTACTGGCATTGATAGCATCTTGAGAGTAGAGAAAACTGGGTATAAGTGTATAGAGTATAGAAAAACAAACACACTTTGGAAAGAAACAACAGTTTACCCTGAGAAAAACATAGTAATCCCATTTGCTCTATAGATGTTACTTAACCCCTTAAGGACCAAACTTCTGGAATAAAAGGGAATCATGACATGTCACACATGTCATGTGTCCTTAAGGGGTTAAAGGGATCCTATAGTGCTAGGAAAACAAAGCCGTTTTCCTGGCACTATAGGGTTAATAGGTCCCCCCTCCACTTACCTGAATCCAGCGCCAATGCCCCTCGGCTCTGGGTCCGCGCGCATTCGACCTCCCTGTCGGAAAGCATTATTCAATGCTTTACTATGGGGAAAATCTGAAGCTGGAGGTCCTCACGCAGAGCGTAAGGACATCCAGCGTCAGATAACGGACCAAAAGTCCGTTTGGATTCTGGAAGCCCTCTAGTGGCTGTCTGGTAGACAGCCACAGAGGGCAGACTTAGAGCTGCCATGTAAACATTGCAGTTCTCTGGACCTATAATGTTTAACATTGCAGCACTAGGTGCAAAAGGGACACAGCACCCTGAACACTTCAATGAGCTGAAGTGGTCTCGGTGCCTACAGTGTTCCTTTAATGGTTAAGGTCATAAGTATTCTGCAGTCTGAGAGAATTCTAAGCTCGCCAGTACAATGGCTATAATATTGCATAGGAAACAAACACTAGATCAGTGATAACAAAGTAGTTGTTATCCACAACCCAGGCTACAGACCTAGCCCACTAAGGTAAAAACAAAACAAAAAAAAACACAATAATATTTATGAGTTGGATAAAGTAAAATAAGGAAAGGCATAATCTGGCATACTGGAGCAGAAAGGTAGAGGAGACAATTCTGTGCATGGCTCCTGGTAAAAGGGAACAGGTATACCTCCTGTAGTGACCTGGGTATAGATATATAGGGTACAGTATAGATAGAAATGTTCTTGGGCGGAAAACACCAAAAAAGTAGGCCCTGGGTTCTCGAGTACCCAGCTATTAGTACAGAAAGTTTTATTAACAAAAACATAATTGGAAAGCTATACAGCTAACTGGATAGTGAAGCCCATGATAGCATAATATATCAGAATAATCTCCTGAACATAAACAAAATGAGTAGCTAAAGGAAATAAAAATGTTAAAAAATGATGGAAAACAATAAAAGTTTGCAAGCACAGGAACATGCAGAGACCATCAATATATGCCGGTTAAACATATGGTGACAGATTCTGCTAGCCAATATGCTGCCTGGAGTAGAGCAAAGACTGAATAAAATAGTCCAAAGATGCAATGAGGACATTGTTTTTGGGAGCCTCAGGTGTAGGTTGTAAGTACTCTATCTCAACATCCATCATGACCCACCAGCCTCCAGCAATTCTTTCACCATTCTTGTCGTTTTTCTCTAGTATGTCTAGTGAAACCTTTGAGTATCCATCCCATTTTCTTCTGTCTCCTTTTTTTTTATACCCACTCTTCAATTCACAAGGTACCAGGCACACTCTTAAATGTGTGTATGTGGGTGCCTGCTATTTAACAGGTATTGTCCCATGTACTCTAAAACCTTGTGTGGGGAATGTTTGGAGTTCACCATTTCTACAAGCTGTCCCAGGAGTCCATGCTAAGTAGGAATAGTCCAGGTATGTAAACAAACTGGGGGTAAAGCAACCTGTGCTTAATAACTGCAGGTAAGTGTCTCTGCTTCAGAAAGATGGCGGTCAGCTTGTGCAGTCATCAGATCCAAAAAGGAAAAACTCCTCTAAGCTTAAAGAGAAAGATACTGCTTGGCACTTGGAGATTGTGAATCCCAGGTGCTGGCGCACAAACTGTTGAGTGTGTCTAATGGTGATTATATATCGCACATCAAAGCAGTAGATACACAGACAGTATTTGCACCAGTGTTTGGTCAAGAGATAACCCCATATACTCATTTTCTATATCATTAGCACTATCACCAAATTAAGTGTTATAACAAATCACGATCTCTTCTCTAACAGCTAACACAACCACCCACAATATCTGAACAGTTCTCCTCAGATGACTGTCCTCCACAAATATTTTATCTTTAATTTTTATTGATTATTCCAATCCAACCATTCTTGATTTTTATTTGTCTGGCTGTGGGAGAGATCTTCGAACACACTCGGTACTGTATAAAACAGTCTAAAATACAGGGAGCTGTATTTATGTCCAATACAAATTGCCTTTCTCCCACCTCTGTCACCTTCTGTTCATTCCAATCCAACTTTAATTTGTTACCATTCTTTCCATTTCACAGGTGGACACAGTGGATGGGGTGGTTAAGAAGGTGAAACCCTGCTCCCTGGATAAACCAACCCAGGAGTTGATGTCTCTGATATTCAGCTCTGACATGTTCAAGGAAGCCATGCAGACAATGAATCTGGGTATGGAGTGGGTGGCAGATAATAATCTAAAGGAAACAGTGGGGATCAAGGAGACAAGAGCAACAATATTTAGAATATTGGTGACACTAACAGATATTATTATTATCATTTATTTACTTAGTGCTGCAGGTTTTTGACCTACTCTCTAAAGATTAGAATGCAGTGGGGAGATATGGGTGGAGAGCATGGTGATGCAATGTCCACATTTTCCATGGGAAGTGTTCTAGATGAGACCTCTGTCCTTCAATGTTATTTGTCCCTTGCTTCTATTTATAATTATTTATACATGTTAAAAAGTATCTAGATATATCCTACCCACCTTTTGCTTAAATGTAACTTGAAATTAACTGCTGTAAATGCCATAAAATAACTTAATTCATAGCCAGGAGAAATGTATAATTAAATTTTTTTAATTTGCTTGGTGATTGTGGTCATACTTTAGCATTACTGTGAGAAAGCAGAGGGATCAGATGACATGTACTTGTTATGACACTGTGACTCGAGGCTGGCGTGCCTGATGTTTCTTGTAGACATTAAGAAGATGCCCTTAGGGAAACTGAGTAAGGCGCAGATCGCCAAGGGATTTGATGCTTTGGAAGACCTCCAGGCAGCATTGGATAGCAAAGCAAAAAAAGAAAAACTGAGTGAGCTGACCTCTCGTTTTTATACCATCATACCACATAACTTTGGACGCATGATTCCCCCGGTCATTGACAGCCAGGAGGTCCTGCAGGCAAAGAAGGACATGCTACTGGTACAAGCTATTTGCGTTAACTGTGTAGAGTGTATTTTACTGTCTCTTCTTGATGTCATGCAGTCTGCTACTTTTTGTGTCTCTCTCTACAAACTCTTCTTAGGGTTCAGTCTTCTCTCCTCTGTTTACCTTTTAATTGCAATCACTTTATCTTTCTCATCTATGCTATCTGTGTGCAGGCTCTCTAATGTATTGTATTACGGCATTAGTCTTTTTTTTTTTTGCAATCCCTTATTTTTTTTCTTTCATTATCTTTTTTGCTCGCTTCTGATCTTCAACACTACCATTGTTCACTCCAAACATCCTCAGAGTTCAACATCTCCCTGCTCTCTTCTTACCTTTCACCGTCTCCCTGCTTTCTCCTGACCTCCTAAATATTCACGATCTCCCTGCTCATTTGACCTCCCTGCTTTCTCCTGACCTCCTAAATATTCACGATCTCCCTGCTCATTTGACCTCCCTGCTTTCTCCTGACCTCCTAAATATTCACGATCTCCCTGCTCACTTGACCTCCCTGCTTTCTCCTGACCTCCTAAATATTCACGATCTCCCTGCTCACTTGACCTCCCTGCTCTCTCCTGGGCTTCACCATCTCCCTGCTCTCTAGTGGCCTTTTGTCAGCCCTGTACTTTCTCCAAGCCTTTCACCTTTCCTCTGCTTGTTCATATCCTTTCACATCACCTGCTCTCTCTTGATTGTTCACCACCTCACTGCTCTCTTCTAATCATCAATCATTCCCATCTTCCCTTCTGCCATTTAATCATATGTAATCCAGATATCCCTCTCATTTCTGTATAGTCTCTCCTTAAAGTATCTGTCTTGTCATCAGTTATGACCAATCTGTGACACTGAAGTTGTTCTGTACTCCCTTCCTACAGTGTTCAGCCATTGGTTTGACCATAACATTGGCACTTCGTCAACAACAACTTGCATCTATCTCCTTACTAGCTGAACATCTTAGAGAATTTAGTCCATCAGGTGGAGTTCTGAAGGATTGCTATTATTGCCATAGAGTATCTTTATATCTCGATATATGCCATAGAGTATCTCTATTTCTCTATGTATACAATATGCAGTCTCTCAGTTTGGTCTCTCTGGTTTCCATATAGTATTTCCAAATCTGTTCTGCAATTGTCTTTTTGTTTGGGGTTCCTTCTCAGGCTGTCTTATCATGTCTCTTGTTCCTTCTATTCTGGCAGGTCCTTGCAGACATTGAGTTGGCTCAGAATTTGCAGGCCGATAAACTGAAGAAGGAAAAAGAAGAAAAGATTGAAGAAGTCCCTCATCCCTTGGATGTGGACTATCAGCTCTTGAAATGTGAGCTCGACCTTGTGGATCCCTCTTCAGTGGAGTATCAGGTAAAACCTACACAAGGTCTCCAAGGGAGACTAGGCATCAAAACAACTTTAGCTTAAAGGGACACTATAGTCACCAGAACAACTACAGCTTAATGTAGTTGTTCTCGTGTGTATAGTATGTCACTGAAGGCATTTAATATAAACACTGTCTTTTCGGAGATAAAGCAGCGTTTATATTACTGCCTAGGAGCACCTCTAGTGGCAGTCACTCAGGCGGCCATTTGAGGTGCTTCCCGGGTCAGTGCTGCACAATGTGCAGCACTGACGTTCAGAGTCTTCACGCTCTGCATGGAGGCTCTGAATGTTCCTGAATGTTGATTCAATGCATCTCTATGAGGAGATGCTGATTGGCTCAGCACTGTATTTTGCTGCATATGTGAATTAGCCTCCCAATGCTTACCTGGATGGGCTGAGATCATCAAGATTGGTGATCTCAGCTAAGGAGGCGGGACGGGGCTGGAAACCTAAATTGTGTTTTTACACCTATAGTGTCCCGAATACACATTTGTATTCCTGATACTATATTGTTCCTTTAGTTTTAGTGTATAGCTCATGCCCCTTCAGCCTTAGCCAAACCTCTCCCTGCTGTGACTTACACAGCTTTTATGAGAAAAAGGGTTTCATTTTCAATCAGACGTTAACTTACTTTAGACATTTTTTAAAAGCCTGCTTTGTTAATTGAACTTTAATCACACATAGGAGGCTCTTGCAGGCTAATAACAGGGTAGGAGAAAATAAAGGACTTTGCAATAAAGGAAGTTTAAACATAAGCTATATTTTTGCAGGATTTGTTTAGGAATACTGTGTAAGTCATGTGCAGGAAGGTGTGACTAGAGCTGCTTAAGCAAAGTGATTTAAATCCTAAATAGAAGAGAATTGAGCAGAGGCATGATCTATACACACAACCACTAGATTAAGTTAAAGCTGTTTTGGTGCCTATAGTATGCCTTTAAGAGGCAATCACATTGGGTGAAGGGGTTCTTCTAAAATTATATCTTATTTCTGTGTTTTAATTCTCGCCTCTTTTAGATCATTCAAACGTATATAAACCGAACAGGTTCAACGTATCGGCAGCTGAAGATCTTGAATGTATGGCGTGTGGACAGAGAGAGCGAGGTCCGTAATAATTTGGCACCGTTCTATACTTATAAACACTGTATGTGTCTATTGCTGCGTACTTGCTTTAAACTTGGTTAAGCAAGTATGGATATTTAAAGATACACTCCAGTTTGTGTAGGAATGGTTAACAAAGAAAATATGCACACACAAAAATAACTCCCATGTTTGATGTTAATACCCAGGGTTTGCAGCTTTCTGGAGGGTGCTTATTTCAAACTATGAGATACCTGTCATCTATCAGAAAAGTGTGTACCTGTAAAACTTTATGAAATAGGTGGTTTCTCTTGAAATTGGCCGTTTTAGAATGTGAGAAAGATGGGATACATTGGATGTACTCTTAACCTTCTTATCATTCAATTTAGTCATTTTACATCTACTATAATTCTCATTCTTCTATTGGTGATCTTCTTTTACAGGAAGACAGGATCGGCGAGCATAAAAATATTAGTAACCGGCGCCTGCTGTGGCATGGCACAAATGTGGCAGTGGTAGCCGCTATATTAAAAAGTGGCCTGCGTATAATGCCACATTCTGGAGGACGAGTAGGGAGAGGGATTTACTTTGCCTCCGAGAACAGTAAATCTGCAGGTTATGGTAAGGTGGCAGCAAAAGGAGGATCTAGCATATAGATCAGTTATTCCTCTGGTATTTTGCTTGAGATTCTCATACATTCTTGCACTAATAAATATGGGTATGGTGTGCTACTATTTAATAGGTATTCTGATTTAGGGTGTTCGTATCCTCGGTCAGAATGTTAAATATAACCGTCCTGTATAGATTTGGCTCCAGTGTTCCTAATAAAGCAACAGAACATTCTGCTCATGTGCTGGAATACTTAGAATGGGTGTGATTTTATTATTGGCC
The DNA here is from genome assembly GCF_036172605.1 of Pelobates fuscus. Taxonomy (NCBI): domain Eukaryota; kingdom Metazoa; phylum Chordata; class Amphibia; order Anura; family Pelobatidae; genus Pelobates; species Pelobates fuscus. The sequence goes on from NC_086323.1 coordinate 128,633,550, forward strand.
CATTTCACTGGAGTTGTTAAAGGGGCCATACATTTTATTTATAGAGCAATTACAGACCCATAACAGTAATACACAGTCAGGACATTATTCACTTAAAGGTGATTTATCAAGAATTCAAATTGAATGTTACATTTTAGGCCACAATAGTGAAACGGAAATATTCTCCTAATCAGCTATGCTTTCTATTTGGTTTTAATTGGCCTGCAAAAAAAAAAAAAAAAGTAAATTCACTCTGCATTGACGGCAAATTCATATTTCAGTCAATAACATTAGTATAATTTTTTTATACAGAATTCCACAAACTTTTAAAAAGGTATGTGAAAGGAACAATCTAAAATTAGGAATACAAAAATACAAATGTCTTACTATTTAGATTATTGACCACCCACCACCCCCAAAAATGTGAAATAAAGCATTTTAACTTGCCTTATATCCCACTGCTCGGTACAGATAATAGCACTCTAGGCACAGTGAGCAAGGTGTTCACATCTGGGTTAAACTGCAGTGAATTGTATGCATTTTTGCAAGGCGTATGCATTTAATCAAGGCTTTTTCCGCTTGCAGTTGGATGCACGTCTAATAGACTTGGAATCATGTTTTTGAATGAAGTGGCCCTGGGAAAGGAGCATCATATCACACGTGATGACAGTTCTTTGCGTGCTGCACCAACTGGCTATGACAGCGTTGTGGCACGTGGCTATACAGAACCAGGTATTGGCAACAAAAATGAATGAGAAATACTATGCAAACAGTAAAAAATTTATTTTAAAGGGCTGTAGTTCGGCCCGCGGACCAGCAGAGAAAGACGTTTGCAGTACTGAAGGTGTGTATGAATCCTGGATGATGCAGTTCCTTTAAGGACGTGATGTTGTGAAAAAAAAAGTATTTTAAGGGGCTGTTCGGCCCGCGGAGCAGCAGAGGGAGCTGTTCGTGGGACCGAATGTGAGTATATGATCCTATTTAGGCCACGTGGAGCATTCGGTGCGGCCTGAGGAGGGGAGCAGGCGCCAGGTAAGTTCATGACAGAGACGAAGCAACTTAAAAGAGAACAGGAGGTTAAAGTGCAAATGGTGTCCAGATGCTCTTAGATCTTTTACATATGGATATGGTCAAAGACTGGGCAATCAGGCTTATTTGCCATCATTGGTTTAAGCCATTCCTGTTGCTTGTAATAATCAAGGTCTTTATGCATAGTATATCATTTTTCCTTTTTGAACTAACTAGTCCCACTGTCATTGCAGATCCTTCCAAGGATCATGAACTGGTTCTGGATGGCCGCAAGATTATTGTGCCGCAAGGTGCACCAATACATATCAGCAAGTATGGGAATAGCAGTTTCTCTCAGAGCGAGTACTTAGTGTACAAGGAAAGCCAAGCTCGCATTCGTTACCTTCTATTGCTTCAGTTTTGAACATCCTACTCTGGACCCTCATTACCACTTTGTACTCCTAAATTTTGTAGGAGTAGATTGACTTGGATTCTCATTAGGAACTATTACATGTACAGCATAGCTCTCTGTATGTTATGTTGCTGTGAAGTATATGCACATATACAGAATCTATGGGCATCCAGTATGCATGTGTCACAGACTGCTTGCACCTAAATTTCAGTATCTATTGATTTATATATATATTATTTCTGATAAATATATATTTCTGATATATACATGTAATGTATAGCTAGACACAACAGAACTCCATTTTTTTTATACACCCGTGCTTATAAATATGTATAGAGAGTTTAAATAAATTTGTTCTAATAACAACTTTAACTGTTGGTTGTTTTCTTTTTCTACCCTAGTACCCAAGACAATGTAATAAAATGAAAAATGTTCTTTGAAAAAGTCCTTGAAACCCAAGACATTTAGTTTAGTAGTACAAGTGACATTCTAAGTACCAAAAATAATTCATATTAATGAAGTGGTTATGGTGCAAAGACTGTCCCTCCCTTCTGGCAATGTAAAATGCTGTCACTACAGCCCTCCAGTGGCTATCCTCATTTAAGACTATATATTGTTATTGGAAATCTTGCCATCCATAAGCATGCAAAGCATTAAAGGGATCCTATAGTGCCAGGAAAACAAAGCCCCCCCCCCCCCCTCGTGCCCCCTTCCCCCATGGGACTGTAAACCCCGTCAGCCACTTACCTGAATCCGGCGCTGGGTCAGGCTTCTTGGCTGACGTCGGCGGGGGAGACCTAATGCGCTTGCACGGTAATGGCCACACGCGCATTAGACCTCCCCATAGGAAAGCATTTTCCAATGCTTTCCTATGGAGAAAATCTGATGCTGGAGGTCCTCATGCAGAGCATAAGGACGTCCAGCGTCAGATAATGGACCAAAAGTCAGTTTGGATTCCGGAAGCCCTCTAGTGGCTGTCTGGTAGACAGCCACAGAGGGCAGACCTGGAGCTGCAATGTTAACATTGCAGTTCTCTGGAACTGCAATGTTTAACATTGCAGCACTAAGTGCAAAAGGGACACTGCACCCAGTGGTCTGGGTGCCTACAGTGTCCCTTGAAGCCACTAGCTGTGCTGAGAAAGATTCTCAAAGAGAACATATGGATTTATTACCTTTCTATGAGAAGCATCTGATTGGCTAAGCAAGGATATCACTGCACATGAGCAGTAAGTTATTAGTGCTTCTCTGTGTGATTGAACCAGAGAACATCTGGATAGTGTCCTGGGCTTTGTGGTAACATTTTACGCTCTAGATGCAGATAAATTCGCACCTGCTCCTTTTTTGAGGACTATACTAACCCGCTTTAAAAAGTTACATGTGACCAGATATGACAGCTGAACATTAGGATTAAAGACATCTAGAAAATGGAGGAACCTGCTGTATTACCTATCTTAATGGCAGGATTTCATTTTATTTTATTTCATTTTGTGCTGCCAACCAAAGTCAGAATTGTCAAGAACTCTAAACAAATTCAACTTGAATTTTCCATTTAATGTCAACGTACTTGAACTGAATTAAACCTGCAAGTCTCTAATGCTGTCAGTTTGGCTATTTGTGCCTTCAATTTTATATTCAATGTGAATTCCCTTGTCGCAGTAGCCATACATTTTCATATCTTCTTCTATGCCAGCTCCCTGGGACCTGGTGGCCTAATGTGCTAGAGGGATGATGATAACTACCTGAGCAGAACTATTTCTGTACATATGTCAAAGGATTATTATATTCGCTTCATGCATCTTCTACCCCATTAGCTGTTAAATGTCTGAGAACACATGGCAAGTCACTTAAACCCAGCACAAGGACAAAGTCAGATTCTAACTGTATAATGGAGGTGGCAGAATGATTTGTCATATTTTTAACAAGGAGAATGGCTGTGTACACATTCCTGCTTTAGACAATCTAGACACTCAGAATGTCCCCGCTGTTACTTCCCATTCCAAAGGTTCATGGATCCATGGTGCAGTTCTGAGTTGCAACCCACCTTAGCTTGGACCAATCAAGACAAGCACAAATTGTTGTGTGCCTAACATCTGGTGCACAAATCTGTTGGTTGTGAATAATTGCCATGTTTTGCCTTTTTTATAGTTTCTGCTTGTTATACATTTTTTTTTTTTTTTAAATGGATGTCAATATTTGCAATCCTTACTCTATGGAGACTGCATCACCTAGGGGCGGACACGTTTTTACAGTGAGGCAAACCTAGGGTGTCAGATTGTTATTCCATAAAGACAAGTCCAGATTAATGCAGAGCCTAATGGAGCACAAGCTTCAGACCCATGTTCCACTAGACCCAAAGTAAGAAAAATATATTGGCATATAGGACTTGTCGCACTTGTTTTTGGGGGTGCATTGTAATGTTTGATCTTGCTGTAATTGTGACAGTAACGAGTGAGGACAGTTTGCCTAAAAGTTTGATTGTCTTGTTAGTACATTTTCACATGATGTTTAGTTGTGTCCTATTTAACATTATGATTCACTGGGGTTGGCCTCTTTACTATCTACGTACCGACTTATTAACGAATATTATGCATGTATACTTTGCTACTATACTATGTATTATCATTCATTGTATTTTATCCATTGTACACATATAGTTGCATTATTTGGCATTCTGAAGGCATGCTTGACCTAGCAATGTGTTGCCCATCACAAGGTACAGTAAGGGAATAAAAATATACCTGTGATTGAGATAGTTTGTCCCTTGAGAAAATCTGAGTTTTGTCAAAACATTGGGACAGAGATCACAGACTTCTTTTTGTTAGCAAAGTCATTTGTTTACTTTATTTTGTATATTATACTTGCTTTAGTTGGGTTTCAAATTAACTTTTATTTATTGATATAAAAAAAATATTTAAAAAAGTAATGTTTTTTTTTTATCAATTTCTGGCGTTTTAATTTACAGTTTACACTGAATATTTTCCTGCATTGTGTGAATACAGGTTGTTTATCCTTACTAATTATTAAGGCTCTTCAAAATTGCTAGTAGGTACATCACTAACTACAACTACACAATAATAGAACCCATTAACATTGATTTACAATGGTTTATTGGTTTAAGCATAGTTTTTTCTGAAATGTTGTATAAATTCAAGACAAAAAAGCAAGTGGCTACTTCCTAAATTATTGTACATCATTTTGTTTCTCTGTTTTAAATGAAAGAAATATTGCTGCATGAATTAGAATAATGCTGGTAATAAAGATTTTAAGGTTATTAAATCCCACTTCATGAACTACGGTTTAGTTAAAGGGACACTCCAAACCCCTAAAGCACTTCAGCTTGCTTGTGTGAAGAGGGATGTCTTTTTTTCATTTTACAAAAAGTGCCATCATAAATTTTTCTTGTTACATCCCCTGCCTGTCAAACGTGTCCTGTTATTTCCTGTATTTTTTTTTTTTTTAACTCCGTGGAGATAGTGCAAAAGGTAGTTTATTGCCAAGCACACCTGCCTTGCAAAGACTACTTCATTGAGTAAAAAAGGTTAGAAGAGGAGGGCTTGCAAGTGCTGAACACAAAGATCTGTAGCTTTTGTAAGCTGTTTTCGAGAGATACAATCAATGAAACACATGCATGCTATCATTGGGAGTATATCTACTAAACATTGATTTTATATATATATATATATATATATATATATATATATATATATATATATATATATATATAATTTTGGCAGTGGAGTCTCCCTTTAATGATTTAGCGTATTTTCTTCAACTGCTGCACTTATCATTAGGGAACTGCATTTATATTGACATATTTAATGCAAATATTTCATAGCACACACTATATCTGCTCTCTAAATCCATTACATCTTCATTTACACCCAGAGCTCACATTTGTTACAATCATTTAATCACAAAAACCCAAGCACCTCGATTTCCTTTTTGATAAAAGTGGTGTTACTGTTGACTAGGAGATTCCCTGATATGCAACTTTCCACTCATTTCAAATTGCCCAGAAAGTCCAGAAGTCCTTTGTGCCAGGTTTCTGGGTCATCCAGGTAGCAAGCATGCCCTGCCCCTTGCATGCACAGTACTCTATGATTGGGCAGGTTTTTCAGATTACGAAGTGATACTTCTCCAAGTTGCTCGTCTTTGTCCCCGTATACAATGAGAGTGGGTACCTGCAATATCAGAGAACAGAAAAGTGTTTGTTCTAGAATTTGCTCCAGAGAATAGGTTGTTATATTTCCTCAAAAGTCTTTCAGATATTAAGTGAGGGAAAAAAGTAGTTGATCCCCTGCTGATTTTGAACGTTTGCCCACTGACAAGGAAATGATCAGTCTAAAATTTTAATGGTAGGTGTATTTTGAGAGAGTGAGAGAGAGAGAATAACAAAATGAAATCCAGAAAAGCATGTCAAAAAAGTTATAAATTGATCTGCATGTCAATGATTGAAATAAATATTTGATCCCCTATCAATCAGCAAGATTTCTGGCTTCCAGGTGTCTTTTATACAGGTAACGAGCTTAGATTAGGAGCACTCTCTTAACCTCTTAAGGACACGTGACATGTCATGATTCCCTTTTATTCCAGAAGTTTGGTCCTTAATCTCAGCTTGTTACCTGTATAAAAGACACCTGTCCACAGAAGCAATCAATCAATCAGATTCCGAACTCTCCACCATGGCCAAGACCAAAGAGCTGTCCAAGGATGTCAGGGACAAGATTGTTGACCTACACAAGGCTGGAATGGGCTACAAAACCATCACCAAGCAGCTTGGTGAGAAGGTGACAACAGTTGGTGCGATTATTCGCAAATAGAAGAAACACAAACTAACTGTCAGCCGGGGGGGCGGGGCATGACCGCCATGCTAAAAAGTTGCATGCACGACTAGCTCCTGCAGAATCTCAACATTAATGCCCATAAAAAGCGACTAACTTACCCATCTGCAGCCAGGAAACGGCAGTACTGCAAGCACAGAGGTGCTGGTGCCGAGGCTACTCTTACCACAATAATTCTGACCCCTGAGAGGGCACATCGGCATAGCTGTGTTTGATGCCTACTTGGGTGGTGAGTGGAGTGGACGGCCGCCGCCCCACTATCCTGCCCTGTGGTTTCCCTTTGGAACTCTGACGCCACGTGGTACAGGCCTCGTTCCCTGGGATGATCCCAGTCCTCGCCTTGGGGGTCCTCTAGCAACTTGGAGGCACTGTTGGCATACCGAATGGTCTTAGGCACATCAGTATAAAAGGGCGGACACCTCGGGTCGAGCTATGCACAGCAGAGACAAGGTAGAACTTACCTGCAAACTGGACAAGATTTTCTCAGACTTCTGGGGTAAACTGAATCAACGTCTGTGTGTGCCAGTCAGACAGGAGGGGAGTGAACAACCTCCTTGGCCTAAACGAGAGGTGTCAGCTCAGGTAAAAGAACAGGCCCGCAATAGTAAGCAGCAACTGGAGCAGCCTGTGAAGGCAGAAGCAGGGAGTCGCAGTCCAGTGTGGGCAGTGGTCCAGAATATCAGCACACAGCTAGACAACACGCTGCCGCTACCAAGCATGAATAATCTCAATCTGTTTAGACCAGACCAGCAAGCACTGCCTCAGCGAGACTCACGAGGGATCGACTCAGTTTAAGATTCTCTGGTATCTCTAGTAGGGGTCGGCTAAATCGTGACTGTAGACTCTGGTATGTTCCTGTTCCAAAGGATTGTTTATTCATTTTTGTATCTACTATTGATTGCTGTGGCCTAAAGTTTGAACACGCACCGGGAGATGTACGTTGCCTCTTGCACAAGCGATGGGTTCCCTGGGGCAACATAAACCTGTATAGTTTACTGCATGTTTCAGACTATTCTAATGTTTCTATGTTAAAGCTAGTACTATCCATGTCTGTCTGATGCCCTTCATTATGACACTTGTCCCACACTCAGACATGATTTTCCTATAAGACCTAATATAAAAAAGTGCAGCATTCGTGAAAACATGTTGTTATTAGCCTGATCATTTATGAATATCTGCATTGCCATATTGCTTTGTGTTAACATGCCGATTGAACATATGTGTATACCTCAATGCACTACAAAAATAAAGAACAAAAAATAAATAAATAACTGTAAGTCTCACCTCGAGGAGGTGAGGAATCAGCCCAGAACTACACAGGAGGATCTGGTTAATGATCTCAAGGCAGCTGGGACCTTAATAACCAAGAAAACAATTGGTAACACACTACGCCGTGAAGGACTGAAATTCTGCAGTCTCCCTGCTCAAGAAAGCACATGTACAGGCCCGTCTGAAGTTTGCCAATGAACATTTGAATGATTTAGAGGAGAACTGGGTGAAAGTGTTGTGGTCAGATGAGACCAAAATCAAGCTCTTTGGCATCAACTCAACTCGATGTGTTTGGAGGAGAAGGAATGCTGCCTATGACCCATAAGAACACCACCCCCACCGTCAAACATGGAGAAAACATTATGCTTTGGGGGTGTTTTTCTGCTAAGGCGACAGGACAACTACACTGCATCAAAGGGACGATAGACGGGGCCATGTACTGTCAAAATCTTGGGTGAGAACCGCCTTCCCTCAGCCAGGGCATTGAAAATGGGTCGTGGATGGTTATTCCATCATGACAATGACCCAAAACACACAGCCAAGGCAACAAAGGAGTGGCTCAAAAAGAAGCACATTAAGGTCCTGGAGTGGCCTAGCCAGTCTCCAGACCTTAATCCCATAGAAAATCTGTGGAGGGAGCTGAGGGTTCGAGTTGCCAAACGTCAGCCTCGAAACCTTAATGACTTGGAGAGGATCTGCAAAAAGGAGTGGGACAAAATCCCTCCTTAGCTGTGTGCATACCCGATGGCCAACTACAAGAAACATCTGACCTCTGCGATTTCCAACACTTATTTTTGCCACCACGTACTAAGTCGAAGGGGTCAAATACTTATTTCACTCATTGACATGCAAATCAATTTATAACTTTTTTTACATACGTTTTTCTGGATTTTTTGTTTTTCTGTCTCTGCCTGTTAAAATACACCTACCATTAAAATTATAGACTGATAATTTCTTTGTCAGTGGAAAAACTTTCAAAATCAGCAGGGGATCAAATACTTTTTCCCTCATTGTAATGTTTAATTTTCCAAAAAGTCACCATAATTCATGACAATTCTAAAAAAATCTAATCATAATAAGTCTGTATTTTAAAGTCAATCGTTTCCCCCATGAGCTCATGTATGTCCCCATCTCTGGTGTCTAAGTTTCTCACCTGCACACAAGCATATGCTTCAACAGGAAACTTGTCTGTGCAGATGGGTGCTACAGGTACATATGCTGCAAGGTACTGCTGCTGATTCAAAATCAGTGGAAGGGAATACATGCCACTAAGTGAAGGGCTGATAACCACTGCAGGAACCATGTTTAGTGCCTCCAGAACCTCCTGCAGGAATCCAGGTGGAGCCGGCTCTCCCAAGGGACTTGGGGCAACAGCCTCTTTGGACTTTCCCAGGCCTTAGGAAGAATGTTAATGATAAGATTTCCAAGTGATTATTATTGTAAAGAAGAAAAGAATAGAGATGCAAAAGAGAAAAAAAAAGTCCAAGAGAATGGAAAAAAATAAGAAAACAGACAATCGTAAGAGATAGTGAAAGAGGTCTAACCTGGCAAGTCTAATGCCACAGCACGATGTCCTGCAGTTGCTAGTTTTTCCAGAGTGTGCAGAGTTTGCCACTCCAGAGATGAGAATCTAATGCCATGAAGTAAAAGAACGGGATGGCGAGGAGGGCCAGAGAGAGAGCTTTGCACTGCTGCGACCTCCCGAAAGAATAGTGTCTGTCCTGAAACCTTCACGGAACCTTCTTTGATTGGAACCTCAGTCATGTCTGCAGCTACGATTATTCTAGGAAACTAAAACGAAAAAATAAATGAATAAACCACAAAACGCATCTACAAACAACACTTTTTTTTGGTAAATCTGTTTTTTGTTACATGGGTAGTGGATTGTCTATTGACCCAAATCCGTCTTAAATACATTTAATACATTATATTTCAAAGTGACACATTATGTTTTCAATGTAAAATTTTGAGATATGCTCACCTTACCTCCAATCCAGAGCCACCATTTCCTCTGCTTTGTGGGTTGTATTCTTCTGTAATTCCCACCCCTGGTCCACCCTTCGCCCTGCCTGCAATGTTCTTTCACTTCGCAAAGCAGGGCAAACCTCCTCTATAACACAACTATGCTGGCTTCATTTGTCTGTACATTTGGCGTCTGTACATTATTACACTGCCTTCCCAGTGCTAGCGGTGTTGGATGAGATATGCATGCGCAGCCAAACACCACACACCTCTAACTGCACACACCTCTTGGTTCTGGATGCTGAAGCACCTCTAGTGGCTATCAGGAAGGACAGCAGAAGGACTACCTGTGGGAGATGTCTTCTGCTCTCCATTGTCAATCAATTCTTGACAGATGGGAAAAATACTTTTTAAAAAATATAAATGTTTTCTCCAAATCTATACATTTGCTAGTAAAAGTATACAAAGAATTGTATGCTCTTTAAAAAAAAGCATTAGTTTTCGCCCGACACGGCAGTCACCAAACTCCCACGGCGGGGCCCAGCAGATTCGACATAGCCCATTCCGTCTGCAGAGAAACAAACCTCTCTGCTCCCAGCAAAGCCCACCTGACATAAGCGACTGCACATCACAGGAAGAGCAGGGCCGAGGTGCTGCGACATCAAGCTTTGCTCACTGCTACAACTCAAGATCTACTGGACTGTCCCGGGCTCGGACAGAGAAGCCGATTTGATGCTGATGACAATAGCATACTCTGGACCTCGCCATCTCTCTGACTTGGCTGAGAAGCTGGCACACCCTACATAGTGCCAACTAATAGCTTGGATTGACCTACTATATTAACCGCATAAGCATGTGCAGTCAGGTACCAAGACAGGTGTGCTCAGCTCAGTATTTAATGCTATGTCCTAGTCTGACCTTTGCCCCTACTTTGAATAAAATATGATGCCATTCTGTGAGCCAAGCTAATGTTACTGTTTACCTTTGTTATGTATAATCTGTACTCACACACGCATGGTCTAGTAGCTGACATGTTAGTTTATCCTATGATTATCCTCCAATATATTATAAAATGTGCAATGTTATTAGATGCCATACAATTGTCCCTAACTGTTGATTACTCAGCTGGTAATAGCTGTTGTGGCATTTCTTGTCTCTTTGTATTTTACATGCACGACAAAATAAAGAATAAAAAAACAAAAACAAAAGCATTAGTTTTACCTGGCATGGCAGGTACCCTTTAAAAACATGCTTGTGTTTTTATTAGGGATGAAATATGGAACATGTCAGTCCATACACAAACTCATTAATACTCTGTGTATGGACAGGCCTGATTAGCTACATTGCTGTACATCTACCGGTCATCATAAACCCGTCTCATATTGTTAGCTTATATGAGAAAGGTTATTTGCCTCTTGTCTTGCGTCTCTTAACATCATTTTTTCTCTGACAATTGCTTGTTGTTAAATAACTTCAGGGTGACACACCCACTTTACGGGCAATGCCATTAACACCCACCGCCTACCCCTTCTGATCCAGATCTGATACAGCAGGCAGGTCTATTTTATTATTTATTTATATAGCGTCATCAGATTCCGAAGCGCACATAACAAATGTAAAAAAAAAAAAAAAGTAATATTTTTACTCTCTTGTCTATGAGATGATCATAACTCTAAACTTCATTAGAAAAAGCTTACACAGTTGTGCAGTTGATAATAAAGACTATATCTGAACTTTGCATTATTATGACCTGAGCAGATATAGCTCATTAATCATGACCTCAGCCTGGCACAAGGGAGGCCGAAAAGATGGCTAAGCATCATGGGAGATGTAGTCCTTCAACAGCTGCAGAACTACTTTTTAGCCATCCCTGGCTAAACGAATCATTAGTGAGCAAAACTATGCCAGCAGTGCTGGTTGTCTGTATGTGTACCCAGAGGGCGTGCTTCTGCATGCATGCAGTATTAGTAAGGATTATTAATTAACATTAGTTAGCAGGTAAGTACCTACCGTGCTGTAAGAAGCAATGGCCACTGGAGTCCAAAGTACAGACAGGAAGCAACATAATATCCACTACAACCACTGCACAGTGCTGCCATCCTCTGTCACACAATCAGTACTACAGGTCGCTGTTCTATAATGGGCACAGTGATCAAACATTTCATTATGAACACTGCCACCTAGTGTCATGTAAGAGGCAATGCAACACAGTCTCCTATAGTTTGAATATTTACAGTCCTATATTGTATTATTGGACCATCTGCATTCTGCAATGCCGTCTTTCGGTTTAAGTCAGGCCCGATCAAGTCCCTAAACTCTCCCACTACTTCTTCTAACCCCAATTCCATGTTCATAGAGGAGTAGAAATCTCTAATCCCCATGTACCTATTTATCTATCCCTTACTTGATATGGGGTGACAGGGCCGGACTGGGACAACAATTCGGCCCGGGCACTTAAAGACAGAACAGCCCACTAGAAGGGGCAGGGTCAGAAATGCCAAATGAGTATGTTAGTGTGATGCCCCTCCAGAGCATCTAGTGCTCTTGGGTGAAGTAAATGTCCTGTTTGTTGGGGAGCATTGTGAATGTAATTATGCGCTGTCTTTGCTGGTGACTTGTCTCTGGTGTTCTCAATAGTGGGATACCAGAGAAAAAATGTGGAGCAGGGATGTCAAAGTGTGTTGTGCATGTGTGGAGATGCTCCCTGTGGTGTTTTATGTGTTTGAAGGCTGCTTTTGAGAGCAGGGGTGTGGCGTGTGTAGTGTGTTTGTGTGAGTGTGGGTGGTGTAGTGTGCATATAGGGATATAGAGTGTGTGTAGTGTGTATATAAGGGTATAGAGTGTATGTAGTCTGTTTGTGCGTTAGTGCATGGGCTATAGTGTGCATATATATATATATATGGGTAGAAAGTGTGTGTGTTAGTGCAGGGGCTGCAGTTGGTATATAGGGGTACAGAGTGTGTTTAGTGTCTTAATGCAGGGGATGCAGTATGTATATAGGGGTATAGAGTGTGTGTAGGGTGTTGTGTTAGTGCAGGTGATGTAGTGTGTATATAAGGGTATAGATGCTATGTAGTGTGTTTGTGTGTTAGTGCAGGGGCTGTAGTGTGTATATATGGATATAAAGTGTGTGAAGTGTTTGTGTAGGAGTGCAGGGGCTGTGGTGTGTGTGTATATGTGTTTAGAGTTTGTATAGTGTGTTTTTGTGTTAGTGCATGGGCTGTAGTGTGTGTGTGTATGGATATAAAGTGTGTGAAGTGTTTGTGTGGTAGTGCAGGGGCTGTATATGGGTTTAGAGTGCGTATAGTGTGTTTGTGTGTACGTATGAGAGGGTATTTGGATAGTTAGTATACAGTAATTTAATAATAATAAAAAAACATGTTCTACCCTTTCCCCTTATTACCTTTCAGGGGGGACAGGGGGCCCGCAGATCCCTGGTGGTCCAGTGAGAGGGGATATGCCGCAAGGTAATCACGTCTCTGCCTCTCTCGACTCCCGTTTTTTCAGAGCGTTGCCGTGGGTTACCATGGCAACGCTCTAATAATATTGGCTCTCGCGAGAAGACAGATGGCTTGCCCGTGCACAGAGCCTTTCGCTCCCTGTCAGAGGCGGCTCTAGACTTTATGAGGCCTTAGGCAAAACTCAAACATGAGGCCCCACTAACAAAAAAGTGTCACATATACACATTGATGCACTGATGCACATTGAGGCTGAGGGTTGTGGGGGGTGGTGAGGCTGAGGGTAGTGTGGGGGGTAGTGAGGCTGAGGGTGGTGGGGGGTAGTGAGGCTGAGGGTGGTTGGGGGTGGTGATGCTGAGGGTGGTGTGAGGGGTAGTGAGGCTGAGGGTGGTGGGAGGGTGAGGCTGAGGGGGGTGAGAGAGAGCCTACCTTAATTTCCCTGGTGGTCCAGTGGGCTCCCTGGTGGTCCGGTGGCCACTGCTCCCGGTCTGCAGCTTCGCAGAGCTGCAGACCATGTAATCTCACGAGACCATCAGAGCGTTGCCATGGTAACCCGCGGCAACGCTCTGATTGGCCGTTTTTCGCGAGACACATGGTCTGCAGCTCTGCTCACTGCGGAGCTGCAGACCGGTGTCTGTGGTGGCTGGCCGGGCTGCCAGGAGGGGCCTCGCACTCACCTCAGGCTGTCCTCAGGCTGTTTAGGCGGCCGCGAGGCCCCAGCCAGTGCGAGACCTTAGGCGGCCGCCTAAACCGCCTAATTAGAGAGCCGCCTCTGCTCCCTGTGCAATCTTCCTTCCACCAGTCCGTGAGGGGACAGAACTCCCTCTTAGAGCTGGTGCTGCCCTGCATGGGCTGGCAGGGGAGATCACTTGATCTCTCCTGCTGGCCTCAGCCCATGGCCATTGCGGCCCATCTGGCATTTGCCCGATGGCCAGTCCGGGCCTGGGGGTTGATGTTAGGGGCTAAAGCCCTGAATCCCTTCAGTTGTCAGGATACTAGTGTGTGTCAGTGTGTATCTGTGTGTATGTGCCAGTGTGTATTTGTGTGTCGGTGTGTATCTGTGTGTATGTGCCAGAATCCACTCAGTTCTTTCTATCCTTCCATTCTACATTGCCTTCACTCATTACTCTCACACGATTAACTAAACACAGGCATTGGATCCATCCCCTTCTTGTGTTCTTTGTTCCCTTCCTGTTAGATTGTGAGCTTGTGTGAGCAGGGCCCTCTTCACCTCTTGTCTCTGTCAACACTACTTTGTATGTTAATACTTGTTGCTTTATATCCCCCAATATATTATTGTGAAAAGCTACAGAATATATTCTTGATATATATCTGAGGGAGAAAGGACCACTAAGGGGGTGGGTGGAGGAGAGGGAAAGGACCACTGAAGGGGTGACGAGGGGAAGGGCCGCTGAGGGGGAGGGGAGGGGAAGGATCACTAAGGGGTTTGGGAGGGAGGGGAGGGAGGACCACTAAGGGGATGGGGGAGAGGATGACCACTGAGGGGGGGGAGAGGGAGGACCACTGAGGGGGGAGGAGGGGAAGGACCACTAAGGGGGTGGGCGGAGGAGAGGGTAAGGACCACTGAAGGGGGGAAGAGGGGAAGGACCACTGGGGGGGGAGGAGGGGAAGGATCACTAAGGGGTTTGGGAGGGGAGGGAGGACCACTAAGGAGATGAGGGGAGAGGATGACCATGGGGGGGGGGGAGAGGGAGGACAACTGAGGTGGGGGAGGAGGGGAAGGACCACTAAGGGGTTTGGGAGAAGGGGGGAGGAAGGACCACTAAGGGGTTTGGGAGAGGAGGGGGAGGACCACAGAGGGGGTGGGGGGAGAGGATGACCACTAAGGGGGTGGGCGGAGGAGAGGGTAAGGACCACTGAAGGGGGGAAGAGGGGAAGGACCACTGGGGGGGGAGGAGGGGAAGGATCACTAAGGGGTTTGGGAGGGGAGGGAGGACCACTAAGGAGATGAGGGGAGAGGATGACCATGGGGGGGGGGAGAGGGAGGACAACTGAGGTGGGGGAGGAGGGGAAGGACCACTAAGGGGTTTGGGAGAAGGGGGGAGGAAGGACCACTAAGGGGTTTGGGAGAGGAGGGGGAGGACCACAGAGGGGGTGGGGGGAGAGGATGACCACTAAGGGGGGGAGGTAAGGACCACTGAAGGGGGGGAAGAGGGGAAGGGCCACTATGGGGGTTAAGGAGAGGGGGAGATGGAGGAGAGAGGATGACCACTAAGGGGGAGGGGGACCAATAAGGGGGGGGAGGGGAGAGGGGGGAGTGAGAAGACCACCAAGGGGGGACTGCAGAGGGACAGGGGGGCCAAGGGAGAGCACTAAGGGACAGAAAGGGAGATCACTAATTGACAGGAGGGGAGAGCACTATAAAAATGTTATCAAAAATAAAGAGCTGCTCACCGAAACACACAATGCATCCCTTACGCGCACACACACACACAGATTCTTTTACACACACAGAAACAAAATGCATCTCTTACACACACTCAATGCACCCCTTACAGACACACACTGCATTAAATTACATACACAGAAACACACCTTGCATCCCTTACACACACCAACCAAGAAACATACAATGCATTCATTATGCACACACTGCATCCCCTATACACACACACTACATCCCTTACACAAATTGGTATCCCTATATGTACACTACATTCCATAAGAACACACACACACACACATTACATCCTCTACAATAACACATAACAAATCCCCTACACACATACACTCCACTCCCTGTGAAAGAACTCATGGGTGGGCCATGTAGGTGGATTTATGGGTGGGCCTTGTAGGCCTACTCACGATCAGGCCCTGGGGGGCCCAGACCTTAAACTGTGTAAGGGGCCCCAAAAAATGGAGCTGCTTCCTGTTCATAAATGTTGTGAGCACTGTTACAAACAGTCTCCAGAGAGCCTCTTCTACACCAGACCTGTGGAGCCAGACTGCAGCCTGAGCCCATCATCATCCTCTTGTCCTCATCTGGTGGTAAGTAGGCAATCCAAGATATTATTAAATAATAGCATAATAATAATTAATGGCACTAATCTCTAATTTACCTCACATTAAAGGGCCACTATAGTCACCAGAAGCACTACAGCTTAATGTAGTGGTTCTGGTGTCTATATACTGTGCCTGCAGGCTTTTAAATGTAAACACACTGCCTTTTCAGATAAAAGACACTTTGTGCAGAATTGGCATTGGCCCATGTGGCAGAGCATATGGGTGGGGCATATTTTTGCCTAGGGCGGCAAAAATCCTTGCACCGGCCCTGCACACAATACATGGCACAATGACTTATGGGGCTGGAATACATTTTTTTCCAGGGCTGCTTTCTATCCCCAGTCTGGAACTGCTAACATTTACACAAACAGAGAATTCCACAGCTCTACCCTGAGAACAGAACATTCTGTAGACATGCTGCTTTGGATTGCATGATTTTTCTTGCCTGCTAAGGGGGACAGGGTAACAAGATTAAGCCACCCCAATGACAGCTTGAAGCTGGATCACTGTATGCAGTATGACTGCTGACCCCGGACCAAAACCCCCACCACCCGTTGCCCAATAAATACACAACACCTTTTGTATGGTTAAGGGCAACGGCCACAGCTTTATTAATAGATTACCAGCGTCCACAACCTGTCAGCTGTTGGGAGATTACCAACAGACAGCTCTATCAAATGACCCACGAGTCCGGAGCAGCCTGCCCCCGCCATCAGCTCTCAGCAGGCTGCGACTCCCCAAGCCGCTTGGGCACTTTCTTCCAAACCTCTTCGCTGGCCAGGACTACCGCGAGCTGTGACAAAACAAAGAAAACAACAGCACACAACCAACAGCAACACCATCATAAACATGTTTTTGGGTGGGTGGGCGGGCGGGCGGGAAGCTAGCAACACTACACCTCTGCCCAGGAACTGGTGAGTACCCTCCTCTTTCTCCCCATCTTAATGTCCCCCATGTGCCACAATGTATCCCCTTATGACCCAACCCCTTATCCCTGCCAGCAGTCATGTCCTCCCTTCCTTAAGATTTCCAGGGAGGTACTTGACTGCTGTAAATGGGCCAGCCATGCGTCCCGCTTTCACCTCAACCTGCAACTTTTCTTGCAAAATTTCTTCCTTGCTCTTAACCGAGCGGAGATTGTCCGCAAACTGAGGCAAGGAAGAGGGAACAAAGGGGATCCAGAAACCTACCTGAAAACCGTCGAACAATGTCTGCGCATCGCGACCCCTATGATACCGGGCGAGCCAAGGGCGCATCCTTAGGGCGTCCACCGGCGTCCTCTCCCCTAGGCATGTCGTCTCGAGAGGGACCCTTCCCAGACACTGGCTTCCCCATTCTGAAGCAGCGCACAGCTGGGTGAGCTCCCCTGCAGTGTGCACATTCATGGCGAAACCTACAGGAGCTGTACCAGCGGCAGTGGCTCTCGTTAAAGAGCCAACATACACCTTTCTTTTGCCCTGCAGAGGAGCTGGAGGTCCCTCCGGCAGGCCCGGGAAAGGGGGATGGTCTACTGGGAGTCATAATTAACAGCCAGAGACTACCATCCTGAACGCCGACATCCATACCCGGGCACACCGCCATCTTTTGGCGGAATTGCTGGTCATAGCGATACCAGCATTGCCCCCCGTAGATTTTATAGGCCCCCCAAATTAGGTCTAAGTACCAGGGCCGGATTAACATAGGGGCTGATGGAGCTGCAGCTCCAGGCCCAGGCCCATGGAATAGGCCCATTGGTTTTAAAAAAAATAAAAAATATATTTTTTTTTACATTTTTTTTTTTTTTTTTTTACACACTACTCTTAGGGTTGCCAGGTATTTCTCATGTATTTCTTAGGGTTGCCAGGTATTTCTCAGAAGTATTTCTCAGGTATTTGAGGCTGCCTAGCCGGTGCCGGTATTGCAGTAATACCGGCAATACAAATGTCTGTCTCAGTATAAACATAGTTTATTCTGCAATACCAGCGCCGGCCAGTAGGGGTCGCTGTTTGTGTGGAGAGAGGCAGTGATAAGAAGTTACGGCATCTCCCTCCCTGCCTCTCTCTACTCACTGATCCGCGGGGACCAGTTCTGCACAGAGAGTCCAGACAGCAGCTCCGAGACATGGGGACGCTGAGACATTGGGACACTGGGTAACATGGGGACCCTGAGCATGGACGTCCGCAGGAATTTTTCCGGGGGGGAGGGGGGACATAATTGTAATGACATCCATGCTTGGCCCCTTTTTGACAGTGTCATGAAAGGGAAGGAGCATAGTAATTTTCACATAAAGCCAGGGTGAATAGCGTTTTCACAACTATGGTGTCAGGAATATATGTTTGTATTCCTTACACTATAGTGTTCCTTTCATCAAATTACAGGAACATTCTGGTCACCATAACAACTTTATCTAAATGAAAATGATGTGATGCAAGGAGGCCCCTGGGTGCTCTTTCTTTGAAGGGGTTAAACCGCTCTCAAATGGTTTACCCCCAAAGGCTTCCTTCAGCTCCAGATCTCCAGGTCACTCAGTGGTATTCAACTTCTGAAACAGAGTGTCAGGAAGTGCAGATTGACGTCAGGCATGGGTGCTGCAGATTGGCTAGAGTGGTCAGCTGACCCTCTAAGCCAATCGCTAGTTCCCGATTCATAAAAATGTTTTACGTTTTTATGAATGGGGAGCTACTGATTGGCTTAAAGTGCTAGCTGACCCATCTAGCCAATCAGCGGCACCCCTACCCAGCGGCCCTCTGTGTTTCCTGACACTCAGTAAATAAAAGTGAACACATTAACACTGATATTGTTTGTTTTTACCTGGGGAGATGAGAAGGTCCAAAGTTTCCCTGCCAGGCCCAGGTACCAACGCCTAATGATGTGGTGTCCAGAATGAAGTGCTCCAATCTCATTTTCTTCTCCTTCATTTGACACAGTCTTCTTTGCCTTCTGAGGCTCCTTCTGCTCCTTTACCTTTCTGCTACTTTCTGCTTATTTTGCGCCCTTCTGCTCTCTTTCTGATCCCTTTCTGCTCCTTGATGGCCCTTCCTGCTTCTTGATGGCCCTTCCTGCTTCTTGCATACCCTTCCAGCTTCTTGCAGCCCCTTGCTGATCCTTTCTGTTCCTTCTGATTCTTCCTGCCCCTTCCTGCTCCTTGCTGCCCCTTCCTGCTCCTTGCAGACCCTCCCTGCTCCTTGCAGACCCTCCCTGCTCCCTCTTCCTACTCCTTGCTGCCTCTTCCTACTCCTTGCTGCCCCTTCCTGCTCCTTGCTGCCCCTTCCTGCTCCTTGCTGTCCCTTCCTGCTCCTTGCTGCCCCTTCCAGCTTCTTGCAGCCCCTTGCTGATCCTTTCTGTTCCTTCTGATTCTTCCTGCCCCTTCCTGCTCCTTGCTGCCCCTTCCTACTCCTTGCAGACCCTCCCTGCTCCTTGCAGACCCTCCCTGCTCCCTCTTCCTACTCCTTGCTGCCTCTTCCTACTCCTTGCTGCCCCTTCCTGCTCCTTGCTGCCCCTTCCTGCTCCTTGCTGTCCCTTCCTGCTCCTTGCTGCCCCTTCCTGCTCCTTGCTGCCCCTTCCTGCTCCTTGCTGCCTCTTCCTACTCCTTGCTGCCTCTTCCTACTCCTTGCTGACCCCTCTTGCTCCTTGCAGACCCTTCCTACTCCTTGCAGACCGTCCCTACCCCTTCCTGCTGCCCCTTCCTATTCCTTGCTGACCCCTCCTGCCTCTTGCAGACCCTTTCTGCTCCTTGCTGACCCCTCCTGCTCCTTGCTGCTCCTTCTACTTTACCCTCCTGCTCCTTGAAAACCTTTTGACCCCTTCCTGCTTCTTGCTGCCCCTTTCTATTCCTTGCTGGCCCCTCCTGCCCCTTGCAGAACCTTTCTGCTCCTTCTACTTTACCTTCCTCTATGCGGTCTCCCCCACCCCCCATCCCTCACTTACCTGCTCTGTAGGCTGCCTCTGTGCTGCTCCCCTGCGGTTTCAGTCATGAGAGAGAGGCAGGGATAAGCTGTAGCTTCCTGCCTTTCTCCATTCACAGCGCCACCTACTGGCCAGCGCTGGTATTGCACTGTATTCTCACACTAAAACGAAAAATAGCAGCACAAGCTGAAAAATCCGGGGGGGCCAAGTACCCCCTTTACCCCCCCATTCGGATGCCCATGACCCTGAGACACTAGGGACACAGTGGCCCATTGTCTCCCAGTGGCCCCTAGTCTGTGTCCCCATGTCTCCCAGCCACTGTCCCTAGTGTCTCAGTGTCCCCATGTCTCCCAGTGTCCCCATGTCTCTAAGTGTCCCCTAGTGTCCTAGTGACATCAGGACACATGGAGACATGAGGACACAGACTCTAAGGGACACTGGGAGACATGGGGATACAAACACTAGGGGACACTGGGCGACATGGGGACACTGAGAGGCATGGAGACACAGGGAGACATGGGGACACTGGGCGACTGAGACATAGGAGACATGGCAGTGTTCCCATGTCTCCCAGCCAGTGTCCCTAGTATCTCAGTATCGCCATGTGTCCCTGGTGTCTCTCAGTGTCTGTAGTGTGCCAGTGTCCCTAGTGTCTCAGTGTTCCCTAGACTCCCAAAGTCCCCTAGTCTCCCAATGTCTCTGTGTCCCCATGTCTCCTAGTGTCTCAGTGTCCCCTAGTATAAAAGAAAAATCTCAGGCACTCAATGTGATAGATTTAGGCAGGTTTATTGGACACCGCAACGTTTCGACCTGTACCCAGGTCTTTATCAAGTCTCCAATGTCCCCTATGTATCAGTGTCCCCTATGTATCAGTGTCCCCTATGTATCAGTGTCTCAGTGCCCCATGTCTCTCAGTGCCCGTAGTGTCTCTGTGCCCGTAGTGTCTCTGTGCCCGTAGTGTCTCTGTGCCCATAGTGTCTCTGTGCCCATAGTGTCTCTGTGCCCGTAGTGTCTCTGTGCCCGTAGTGTCTCAGTGTCCCCTAGTATAAAAGAAAAAAATCTCAGGCACTCACTGTGATAGCTTTAAGCAGGTTTATTGGACACCACAACATTTTGACCTGTACCCAGGTTTTTATCAAGTCTCCAGTGTCCCCTATATATCACAGTATCTCAGTGCCCCATGTCTCCCCGTGTCCCCTCGTGTCTGTCACCCAGTGTCCCCAAGAGTCTCAGATTTCCCAGGTCTCCCAGTGTTCCCTAGTATCTGTGTCCCCATGTCTCCCAGTGTCCCAATGTCTCTCAATGTCCCCTAGTGACATGGGGACACTGGGAGACATGAGGACACAAACACTAAGGGACTGGGAGACATAGGGACACAGACATTCCCCCTTTTTGTGTATGTTCGCCCTTTCGGACGTTCTGGTTATGTGATTTGTGTCTGTAGCCCACCCTTTTACCGCATCCATAGACTTCCTGCTTTACTGGACAATGCTGTTAGGGGGTATGGGTTTACTTGAAAGATGAAAGCATGAGATTAGCAAAGGGTATGTGTTTTCTCATATTTGCATCCTATGAGTTTCCCTACAGCATCATCTCCATCAGATACGTGACGCTTAGGAGGTAGGACTGTTTTAGTGTTTTTGGTCAATAAGATTTTATTTAATTTAGGCCCATCATAATTATCAGCACCAGGCCCACTGGGCTCT
Organism: Pelobates fuscus; assembly: GCF_036172605.1. NCBI lineage: Eukaryota > Metazoa > Chordata > Amphibia > Anura > Pelobatidae > Pelobates > Pelobates fuscus. Next base: position 128,655,094 of record NC_086323.1, read on the forward strand.
TAATACGGCCCTGCTAAGTACCCAAACAGAGAAGGAGCCTTATCTGGGAAACGGCGCACTAGGATACTTGAAAATATATTAAACCCTTGCAACCAATTGCCAAAGGTTCTGGGTATCTGCTTACCTTTTTCTGCCTTGGGAACTTCCCCCCCGGCACGCTCTGTCCACGGAATCCTTGTCAGGAGAGACCAAGGACAGCAGATCCACGTACTCACCTCTCCATATTTTCTCTTGTATGTCCATAGGGACATGTAAACCTAACGGTGCAAGATCGCATCCCACCGAACCTGCACGAAAAGCCCCTGCGGCAGGCTGACCCCTAGTGTCCTGTGAACATCCCTGTACCTCAGCCTGCACTGGGAGTCTATTATCCTGCCCTGCGGCTACCCTTTGCCCAGTAAGCTGTGATGGGAAACTGGCAACTAGGGTCCTAAGCAGGCGCAACCACTCACTAGGCTGACCTTGGGCACGAGTCCCCTGCACGCCAGCGCAATGTAACAACTCACCGGACCGCTGGGGAACTGCTGGTACCGAAACCTCCTCTTCTTCTGAAGCAGAATCCGAGCAAGACCTCCTGTGGACATCTGCAGCAGGACCTGAGCTGGACATTACCGAAACCGGGTGCCTCAGGGTGATGGGGGTTGCTCCCTGATGCCTGGGAGTTCCAACTGTGCATCCGGTTGTCTCCTCTCCTCCCTGCCGACCGTCCTCTGCGTCCGGCACCCTGGGAACTCCGTGTCCCAGACAGGGCGCCGACGTTGCGCGTCACTTCCGGGTGCAGGGCGCCGACGGTGAGCGTCACTTCCGGGTGCGACCGTTGATGACGTTCGACGTGCTCAAGGGCGCCGACGCTTACCCTCACTTCCGGCGTCCTCTCTCTTCCCGCCGTTGGGACCGGAAGAGATGGCGGGCTCCTAGATCTTCCCGCCACGTCGCCATCTTGCCCACCAACGATGCCTCCATCCACCGACCTCCGGCTCCCGGTGCCAATCCGCTCACCCCGCTGCCGACCTCGTCGTCTGGACACCGGACTGGGTGACAGGCGCGTAGGAGGCTTGGAATGCCTGGCCCTCCTACCGCCATCCGGCAAAACCCAGGAAGTATCTGAAGCTGCAGCAGGCGCCGGGCGGGTGTCCACCCCGGCTATCACCTCCTCCAACGCTCCGGATCCATGAGACTCAAGGTACGCCTGCAATAAGGCTACCACATCATCCTTGGACACGGCTGAAGCCATTCTACCGATACCAGATGAGGAAACGGTAGGTAAAATAGAAATGCAAGCAATTTAAGGAAAATTAATAATCAGATTTTTTTTTTTTTATACAGTCCCAGGGGAAGCTAGCAACACTACACCTCTATCAAATGACCCACGAGTCCAGAGCAGCCTGCCCCCGCCATCAGCTCTCAGCAGGCTGCGACTCCCCAAGCCGCTTGGGCACTTTCTTCCAAACCTCTTCCCTGGCCAGGACTACCGCGAGCTGTGACAAAACAAAGAAAACAACAACAGAGTCTCCTCTCCTCCCTGCCGACCGTCCTCTGCGTCCAGCACCCTGGGAACTCCGTGTCCCGGACAGGGCGCCGACGTTGCGCGTCACTTCCGGGTGCAGGGCGCCGACGGTGCGCGTCACTTCCGGGTGCGACCGTTGATTACGTTCGACGTGCTCAAGGGCGCCGACGCTTACCCTCACTTCCGGCGTCCTCTATCTTCCCGCCGTTGGGACCGGAAGAGATGGCGGGCTCCTAGATCTTCCCGCCACGCCGCCATCTTGTCCACCAACGATGCCTCCATCCACCGACCTCCGGTTCCGGCAAAACCCGGGAAGTATCTGAAGCTGCAGCAGGCGCCGGGCGGGTGTCCACCCCGGCTATCACCTTCTCCAACGCTCCGGATCCATGAGACTCAAGGTACGCCTGCAATAAGGCTACCACATCATCCTTGGACACGGCTGAAGCCATTCTACCGATACCAGATGAGGAAACGGTAGGTAAAATAGAAATGCAAGCAATTTAAGGAAAATAAGCTGCTTCGGGACTTTATAGCAGCAACAGGCCTAATAGACGTGTGGCGTGCTCAACACCCAGGAGAAAGGGACTATTCCTACTATTCCGCGCCCCATGGGACATATTCTAGGATAGATCTGTTCCTTGTCAATACAATCAGCATGGCTCGGATAGCGGGGACGGCAGTGGGGAATATCTCCTGGTCTGACCACGCTGAGGTGTACCTCACTCTGGGTAACCTGTGCGCGGCGACCCCTTGGACGTGGAGACTTAACAACTCACTACTTAGAGATGAGCGGATAGCGGAACAAATAAGGACCGAGATACGAGAATATTTTCAGTTAAACTATACCCCTGACATGCAGATGAGCACGGTATGGGCAGCCCATAAATCAGTGATTAGGGGGGCCCTTATCAAACTTGCAACCTGGAAAAAGAAATTGAAATTCCAACAGCTGGAAGCTCTCATGACCCGACTCAGACCTCTTGAACAGCGGCACCAAATGACTCCGGAAGACGGAACGTACCGTCAATTAGAATCTATACGGCGGTCTATCCGCACGACACTGCTGGACGACACGGCAAAATCAATGCTGTGGGGCAGGAGGACATATTACGAGAAGGCCAACAAAATGGACACGCTCCTGGCCAGAACGCTCAGGCCTAGACAGGACAGATCCCATGTGACGGCCATAAAGCATCCAGACGGCTCTATAAAAACAAACCCACAGGATATCGCAGCTGTATTTGAAGACTTTTACAAATGATTGTATAACCATACCCCGGGAGATGTTCAACAGGACGGACGTGAAGAAGAACACATATTAAGATTCCTGGAAGGCCTGGAGTTGACTAAACTGTCGAGGGAAGCTATGCACAGTCTCGCAGCAGACATAACAGAGGAAGATGTGGATAGAGCCATCTCGGGTTTGAGCGGGAATAAGGCGCCCGGACCGGACGGCTTCAACGGAGCTTACTACAAGGCTTTTCGGGAAAACTCACGCCGAGATTGGTGAAGCTGTTCGCGGAGTGGAGAGGGGCGTCCGCCCCCGAACGGGAAATGTCACTGGCCACTATAGTACTGCTACCGAAACCCGGCAAGGACCCGCTTCAGCCCGAAAACTACAGACCGATTTCCCTCATCAACCATGACATGAAAATACTAGCCAAAATACAAGCAGACAGGTTGAACCCGCTTCTGGACTCGATCATCAACGCAGATCAAGTTGGATTCATACCTGGTAGACAACTTTTTGAAAACACCAGGAGGAATATAGATCTTATCTGGAAACAAACGGTCACGAGGACACCCACACTGGTCTTTTCCATAGATGCCGAGAAGGCTTTTGATCGGGTCAGGTGGCCATACCTGTTTACCCTGCTTACACACCTGGGATTCCCGGCAGAATATGTTGTGCTTACCAAGGCGATGTACAGCAACGTGAGGGCTCAGGTACGGATCACGGGGCTCGGTTACGCCCTTTTCAATTGCACAATGGCACCAGGCAGGGGTGCCCACTCTCACCCCTCTTATTCGTCCTGGCCTTGGAGCCCTTTTTACAAGCGATACGTAGACACCCGAATATTCGGGGTGTGAAGCTGGGCGGTAGCGAGTTTAAGGTCTCCGCCTACGCGGATGATGTTCTCTTGATCCTAACGGACCCGTTGGACTCGATGGGGGGTCTACGGGAAGTGATAAAGGAATATGGGGCGATTTCTGGGTACAAAGCTTACATCACTAAGTCCAGTGCCCTACCAGTAGGGATGTCTCCGGACGCGGTGGCCAGGCTGCGGGACACGCATCAGGTGCGAATGGAATCTGATTCCCTAAAATATCTAGGAATAAACCTGACTGCGGACTCTAGCACGCTATATGCTGCAAACTATACGCCGATGTTCAGAACTCTGATAGGGGACCTGGAAAAGTGGGTGGACAAATCTTGTGGATAGGAAGAATTCATTCCGTAAAGATGAATATTATCCCACGAATTCTCTTCTTGTTTCAGACGCTGCCCATACGCATTACAAAAACACAACTTGTTCCCCGGCAACGCGCAATTGGAAATTTCGTATGGCAGAGCAGGAGACACAGGATCACCAGGCAGGTCTTATACAGGAGAAAGGATAGAAGGGGCCTGGGTTTGCCAAACCTTTATTTTTATTACCTGGCAGCCCAATTGGCGCAGGTGATGATGTGGCATTCCCCGCCAGACGAACGGAAATGGGTAGACATAGAGGCCCTCATGGCAGGATTGGACCTTCCGCAGTTTACGATGTGGGTTCCGAAGGAACACAGACCTATAATAAGGGCGACGTGCGAGGCAGAGAGAGCACCGAAGGGTCTAATAACGCTGCTGTATGCCCACCTTAGCTCCGAAAACACGGAGTGGGGCAGACTGACTTACACGGACCAATGGGAGAGGGACTTGGGCGAGACCCTGGAGGGGGTGGAATGGCAGGAGATCTGGGAAGCCACCAAAAATACATCAATATGCGTGACGCTTCAGGAACAGGCGTGGAAAACCATGTTCCGGTGGTATACCACCCCAGTGAAGTTATTAAGGATGCGAAAAATAACCACGGATGACTGCTGGAGGGGGTGCAGTAATAGAGGAACGTACATCCACATGTGGTGGGAATGCCCGACCGTGCATAGATTTTGGAAATCGGTGGAGAACTTAGTGCGACAGATCTTTTCTAGATCACCGGCTCTGGACCTGTGGGTATACCTCTTGAATAGATCAGTGGAGGGGTGGACTAGGAGGGAGCAAAAATTACTGCACAAAATCACTCTAAGTGCACGTAGAACGACAGCGACAGCGTGGTTGGCGCCTGAGGGACCAAGATTTACAGAAGTATGTTCTAAGGTCAGGGATAGTAGATTAATGGATGATCTCACAGCCAGGGTGAAAGGCACAACAGCAGCGTTCCAAAAAAATTGGGAACCCTGGGATAACAGCCCAATGGGACAGGGGGGTGATTGAAGGGAGCCCTATGGGAAGCTAGATGGCAGGAGCGGCAGTCGCTATAGAAAGTGCCTGTGGGAAGGCAACGAGGATACTAACGATACGATCCGGGTCGCCCATATCTCCCGCCGCGCGCCCCAGGGGCCCCTCTTTTCCTTTTATATATCTATAACTTCCTTTCCTTCTCTTCTTTTTCTCTCCCCATGCTTTACATGGGAGCGAGCGTGTGTAGAACACAACATGATAAGAGACAGGGTGGCAAAAGCTCTGTAGACATAGAAAATGATTGGAGGCACGATGACGGAATGGCGAATAGATAGTTGGTCGTAGCAACATATCGTGTATCTCCACTGGTTGAATGTAGAGAAGAGATGAGTAAACATAGATTGGGTACTAACCCACCCACCGTATACTGACGTTCCATTGACCGACTTGTATCACAGGCACCTGCTTACACCGGACTGTTATAACGTTAGGCCTATTGTTTACGCAGTCTATGTTGAACTGAAAAACACGAATTTCGTGTAACTAAAAATTCTCGGTGCATAGCTGAATAGACCTAATGCCAGATGCGCCTGGAGTTACATGTATAGTATGGGTAACTGTATCTCTACATTCATCTATGATGTAACATACTGGGCTTTTGCGTAAGCCGTAAGTGCACACTTATTACATGCTACCTTTGTCAAGATGGAAAAATTCAGAAATGTTAAAATGTATGCATAACTAATGTGCCACTTTCTTGTACTAATATAAATATGCGAAACGAGCCTGCTAACGCTGTTGTGGCGACACAGGCACCTGCATACCTAAAAATAAAGAATTTAAAAAAAAAAAAAAATTGCAGCCGCAACGCAAGTGCTGCTCGGAGGAAGTGGTCACTTCCTCCCAGCTCACTCCGCGCGGGAGGAGAGCCAGCCAGGCAGTAAAGAGGGAGAGCCGCGCCCACTCCCATCAGCCCCAGCCACCCTCCTGCAAAGAAAAGGTAAGAAACAGGAGGGTTGCTGGAAAATGAGCTGTGTGTGTGTATAAATGTATGTCTGCATGTATGTCTGTCATTATGAATGTATGTCTGTGTGTATGTATGGATGTCAGTGTCTGTATGTTTGTATGTATGTCAGTATGTATGAATGTTTGTCTGTGTGTGTGTATGGTATGTATGTCAGTAGGTATGTCTGTATGCATGTATGTCAGTATGCATGAATGTATGCCTGTATGTCAGTGTGTATGGATGTCAGTGTATGTATGTCAGTATGTCTGCATGTATGTCTGCGTGTCATTATGAATGTATGTCTGTGTGTGTGTATGTGTGTATGTATGTGTGTATGGTTGTAAGCAGGCCCGGACTGGCCATCGGGCAAACCGGGCAAATGCCCGGTGGGCCGCGATGGCCATGGGCCGAGGCCGGCAGGAAAGATCAAGAGATCTCTCCTGCCGGCCCATGCAGGGCAGCACCGGCCCCAAGATGGAGTCCTGTCTCCCATCATGGGCTGGAGGGGAGAACGCCGAGCACCTTCCTCCTCTCCCTCTCGCGAGCTCCGAGATTATCAGAGCGTTGCCATGGTAACCCGTGGCAACGCTCTGAAAAAACAGCGCTCGCGAGAGGGAGAGAAACATGGTCTGTACCCTGCGGGGTACAGACTGAATTACCTGCCGCTGGACCACCTGGGATCGGTGCGTTGCGAGGCCCCAAACCCCCTCACTGGACCACCAGGTATGTGAATGCTTCCTCTCTCCCCTGCCAAGTTAAAAGGGAGGGAGTAAATGGTATTATCATTTTTTTTTTAATAAATTAATAATGTGAAGAAGTTGAGCGTTGGGCCAAGCCAATTGAAGGTCTCCCCAATGATGTACAAATTTTGGTGAACAAAATCGTATATGGCCATATCATCCACTATATACACCCCCCTCACATACACACACTACACACACACACACACTGCACCCCCTGCACTAACACACAAACTGCACTAACACACTACACACACTGCACAAACACACTGCACCCCCTGCACTAACAAACACACTGCACCCCCTGCACTAACACACAAACACACTACACAAACTGCACTTACACACTGCACTAACACACTACACACACTGCACAAACACAGTGCACCCCCTGCACTAACAAACACACTGCACCCCCTGCACTAACACACAAACACACTACACAAACTGCACTAACACACTACACAAACTGCACTAACACACTACACAAACTGCACTAACACACTACACACACTGCACAAACACACTGCACCCCCTGCACTAACAAACACACTGCACCCCCTGCACTAACACACAAACACACTACACAAACTGCACTTACACACTGCACTAACACACTACACACACTGCACAAACACACTGCACCCCCTGCACTAACAAACACACTGCACCCCCTGCACTAACACACAAACACACTACACAAACTGCACTAACACACTACACAAACTGCACTAACACACTACACACACTGCACAAACACACTGCACCCCCTGCACTAACACACTGCACCCCCTGCACTAACACACAAACACACTACACAAACTGCACTAACACACTGCACTAACACACTACACACACTGCACAAACACACTGCACCCCCTGCACTAACAAACACACTGCACCCCCTACACTAACACACAAACATACTGCTCCCCTACACGAACACACTACACACACCGCACCCCCTGCACTAACACACAAACATACTGCCCCCTGCACTAACACACAAACATACTGCACCCCCTGCACTAGCACACACACTACACACACTGTACCCCCTGCACTCACACAAACATACTGCTCAACTGCACTAACACACAAACACACAGCACCCCCTGCACTTACACACAGACACACTAAACACACTCTATCCCCCTATATACACACGGCACACACTCTATAGCCCTATATCCACACTACACCTCCTGCACTTACACACAAACACACTTCACACACTCTCTATACCCCTTATATACACACTATACCCCCGGCACTCACATACACATTCTATACCCCCTAAACATACATTACACTCCCTGCACTTTTATGCGTTATGACCCTTTAAACACACATTACACCTCCTGCATGCAAACACAGTAATTTATATCCCCTATAAATACATATTCCGCACCCCCTGTTCACACTACACCACCTATGCATACATCACTGCACCTACACACATGTGCTGTACAGCTCCTATATGCATACACACACTAGAGCCCCTAGATACACTCACAAACACACAGTACAGCTCTTTACATGCACACACTACATCCACTAGGCCAGCACACTCCACAGGCCCTATATAAATACACATACTTTACAACCCAGAAACACAGACTGCAGTCCCTAGCCACATGCAGTACGCCACAAACAGACCCCTTTACACACAATACAACACAAATAGTCTGTTCTACACACATGCAACCTCCAAACATATACAACACCACAGGGAACATCCCCACACATGCACAACACTTTAACAGCCCTGTTCCTGTTTTGATCTCTGGTATCCCACTATTGAGGACACCAGAGACAAATCGCAAGCAAACACAGCGCATGCTTGCGCCCCAAAAGAAACAACATGCCATTTACTTCATCTAAGAGCACTAGATGCTCTGGAGAAGCGTGACATTAACATACTCATTTGGTGGTGGTGACATGACATGCCCCCTTTCTGACCCCGCCCCTAATAGTGGGCTGCTCTGCCTTTAATTGCCCGGGCTGAATTTTTGTCCCAGTCCGGCCCTGGTTGTAAGTGTCTGTATGCATGTATGTCAGTACGCATGTATGTCTGTATGTATGTATATATGTATGTATACCAGTATCAATGTATGTCAGTATGAATGTATGTCTGTATGTTATTATGAATGTGTGTATGGATGTCAGTGTCTGTATGCATGTATGTCGGTATGCATGTATGTCTGTCAGTATCTCTGTATGTAAGTATGAATGTATGTATGGATGTCTGTATGTCATTATGAATTTATGTGTGTATGGATGTTGGTGTCTGTATGTCCTTATGCATGTGTGTCTGTATGTATGTTAGTATGTGTCTGTCTGTCACTATGTATGCCTGTGTGTCTGTATATGTGTGCATGTCTCAGTATGTGTGTGTCAGTATGTATGCCTACAGGGAGTGCAGAATTATTAGGCAAGTTTTATTTTTGAGGATTAATTTTATTATTGAACAACAACCATGTTCTCAATGAACCCAAAAAACTCATTAATATCAAAGCTGAATATTTTTGGAAGTAGTTTTTAGTTTGTTTTTAGTTATAGCTATTTTAGGGGGATATCTCTGTGTGCAGGTGACTATTACTGTGCATAATTATTAGGCAACTTAACAAAAACCAAATATATACCCATTTCAATTATTTATTTTTACCAGTGAAACCAATATAACATCTCAACATTCACAAATATACATTTCTGACATTCAAAAACATAACAAAAACAAATCAGTGACCAATATAGCCACCTTTCTTTGCAAGGACACTCAAAAGCCTGCCATCCATGGATTCTGTCAGTGTTTTGATCTGTTCACCATCAACATTGCGTGCAGCAGCAACCACAGCCTCCCAGACACTGTTCAGAGAGGTGTACTGTTTTCCCTCCTTGTAAATCTCACATTTGATGATGGACCACAGGTTCTCAATGGGGTTCAGATTAGGTGAACAAGGAGGCCATGTCATTAGATTTTCTTCTTTTATACCCTTTCTTGCCAGCCACGCTGTGGAGTACTTGGACGCGTGTGATGGAGCATTGTCCTGCATGAAAATCATGTTTTTCTTGAAGGATGCAGACTTCTTCCTGTACCACTGCTTGAAGAAGGTGTCTTCCAGAAACTGGCAGTAGGACTGGGAGTTGAGCAACCCGAAAAGGCCCCACAAGCTCATCTTTGATGATACCAGCCCAAACCAGTACTCCACCTCCACCTTGCTGGCGTCTGAGTCAGACTGGAGCTCTCTGCCCTTTACCAATCCAGCCACGGGCCCATCCATCTGGCCCATCAAGACTCACTCTCATTTCATCAGTCCATAAAACCTTAGAAAAATCAGTCTTGAGATATTTCTTGGCCCAGTCTTGACGTTTCAGCTTGTGTGTCTTGTTCAGTGGTGGTCGTCTTTCAGCCTTTCTTACCTTGGCCATGTCTCTGAGTCTTGCACACCTTGTGCTTTTGGGCACTCCAGTGATGTTGCAGCTCTGAAATATGGCCAAACTGGTGGCAAGTGGCATCTTGGCAGCTGCACGCTTGACTTTTCTCAGTTCATGGGCAGTTATTTTGCGCCTTGGTTTCTCCACACGCTTCTTGCGACCCTGTTGACTATTTTGAATGAAACGCTTGATTGTTCGATGATCACGCTTCAGAAGCTTTGCAATTTTAAGAGTGCTGCATCCCTCTGCAAGATATCTCACTATTTTTGACTTTTCTGAGCCTGTCAAGTCCTTCTTTTGACCCATTTTGCCAAAGGAAAGGAAGTTGCCTAATAATTATGCACACCTGATATAGGGTGTTGATGTCATTAGACCACACCCCTTCTCATTACAGAGATGCACATCACCTAATATGCTTAATTGGTAGTAGGCTTTCGAACCTATACAGCTTGGAGTAAGACAACATGCATAAAGAGGATGATGTGGTCAAAATACTCATTTGCCTAATAATTCTGCACTCCCTGTATATGCGTGTATGTCTATTTCAGTATGTGTGTCTGTTAGCATGTATCTGTGTCCTTTTGCATCATTGTGTGTGTTTGTATCTGTGTGTGTATTCCTGTGGACGGGATTTGGAGGCGGTCCCTGTGGGCAGGCCCCCGGGGGCCCAGACCCTGAGCTGAGTTAGGGGCCCCAAAATTTCTGGTGGCAGCCCTACCCCCAGCACTAAAACTTCAAGGCACGCTGCAAGCACCATAACCACTTTAATGTGCAATAGTGCTTATGGTGCCAGGCGTGCTTGGCACTCTCCAGTATAAGCAGTCAAACTATTTGCAAATGGTTTGACAACTTACCTGGAAGCTCCCTGCATTGAGCTAAGCCTGGCGGTGCAATCAGCTGGTACTCTCAGTCAATGAGCTGGCCCTGCATGGCAGGGTTTAGCTCAGGAGAGCTAACGAAAGCTCTGTGAAGGAGATGCCGGTATCAATGGAGAAAGTAAACAGCACCCCTTGAACGCCAGGCAAGTCGTCAAACTATTAGCAAACGGTTTACCTACTTACATTTTAGTAATAATTCTTTCAGTATGAAGAGATCGGTTGGCCCTTGCTATTTGGTTGCCATGATCCCACTCAGCCACAACGCAGGTGAAACTGGACATGTGAGATGCAGTATTAAATGTGTGGGAGAGATATAGAGGGAGTGTGGGAGTTAGAGAAGGGTGTTTGGGAGAGAAAGTTGGGAAAATGAAAGAGATAGACAGAGAGACTGGCTTACAGTCACACCTGATTGCTATTAATGGTACATCACACATATTGGGTTAGAGACAACATCCAGGTAATTCACTATTCCAGTAATCATGGTTAACTGGCAAGTAATTTCAAAATACAGTTGGAGATTTTTTTTTCAGTTTAGATATTTTGACCACTGTTGCTGGGCAACCTCATCTCTAAATGTGTTAACTAAGGTAACTATGGAGACAATTCAGAAAATTCTATTTTTTTCTTTAATTTTGTAAAGTGGTTTTCAGTTCACTAAAATTATGTTTCATTCAAAGTTTACATGTGGCAATTTGGTTCCATATTGTAGAAAATTGGGAAAATGGCAAAATATCCAAGCTGTTATAGTTGAGTTGGAGAATTTTTCTAATTCAGCAATTTTTTCGCCATGCCTCACCTTATCCATGGCTATCCACTTAGCACCGTACCTACAACTATCATTGTATTATTATTATTATTATTTATAAAGCGGCAACAGATACCACAGCGCTGTACAATGGGTGGACTAACAGACACGTATTTGTAACCAGGCCAGTTGAACACACAGGAACAGAGGGGTTGAGGGCCCTGCTCAATTAGCTTATGTGCTAGAGGGAGTGGGGTAGAGTGACACAAAGGGTACGGGTAGGGTAGAAAAGTAGATTGCTAGAATAGTATTCACTGAGGGCTTAGTATTTTGTTTTGTTATATAACCTCAAGACATATATTAATCCCTTCAACTAAAGAGGTTAGGCAAACCCTGTGATGATTTTGTCAGGTCATCTGTCTGTCATGAATGGGTTAATTGCATATAAGTTTGTCAGACAATTGTAGGTGCCATCACCAGGCAATAAGGCAAAACCAGGGACTGTATAGCTTTTCTCTCCAAATGTATAAGCAATTGCCATGTAAATTAATGTCAGTTCATAGGAACATTAAGAGTCATGAGTCTTTTATATAGGCTCTACAAATATGGTGTATATTAGTGTAATTTATTTTATACATGATGGCCTCTGCATTTAACCCCTTAAGGACCACACTTCTGGAATAAAAGGGAATCATGACATGTCACATGTCATGTGTCCTTAAGGGGTTAATCTACTTCTTGAGCTTGCTTCCACTCCGCAAACTGTGGTAAGGTTATACAGATCTGACATTACAGGACTATGCCCTGATATTACAGCTTGTTTTCATTTAAAGCCATAGGGCTGGAAAGGACTGCGGTTAGATTTGCTGGCTGGCTCCTGGTGTTGGGAGCAGTAGTCCAACCCACAGCACAGAGGAAGCAGTTGACTTAGATTGGCTGGCACAGACTGATTGGAGTTGTATTCCAGAAAGTGCTGCTATGGCAGTGTCCATATCCCTGGGCTGCTGTTAGTATCAAGCCCTGACAGGACAGGAATGAGAATAGCTGAAGGGGAGGGAGAGAGATGCAGAGCAGGAGGAGGAGACACTGGGGCAGCTGGGCGGATATAATGACTGCAGCCACACAAATAGAAAGACAGCCAATCCTAGTCACAGCTACTGCTGCTCATACTCTAACACAAACACACACTGCCTGCCTGCTGGGGCTAACTGCCATAAAGATGGGCCTGGGTCGACATAAACTCATTGTATTGGTCTTGGGTCTGTCCATTACAGTCCTGCTCTATCTCCTTCTCCCATCTGGGCAGCCTGAGGAAGGGGACCGCAAGGCGGAGGTCCCCCGGTCAGACCCTCAAAGCAACACGAACATCACAGTGCGCACTGCTACCTTGACAGGGGACTGGCCCACGTTTTACAGAGAGGCAATACCCCGCAATGCACTGGAAGGGGCAGAGAGGTGAGAGGGAGCATGAGATGGAGCTAATAGAGTGTGCAGGAGGGGGAGAATATACGGGACTGGGGAGTAGAAGGAGGGTATAATGGACATGTGTAAGGGGGGATGTTAGATAGAGGAATAGAATGTGGGGAATGAAGATAGAATGTTCAGGTATAAGGGATGGAATGTTTAGGGTACAAATAACAGACCTATGGGGGAATAAGTAGAATGTATGTGCAGTAATAATGTATAAAATCACATGTTAAGGAGGGGTAGTACCCTTTATATGCATAGGGGTAGTATTAAAGGCCTTTCTGCAGAATAGGTAGTTTGTATGGGATAGATATGTACAGTGTATAGGAGTGAGTATACAATCTATAGGAATAGAAGGAGAATTCACAGGCGTATGCAGTAAATAGGCAGAATGTAAGTGATTGAGGGGAAGAATAATGGATAACACATTTTAAGTTCTACTGAGCAGGGCCTTCTTCATCTCTGGTATCTAGCATTAATTGTGCATCAATTGCATATTGTTAAATATCGCCATTGTATATTCAGGGCACAACATTTTCACTTGCCTACTAGCCACTGGCGAGAGAAAATTCAATCCTGGCGAGTAAAAATGTACCTTGATGAGTGTGCCATGGAGCCGCCAGGCAGTGGCAAATATCTTTTACACCTGCCTAGTAGAGTAGGGCTTAAAACTTTCAAGCCTGGTAGAATTGTATATCATTGCAGAAAATGTTGGCAATGTGGATAATTATTTATTTGTTTAGGAGGGAGTGTTCAATTACACAGGTCTATGAGAAGAATAGGTAGACTGTTCGTGAGGGAGACTGTACAAGTAGAATTAATAAAAGGAATAGGAAAACGTCATTTATTTAGTTATAAAATATTTTACCAGGAAGGATACATTGAGATTTCTCCCATTTTCAAGTATGTCCTGGGTCCACAAACACTGTATTGTTACAATAGGGCACAATGTAATATTGCAAAAAATAATACAATATATATATATATATATATATATATATATATATATATATATATATATATATATACATACACACATATATAAATGTAATAAATATAGTCGACCATGACAGGTGCATTCTGTATTGATATATTTTGCCATAAATCTCTTAAAGGATTTTAGATTGAGTGTCTCTGTGGTTATTATATGAGAATGTATGGGAAAAGTGTTAGAGTGTACAGGTGTTTGGCAGAATATGTAGAATGTACAAGGACAGAATGTATAGGTAGGAGTATGCAGTGTGTAGGACTAGAGGGAGAATCAGAGTTCTATAGGGAGAATATGTAGGATGCACTGCCGGAACTACCACGGTCGCAGGGGCCCGCTCACTCTAGGTGTAACCGTCGGGGCCGTGCGTTTAAGGGGCCCATCGGGTGGCCAATGCCGTTTGGGCCATCTGGTGGCAATGAATATCCAGGGGGCTGCAACACTTTTACTGTGCGACCGGGCCCCCTGTGATGACGTCAAGTGCTGGAAGGAAGTGACAGCCCTGGCCACTCCTCCCAGCTATCAGAGAGAGCCGCGCGGGAGGAAGGAGAGGGTTTCAGAGTGGTGACTCTGACTCCCCTCAGCCTGAGCCACTGGGCCCCTGGGAAAGTCACCCTCCTGCACTTAAAAGGTATGAAACAGGAGGGTGACAAACTGCATTTTGCATGTGTGTCTGTTTGTATGTGACTATATATATATGTGTGTGTGTGTGTCTATATGTATGTGTGTGTCTGCATGTGTATGGGGTGGGGGTGTAGACATATTGGGGGGGCAATGGGGCAATTTTCGCACCGGGGCCCCGTGGTTTGTAGTTACGCATCTGGTAGGATGTATGGGAGGAAGTGTTTAGAATGCACAAGTAGAAGGGGTAGAATATTTAGGAGAGATACTATAATGTATTGGAATAGACATATGGTAAGAATAGATATACTGTACGAGATAGAGAGAGGGAATGTATGCAATTTACAAGTATAAAGGACATGATGTATAGGGGGAGTGTGCAGGAACAGAGGGGGAATGCACAGTGGCAGGTTTATGGGAGAATGTAGGAAAGAAAGGAAAAATGTATACATGGGTTAGAAGTTGTCTAAGTAAGGTTAATGTGTAGGCTTATAGAATATATGATGTATATGATGGGGGGGCAGAGCTAGCGATTGACTGAAGCAGACGTGTTTCATGGGAGCTGTGTAGAAGATCTTAGGAAATTGTGCACATACCCCAGAAATCCCTACAATTTTGGGGTTCTAAACGCTACCCAAGCAGACTGTTAAGAATGGGGGAAAAAATCAAAGCAATTGAGAGCCGATGCACACCCTAAAAGCCATCACATAGATGACTTACTCCAACAACCATCTAGGCCTCGCGCCTCCAAAATGACACCACCACATGACCATTCCCCTGAATACTCGGGAAGTAGCTCCATAGAAGACCCTGATGAAGCACATACCTTGGACGATTTCAGGTATGACATGTTCGGGGCTGGGTCTGACTGCCCTGTCTCGAGGCGCGATGGTCCCACATTGTCGCTGAAGAGATTGGAGTGGGAGACACCTGCGAGGGTTTCGCAGACAGCGTAAAGGGCCCTGACCAAGCAGGCCCCAGCTAAGCACTCACCTCCGGGACCAGCATCTATGACCCCACGTGCGGATGACCACCACATACCAGCAAGCAAAGCAGATATCAAGGCCCTGCTGGTTGAGATGAAGGACACAATAGACGCAATAGAGGGACGAATACAGGTAGTGGAAGAGGACTCCGATGCAAACAAGGGCCAAAATTATGGCCTAGCTGAAGAGATGACTCGTATGCGACAAAACCAGCACCAGTTTGAATTTAAATTGGCACTGATGGAGGATAGTCAAAGGCGGTGGAAACTGTGGATCCGAGGTATCCCGGAATCAGTTCCCCTGCAAGAGATCCCACACTTACTGTGAAGGCTATGGGCCTCCATGCTACCATCAGCTAAAGCAAAAATACTAGTGACTGACACGCATTTTAGAGTGACCAAATCACCCAAGGCCCCCACTACAGTCCCTCGAGACCTGATGGTGAGGTTCAGATCAGAAGCTGACAGTGCTGTGATTCTGACCGAGGCACGGAAGACCCCACACTACGCTTTTGAAACCTATACCATCTCGTTTTATGGGGGCTCCTCCCTTTCCTGATTTTCAGATGTTATTATATTAGTGCTTTAGTGATCACTAGAAAGCATTTCAGTGGCACAACCCCACTGAAACAATGTTTATAATAGGCATACAGTGCCGGTTTCTCTTAATAGAGACTTAGTACCCCCACATAGCCAAAATCATTCAAGTTCTATATCCTCATAGTTGAGGAGCCACGCTTCATTAACAGCCATGTAACTGTGTTCCCCGTACTTCACACTTAGTAGGCCTGCAACTTACCTGCCCGCCATCTAGCTGTCACAGATTGGCCCTATGACAGAACAGATTCCATCATTTGACTAAGTTGTGAACCTGCAGACCGCTTTTATTTGCTCATTAATGTTCTCTCAACATGTTAATGGCTGAACACAATGCAAAGCGCATTTCTTTCTTTATTTCTCTAAAAAGGCCTCCTTCCACGTGTGGTGTATTTTCTGCTATACGACCTGATATCTTGTTGTATTGTGATAACTCATAATATTGTTGCTTATCCACATGTGATTGGAGAAATAAATATTTTTTTTTTAAAAAACAACCTTCTTTTCAATGAAGTTGTTATGGTGTCATTGTGTTTCTTTAAATTATGGGAAGGAGGCTTATTGCTCTTTTCAGAGAAAATGCAGTGTGTACATTACAGCCTAGTGATAACATCACTGGCCACTCCTCAGATAGCTGTTAGAGATCCTTCCTGGGTCATGGATGCCTAAAATGCATCCAAACATTCAGTATCTCCTCCCTCTGCATGCAGACACTGAACTTTCCTCATAGAGATTCATTGATTCAATTCATCTCTATGAGGAGATGCTGATTGGCCAGGCTGTGTTTGAATCATGCTGGCTCTGCCCCTGATCTGCTCCTTCTCAGTCTCAGCCAATCCTATGGGAAAGCATTGTGATTGGATCAGGCTACCACTTCTGATGATGTCAGCAGACAGCTTGTTTTTTCTGAGAAAACAGCATGCAAATCTGCAGCTTCAGGCTTGAATGCGTAAGAGTTTGCTATATTTATGGAGGCATGAGGGGCCCAGGGGGCCTATATGGTGGTTTTAAACACTATAGGGTCAGGAATACTTGTTTGTGTTCCTGACCCTATAGTGATCCTTTAAAATTTAGAAACCATCACTACAGCAGCCTTAAGCTGTGTCCACTACCTGTCCATTCCCTGTTAATAATAAAAAAAAAGGGTTAATCTAACCTCAAATCCAGGTCAGGGCAATAAGAGTTGGAAAAAGCAGGAAGAATAGATACAATTGAAGATGGTTGATCATATATAAGATTGGGGATATAAATTATAGAATTTTTTCAAATAGGTGATCACAAGCAACTTCACGGGTAATTATTTGGTTCATCTGTGTAATAACAGTTGCTCAATTCACCCTTTCTGATATTTGCACTGTGGAGATGCTGAGGGCCACTCATTCTTTTGTTACCTTATTATGTTTTTCAGGTTTTCAGTGCTGCTGTTACATGGGCAAGTTTTCTCATCAAAGACATGGGAAGATCTGGGAACTCTAAACATCCTGGCAGAGCATGGGTACCGAGTAGTGGCTATTGATTTACCAGGTAGAAAGCTACCAGTTTTCCACAACTTGATCCAAAATGTTATGTTCTTTGCCGCATGACCAAGCACAACCCAACAAGAACCAAACCCTTTGCCTTGTACGACTGAGCTACTGCATGTACAGAGATCACATATGCAGGCCTCTGTTTATTATTTCCATATCTCATCCTCGCAGGTTATGGAGAGTCTTTACGTGCCCAGCCAATGTCCACTGAGAAGGGTCGAACAGATTACCTTTTACAGGTCATGGAATCTTTGGGAACTCGGCAACCAGTCCTTATCAGCCCGTCGATGAGTGGTCTATTCTCTTTACCCCTCATCTTGCAGCACCCTGATCGTCTAAGAGGCTTTGTTCCTATTGCTCCTGTAGGAACCAAGAGCTTCAAACCTGAGCAGTACAAGCAGATACAGGTATGTGGTATTGTTAACATTAGATGCAAGGGATCAGTGAGAATTCATCACATGCAAATACATAATTTTGACCTTTAGATTGGCCTAGCATTGTGGGAAATGTCATTCTCAAACAACGGGCCTGCTAAGGTTGGCATTCACTGCCTTAGAAATTTAGGAAGACCCAAATGTGGTTAAGATGTTTCATTCCGTTATTTACATAATCTGTTCATAACCATTTTATTGTCAAGACGATATGAGTTATTCCACTGTGCGATGACAGTATGATGTGTATGTGACACACAGGTGCCCTCCCTCATTGTGTACGGTACTCTGGATACCAACCTGGGCAGCCAGTCCTTGGAGAGCCTACAGCTGTTGCCGAATCATACCTTGAGCCCACTGGAAGGGGCAGGTCATGCCTGTTACTTGGACCGTCCGGAAGAGTTTCATGCAGCTTTATTGATGTTCCTGAGCAAGCTTTCATAACGAACACGTTTTCAATTGTTGCAGCAAGACTTGGAGGGAAATCAGCCACAAGAAGGTCTATCCAGTGGCATCATGGTGGAATAATGGATATCTGTGCAACTTGTAGAATTTGAGCCTCATGTGACCAAAAGAAAGATGGCTTCTCACATAGTTCTGCATCAAATGATGCCTGAGACTCTACCTTTTACCTGTTATATAGGGAGCTATGGTCTATTAAATTATTGCATGACAGGGTTTCATTGTACATTTTGGGACAATGTCGGAGTATATGAGATAACATTGGGACAGGGGATCAAAAAGAGACTTTTTAAAGGTGATGAAAAAGCTTAAAATAAAACTATGGTAGTAAACACACTCTCTGTTTCAGTGGTTTGTAAATATACATAATGGAGAATATGGGCTTATGGGAGTCTGAAGTTCCGATCCATCATGCTTTGCTGGACACATATCGCTTATTAATGCAGGACGTAAAAAGTGTTGTTCTGCAATATGTAAGATTTCTACACAGCAGGAGGAAAATTAATCAACCAAGAAATTACACCAAATTGGTTTTCTTATGGCACTATATTCATGTCCTGCTTAACCGAACAAGTTTTAAAAAAAAAAAAATGTTTCCAGGAAAACATGGCGGATCTGGTAACGCTACTTATGGTTGTATGTTGTACTTTTACATGGGTGGTGAATTCAGAGGAAAACTAAAGATTGTATTGAAAAATGTGCCGTATTCTTACATTCTTTATTTTTCCAACTAGGCTAGTCATGTAGGCTCTTTCTCATGAGAAAATCCAGATAAAACCAGGTTCTGTTGATTTACTTGCAAAGATAGCCAGACCAGCAGTGCTCTATTGATTGTTCAGGACTTGCAGTGCAATGCTTTCTGTTATCCTTTTACTAGATCGATTTGTGGAATATGTTTGTGAGATATAGATATATATATATCTATTTGTGTAATTTTTTGCTAGACACCCAGTCCTTTTACATGCAGTCACACATCACATATAACTATGGGTTTAGGAGGTGGGGATGGGCTATATGTCCCCCATAGATAATCTTGTGGGGTAGTAGAGGGGAGATGGATCAGTTTTCCCCCAGAAATATTCTGGTTAAGAGTCCTTTTCTGGGGTATAATTTTGGCCGTGCATATAACATTCACTTTGAATTCCCAACAGTACTCACTCATGTTTATGTACTGGCTAAGCTTTCACCCCAATTTACATTCACCAGTAAAGTCACACTGATTGTAAAGTAAAGGCTTCCATCAAACTTGCATGCCAATAATTATGCTTTTTTTTTTTTTTTAACTGGGGGGTATATCTAAAAACAGCTTCCACTGCAGATCCCTTGTCTGCAGCCTTTGCAAACCCTCCTCTTCTAACCCTGCCCAGACTTTCTGTAGCTGTCCAATCACAGACTTCCTCATACAGCTCACTGAAAGGTTTTTGCAAGACTCTGGGTAATTGCTGCCTCTTGAGTTCAGCTATATTGAGGTAACCAAACAAGGAAGCAACAGAACCTGTTATCCGCTTGAAAAGCCAAGGGGTTGTAACCAGTACAAGTTATAAAAATGTAAATTCTTTACTTTTTGGGGAAAAAAAACAAAAATTAAAAAAGAGGACTCAAAGCGTTTAAGCAAGCTAAAGTGCTTTAGTGATCTGGAGAGTCCCTTTAAGACCGTTAATATGAGGGTATAGTGAAAATGCTTAAGTCTTCTAGCAATAGCAAACTAGTATTTGTCAAAATGTATTTACTTATTAAAGAGGAGATGGTACAATATTTTTGGTCATATTTCCTTCTGTAATAACTCATGAAAAGCTGTTTGACTGTTTACTGGCTTTAGGGTTGCCACAATATCCACCATGTGTTCCTGGACACAAACCTCTAGATCAGGGGTGCCCAAAGGGTAGACCCCAGGTGTTTTAAAACAAGAGCCTCCATGATGCTTTGTCATTCTAAAGGCATGAAAAGTATCATGGGAGTTGTAGTTCTACATCTGGGGATCTACCTTTTGGGTACCCCTACTCTAGGTGCTAAAAGCAGCACATGAAAAGTGCTACCAGGAATTATGTAGATTTAAGAATTGCTCAGTGAGTAATGACGGCTTTCCCACCTGCAGCATTAGAATTTCCCATACTGCAGGGCAGTATTTTATTTTTTTTGTTCTGCCTGTCAATATATGTAAGTATTCTGTGTCAAGGGAGACATGATTCCTAACAGCAGTGGAAGCTACTGAAGAATGTGTACAAGTTCTTTAGAATAAGCTGCCGGATAACATGTACAAGTCACATGGGATAATACAGTATATTTGATGTCAGAACAGCTGTGCTACCAATTACAATTGCAGCACTAAGTGCAAAAGGGTCACAGCACCCAGACCACTTCAATTAGCTGTTTTTGTGTCCAGTGTCCATTTAAACTCGGTACGTGCAGCGTTTTATAGTGAAACACAGCACATACAGACTCCAGGCACCATGATCACTTCAAATGACTGAAGTGGTCATGGTTCTTGGCGTAACCCTTTAACACAAGGCCCCACAGTTTAATTATAGGACTGGCAGGTACGCTGGTCCCAGGTGGCCCAGTTTAATTTTATTTACATTTTAAGCCTACTGCTAGGGGTGTGCTAGGTGGCACAAAAGACCAGGTGCTTTATCCCCAAGGGTACATTTTATGGCTCTTACCACAAAAAAAAATGGCTACAACTAGTCATGTGCCATTCCCTACGTCTAACTCAGTAATGAGTTCAATAAATGACATTGTCAAACGAAACCCTTCATTGCATTTAGAGTATTACACAATCCTATATTTATAAAATCCACACCAGCTGTATTAACTCAAACCCTTGCTGTATTAACCCTTCACCACACTCCTAGCAAGGCAGCCCTGATCTAAGAGCACACAGCATTCTGCAATATGTAACAAGGCGGCCCTGATCTAAGAGCACACAGCATAGTGCAATATGTAACAAGGCAGCCCTGATCTAAGAGCACCCAGCATAGTGCAATATGTAACAAGGCAGTCCTGATCTAAGAGCACACAGCATAGTGCAATATGTAACAAGGCAGCCCTGATCTAAGAGCACACAGCATAGTGCAATATGTAACAAGGCAGCCCTGATCTAAGAGCACACAGCATAGTGCAATATGTAACAAGGCAGCCCTGATCTAAGAGCACCCAGCATAGTGCAATATGTAACAAGGCAGCCCTGATCTAAGAGCACACAGCATAGTGCAATATGTAACAAGGCAGCCCTGATCTAAGAGCACACAGCATAGTGCAATATGTAACAAGGCAGCCCTGATCTAAGAGCACACAGCATAGTGCAATATGTAACAAGGCAGCCCTGATCTAAGAGCACACAGCATTCTGCAATATGTAACAAGGCAGCCCTGATCTAAGAGCACCCAGCATAGTGCAATATGTAACAAGGCAGCCCTGATCTAAGAGCACACAGCATTCTGCAATATGTAACAAGGCGGCCCTGATCTAAGAGCACACAGCATAGTGCAATATGTAACAAGGCAGCCCTGATCTAAGAGCACCCAGCATAGTGCAATATGTAACAAGGCAGTCCTGATCTAAGAGCACACAGCATAGTGCAATATGTAACAAGGCAGCCCTGATCTAAGAGCACACAGCATAGTGCAATATGTAACAAGGCAGCCCTGATCTAAGAGCACACAGCATAGTGCAATATGTAACAAGGCAGCCCTGATCTAAGAGCACCCAGCATAGTGCAATATGTAACAAGGCAGCCCTGATCTAAGAGCACACAGCATAGTGCAATATGTAACAAGGCAGCCCTGATCTAAGAGCACACAGCATAGTGCAATATGTAACAAGGCAGCCCTGATCTAAGAGCACACAGCATAGTGCAATATGTAACAAGGCAGCCCTGATCTAAGAGCACACAGCATTCTGCAATATGTAACAAGGCAGCCCTGATCTAAGAGCACCCAGCATAGTGCAATATGTAACAAGGCAGCCCTGATCTAAGAGCACACAGCATTCTGCAATATGTAACAAGGCAGCCCTGA
The DNA here is from genome assembly GCF_036172605.1 of Pelobates fuscus. Lineage (NCBI taxonomy): Eukaryota > Metazoa > Chordata > Amphibia > Anura > Pelobatidae > Pelobates > Pelobates fuscus. Next base: position 128,677,946 of record NC_086323.1, read on the forward strand.
TCTAAGAGCACACAGCATAGTGCAATATGTAACAAGGCAGCCCTGATCTAAGAGCACACAGCATAGTGCAATATGTAACAAGGCAGCCCGGATCTAAGAGCACACAGCATTCTGCAATATGTAACAAGGCAGCCCTGATCTAAGAGCACCCAGCATAGTGCAATATGTAACAAGGCAGCCCTGATCTAAGAGCACACAGCATTCTGCAATATGTAACAAGGCAGCCCTGATCTAAGAGCACACAGCATAGTGCAATATGTAACAAGGCAGCCCTGATCTAAGAGCACACAGCATTCTGCAATATGTAACAAGGCAGCCCTGATCTAAGAGCACCCAGCATAGTGCAATATGTAACAAGGCAGCCCTGATCTAAGAGCACCCAGCATAGTGCAATATGTAACAAGGCAGCCCTGATCTAAGAGCGCACAGCATTCTGCAATATGTAACAAGGCAGCCCTGATCTAAGAGCACACAGCATTCTGCAATATGTAACAAGGCAGCCCTGATCTAAGAGCACCCAGCATAGTGCAATATGTAACAAGGCAGCCCTGATCTAAGAGCACACAGCATTCTGCAATATGTAACAAGGCAGTCCTGATCTAAGAGCGCACAGCATTCTGCAATATGTAACAAGGCAGCCCTGATCTAAGAGCACACAGCATAGTGCAATATGTAACAAGGCAGCCCTGATCTAAGAGCACACAGCATTCTGCAATATGTAACAAGGCAGCCCTGATCTAAGAGCACACAGCATTCTGCAATATGTAACAAGGCAGCCCTGATCTAAGAGCACCCAGCATAGTGCAATATGTAACAAGGCAGCCCTGATCTAAGAGCACACAGCATAGTGCAATATGTAACAAGGCAGCCCTGATCTAAGAGCACACAGCATTCTGCAATATGTAACAAGGCAGCCCTGATCTAAGAGCACCCAGCATAGTGCAATATGTAACAAGGCAGCCCTGATCTAAGAGCACACAGCATTCTGCAATATGTAACAAGGCGGCCCTGATCTAAGAGCACACAGCATAGTGCAATATGTAACAAGGCAGCCCTGATCTAAGAGCACCCAGCATAGTGCAATATGTAACAAGGCAGTCCTGATCTAAGAGCACACAGCATAGTGCAATATGTAACAAGGCAGCCCTGATCTAAGAGCACACAGCATAGTGCAATATGTAACAAGGCAGCCCTGATCTAAGAGCACACAGCATAGTGCAATATGTAACAAGGCAGCCCTGATCTAAGAGCACCCAGCATAGTGCAATATGTAACAAGGCAGCCCTGATCTAAGAGCACACAGCATAGTGCAATATGTAACAAGGCAGCCCTGATCTAAGAGCACACAGCATAGTGCAATATGTAACAAGGCAGCCCTGATCTAAGAGCACACAGCATAGTGCAATATGTAACAAGGCAGCCCCGATCTAAGAGCACACAGCATTCTGCAATATGTAACAAGGCAGCCCTGATCTAAGAGCACCCAGCATAGTGCAATATGTAACAAGGCAGCCCTGATCTAAGAGCACACAGCATTCTGCAATATGTAACAAGGCAGCCCTGATCTAAGAGCACACAGCATAGTGCAATATGTAACAAGGCAGCCCTGATCTAAGAGCACACAGCATAGTGCAATATGTAACAAGGCAGCCCTGATCTAAGAGCACACAGCATTCTGCAATATGTAACAAGGCAGCCCTGATCTAAGAGCACCCAGCATAGTGCAATATGTAACAAGGCAGCCCTGATCTAAGAGCACACAGCATTCTGCAATATGTAACAAGGCAGCCCTGATCTAAGAGCACACAGCATAGTGCAATATGTAACAAGGCAGCCCTGATCTAAGAGCACACAGCATTCTGCAATATGTAACAAGGCAGCCCTGATCTAAGAGCACCCAGCATAGTGCAATATGTAACAAGGCAGCCCTGATCTAAGAGCACCCAGCATAGTGCAATATGTAACAAGGCAGCCCTGATCTAAGAGCGCACAGCATTCTGCAATATGTAACAAGGCAGCCCTGATCTAAGAGCACACAGCATTCTGCAATATGTAACAAGGCAGCCCTGATCTAAGAGCACCCAGCATAGTGCAATATGTAACAAGGCAGCCCTGATCTAAGAGCACACAGCATTCTGCAATATGTAACAAGGCAGTCCTGATCTAAGAGCGAACAGCATTCTGCAATATGTAACAAGGCAGCCCTGATCTAAGAGCACACAGCATAGTGCAATATGTAACAAGGCAGCCCTGATCTAAGAGCACACAGCATTCTGCAATATGTAACAAGGCAGCCCTGATCTAAGAGCACACAGCATTCTGCAATATGTAACAAGGCAGCCCTGATCTAAGAGCACCCAGCATAGTGCAATATGTAACAAGGCAGCCCTGATCTAAGAGCACACAGCATAGTGCAATATGTAACAAGGCAGCCCTGATCTAAGAGCACCCAGCATTCTGCAATATGTAACAAGGCAGCCCTGATCTAAGAGCACCCAGCATAGTGCAATATGTAACAAGGCAGCCCTGATCTAAGAGCACACAGCATAGTGCAATATGTAACAAGGCAGCCCTGATCTAAGAGCACACAGCATTCTGCAATATGTAACATGGCAGCCCTGATCTAAGAGCACACAGCATTCTGCAATATGTAACAAGGCAGCCCTGATCTAAGAGCACCCAGCATAGTGCAATATGTAACAAGGCAGCCCTGATCTAAGAGCACACAGCATAGTGCAATATGTAACAAGGCAGCCCTGATCTAAGAGCACCCAGCATTCTGCAATATGTAACAAGGCAGCCCTGATCTAAGAGCACCCAGCATAGTGCAATATGTAACAAGGCAGCCCTGATCTAAGAGCACCCAGCATAGTGCAATATGTAACAAGGCAGCCCTGATCTAAGAGCACACAGCATAGTGCAATATGTAACAAGGCAGCCCTGATCTAAGAGCACACAGCATTCTGCAATATGTAACAAGGCAGCCCTGATCTAAGAGCACCCAGCATAGTGCAATATGTAACAAGGCAGCCCTGATCTAAGAGCACACAGCATAGTGCAATATGTAACAAGGCAGCCCTGATCTAAGAGCACACAGCATTCTGCAATATGTAACAAGGCAGCCCTGATCTAAGAGCACACAGCATAGTGCAATATGTAACAAGGCAGCCCTGATCTAAGAGCACCCAGCATAGTGCAATATGTAACAAGGCAGCCCTGATCTAAGAGCACCCAGCATAGTGCAATATGTAACAAGGCAGCCCTGATCTAAGAGCACACAGCATTCTGCAATATGTAACAAGGCAGCCCTGATCTAAGAGCACACAGCATTCTGCAATATGTAACAAGGCAGCCCTGATCTAAGAGCACACAGCATAGTGCAATATGTAACAAGGCAGCCCTGATCTAAGAGCACCCAGCATAGTGCAATATGTAACAAGGCAGCCCTGATCTAAGAGCGCACAGCATTCTGCAATATGTAACAAGGCAGCCCTGATCTAAGAGCACACAGCATTCTGCAATATGTAACAAGGCAGCCCTGATCTAAGAGCACCCAGCATAGTGCAATATGTAACAAGGCAGCCTTGATCTAAGAGCACACAGCATTCTGCAATATGTAACAAGGCAGCCCTGATCTAAGTGCGCACAGCATTCTGCAATATGTAACAAGGCAGCCCTGATCTAAGAGCACCCAGCATAGTGCAATATGTAACAAGGCAGCCCTGATCTAAGAGCACACAGCATTCTGCAATATGTAACAAGGCAGCCCTGATCTAAGAGCACCCATCATAGTGCAATATGTAACAAGGCAGCCCTGATCTAAGAGCACACAGCATTCTGCAATATGTAACAAGGCAGCCCTGATCTAAGAGCACACAGCATTCTGCAATATGTAACAAGGCAGCCCTGATCTAAGAGCACCCAGCATTCTGCAATATGTAACAAGGCAGCCCTGATCTAAGAGCACACAGCATTCTGCAATATGTAACAAGGCAGCCCTGATCTAAGAGCACCCAGCATAGTGCAATATGTAACAAGGCAGCCCTGATCTAAGAGCACCCAGCATTCTGCAATATGTAACAAGGCAGCCCTGATCTAAGAGCACACAGCATAGTGCAATATGTAACAAGGCAGCCCTGATCTAAGAGCACACAGCATAGTGCAATATGTAACAAGGCAGCCCTGATCTAAGAGCACCCAGCATTCTGCAATATGTAACAAGGCAGCCCTGATCTAAGAGCACACAGCATAGTGCAATATGTAACAAGGCAGCCCTGATCTAAGAGCACCCAGCATAGTGCAATATGTAACAAGGCAGCCCTGATCTAAGAGCACACAGCATTCTGCAATATGTAACAAGGCAGCCCTGATCTAAGAGCACACAGCATTCTGCAATATGTAACAAGGCAGCCCTGATCTAAGAGCACCCAGCATAGTGCAATATGTAACAAGGCAGCCCTGATCTAAGAGCGCACAGCATTCTGCAATATGTAACAAGGCAGCCCTGATCTAAGAGCACACAGCATAGTGCAATATGTAACAAGGCAGCCCTGATCTAAGAGCACACAGCATAGTGCAATATGTAACAAGGCAGCCCTGATCTAAGAGCACACAGCATTCTGCAATATGTAACAAGGCAGCCCTGATCTAAGAGCACACAGCATAGTGCAATATGTAACAAGGCAGTCCTGATCTAAGAGCACACAGCATTCTGCAATATGTAACAAGGCAGCCCTGATCTAAGAGCACACTGCATAGTGCAATATGTAACAAGGCAGCCCTGATCTAAGAGCACACAGCATTCTGCAATATGTAACAAGGCAGCCCTGATCTAAGAGCACACAGCATAGTGCAATATGTAACAAGGCAGCCCTGATCTAAGAGCACCCAGCATAGTGCAATATGTAACAAGGCAGCCCTGATCTAAGAGCGCACAGCATTCTGCAATATGTAACAAGGCAGCCCTGATCTAAGAGCACACAGCATAGTGCAATATGTAACAAGGCAGCCCTGATCTAAGAGCACACAGCATAGTGCAATATGTAACAAGGCAGCCCTGATCTAAGAGCACACAGCATTCTGCAATATGTAACAAGGCAGCCCTGATCTAAGAGCACACAGCATAGTGCAATATGTAACAAGGCAGTCCTGATCTAAGAGCACACAGCATTCTGCAATATGTAACAAGGCAGCCCTGATCTAAGAGCACCCAGCATAGTGCAATATGTAACAAGGCAGCCCTGATCTAAGAGCACCCAGCATAGTGCAATATGTAACAAGGCAGCCCTGATCTAAGAGCACACAGCATAGTGCAATATGTAACAAGGCAGTCCTGATCTAGCATAGTGCAATATGTAACAAGGCAGCCCTGATCTAAGAGCACCCAGCATAGTGCACTATGTAACAAGGCAGCCCTGATCTAAGAGCACACAGCATTCTGCAATATGTAACAAGGCAGCCCTGATCTAAGAGCACCCAGCATAGTGCAATATGTAACAAGGCAGCCCTGATCTAAGAGCACACAGCATTCTGCAATATGTAACAAGGCAGCCCTGATCTAAGAGCACACAGCATAGTGCAATATGTAACAAGGCAGCCCTGATCTAAGAGCACACAGCATTCTGCAATATGTAACAAGGCAGCCCTGATCTAAGAGCACCCAGCATAGTGCAATATGTAACAAGGCAGCCCTGATCTAAGAGCACCCAGCATAGTGCAATATGTAACAAGGCAGCCCTGATCTAAGAGCACACAGCATTCTGCAATATGTAACAAGGCAGCCCTGATCTAAGAGCACACAGCATAGTGCAATATGTAACAAGGCAGTCCTGATCTAAGAGCACACAGCATTCTGCAATATGTAACAAGGCAGCCCTGATCTAAGAGCACCCAGCATAGTGCAATATGTAACAAGGCAGCCCTGATCTAAGAGCACCCAGCATAGTGCAATATGTAACAAGGCAGCCCTGATCTAAGAGCACACAGCATAGTGCAATATGTAACAAGGCAGTCCTGATCTAAGAGCACACAGCATAGTGCAATATGTAACAAGGCAGCCCTGATCTAAGAGCACCCAGCATAGTGCACTATGTAACAAGGCAGCCCTGATCTAAGAGCACACAGCATTCTGCAATATGTAACAAGGCAGCCCTGATCTAAGAGCACCCAGCATAGTGCAATATGTAACAAGGCAGCCCTGATCTAAGAGCACACAGCATTCTGCAATATGTAACAAGGCAGCCCTGATCTAAGAGCACACAGCATAGTGCAATATGTAACAAGGCAGCCCTGATCTAAGAGCACACAGCATTCTGCAATATGTAACAAGGCAGCCCTGATCTAAGAGCACCCAGCATAGTGCAATATGTAACAAGGCAGCCCTGATCTAAGAGCACCCAGCATAGTGCAATATGTAACAAGGCAGCCCTGATCTAAGAGCGCACAGCATTCTGCAATATGTAACAAGGCAGCCCTGATCTAAGAGCACACAGCATTCTGCAATATGTAACAAGGCAGCCCTGATCTAAGAGCACCCAGCATAGTGCAATATGTAACAAGGCAGCCCTGATCTAAGAGCACACAGCATTCTGCAATATGTAACAAGGCAGTCCTGATCTAAGAGCGCACAGCATTCTGCAATATGTAACAAGGCAGCCCTGATCTAAGAGCACACAGCATAGTGCAATATGTAACAAGGCAGCCCTGATCTAAGAGCACACAGCATTCTGCAATATGTAACAAGGCAGCCCTGATCTAAGAGCACACAGCATTCTGCAATATGTAACAAGGCAGCCCTGATCTAAGAGCACCCAGCATAGTGCAATATGTAACAAGGCAGCCCTGATCTAAGAGCACACAGCATAGTGCAATATGTAACAAGGCAGCCCTGATCTAAGAGCACCCAGCATTCTGCAATATGTAACAAGGCAGCCCTGATCTAAGAGCACCCAGCATAGTGCAATATGTAACAAGGCAGCCCTGATCTAAGAGCACACAGCATAGTGCAATATGTAACAAGGCAGCCCTGATCTAAGAGCACACAGCATTCTGCAATATGTAACAAGGCAGCCCTGATCTAAGAGCACACAGCATTCTGCAATATGTAACAAGGCAGCCCTGATCTAAGAGCACCCAGCATAGTGCAATATGTAACAAGGCAGCCCTGATCTAAGAGCACACAGCATAGTGCAATATGTAACAAGGCAGCCCTGATCTAAGAGCACCCAGCATTCTGCAATATGTAACAAGGCAGCCCTGATCTAAGAGCACCCAGCATAGTGCAATATGTAACAAGGCAGCCCTGATCTAAGAGCACCCAGCATAGTGCAATATGTAACAAGGCAGCCCTGATCTAAGAGCACACAGCATAGTGCAATATGTAACAAGGCAGCCCTGATCTAAGAGCACACAGCATTCTGCAATATGTAACAAGGCAGCCCTGATCTAAGAGCACCCAGCATAGTGCAATATGTAACAAGGCAGCCCTGATCTAAGAGCACACAGCATAGTGCAATATGTAACAAGGCAGCCCTGATCTAAGAGCACACAGCATTCTGCAATATGTAACAAGGCAGCCCTGATCTAAGAGCACACAGCATAGTGCAATATGTAACAAGGCAGCCCTGATCTAAGAGCACCCAGCATAGTGCAATATGTAACAAGGCAGCCCTGATCTAAGAGCACCCAGCATAGTGCAATATGTAACAAGGCAGCCCTGATCTAAGAGCACACAGCATTCTGCAATATGTAACAAGGCAGCCCTGATCTAAGAGCACACAGCATTCTGCAATATGTAACAAGGCAGCCCTGATCTAAGAGCACACAGCATAGTGCAATATGTAACAAGGCAGCCCTGATCTAAGAGCACCCAGCATAGTGCAATATGTAACAAGGCAGCCCTGATCTAAGAGCGCACAGCATTCTGCAATATGTAACAAGGCAGCCCTGATCTAAGAGCACACAGCATTCTGCAATATGTAACAAGGCAGCCCTGATCTAAGAGCACCCAGCATAGTGCAATATGTAACAAGGCAGCCTTGATCTAAGAGCACACAGCATTCTGCAATATGTAACAAGGCAGCCCTGATCTAAGTGCGCACAGCATTCTGCAATATGTAACAAGGCAGCCCTGATCTAAGAGCACCCAGCATAGTGCAATATGTAACAAGGCAGCCCTGATCTAAGAGCACACAGCATTCTGCAATATGTAACAAGGCAGCCCTGATCTAAGAGCACCCATCATAGTGCAATATGTAACAAGGCAGCCCTGATCTAAGAGCACACAGCATTCTGCAATATGTAACAAGGCAGCCCTGATCTAAGAGCACACAGCATTCTGCAATATGTAACAAGGCAGCCCTGATCTAAGAGCACCCAGCATTCTGCAATATGTAACAAGGCAGCCCTGATCTAAGAGCACACAGCATTCTGCAATATGTAACAAGGCAGCCCTGATCTAAGAGCACCCAGCATAGTGCAATATGTAACAAGGCAGCCCTGATCTAAGAGCACACAGCATAGTGCAATATGTAACAAGGCAGCCCTGATCTAAGAGCACCCAGCATTCTGCAATATGTAACAAGGCAGCCCTGATCTAAGAGCACACAGCATAGTGCAATATGTAACAAGGCAGCCCTGATCTAAGAGCACACAGCATTCTGCAATATGTAACAAGGCAGCCCTGATCTAAGAGCACCCAGCATAGTGCAATATGTAACAAGGCAGCCCTGATCTAAGAGCACACAGCATTCTGCAATATGTAACAAGGCAGCCCTGATCTAAGAGCACACAGCATTCTGCAATATGTAACAAGGCAGCCCTGATCTAAGAGCACCCAGCATAGTGCAATATGTAACAAGGCAGCCCTGATCTAAGAGCGCACAGCATTCTGCAATATGTAACAAGGCAGCCCTGATCTAAGAGCACACAGCATAGTGCAATATGTAACAAGGCAGCCCTGATCTAAGAGCACACAGCATAGTGCAATATGTAACAAGGCAGCCCTGATCTAAGAGCACACAGCATTCTGCAATATGTAACAAGGCAGCCCTGATCTAAGAGCACACAGCATAGTGCAATATGTAACAAGGCAGTCCTGATCTAAGAGCACACAGCATTCTGCAATATGTAACAAGGCAGCCCTGATCTAAGAGCACACTGCATAGTGCAATATGTAACAAGGCAGCCCTGATCTAAGAGCACACAGCATTCTGCAATATGTAACAAGGCAGCCCTGATCTAAGAGCACACAGCATAGTGCAATATGTAACAAGGCAGCCCTGATCTAAGAGCACCCAGCATAGTGCAATATGTAACAAGGCAGCCCTGATCTAAGAGCGCACAGCATTCTGCAATATGTAACAAGGCAGCCCTGATCTAAGAGCACACAGCATAGTGCAATATGTAACAAGGCAGCCCTGATCTAAGAGCACACAGCATAGTGCAATATGTAACAAGGCAGCCCTGATCTAAGAGCACACAGCATTCTGCAATATGTAACAAGGCAGCCCTGATCTAAGAGCACACAGCATAGTGCAATATGTAACAAGGCAGTCCTGATCTAAGAGCACACAGCATTCTGCAATATGTAACAAGGCAGCCCTGATCTAAGATCACCCAGCATAGTGCAATATGTAACAAGGCAGCCCTGATCTAAGAGCACCCAGCATAGTGCAATATGTAACAAGGCAGCCCTGATCTAAGAGCACACAGCATAGTGCAATATGTAACAAGGCAGCCCTGATCTAAGAGCACACAGCATAGTGCAATATGTAACAAGGCAGCCCTGATCTAAGAGCACCCAGCATAGTGCACTATGTAACAAGGCAGCCCTGATCTAAGAGCACAAAGCATAGTGCAATATGTAACAAGGCAGCCCTGATCTAAGAGCACCCAGCATAGTGCAATATGTAACAAGGCAGCCCTGATCTAAGAGCACCCAGCATAGTGCAATATGTAACAAGGCAGCCCTGATCTAAGAGCGCACAGCATTCTGCAATATGTAACAAGGCAGCCCTGATCTAAGAGCACACAGCATAGTGCAATATGTAACAAGGCAGCCCTGATCTAAGAGCACACAGCATAGTGCAATATGTAACAAGGCAGCCCTGATCTAAGAGCACACAGCATTCTGCAATATGTAACAAGGCAGCCCTGATCTAAGAGCACATAGCATTCTGCAATATGTAACAAGGCAGCCCTGATCTAAGAGCACACAGCATAGTGCAATATGTAACAAGGCAGCCCTGATCTAAGAGCACCCAGCATAGTGCAATATGTAACAAGGCAGTCCTGATCTAAGAGCACACAGCATTCTGCAATATGTAACAAGGCAGCCCTGATCTAAGAGCACCCAGCATAGTGCAATATGTAACAAGGCAGCCCTGATCTAAGAGCACACAGCATAGTGCAATATGTAACAAGGCAGCCCTGATCTAAGAGCACCCAGCATTCTGCAATATGTAACAAGGCAGCCCTGATCTAAGAGCACACAGCATAGTGCAATATGTAACAAGGCAGCCCTGATCTAAGAGCACACAGCATTCTGCAATATGTAACAAGGCAGCCCTGATCTAAGAGCACCCAGCATAGTGCAATATGTAACAAGGCAGCCCTGATCTAAGAGCACACAGCATAGTGCAATATGTAACAAGGCAGCCCTGATCTAAGAGCACACAGCATAGTGCAATATGTAACAAGGCAGCCCTGATCTAAGAGCACACAGCATAGTGCAATATGTAACAAGGCAGCCCTGATCTAAGAGCACACAGCATTCTGCAATATGTAACAAGGCAGCCCTGATCTAAGAGCACACAGCATTCTGCAATATGTAACAAGGCAGCCCTGATCTAAGAGCACCCAGCATAGTGCAATATGTAACAAGGCAGCCCTGATCTAAGAGCACACAGCATAGTGCAATATGTAACAAGGCAGCCCTGATCTAAGAGCACACAGCATTCTGCAATATGTAACAAGGCAGCCCTGATCTAAGAGCACACAGCATAGTGCAATATGTAACAAGGCAGCCCTGATCTAAGAGCACACAGCATTCTGCAATATGTAACAAGGCAGCCCTGATCTAAGAGCACACAGCATAGTGCAATATGTAACAAGGCAGCCCTGATCTAAGAGCACCCAGCATAGTGCAATATGTAACAAGGCAGCCCTGATCTAAGAGCACACAGCATTCTGCAATATGTAACAAGGCAGCCCTGATCTAAGAGCACACAGCATAGTGCAATATGTAACAAGGCAGCCCTGATCTAAGAGCACACAGCATAGTGCAATATGTAACAAGGCAGCCCTGATCTAAGAGCACACAGCATTCTGCAATATGTAACAAGGCAGCCCTGATCTAAGAGCACACAGCATAGTGCAATATGTAACAAGGCAGCCCTGATCTAAGAGCACACAGCATAGTGCAATATGTAACAAGGCAGCCCTGATCTAAGAGCACACAGCATTCTGCAATATGTAACAAGGCAGCCCTGATCTAAGAGCACACAGCATAGTGCAATATGTAACAAGGCAGCCCTGATCTAAGAGCACCCAGCATAGTGCAATATGTAACAAGGCAGCCCTGATCTAAGAGCACACAGCATAGTGCAATATGTAACAAGGCAGCCCTGATCTAAGAGCACACAGCATAGTGCAATATGTAACAAGGCAGCCCTGATCTAAGAGCACCCAGCATAGTGCAATATGTAACAAGGCAGCCCTGATCTAAGAGCACACAGCATAGTGCAATATGTAACAAGGCAGCCCTGATCTAAGAGCACACAGCATAGTGCAATATGTAACAAGGCAGCCCTGATCTAAGAGCACACAGCATAGTGCAATATGTAACAAGGCAGCCCTGATCTAAGAGCACACAGCATTCTGCAATATGTAACAAGGCAGCCCTGATCTAAGAGCACACAGCATAGTGCAATATGTAACAAGGCAGCCCTGATCTAAGAGCACACAGCATAGTGCAATATGTAACAAGGCAGCCCTGATCTAAGAGCACACAGCATTCTGCAATATGTAACAAGGCAGCCCTGATCTAAGAGCACACAGCATAGTGCAATATGTAACAAGGCAGCCCTGATCTAAGAGCACACAGCATTCTGCAATATGTAACAAGGCAGCCCTGATCTAAGAGCACACAGCATAGTGCAATATGTAACAAGGCAGCCCTGATCTAAGAGCACACAGCATAGTGCAATATGTAACAAGGCAGCCCTGATCTAAGAGCACACAGCATTCTGCAATATGTAACAAGGCAGCCCTGATCTAAGAGCACACAGCATAGTGCAATATGTAACAAGGCAGCCCTGATCTAAGAGCACACAGCATAGTGCAATATGTAACAAGGCAGCCCTGATCTAAGAGCACACAGCATAGTGCAATATGTAACAAGGCAGCCCTGATCTAAGAGCACACAGCATAGTGCAATATGTAACAAGGCAGCCCTGATCTAAGAGCACACAGCATAGTGCAATATGTAACAAGGCAGCCCTGATCTAAGAGCACACAGCATTCTGCAATATGTAACAAGGCAGCCCTGATCTAAGAGCACACAGCATAGTGCAATATGTAACAAGGCAGCCCTGATCTAAGAGCACACAGCATAGTGCAATATGTAACAAGGCAGCCCTGATCTAAGAGCACACAGCATTCTGCAATATGTAACAAGGCAGCCCTGATCTAAGAGCACACAGCATAGTGCAATATGTAACAAGGCAGCCCTGATCTAAGAGCACACAGCATTCTGCAATATGTAACAAGGCAGCCCTGATCTAAGAGCACACAGCATAGTGCAATATGTAACAAGGCAGCCCTGATCTAAGAGCACACAGCATAGTGCAATATGTAACAAGGCAGCCCTGATCTAAGAGCACACAGCATAGTGCAATATGTAACAAGGCAGCCCTGATCTAAGAGCACACAGCATAGTGCAATATGTAACAAGGCAGCCCTGATCTAAGAGCACACAGCATAGTGCAATATGTAACAAGGCAGCCCTGATCTAAGAGCACACAGCATAGTGCAATATGTAACAAGGCAGCCCTGATCTAAGAGCACACAGCATTCTGCAATATGTAACAAGGCAGCCCTGATCTAAGAGCACACAGCATAGTGCAATATGTAACAAGGCAGCCCTGATCTAAGAGCACACAGCATAGTGCAATATGTAACAAGGCAGCCCTGATCTAAGAGCACCCAGCATAGTGCAATATGTAACAAGGCAGCCCTGATCTAAGAGCACACAGCATAGTGCAATATGTAACAAGGCAGCCCTGATCTAAGAGCACACAGCATAGTGCAATATGTAACAAGGCAGCCCTGATCTAAGAGCACACAGCATAGTGCAATATGTAACAAGGCAGCCCTGATCTAAGAGCACACAGCATTCTGCAATATGTAACAAGGCAGCCCTGATCTAAGAGCACACAGCATTCTGCAATATGTAACAAGGCAGCCCTGATCTAAGAGCACCCAGCATAGTGCAATATGTAACAAGGCAGCCCTGATCTAAGAGCACACAGCATAGTGCAATATGTAACAAGGCAGCCCTGATCTAAGAGCACACAGCATTCTGCAATATGTAACAAGGCAGCCCTGATCTAAGAGCACACAGCATTCTGCAATATGTAACAAGGCAGCCCTGATCTAAGAGCACCCAGCATAGTGCAATATGTAACAAGGCAGCCCTGATCTAAGAGCACACAGCATTCTGCAATATGTAACAAGGCAGCCCTGATCTAAGAGCACACAGCATAGTGCAATATGTAACAAGGCAGCCCTGATCTAAGAGCACACAGCATTCTGCAATATGTAACAAGGCAGCCCTGATCTAAGAGCACACAGCATAGTGCAATATGTAACAAGGCAGCCCTGATCTAAGAGCACACAGCATAGTGCAATATGTAACAAGGCAGCCCTGATCTAAGAGCACACAGCATTCTGCAATATGTAACAAGGCAGCCCTGATCTAAGAGCACACAGCATTCTGCAATATGTAACAAGGCAGCCCTGATCTAAGAGCACCCAGCATAGTGCAATATGTAACAAGGCAGCCCTGATCTAAGAGCACACAGCATTCTGCAATATGTAACAAGGCAGCCCTGATCTAAGAGCACACAGCATTCTGCAATATGTAACAAGGCAGCCCTGATCTAAGAGCACACAGCATAGTGCAATATGTAACAAGGCAGCCCTGATCTAAGAGCACACAGCATTCTGCAATATGTAACAAGGCAGCCCTGATCTAAGAGCACACAGCATTCTGCAATATGTAACAAGGCAGCCCTGATCTAAGAGCACCCAGCATAGTGCAATATGTAACAAGGCAGCCCTGATCTAAGAGCACACAGCATAGTGCAATATGTAACAAGGCAGCCCTGATCTAAGAGCACACAGCATTCTGCAATATGTAACAAGGCAGCCCTGATCTAAGAGCACCCAGCATAGTGCAATATGTAACAAGGCAGCCCTGATCTAAGAGCACACAGCATTCTGCAATATGTAACAAGGCAGCCCTGATCTAAGAGCACACAGCATAGTGCAATATGTAACAAGGCAGCCCTGATCTAAGAGCACCCAGCATAGTGCAATATGTAACAAGGCAGCCCTGATCTAAGAGCACACAGCATAGTGCAATATGTAACAAGGCAGCCCTGATCTAAGAGCACACAGCATAGTGCAATATGTAACAAGGCAGCCCTGATCTAAGAGCACACAGCATAGTGCAATATGTAACAAGGCAGCCCTGATCTAAGAGCACACAGCATAGTGCAATATGTAACAAGGCAGCCCTGATCTAAGAGCACACAGCATAGTGCAATATGTAACAAGGCAGCCCTGATCTAAGAGCACACAGCATAGTGCAATATGTAACAAGGCAGCCCTGATCTAAGAGCACACAGCATAGTGCAATATGTAACAAGGCAGCCCTGATCTAAGAGCACACAGCATTCTGCAATATGTAACAAGGCAGCCCTGATCTAAGAGCACCCAGCATAGTGCAATATGTAACAAGGCAGCCCTGATCTAAGAGCACACAGCATTCTGCAATATGTAACAAGGCAGCCCTGATCTAAGAGCACACAGCATAGTGCAATATGTAACAAGGCAGCCCTGATCTAAGAGCACACAGCATAGTGCAATATGTAACAAGGCAGCCCTGATCTAAGAGCACACAGCATTCTGCAATATGTAACAAGGCAGCCCTGATCTAAGAGCACCCAGCATAGTGCAATATGTAACAAGGCAGCCCTGATCTAAGAGCACACAGCATTCTGCAATATGTAACAAGGCAGCCCTGATCTAAGAGCACACAGCATAGTGCAATATGTAACAAGGCAGCCCTGATCTAAGAGCACACAGCATTCTGCAATATGTAACAAGGCAGCCCTGATCTAAGAGCACCAGCATAGTGCAATATGTAACAAGGCAGCCCTGATCTAAGAGCACCCAGCATAGTGCAATATGTAACAAGGCAGCCCTGATCTAAGAGCACACAGCATTCTGCAATATGTAACAAGGCAGCCCTGATCTAAGAGCACACAGCATTCTGCAATATGTAACAAGGCAGCCCTGATCTAAGAGCACCCAGCATAGTGCAATATGTAACAAGGCAGCCCTGATCTAAGAGCACACAGCATTCTGCAATATGTAACAAGGCAGCCCTGATCTAAGAGCGACACAGCATTCTGCAATATGTAACAAGGCAGCCCTGATCTAAGAGCACACAGCATAGTGCAATATGTAACAAGGCAGCCCTGATCTAAGAGCACACAGCATTCTGCAATATGTAACAAGGCAGCCCTGATCTAAGAGCACACAGCATTCTGCAATATGTAACAAGGCAGCCCTGATCTAAGAGCACCCAGCATAGTGCAATATGTAACAAGGCAGCCCTGATCTAAGAGCACACAGCATAGTGCAATATGTAACAAGGCAGCCCTGATCTAAGAGCACACAGCATTCTGCAATATGTAACAAGGCAGCCCTGATCTAAGAGCACCCAGCATAGTGCAATATGTAACAAGGCAGCCCTGATCTAAGAGCACACAGCATTCTGCAATATGTAACAAGGCAGCCCTGATCTAAGAGCACACAGCATTCTGCAATATGTAACAAGGCAGCCCTGATCTAAGAGCACCCAGCATAGTGCAATATGTAACAAGGCAGCCCTGATCTAAGAGCACACAGCATAGTGCAATATGTAACAAGGCAGCCCTGATCTAAGAGCACACAGCATAGCTGCAATATGTAACAAGGCAGCCCTGATCTAAGAGCACACAGCATAGTGCAATATGTAACAAGGCAGCCCTGATCTAAGAGCACACAGCATAGTGCAATATGTAACAAGGCAGCCCTGATCTAAGAGCACACAGCATAGTGCAATATGTAACAAGGCAGCCCTGATCTAAGAGCACACAGCATTCTGCAATATGTAACAAGGCAGCCCTGATCTAAGAGCACCCAGCATAGTGCAATATGTAACAAGGCAGCCCTGATCTAAGAGCACACAGCATAGTGCAATATGTAACAAGGCAGCCCTGATCTAAGAGCACACAGCATTCTGCAATATGTAACAAGGCAGCCCTGATCTAAGAGCACACAGCATAGTGCAATATGTAACAAGGCAGCCCTGATCTAAGAGCACCCAGCATAGTGCAATATGTAACAAGGCAGCCCTGATCTAAGAGCACACAGCATAGTGCAATATGTAACAAGGCAGCCCTGATCTAAGAGCACACAGCATTCTGCAATATGTAACAAGGCAGCCCTGATCTAAGAGCACACAGCATTCTGCAATATGTAACAAGGCAGCCCTGATCTAAGAGCACACAGCATAGTGCAATATGTAACAAGGCAGCCCTGATCTAAGAGCACCCAGCATAGTGCAATATGTAACAAGGCAGCCCTGATCTAAGAGCACACAGCATTCTGCAATATGTAACAAGGCAGCCCTGATCTAAGAGCACACAGCATAGTGCAATATGTAACAAGGCAGCCCTGATCTAAGAGCACACAGCATTCTGCAATATGTAACAAGGCAGCCCTGATCTAAGAGCACACAGCATTCTGCAATATGTAACAAGGCAGCCCTGATCTAAGAGCACCCAGCATAGTGCAATATGTAACAAGGCAGCCCCTGATCTAAGAGCACACAGCATTCTGCAATATGTAACAAGGCAGCCCTGATCTAAGAGCACACAGCATTCTGCAATATGTAACAAGGCAGCCCTGATCTAAGAGCACCCAGCATAGTGCAATATGTAACAAGGCAGCCCTGATCTAAGAGCACACAGCATTCTGCAATATGTAACAAGGCAGCCCTGATCTAAGAGCACCCAGCATAGTGCAATATGTAACAAGGCAGCCCTGATCTAAGAGCACACAGCATTCTGCAATATGTAACAAGGCAGCCCTGATCTAAGAGCACACAGCATTCTGCAATATGTAACAAGGCAGCCCTGATCTAAGAGCACCCAGCATTCTGCAATATGTAACAAGGCAGCCCTGATCTAAGAGCACACAGCATTCTGCAATATGTAACAAGGCAGCCCTGATCTAAGAGCACCCAGCATAGTGCAATATGTAACAAGGCAGCCCTGATCTAAGAGCACACAGCATAGTGCAATATGTAACAAGGCAGCCCTGATCTAAGAGCACCCAGCATTCTGCAATATGTAACAAGGCAGCCCTGATCTAAGAGCACACAGCATAGTGCAATATGTAACAAGGCAGCCCTGATCTAAGAGCACACAGCATAGTGCAATATGTAACAAGGCAGCCCTGATCTAAGAGCACACAGCATTCTGCAATATGTAACAAGGCAGCCCTGATCTAAGAGCACACAGCATTCTGCAATATGTAACAAGGCAGCCCTGATCTAAGAGCACCCAGCATAGTGCAATATGTAACAAGGCAGCCCTGATCTAAGAGCACACAGCATTCTGCAATATGTAACAAGGCAGCCCTGATCTAAGAGCACACAGCATAGTGCAATATGTAACAAGGCAGCCCTGATCTAAGAGCACACAGCATAGTGCAATATGTAACAAGGCAGCCCTGATCTAAGAGCACACAGCATTCTGCAATATGTAACAAGGCAGCCCTGATCTAAGAGCACACAGCATTCTGCAATATGTAACAAGGCAGCCCTGATCTAAGAGCACACAGCATTCTGCAATATGTAACAAGGCAGCCCTGATCTAAGAGCACACAGCATAGTGCAATATGTAACAAGGCAGCCCTGATCTAAGAGCACACAGCATTCTGCAATATGTAACAAGGCAGCCCTGATCTAAGAGCACACAGCATAGTGCAATATGTAACAAGGCAGCCCTGATCTAAGAGCACACAGCATAGTGCAATATGTAACAAGGCAGCCCTGATCTAAGAGCACACAGCATTCTGCAATATGTAACAAGGCAGCCCTGATCTAAGAGCACACAGCATAGTGCAATATGTAACAAGGCAGCCCTGATCTAAGAGCACACAGCATAGTGCAATATGTAACAAGGCAGCCCTGATCTAAGAGCACACAGCATTCTGCAATATGTAACAAGGCAGCCCTGATCTAAGAGCACACAGCATAGTGCAATATGTAACAAGGCAGCCCTGATCTAAGAGCACACAGCATTCTGCAATATGTAACAAGGCAGCCCTGATCTAAGAGCACACAGCATAGTGCAATATGTAACAAGGCAGCCCTGATCTAAGAGCACCCAGCATAGTGCAATATGTAACAAGGCAGCCCTGATCTAAGAGCACACAGCATAGTGCAATATGTAACAAGGCAGCCCTGATCTAAGAGCACACAGCATTCTGCAATATGTAACAAGGCAGCCCTGATCTAAGAGCACACAGCATAGTGCAATATGTAACAAGGCAGCCCTGATCTAAGAGCACACAGCATTCTGCAATATGTAACAAGGCAGCCCTGATCTAAGAGCACACAGCATAGTGCAATATGTAACAAGGCAGCCCTGATCTAAGAGCACACAGCATTCTGCAATATGTAACAAGGCAGCCCTGATCTAAGAGCACACAGCATAGTGCAATATGTAACAAGGCAGCC